>NC_044323.1:112270684-112889684 GCF_007399415.2 Gopherus evgoodei | reverse complement strand
TATACTGACCCAAAGAGGGACATACTGCTTTGTGTGGTGAGTAATGGAAATGCGTTCAAATTTTTTCACTGCTTTGCCTCTGTCAATGTCTTGTTCTGTCTCATTTTATGTAGCTTGGTTTTTGCGGGGGGACTCGGAACTGGCTTGTCTTCTTGAATTTGTTTTTTGTTGGAAATCATATCATGTGATTGGCTATGCTCTGTATAAATGATGCAGCCATGTATGGATTCCTCTGTATCAGACAACAAAAAGGCCTCTGTTACTCTTTGCTTCCTCTTAATGCTACATGCATTGCTCTTCACAGAGCTACTGCTGTGTACCAGATCCCTTGCTGGATAGCTTTCTGTTAGAGGACCGTACCAGACATTGGCAAGCTGGACTAAATTCTGTGGCAAGATTTTAGCTTCTTCAAAACTGCTTCTCGGTAGAGGGAAAATTCTCTGACAATTTTTCATTTTAACCTAAAAACAATTTTTTAAAAGTATGTTTTAATGAATTAAAATGGACAATTCAATCACTAATGATGTTAGTTTCTTTTTATTTTAGGCTGTAGCCACGTTTCCAGTTCTCTATCATGCCATCAATTTTTGTATGAACACAGTTGCATTGCATAGGCTATTGGGTTAGTCTGGAGGTTTTGGAATATAGGAATTGCTATACTGGATTAGACCCAAGGGGTACTTGGGGCTTGTGACACATGGAGAGGTATGAGAGCAATTTGAAATTGATAATTAGTTGGATGTTTCTGCTAAAATGATCAGCAACAAAATACTTAACAATATTGCCATTTAAATTGTCTTCTGTAGGTTTCAGAGTTAAAAGTTCATTGATATGAATAGGGTAGTTCATATATCTAAGATATTGCTTTAGGCTTTCTGCAGGCTCAGGAAGATAACATTCCATTGGTTTACGCTCTTAACGTTTTCAAGATTGTTTGCAACAATAAGGGTAAGAAATATAATGATTTTTAAAAATGAAAATTTAGATTCTGAAACACAATTCTGTGACAAGGGTGGATTCTGCAGCAAATTCCATGGCTATACAATCACATGTTAAGTCTCTACTCTAAATCCCTTGAACAGGAACCCAATGAATAGTGAAAGTACAAGGTAAATGGAAAAGCCTTATTATGAATAGCAACATTTTTTGATATATAGCTTTCTAGAAATCAACTGGTGCTCTCACATGAATTTCTGTGTGTAATGCTGCAGTGCATCTGAGTATATACATCATATGCTGGCGCTGCTGCTTTTTACTTTTGTGAAGAAATTCTGCTCTGACTGCATCAAAGTGCAGGGCTGCAGTGTGCAGATTGTCTAACTTGGGGAAGAGGAGTCCCGTGGCACCTTAAAGACTAACGATTTATTTGGGCATAGGCTTTCGTGGGTAAAAGACCTTGTGTTGTTTTTACCCACAAAAACTTATGCCAAAATAAATCCATTAGTCTTTAAGATGCCACTAGACGTGTCTGTTTTTGTGGATACAGACTAACACTGCTACCCCCTGATATTTGAGGAAGAGGTAACCACAGTAGAAAGGGATCCTTCTTTCCTTATATTTTTCTCTTCTTTCCCAGCCTCTTTCCTAGTCTCCATGTGACTGGGATGGGTCAGGTTGGGCCTGCTTACCTACTTCCCATGTTGTTGCTGCTCTAAAAATTGCTTCAGATGCACAATGTAGTGGCCTTCTGTAAGCCTTGAATCCCACAAGCTGTGTTAACAAGATTTTCAATCAGCAATTAATTTTCCATGGACATGCACAGTGTGCATATTAGATTCAACTTGAATCCCAAACTAGGGCCACAGCAGCATATCTCAATCAGTGGTTCTAACAGATTATTTCCTTTTCCCCACCAAACAGGATAAATTTGAATCTTGAGCCTATCCCTCCTATTAATCTCTGAAAAGAGATGATAATGAAAATGCTGACACAATTTTAGTTTTAACAGCACTACCAGGTGCTAACTATAATATATAAAAAGCCTACATTTCAAGAATGGCAAAAGGGCAAAACCAATCTCTGCAGATGTTTCCTTCAGTTGTTTTGTGAAGGGGAGGTATTTACTACTGTTTTCTATTGTTCTAGTTGTCTCTTTCCCCTTGGGATTTTCCTCAGCTTTGTTTTATCTTCAGCAGTTCTTAGAATAGAGCTCTCTGGTAGTTTATATAAAAAATAGGTGTGTTTTTTTTCTTTAAAGCTTGACATAGATTATAAGGTATTTAGGGCAAGCAGCTTTATGATTATGATCAGTACTTACTGAGCATCCTGTAGTAAATGAAAGGCATAAGGATGACATCTTTCTAGATACGTTTGCGGTGGAACGAGGAGAGTGGGTTACCTACTATTTTAAAGTATTCATGAGTGATAAATGAACCAATGGCAAGTTTATTCGCTCTCCAAGCTGCGTCGCTGTTTCTTGATGAAAAAGATAATTGGTTACTATGGTGAGTTTTATTCACGTTTTCATTTTCAGGGTTTAAAATGTGTTGGTTGTAATTTATTACAAAATGGGAATATGAATCTGTTGAGAAAATGTGGAATGCTGTGTAGCTGTGGCTTTCGGGGAACAGATGGTCCAGTCATTCATACTTAAAATATTTTATCATATTAGTGGATAATTAAGTATTAGAAATATCAAATTGAATTGTGAATGTCAAAAGGGTGTATGTATACAGATATATAAATATAAAAAACCTCCTGTGCTACAAAAGACTTTCAGTGGAGCTCTATCTTGGCCGTTACTTTAACAAATGGATTTGACTATTTTCCCAATTTACAAACTTCTGTCTGATAGCTTGTTAATATTAGCAATTATCTTTTTGCTTTTTAAAATTATTGTAAAATGATGCATTGACTTTTTCATAAGAAATAATGAGACTGAATTAACTGAAGTACATAAATGAAATATGATAAAAGCCATTGAAAAATATCAGTAAAAAATAATTTAAATCAACATGTGTGTCCAAAAATAGCACTCAGTTGGAAACTTGCTTCACTTCTGTGTCCAAACGTTTGATTGGACCTTTGTCATTTACAAATTATTAATCCAGCTCTAAAGATCTCCCTGTGATGCAAGTCGAATTATATGAAAACAGGTGAAGTTGTATTTTATAATGGTTGGATTACATCACAAAGTGACATGATGTGAATTTTGGAGTAGACTTCTTTTGCATCAGCTGACTTTTGACAGCGTGGATTTTATTTAAACTTTGAAAATATAGCTACTATGTACTGTGATTTTTAAATAAATAAATAAAGGTAATATCTATTTTTAAAAGAATATATATTTTTCATAACATACTTTTCCATCATGAAACTAACAACTTCAGAATACAGATATTTTTGTTTCCTTTTTATTTAGATTATTGAACACATATATAAGTAAATTAAGCTCAAATGACACTGTAAATAGGTATTCTCTCCATCCCACTGCTAACTATGATACACAGTTTTTGTTATCCATGTACCAAGGCAGGACTGGACTCAGAAATGTAACTTCTGGCTCTTAAACTGCTCTTCTCGGGGTTCCTTCCTGCAGAACTTTGTCACACCCTTTTGCTCTCTTGCTTTTCTCCACTGTGTGTCCTTCTGAATTACTACTGAGGGTACGTCTACGCTACCCGCCGGATTGGCGGGTGGGGATCGACATATCGTGTCTAGTGTAGACGCGATAAATTGAACCCCCATCAGTCTGCGTTTCTTGAGGTTGTAGATGTGAATAGAAAAACTGTCCCTTAATGCTCCTTTCCACAGTTCTTGTCTATTTCAGTCTCCTATTTCAGCTTATAAAAGCAGAACTGCCAGAGAGCACAAAATATGTGTTGCATGCCTGTTTATGTCCACCTGCAATCTCAAACAATTCAGTATTTTTTGAGGTTGTGGTTAAATTCCAAGTCTCTCAGCTAGTATTTTTAAAAAGGTGTGCAAGGCCTTGTTTTGAAAACTGGATAGGTTTTGCTGTTTAAAAAAAAAGTATGTTTAAAAAAAAGACTGAGCAATGGGATGCTGTCATAATAGTGGTTTGTAGGTTTTGACAGCGTCTCTTTAAATAGACTTATTAAGCAGCAAAGAATCCTGTGGCACCTTATAGACTAACAGACGTTTTGGAGCATGAGCTTTCGTGGGTGAATACCCACTTCCTCATCTGAGGAAGTGGGTATTCACCCACGAAAGCTCATGCTCCAAAACGTCTGTTAGTCTATAAGGTGCCACAGGATTCTTTGCTGCTTTTACAGATCCAGACTAACACGGCTACCCTCTGATACTAGACTTATTAAATTATTGGCACTAAATATCAATTTAAAATAAACATTCTCTTGTTTTTTTGTAATATAGTACTATTGATTTACAGTGCATGCCATGTCCTGAATTCCTAGTCTGAAAAGACTACAATTTAAAATCAACATTGGCTTCATTATATCATTATGGATTTTGATTAATCCTAATAAGTGGAATAAGTAGCACTCATCATTGCTTCTGAGACACTTCTAATCCTTATAAATAAATATGCACTGCTCCATATCCTCTCCTCTGTGGCCTTTTTATGTGGCTGTATAATCTTCTGTCAGGCTTTCCACTAAAGTACTTGTGATATGGAGCTCAGAGGACCAGGAGCTAGTGGTTATTATACCCAACTTCTGGCCCCTTCTCTCTGTATCAGGGTGATAGTGGTGCCTGTTCCTATCTTAAGCCAGGAATCTTTGGCTTTCCACCCATTTCTGGGTCAAGACCCTTAATGGGTGATGGTAGGGGGACCCAGGCACTTGCTCTCCACTGGGTTTCAGCCCAGGACCCTGTAGGAAGTAACACTGACAGAGTCCTTCCTGCAGTGAGTCTAAGTTTCTTTCCTGGGGTATTTCCTGCTTATAGATCCCTTCAGTTTGGTGCATGGCCCTTATATGCCAGCCAGCCAATCACCTCACAATAGAAGAGTCCAAAGGAGGGGCCCTGCTGGACCTTTGAGTTATCAAGGGGGAGATGGTTAGAGAAGGCTCTGTTTGAGGACATTACCCAATTGGTGGTCCCCACTCAGGCTTACTCTTCTGTCTGGCTTGCTGGGGAAGAATTCCTCACTCTTGTAGCCCATCCACCACCCTTTGCCTGGGCTTCTGAGCCTCTTTTTAACCCTCTCCTCCAGTCAGAGCATACTCGCCAGGCCCAGAGGAGCAGGGTAGGGCTATGTGGGCCCTGTATTGCCCTTATACCCCTTGAGGCACTGTGTTGTGAGTGTACACCCTATCACAATGCTATTTAATTGTTCTGTAACTTCAAAAATTATTAGCAAACCTTGTTTACTCATCAGCACTATCATTTTACTCCTTCAACTACCCAACTTCGCTTCCTCCCTATCAATATGCTCTGCAGTTTGTCATTTCTTTCCACTCTAAAAGTGCCTCAGTACCATTGTGGCTGAGTGGTCTCCCCCTCCTCTGAAGCTTCCACCAGTTCTGTCCCCTAGCATCCACTCAATTCTCCTGTCATCTCCAGTATTTCCACCCCTTAACATTACGATCTGTCTTTCATAGATCAACACTCCTTCCTTGAACTCTATATTGTCTTCTCTACTCCCATTTTGCCTCCCTACTCCAGTTCATATCACTGCCATCTTCAGCTTTGCCATGTCTACTAATACTATCTCCTGCCTTATCTAAAGTGCAGCCATCACTGCTTCTCCGGGAACTCCTCCTTCATCTCAGTACTCTTAATAACTGTCTCCTCAGATCCAGTTAGCTCTCTCTGCAATTTTCTCTCATGTCTTCTAATTCCTGATTGTTCAGAGGATCTTTGATCAATTCTATTCTGGCTGTCTCCCACTCTCAGGACATAGTGGCCATTAAATGCTTTCCACTTTGCTAAACAGGATTTCTTTACAGTTTTCCTTCTTGACCTCAGGGCACTGTTGGCCATACTGAAGATAAACTTTTTAAAAGCTTTTGATTTTAGATGTCTCTGGCTGCTGCTTCTTCATCCTATCAGAGGGGTAGCCATGTTAGTCTGAATCTGTAAAAGCAGCAAAGAGTCCTGTGGCACCTTATAGACTAACAGACATATTGGAGCATGAGCTTTCGTGGGTGAGTACCCACTTCGTTGACATGCATCCGACGAAGTGGGTATTTACCCACGGAAGCTCATGTTCCAATATGTCTGTTAGTCTATAAGGTGCCACAGGACTCTTTGCTGCTTCTTTATCCTGCTTCACTTCTCTCTTTTCTTTCTGCTCTTTCTTGATCTCGAAGTACATTTCAGACAAGAACCAGGTCTTCAGTGGGTTCCTCAGGCTTTGTTCTCATTCCTCTGCACACTTATATCTCCCACCTTCCCTCCTATATTATTTCAAAACTGAATCCCCTCATCAGTTCTGTGTTGTTGACACTCGGTTGTCTTGCTCCTTTAAATCTGTCCCTGATCTCTTCTTTGTCTCCATGGGTATCTTTCTTGAATATATCATCTGGCTGTGACTTTATTTTCTTTATCTGAATGACACCAAGATGGACATTCTTTTATGTGGCAGGAAAAAATATTCTCATCTGTAGTTTTAAGCTGTGATAGCCATTTTGTTTTCAGCTTGATAAATGTGGAGTGGATTCTTGACACTGAGCTCTTTTCCCCCCTGTCATAATATAATTCCCAATTCTGGACCTTAGCATCCAAAATATGGGTATTAGCATGAATTCCCCTAAGCTTAATTACCAGCTTAGATCTGGTAGGCTGCCACCAATCAGGACTTAGAGTAGAGCGCCTGATCGACTCTAGTCTGCCCCAAAAACCTTCCCTGGGGTCCCAAGACCCAAATTCCCTGAGTCTCACAACAAAGGGCAATAAACCATTTCCTTCCCTCTCCCTCCTTCCACCCCAGCTCCTTCCCGCCCTGGGAACACTAGGAGATCACCTGATTCAACTCCGTGAGTCTAACACAAAGAGGAACTTTACCATTCCCTCCCTCAGGCAATACAGACTCAAGCTTCTTTGAGCCTTAACTAGGAGAAAACACTCAAACAGGTCTTAAAGCAAAGCTTTTAATAAAAAAAAGAAAGAAAAAAGTAACAGGTTTATCTCTGCACTTTAGATGGTAAAAAGTTACAGGGTCTTTCAACTTATAAACAATAGAAAGAAACTTTCTCCAGCAGAAACACACTTTAAGCTACTTCCAGCAAGTACACATATGCAAATGAAAAAGAAAACAAATTAAAAGACTATGACCGCCTTTTCTACTTACAGTTCTGAACAGATAAGAGACTGTAGCAGGGAGATTGGCAGAAACCTGGTTACACCTCTAGCCTCGTCCAGGACTCAGAGAGAACAAAGCCAAACCCAAAACCCACAAACAAAGGCTTCCCTCCCACAAGATTTTAAACTATCTTGTCTCCTGATTGGTCCTCTGGTCAGGTGTTTGGGGTCCCTGTTTGTTAACCCTTTACAGGTAAGAGAGACATTAACCCTTAACTATCTGTTTATGACACACACACACCCCCACATCTAGTATACTGGAAATCTACGATCAAGTCTCAAACATATCCTGTATCTGATGCTGCTTCAGCGCTTACTTCTCTGATTTTTTCCTCCATATTTTTGTTCATTCTTGCCTTGATAACTAAAATTCTTCTGAAGCCTCTTAGCATTCCTTGGACACCATCACACCTCTGCATGGTCACATCATTCCATCCTGAAAGACTTAAAGGACCTTGATGTCTATGTCCTTCTCTCCTTCCTTGTTCTTGTGTTAGCACTTGGAAAGTGTAAAGTGCTGCACAAACATTAACATGTACCTTTTGCCTTCCTGCCAATTCAGATTTGTCCTTTGTTGGAGGTCACATCATTGTTGCAGCACCCTCATCCCCTGATGAGTTATGAACACTTCATACTTTTTAAAAAGAAAACTAAAAACCTGTCCTGTTTTTATTCTATTTATAAACTTGCGGAAATTTTAGATGTCACAAAAGAACAAACTAGCAATGTATATTTAAAAAATAACACTGATATAGCTTTGTTCAACATCTTTAGCACCTACATATTCTAATATTATTACTAATTATTTTCCCTCCTTTATTTTTGTATGAACTTAGCATTTGTGAAAGGCTGCCAGAATGACAGCCCTAGAGAATTAAGTCACTAACTGTGCCACAGAAAATGTAGCAGTTAGTGACCATGCACATTTGCACACTGTCCTACAATGTGCCTGTACCCTGACTTATGAAGGAACTCTATAAGAAGAGGGGAAATTCTCTTTCTGTGGCTATTAATTTGTGATGTCTTCTGAAACTCTGGTGGCAGGTTAGTCCCAAAATTTGGTGATATGTGTTGTGATATGACCTGTCCACTAGGTATTGGACTGAGATCCTCAAACTCATTCCATACAGAACACAGACTAGCCATGGAATAGGGCTGGTCTAAACTGGGACAATGCATTGCACTGGGAAGCACGTTAAAACATTTTCACTAACGTGGTGTTAAACATGACTTTGACATTAGTGTGGACAAGAAGAGTAGTGTTTAAAATATTTTTAACATGCCGTAATTTAATTTTACCATGAGCAGCTTGCATGTTTTTAAACATAACTCTTTGTCCAGAGTAAGGATAAAGTTGTGTTTAACACCGTGTTTGTTAAAACCTGTTGTTTAACATGTTTTCGCAACATGATGCATTTTTCAGTGTAGACATACATCTAAAGGACCACAACTTTGGATCACTACTTTCTAGGAGAGGACTTGAATGGGGAGACTTAATAAGAACTTGTTTACAGATATCTCCAAAACCTACGTATTCTGTCCTGCTTGCAGAAAAATAACCTTTTAACCATTCCCCTTACCAGCACCCGCTGTTATCAGCTATTCCTTCAAACTTATCCTAGCTTTCTCTCCCCACCTATTCCATTTCTTTCTGTAACATAATGCAACTCATTGCTTTTAATTGAGATTTGAATGCCTTGTAAGGTTATATTATCTACCATAATATTTTCCTTTACCTTTTTCATATTTAACTGTTAGCAAACTCCTATTTTATGCAGACCTCTCTCATCCTTCCAGATTTTGTGGCTATATAGACAAAGTATGTAGGCCATGTAATGGATTTTTTAAAAAAAATTATATACACTCATTCCTAGTTCTACATATAATTTCCATCTGAATGCCTGAGCAATTATTTAGAACTAATGTTAAAGAGAACAATAGGTAATAGAAGAGACTGAAAGTGGCAAGTGACACCTAGGCTTCAGTATTTAATGTTGTTTTAAAATTGAATTAAGTAAAAAAGAGAACATTTTGGCTTTGACAGAAAATGTGTTACAAAAAGCCCTTTTCCCCCCATACCGATGTATACAGTCAGACTTCTTTTAACTATTAAAAAAACTAAATTCAGAATACTGAAGGACTCTGAACGAAAATTTGAAATAGAGGCAAGGCATTGTCTATGAGCAAGTGTTCCTGGTATGTGCTGTAATAGCTTTCATGAAGCAAATATTCATCCTGTCACAATACAGCTTTGTAAGTCAAATATTGTACTAAATAGGCAGTTGTGACAGCGCCCAACACCTATCCCTCTAAAAAGAGAGCAGGATGATGGCAGAGAAGTTTCAGTAAAGGGTCCTTACCTCATAAATGCACTTTCCTCTTGATCTGTCAGATTCAGTGACTTTGCAAACATGCTACAGAGCTTATCTGTTTTCCTTGGCTTGTGCCAGAGGTGAGAGAGAGGGATGGTTAGGTTCTATAGTGCTTGATTAAGGATTAGTTGGTTATGGGGGAGATCTCCGTTTTTTTGTTATGTGGTGTAATTGTTTTTTATTCTGCCAGCACCCAAAGTACTTGAATAGTTACTTTCTATAAATTTAAAAAAAATCAAAGGCAACATGACTATTCTATTATAACTTTGTTAGAAAAGAGACTGAATAGTTCCTACTTGCACATGTAGAGCTGCAATGATCCAATTGGGCAGACAGTTAATATTCATTCCACAGAGAGAGTAAACACAATACCTTTCCTTTTGTTAGGTAGTACATAGAGAAGTATTGTCAGGTAGCAAGTAATGAAAGGCAGCACTCTTACTTAATCATTTCTGTCATGGTTAGGTATTCACCACTGACCAAGGAGCAGAGGTGAAAGTAAGCCAGTCCAGTCCAGTACTGCGTACGGCAAGAGCCGGTATGCTGTGTAGGACCAGACTGGCTTCCCCAGGCTTGTGATTTAAAGGGCCTGGAGCTCCAGCTGCTGTGGGGAGCCCTGGGTCCTTTAAATCACTGCCAGAGCCCTGCTGCCACTAACCTGAGGCTCCGGCAGTGGGGCTCGGGCAGCGCTTTAAAGGGCCCTGGGCTCCCCACAGAGGCTGGAGCCCCTGGCCCTTTGAATCACCCTTGGGGCTCAGGCGTCCCTTTAAAGGGCCTGGGGCTCCTGCCGCTGCGGGGAGTCCCAGCCCTTTAAATCACCACCAGAGCCCTGCTGCTGCTACCCCCTTTTGCTTTTCTAATTGTTCAATTAGCGGCGCTCGAGCGGCGATTTAAAGGGCCTCAGGCTCCCCGCCACCAGAGCCCCAGGCCCTTTAAATCACTGCCCCAGCCTGGCTGCTGGAGCCCCGGGGTAGCGGTGGCAGGGCTATGGCGGTGATTTAAAGAGCCCGGGGCTCCACTGAGGTAGTGGTGGCCTGGGCCCTTTAAATTGCCCCTGTGCCCCAGAGGCAGCTGGGAGCTCCGGGGGTGATTTAAAGGCCCCGGGGCTCCTAGCCACAGCTGGAGCCCCAAGGCCCCATCTCTTCCGGTTGGGGACATGCCCCTTCTGGTTGAGGCCAAGCCCCTTCTCAGGACTCCGGCGTACCAGTAAGTCTTTTAACTTACTTTCATCCTTGCCAAGGGGAGTGGTATACGATGGAAGGAAGAAATTGTGAATCAGTTTTAAAAAAATGGTTATCTCCAGGTTTTCTAAATCAACACTTAACTTGCACCTTACCTTCATCCAAGGGGTAACCATGTTAGTCTGTATCCACAAAAACAACGAAGAGTCTGGTGGAACATTAAAGACTAACAGAATTACGGGTAAATCTTTATGGGTAAAAAACCCATCAGCTTTATGGGTAAAAAACCCACTTCTTCAGATAGAAGTAGAGTTTTTTACCCATGAAAACTTATGCCCAAATAAATCTGTTAGTCTTTAAGGTGCCACCAGACTCCTCCTTACCTTCATGTTATCCTAATGATTAACATTCTTCAGCCTAATTTTTGTGCCTGACGTTTAATTAAATGTTAGAAAAGCAAAAAGGACTTGAAGTATTTATTCCTTCTTTTTTTAATTCCATTTTGAGAAAATATCCAAGTTGAATTAAAAGGCAGTATAACATGGTCACTGTAGCACTGTTCCTCCACCATACTCATCCGCTCTGCTCTTATTGTAAGCCAAAAAGGGTATTCAGTTGCACACAGGATTCTTTTATATTTCTGTTTAGTACCCCTTCCTCTTTACAAAAGCAGAGCAGTTTGAGGGGACATTCAGCATGTTTACTTTGTGGTGTTCAGAAGTTTGAGGCTTTGGGGAAAAAAAACTGATTAAAGTTAATTAATGAAATAAAACTATTACCTCCTCTCCCACCCACCTTTTTTTCTTCTTCACACTTAGTGAGGTGTAAGTATGGTATAACCTTCTATACCTGCACTAATTTGAGCGACCAATTTTTTTTTTAAAGAATTATTTTGGTATAGCACCTCACTTAATGTGTAAGAGTTAATAGCTGATTTCCTTTTAAATAAATTTTAAGATTATAGATAATCTTGGTCTAGATAAAACTGATCTGCCATGAGTGCAGAGGACTGGACTAGGTGACTTCTCAAAGTCCTTCCAGTTCTATGATTATAGACATTATGGATCTAGTTTGCGGCAATGCTTACTTATGGCTTTTACACCCAGATGGCATTATATAATATAGTTGATCTGTTTTAAACAATTGAATGCAAAAATACTTTTTTTTTTCTGTTTAAAGTTCATTACTATTTGGCATTCATTGTAATATTTTCTACAATATCACTTAATTACTTCTAATTTAACCACCACAGTTCCTGTAATTGTTTTTAACTAACTGAAATACACAGGTATATTTACACATGCTATTTCTAAAGATAACTACTATATAAGGATGTAGATAGTTGTTGTCCCAGATCTACCATCTGCAGAGTTGTAGATCAAAAAAAGCTTAGCCACTCTTATTATTAACATTTGTTTATAACAGCAGCAGCATTCTTTGGAACCTTTCAGGGACATAACCAAAATAATAATAATAGTCCCTATCCTAAGGATTTTACAATCCAGATTAGATACAGTGATGGGATGCAGGGAGATGACATCACATTGAGGAGGAGGGAGAGACATACACAAAACAAGGTGACAAAGTTGCTTGCAGGTAATATGATATTTAATCTATTTATCTTAGTTGCTTGAACAGGCAGGCAAAAAAATCCTTGGAAAAGCCTTGTGTTCATTGTGTCAGCTCCTTGAAACCAATGCTCTTTGAGGTCCCTAGCACCTGTTCCATGAACTCGTAATTTAGGACATTGGCTCCCAAACTGTGGTCAGCAGATGCCTTTCCAGTGATTTGTAGAATAAAATATCTAAGCAACAAGTGGCTGTCAGTGGACTAGAAAGTTGAAAGAGGACATTGTAAAAGAAAGACCATCATGTAGACTAAGAGGTCTGCAGAAGACAATGTGGAGAACTAGTCTCATATAGAATATCGCCTTCTCACAGTGATATTTCCTATTCAATGAGACTGTAATCCCTAAAATATGACCTGGGGGTGGGGTATCCACTAGGGATTCTCCCAGTGGTGATGTGCAGTTAGTTCTTCAGTGTTGGTTTTCTGTTACCCCTTAACCAAATTTGGTGGCAAGGGCCATAGATGGCTGTAGCATTCTGGTGCAGCACTTTTGGGATGGTAAAACAATAGTATGTATAACTCTGTTAAACTCCCCTTCTTTCTGCACCTCAGTTTAACTCTTCGCTGAAGCACAGACTAGAGTTCTGTCTGATTGTGACTTTTCAGAAAGCATTGCTCAGTGTGTCAAACCCTATAGCTATTATATGTGAAACCCTGATAATAGGTGTTAATAGTTCCCAGTCCATTTCAAAGGGAGACTACCATACACTGTCTTACTAAAACATTTAATGCACACAGCAGACAGTATAAAATATGGTAAATGGTATTTGGAAAATGATGAATAACCTTTAAACAAAAGCTTTTAGTAAATCTATTGGTGTTTCTTTTACAGAGTTTCCCACTTTGTTTCTGTTACATACATTAATGTATAAAGTTTCAAGATAACATCTTTTATACTTTAGTGCACACACACGCAAACGTATTCCCCTCTGATTTTCTCTGAGATGTTTTCTTAGTTTCTGTAGTGTGGCCATAATATATCCAGTGTGTCACCTGGAATCCCCAGAGCTTGAGAAGAGTGGGAACATCTGTCTTTCAACACTTCAGAACCCGTCAGCAAACAGTCTGGGGATCTCCATAACTAGTCGTATTCCAGCCCTTGGGTTAACAGCTGACTGCTCCTCAGTTGCCGAGGAAACAGAAATCTGCAGCCTGTGTTCAAAATGGTACAGATATTGGGATCAGCATATAAAACATCCATTCCCTTGATCTCTGTAAGGCTCTCACTCTATAGGGCACCATCTTCTCCCCATAAGCTCAGCTAAGTCAGGCAAGAATTTACAAGCCCTCACCACACTCAGCTCTGCCCCATTTCTCTCATTAGCTGAGGCAGAATCCCAGTTGAGAGCAGTTAGCTGATAGCTGAATCTAAGTTCCACAGGCTCTGTAGCCTCTAGGGTAACACATGCTCCCCTCAGCTCTCCCTCTACATCTGTAACACAGACCACCGTAGAGGAAACATCCCAATGGAGGGCTTCTCTAGGTTGTAAAGCTAGAATAGCCTTGCTCTGCATCCAGAGTTCTACAGGACTGGGATGCAGCCCTCACAGCACATCTCTTGGTCCTATGATGATCAGCTGCTGAGTCCACAGGGCTCTCTTTTAAACTCATATATTCATACCCTTTCCCCTGCTCCCCACCTGATGCTCTGATATGCTCAGCTCTAGAGGGTGACCCGCCAACTGGATTGACCACAATGAAAAGTTTTTATACAGGTTCAGAAACAGCCACTGAGCATGTCTAATAACTGCCACACCCTAGTTCTGAATGCTCTGTGCTGTGACTGAATTTCCCTCTATGTCCACTTCCCCACCCCCCAAATTGTTTCTCTGTCTTTGATGAGTCAAACAAGTTCAAATGCTGCAGTATAAATGGGGGTGAAAGTAACTTTTCTCAGAATTTTTTTATTCAGAATGCACAACTGTCTTGTAAAGTTTGTTAGGTGAGAAAATTTGGGACAGCAGAGGGGACTATGGGATAAGAACATTAGTTGTACATTTCAATGATCAAAAGTGAGATATTAACACTGTTGGCATTTTAAGTTGTCATTATTAGGTTTCAGGTTGGCACACCATTGAGATAAAGGGAAGAATTTATACTTCCGAAATGTTTCAGGCTGTCTGCAGTCATCTCTGTCCAATTTGTTTTTATATTTGGTTCATATTACAGAAGGATTAAATATGCAAATATTTGTTAAAATATTTCAGTATTTTAATATTCTGGAGCACAATTTATCAGCAAATTCCATGGCAGCAAAATCACATAGGGCACTGCCCATAGCAAGATATGCTCTTGCAGAAAATGACAAAACAACCAGTCTTTTCATCTCTGGACCTTGATATAGTTATCTGGCCCACTTAAGTAAAAACAACCATGATAGACCAAAATGTGATGGAAAATTTTCAGTAAGAGAACTTTTTCTTGACTGTTGGAAGTAGGCAGTTACTTCTAGGGTGTTGATTTTAGAGCTGTGTTCCAAATCTTCTTCCAAGCTGCTGTGTTGGGGTTGGGAACCAGAACTATCAAAGTCTATGCCTCTTTATAGTTGGGTGGGGCTGTTGGTCTTGCTATATGCAACCCTGTTGTTTCCAAGACAGTGTACCACCAGTGATCTGTAGAGCAGTTGAAGGTCCACAGAGAGTCGACTGGTGACATAGTGCTGGCTCTCCTTCTTGCTTTCAGTTTCTCCATCACATTGAGAAAAACTAAATATATATTAAATACTCTCCTAGTCTTTTCCATTTAAGCAATTGTTGTAGTTGACACAGGAATTTTATGATTGCAGAGAGGACTAGAATGATTTATGCAATCATAAATGGGAGAGGAGCTGTCCACAAGTCAATATCTCTGTTGAGATGTGGACCACATTTGAAAAAATCTTGAGAAACCCCTGCTCTTCCTGGTCAAGCTGCTCTGTAATGAATGTCAATTAACTTGCCTTTGCTCCCTGTACTGTGTTGTGCACATGTGCCTGCAGTTATGCTTTTGTTTGCAGGCTTTCTGTGTAAGCAGCCATTCTGCCTTGCATTGTGGGGACAAGCATACTGCAGTTCTGGTAACTGCAAGGACTGTGCCACTTTCATTTGTGTCTAAAGTATGCGATTTTTGCAGAGCATCAGCAGTGCCTTCTGTAGTCCTTGTGGGCCATGACAGAGTTCCATCTTGAGTGATAGGGAGTATTTTGTTAAACGATCTGAATCCTGACACTGCTGTGCACTAGTATAGTTTGTGATTGCAGATGAAACTTTTTTTGTTAACTGGCTTTGTTCTAGAAATGAAATGCTGGGTTAGTTTTAATATTTCTTCAGTGACCCACAAAATCTTTAATTATTTTCCTGGGTTCAGGTTCTACATCCTGTATAAAATGAAGTCCTTAAATTGCTGTGAATACAGCACTCCAGCCTTGAAATTATTTTCTTAGATTAGAACTGTGGTGTGCTTTGTTCCAGTTCTCCTGAAGATATTTATCCTATGTTCGCTTATTGTTTTTGACAGGTCATCTGAACAAGAATCACCAAAGTGAGTTTTCTTATAAGCATACAAAAATTCAACTGTTGAAAGTGGGGATTTCAGATATGAACTAAAATTATGAATGAATGAAATCTTTGAAGCCTTTCTATTTAAATGGTTAGAAAAATGTCATTTTACAGACATCTTTCAAAAAAATCCCAAAACTTATCTTTAGAAATATGTTGAATTCTGACATGCCAGTAAGCATCTAAGCATCGTAATTTGCGAAGAGTCACGTCTTTAAATTGCTCTGTAGAATATATAGTGAAAGTTTAATTATCCTAAAATCTGATTGTGATTTATCTAGTAATTCTTTATATAGTACCACAACACATTAAATTAAGCAGTTTGAAAGTCACATCTATCCCTACCAAAGTGTTAACTTTTCCTGCACTGGGGAATCATTATGATGTTACAAGTGAAATGTGAAAATTTGCTATGTTTCTCAAAGATTATGTTAGTGTGATCCACTTACACATATAACTTTGGTATCTTCATATACTGATTTAAATTCAAGTCATAAATGGCTTGAGGTATACAATATTCATAATAGTAATTACTAGAGAAACCAAAATCTTGAAGATGCTGTTTCTATTTTACATGATGTGTGTGTTTATATAGTTCACTACTTTAAAACATTTTCAGGGTTTAGCAAAGTGTTGTCATGAACAGTAAGGACTACTGAAGACTGGAAAAGCTGAAAATTTAAGTATCTTTCTTGAACTGAATATTCTGTGACTGTTGTAAAAACACTCCATTCACCTTGCTGATGCAAAATAGTAAAATTAAATGTCCCAAACTTGGTTAACCACAGAGTTAAGGTTGCACAGAGGTGGTTGTAACCTTTGAAAACATTGCGTTCAGCTTCACTCAGACCTCTGAAAACTAGCAGATGAAGAAAAGAATGAAAGCAATGCAAACTTAAACTTCTAAAAACCAGGAAATATGAATTTATCATACCTCCACTCTTCAACACAACCTTAATTCTGTTTTCTTCAAGCAATGCCCCAAGACACAATAATACACAGTTTAGCATTTTATTCTTACAGAAGCTACATGGTCCTCTGGGAATATAGCACCTGGGCACTATAGGACAAAGTCTAAAACCTTCTCTTGCTAAGGCAAATCTCATGTCTAGGTCAGGTGTAGCAAATGGGAGCTACTTGCACCTGGCCTATACTCAAACACTGAGCCTACTCCACACAAACCCTCCTAGACTTCTTTAATATTACCACCCTTCACCCTGACTCAGAACATTCCGTCTGAGACATTCCCTTCCCTTACCACTCTCTAAGCCACAGAGACCACTGTTTTGTATGTCACCAGACTGCTGACAAGAAAATCCCCATGTGCATCTCTACTGATACAACCTCCAGAACACATCGCTGAAATGAAGAATACCTAATCCTTCAAAGTAAACATGCACTCCTCCTTGTATTAGTGTAAAAGTTCTGCCAGTCCGCTCCAACTAATCCTCCGCTGTTTAATACAAGAAGTGAGGTAGTTGGAGTGCATGCCACTAAATGCTGGAATTCAAATTTTTGCACCACCACAAATAATGGCACATTCTCTTAGAACTTCCTCATGTCTACTTATCATTGCACGTGACCTCATCCTGAACCATTTCCAATGGCTGTTTCCAGCTCCAGGGAACAGAGCTAAGGTTGCGTTATGGGGATGATGTGTACTTTAACTTTATTTTCTATGTCTTGGTTTTCAGAGGATTATTTTTGTTGCTGTAGCTCTTATTGTCCTGGTTTTCAGAAGTTTGGGTATAGCTGAATTCAATATTGTGACACAGCAGAAGGCACTGCTGGGCAACCGTAACTGCATTAACGAAGTTTTGGTGAAGTTATTTCCTTCTCATTTTTAAGAATAGTTTCTCAGTTTCCCCATGTTCCACAGTCCAGCTCTTTTTTTTTTTTTTTTTTTTTTTTTTTGCTGCCTCTGGCTCCTTGTCAATGATTGCTTTGGCCACAGGATGCACTGGCTGGATGTTAGTGACTTCACTGCATCTGCATCATCTCCATGTCTTCTTTCTCTCTGCCTGTATCACAGCCTGATTTTCCTCCTTCAGTTTACTTCCACAGGGAGAAGTGGGTGTTGGAATGGGACCCACAGGCTATGGAGCTGGAGAGAGAAGGCAGGAACTATACAAAGACTAGAATGGAGTCAGTGGGGAACATATTTTGAAGATAGAGCAAGGGGGGAAATGTATGTGTGTGTGTTTTGGGAGACAGAGTTCAAAGCCCCTAACATTCCCTACTGCACAGCTTTCCTTTGCACCCTACTCTTTTCTATACTGCTCCAACAACCCTTTAATTGCTCCTAAATTCTTCCCCAGTGCTCAGAATTCCCCACCACTGGTCCAACACTGCTCCATGACTTCCAATGGTCACCTCCTCATGCCCACTGCTCTGACTACCCCTCTGCCCACAAACCCCCACTATTCTGACCCCTACTCCTCCCTTACATGCACATACTAGTTCCGCCCTCATCCTTGCCAAGTCCACTACCCCAGACCTGGGCCCAGTGTATGGGGAAGGAGCTCTACAAATCCATCTGCAGCATAGGAAGCTCAGAGAGGTGTGAAGTGGCTCATGAATATCAATGAGCTGTTCTGTGCTTAGTGAAAACATCCCCATTACTAATCTCAGTGCTGTGTACTGTGCCATTTTACTGAACATGCTCATACCTACCCAGCTCCCCATCCTTCCTCAGTTTTAAAGGGGGAAAAGAAATAGGAGCTATGGATGTGGGAAAGTTCAGGGGCGGCGGGGGATGGGGAGTGGGAGAGATGAAACTTCTATAAACTTTACACTTAATAACTTTTTCAGTATTTTCAATATTGCTTTCCCAGCAGCTGGAATAAATACCAAGTGGCTGAGATCAGTTTTAGGAGGATTAGCAGCATAGTTTGAGCCCCAGATGTATGCAAAAAAGTTTTAAAAAACAGATGATTTTGTCAACGATGTTGAATTTTTCTGAGAGGTAGCTCATATCTCATTAATGCCTTGTTCAAATGACCCCAAATTTTGGCCAAATCACCTTATCCCCCACCCCTATGAGGCACAGCGAATTTGAAGATAATCCAGGTAAAGGATTTTAGAGTATTTAGAATAGTCTACTGTTAAATAGAAAGTGACACTCAACTTTAACTGGCGCTCTGCTATGAAGTTGATATTACATGTTTGTAATTACTACTGTATGTTGAGTTTAAACCCATGAATATCAGTACCTTTTTAACGTACTTTATCTTTTTCTTTTAATGAAGGAATGTATTGGAAAATAGTCCAGCACAGAACTGTCTGACTCATACCTCACCTGTTGCCTTGTCCCAGTCTGCCAATGGAGTTGGTAACTTTTCAGGCTCTTATCCATTGGATGGAGTGGACAAACAGTTTTTAGAAACATATGACAACATCACAAAAGGGAGCGTAACAGAAGATTCCAGTCAGTACTACTGTGATAAGGTACGTTGTTTAACAAGGCTGAATTAAATGAAAACGGAGAAGGCCTAGTATAAATGTGCATCCAGTCTGTGAAATAAAGAATTCATAGGGTTTTCCAACAATGTTAACGTGTCTGTTGCACAATATACATGTTAAATGTCATGTACTAATAAGAATAAGTCTGGTTTATTAAGGTCTACAATTACCAAGGAGGAAAACACTATGCAATGTGGCAGGCAAGTCTGCCAGCTCTGTGGGTTTTCCATAGGCTCAAAATTTTCAGACCCACCTGCAGAGAAAACCCCTAATTTAAGGGGAAAGCCCCATGTAGTTGTCTTCCCTTTGCCCTAATTCCCCATCTCTGGAGGAAGAAAAGCCAGCCAGAGCTGTTATACATGCCAATAGACAGCAGTGCCCCTCAGTATATACAGCAGGCAACAGCTGCCCACCATTCTCTGGCTCCCCTTGCCCCCCAGTCTCTCTAACCCTTTTTCCAAATCCCCTCCAGGGCCCCTCACTACTAACAATTCCAGTGCTGTGCTGACTATTCTCAAGCACCACACCTAGGCCCAATGCTCCCTTATTGCTTCCCCTCCCCAGCCTCACAAGTCTTCCATGCACCTAACAACCTTCCCTTCCCCTCCTGTTTTCCTGAATGCTACCCCCACCCCCTGCCTCCTATGTAGGGGACTGCCAAACTAAACCACTTGTGGAAAGTGGGGTGGGGAAGAAGTGTATGGTAGAGTAAAAATGCCTAGAGTGTGGCAGGGAATGCAAGGGTGGAATAGCTAAAATTAAACCCCTTGGTGGAGAGTGTTAAATGCTGTTACAGGAAGATTAAATTCAAATGCTTCAGGGCAAAGAGCGAGATAATTGCAGTGAAATGTTGTGGATGGTGGATAAAATGATATTTCTTGGGGCGAAGGAATGAAATGTGGATGTGGGGAAGCAAGGAGGAAAACAATCAATTCTGGGATTTCCCTTTCCCTCATCTTCCCCCTGCTTCCTTTCCTTTGCCTTTCTCTCCGTTTCTTTGATTGTGTACCTCTTTCCCTAGTTCTAAACAATTTTATGTAAATATACTCAAATTTATGCAAATTATTCAGACAATTTTGCATTTCCTGTGCTTTTTGCTGTGAGGATATTGATAGTTTATTTAATATATTTTAAACAGTTTCTAAAACTAGCACCCTGTGCTTGCTGTCCTTAAAGGTTTAAATTCGTAGCTGAATCAGTTGCATGGATATGTGCATGTAAAGCTGGTCCAAAAATGGACTCCACCCTGCTGTAATAGCGACATTTTGAATTGAAACAAAAAGATGAAATTTCTTGTGGCATTGATGGATACATAAAAATGTTTTATTTTGATCATGTTAAAATGTATTATAATACATAATATATAATATAATATGAAAGTCAAACACAAATTAAATGAGACAAGAAAGTTGAAATTAATCATTTAGATTTTTCCTGTCAAAAAGTTTGTCATCAGCGTGTCTCTGCAAAAAGTTTTGATTTCAGCAATGTGTTTCAATTTCAATGACACTTAATTTTCTGATGGAAAACTGTTCAGTCAGATTTTTCAACCAGCTCTATGTACAGCCATTATTTTCTGAGTTTTGCACTTTAGATTATAGTTTTGAAACATCTAAGTATGCTCAGCATGCAATTTTCAAAGGCCAGTAACTCAATCTCATCAAAGTTAATTCTGCTGTGGATCCATAAAGTGAACTACTCAGTGAAGATTATTTCAATGCCAAATTTTACACTTCAAAATTCAGACACTCTGGCTTGTGGGACTTTTCAAGAAGATCCAAATATACTTTTTTATGGAAAAGTTTATTTTGTGTAGTTCTTGAAATCAATAATTTCTGAAAATTATGGGCAACAGTCTTATGATCGAAACCATTATGCGTCATTAATTGTGGTATTCTCTGCTATTTCCAGTATAATAAACAGGAAAATACAAACAATTTTTGTGTACAGTACAATCCTAGCTCCTCTTCATTTTTACCACATTTACTTTTTTCTTTTTCTAATATGAATTAATCTGTATAGCAAATATTTTGGGAGGGGTGGAGGGGTTTGCCATTATTTTGTGCTAAGAAATAGAAAATCTTAAAGTTTTTTTTTTTTAAATGTGTTGCAGAATGAAGTAATTGATGGAGATTTGCTTTTGGTGCGAATCACTCCAGATGAAGATGGGAAATTTGGATTTAATCTGAAGGTAAAAAAGGAGCCTTAAAATCTCATGAATGTGCAACATAGTTAAGTGTCTTAACTGATCAGATCAATATTGTTTTCCATTTTAAATGTCCATGTTTGCATCAGAGGTAAGAGATTAAGGTATCTGATGATCCTTTGCTGTCCTACAAGGACCTTTTTTTTTTTTTTTTTTTTTTTTTTAAGAGTTTAAAAACTCTCGCCAAGATTTTTCAGAAACAGGTGCTTAAGATTAAGTTCCTAAATTGTTTATATAGGCACCCAAATAATGGCCTCATTGGCTAAAGCAAGCATCCAACTGCCTCTGTTGTCTTTAGTAGAAGTTGCTGTATGTCCAACACATTTGAAAAGCAAATCATTTATTCAGATGCCTACAAACGGACTATGGAGCCTAACTTCAGGCGCTTATTTTGTGGAGAAGTAGGCCCTTCATGTTTTACCATCAACAGAACATGTTAATGGTGTGTGTGCACCTAGTGGTGAGCCAATTATTGCAAAGGTATAAACTAGTAAATGAAGGAATTGGGGAAGGAGGTGCGGCAGCAGTTTCCGTACTTTCTGATTGATGTCCATTTTGAGGCCCTGTTATACTGCCTGAATGCTATGAAGTGGCTATAGTGAAAATGAGATGTTCCAGCATCTGATCCCTGTCACTTATTTGTGGGCATTGTTAGGTCACCTGTTTCATTCATGAGTCCAGGAGAAGATGTTTTTTATGTCCATAAGACTTCAGTGGCATATAAAATATAAAAGGGATAAAGAAATGTGGTTGGTTTGAGACTCATAGTTTGATCCTGCAAGATGCTGAGTTCTCTGGTCCCAGTTCAGCATAGCACTTAAGCATGAATACTGAGCACCTTGCAAGGTCAAGCCCATGACAGTGAAGTACAAAGCATAAATTTTATAGTCATATAGGAACAAAAAATAGACTATTTGTTGTATAATGTACTGCTTACATTCTAAGAGTATATTTATAGTGACTGTTTATTTAACATCTTGTAGGGTGGTGTTGATCAAAAAATGCCTCTAGTGGTGTCAAGAATAACTCCAGGATCATCTGTAAGTAAATTCTTATGTAATTCTTCAGTGTATGGCTCTGTAGCAAAGCTAATTTTTTTCCAGTGTCTGAATATGTTGTAACACATAGCTGAAATGTCTTTTTTATGACTAGTACAATAGATGCATCATCTAAATCAAATTAGGAAGGACAAAGGCATTTTATTTTAAGATTTTATTTTGGGCACATACTTCAAAGTGTATTTTCCAAACTTTTATAACAAATTGAGATAATACTAATTCTAATTTGATATGAATTCTGTGTGGTTTCTGCTGCAGTCTGCATATTGTAGAAGTTTCAGAAAGAAAGGTTTCATTGTAATTGAACCTCAGTATAATGCAAGAATTCTGTAACTTTTTCATAGCACAAACTACATCATAACAGAGAAATTGACTTGTGTCCCACATCCTGCCCCAATCATGAATGTGTGGCCCACATTACCTATCTTTGTCATCTGTGTGTAACAGCTTGCTTTTATTCAGCTTTCATGAATAAATAGAATTATGCAATTTAATGAATTTGTAGTTGTCTCAGAGAAATGTATGAACTGGAAACAGAGGAACCAGCCCCACATGACAATTTAGTGCTTTCCTGACAGACCACCAAGCAAATGAACAAGAGGCGGGAAGCACAGTTTGGGAACCTTTTAGCCAGGACATTGAATTTGTTTTATGGGAAAGAGAGAACTTTACATGTCAACTAAAAGCAACAAGTTACATTTTCTGAAATACAGTACAACTTCAGTAGAAGTATTTCTACAGTATAAATACAGTAGAACCTCAGAGTTATGAACACTTTTAGAATGGGTGTTGTTTGTAACCCTGAAATGTTCATAACTCTGAACAAAACGTTATGGTTGTTCTTTCAAAAGTTTGCAACTTTTTATTTAATACAGCTTTGAAACTTTACAATATGGGGAATTTTTAGGACCAAAAAAGAAGTGCTTGGTATTAAACCAAACTTTGGCGGCTTAAACTGGATGAAAAGCCATTCGCACCATTGTCTTGAAAAGTTTGATCTCTGAAAAAGATGTATATTGTACCTGCATTGAAAGGATTAATTCCACTCCTAGATACCTTTTTCTCTGTCTGCATTGTGGATTCCTTAGTAAGTGGCTGGCTAACAGCTAGCATTCTTGGTGACTGGTGGAGAAGAATGTCAACTTCCAGGGAAACTGTTAATTACTGTAAAACGCTGATGCCTCACAATCCACTCTCTGCTTTCTTGTTCGATCCACTTGATTAAGTCCAGGTCTAGACTAAAAAGTTCGGTTGACCCAGCTACATCACTCAGGGTTGTGGAAAAATCTAACCCCTTGAGCAACATCATTAAGCCAACCTAACCCCCAGGGTAGACAGTGCTAGGTTGATGGAAGAAATCTTCTGTTCACCTAGCTGCCACCTCTCAGGGATGTGGATTAACTTCAGTGGTGGGAGAACCCTTCGAAATGTTGGAGTGAGTATCTACACTGAAGCACCGCAGTAGCGCAGCTACAGCACTGCAGACGTGCCACTGCAGTGTCTAGTGAAGATGTAGCCTTGCTGTAGAGTAGAATCTCAGAGATAGTAACACCAGAGTTGCGGACTTACTGGCCAACCAGACACCCGGTGGAACTGGAAGTCATCAATCAGGCAGCAGAGCAGACCAACAAAAAAAAAAAAAGAAAAAAAAAAGCAGTGGGGCAGGATAGCTCAGTGGTTTGAGCATTGGCCTGCTAAACCCAGGATTGTGAGTTCAGTCCTTGAGGGGGCAATTTAGGGGTCTGGGGCAAAAATCTGTCTGGGGATTGGTCTTGCTTTGAGCAGGGGGTTGGACCTCCTGAGGTTCCTTCCAACCCTCATATTCTATGATTCTAAGGCAAATACTGTACTGCCTCCAGGCTTTAGCCCTGGGGCTCAGGGTTTTCACCACGGTGGAGTTAGGGCTGCAGCCACATGGTGAGGGGGGGAATTCAGGGCTCTGGACGGAGGGGAGGCTCAGGGCTTCTGACCCACTGGAGCTCAGGGCTTTAGACCAGGGGGAGCGCTGCAGCTCAGGGCTTAAGCACCAGCGGGGGTGAGCATGGAGGCTCAGGGCTTCACCCACAAGGGGTTGGGGCTACAGTCACAAGGGGAGGTCAGGCCTCCGATGGGGGTGGAGGGCTTGGGGCTCAGGGCTTTAAACTGGAGAGAGTGCTGGGTTTCAGCCCCATGGCTCTGCTCCCAGCTTCAGCCCCACTGGGGCACTGGGCTCGGAGCTTTCGCTATGAGGGGAGCGCCAATTTCAGCCCCAGCACTCCCCCCGTAGCTAACACCCTGAGCCCTGGTGGCCCCCCTCGCTACAGCTGAGAGCGGAGCGGTGGGAAGCCCCAGTGTCCCCCTCACAGGGCTGAAGCTGGGAATGGTGCCATGGAACTGAAGCCCCGAGCCCCAGCATTCCCCCCAAGTCAAAAGCCTTGAGCCCCGGTGCGCCAGCGGGACAGAAGCCCAGAGCACCCCGCCCAGAGCCCTAGTGCCCCAAGGGTCAGAAACCCAGATTCTTCTCCCCTACCCAGAGCCTTGACCCTCGTACCTGCACCCGGAGCCCTGACCTCCCCCCCACACATCCTGTAGCTGCAGCCCCAACTCCTTCCCCCCCACAGGTGAAGTCTTGTTTAGAGTTACAGAACATTTCCGAGTTACAGATGACCTCCATTCCTAAGGTGTCCGTAACTGTGAGGTTCTACTCCTATAAAAAAGATTTTGAAACTTTTCCCTCTGAATTCCAGATCAATCCTTGAGATTCCAAAAAGCTACCTGCTGCCGTGATGTGTAACGTCTTAAAATATATGACAAATGGTAATATCACAAAATAGTAAGACAAACATCCACAGCAATAGTATTGTACAGTCCTGCTTTCTGAAAAAGTACAGAGTAGTAGGGACTTTTCCAGGGAGCTACTAAAGCCTGAGAATTCAAATAATGGTCACTAAATGTTGTAGCTGTCCTTTAAGATTTTTTCTTTGCCTTTTTGCATTTTTTTCCTTCTTCATTCATCATTTTCAGTTCTCTCCATCTTAACTATTTTCCCTCCTTTCTTCTTTTCTTTCCCTCCTTTTTTATGTCTTTCTTAAAACACCCACACTGCCTCTTTCCTTTTTCCACACTGGAACTGCAGCTTTTCCATTTTGCTTATGTTCTCTCTTCCATTTCACTATTTTCTTTCCCCCTTATCTGATTGTGTCTTTCATACTCCCATCTGTTAGTTTCAGTCTTCATAGCATATGTGCAAAGTGCCTAAGATGGTACATGACCATGATTCATCACCAAATTTGGTCCACTGGTTGTTCCCTTGTTTCTCTCCCCACCTACTCAGATCACCCTTTTCTTCCTGCAGATTTCCCATTTTTGTCTTTCTCTCCCTCTTGGTTTTGCCAGTCTCACCGTTTCTTTCCATCATCTCTCATTTCTTCCTGCAAATGCTATTTGCCATTAGCCCACTTCTCTACCTCAGTCCTTCAGCTGTTCCCCATTCATCCTGAAACATGTAAACTAGGGCAGGAAGGAAAGTGCTAATCAGGACGACTTGTTCCAATTCCTGTTTTTTGACAGCTCAAATAACATTGGGTGAACAGACATTGATTCGTGAAGCTCTGCAACACCAACAGATATAGGTGGGGGAGCAATTAAGATTAGGTTGAAAGGATGGGCAGATCTCTAGTGGATCTAGGCTTCATTCTGATGCTGCTGGGTGCCTCCAGAACAGAATATCCATTTTTGTTAGAGACAAGCAAACATGGGTGACTTTGTTCTGCTCCTAGCAGGCCTCTCCCAGGGAGATTTTTGACTGCACAGGATCCTTGCTCAAAAAGCCTTTCTTTGGACTCAGATCTGCTGAGTCCTAAAGAGCACTGATGAAGAACTGAGGAGAAATTCCAGAGCCCGGTGCCAAGTCCAGTACAGAGAGGATTCTAGCAGATCTTCACATAATCAGGGAGCATTCACAGCATGCATGGCACACCTAATTCCTGCCATCTTCTGTGACTGCAGGGTCAGGAATAGGATTTGCCCCTAGGAGTGGCACCTGTGGGTGTTGGAGATCAAAGGACCTGTCCACACTATCTTACTTGGAAAATTGTTAATGGGGAAGCAGGAATAAAGCTGCTAACTCCCCAGTAGCATTTCATCAGTTCTCCTCTGTGGAACAAGAAGAAGCTTGTATGAATCTATCAAAAAATGCATAAATCATCAGTTGTGTTTATAGTTCAGTAAAACCAATGATGTGTAATGTAGGAACAGCCCTCATTTATGGTATTTAATATTAATCTTCAGTTTCCATGTATGATGATGGAGCAAAATTAATGTTATAAAGCATTTTTACTCAATATAAATAGAAACTTACTCCTATTATTTTGCTATTTTAATCACTCTGCTCTCTTTTGTATGTGAGAGACATTTTGAAAAATCTTTCTAAAAGTCCAGATTGTAAAGCTCAGATGCATACAATATATCAAGTGCAAACTTTTGTATAGTTGTTAATAGACTGTGTGAACTGTTACTCTTATCTTCATTCTGAAGCCACTAGAACAATTTTAGGTCTGAATCCTCTGACATAGCTTCTGATGCAGAGGGCAAGACTTTGTCAGGAGAATAACTTTGTCTTTGCTGCACGATGAATTCAGTCTCCCTGAGATAAGAAATGTTCTACTGAAGGTATTGGATAAACTGAATTTTTTTTCTTTGGTTGTGAAACAGGCTGATACATGTATTCCAAAACTGAATGAAGGTGATCAGATAGTGTTAATCAATGGTCGAGACATCTCAGAGCATACTCATGACCAAGTGGTAATGTTTATAAAAGCCAGCAGAGAATTGCACACAAGAGAGCTTGCACTTCTGGTCAGGCGGAAAGGTAACAGCACTAAGGTTTTTAAATGTAATTGAGACTGTCATGCCTTTAAATTGTGGCGCTTTCCCCTTGCAATTTACTTTAATATATTCATAATCAAGAGTTATACTGTGAGTGGGTCTGTACTGAAATAGAGTGGTAGCATTTGAGATCTTCTCTCTTCTTGATTACTAACACAAATGTTTGAGCCATTAGCCTTATACATTCAAGTGAGGAGCACATCAACTCAATGCTGGTTTTTTTGCATCATACAACTGCAGTTTTGGTGAGGTTTTAGTCAAAGTGAAGAGTATTGACCCAAGTGAGTGAAGATTCTGAGAATACTAAACAATACTAATTTTAAATAAAAGATATGGCAGCAAGTTTCTGCTTAATTTTAATTTTTGCAGTGGTGTAAATAAATAGTTTGTTGCACAAAAAACATTTCGATAAACATTTTAAAATATAGTACCATCTTCTAAAACTTCTATTCCAGATGTGGAAATAACAGTAAATTCTCCCCAGCACAAACATACAGTGAAAAATGTAATTTACAACAAATCCAGAAGGCTCATTTTGTCATTCTTGAAATAGGCATATTTATAAATTTTGTTCTAAATTTCAATAGGTGAAATTCGTGAGCTTCTTCCTGTGGTGATTGTTACTTGTTTGCCTACCCAAAAATGTACACGATAGGGCTGCTGGTGTATCATTAGATTAAACGTTTGAAACCTGGATGCTTATGGTCTTACCCATATTTGGGCACCTAAATCATTGATCTCATTTTTCAAAGGTGTTGAACTCTTACTGTAAAAGCAGCAAAGAGTCCTGTGGCATCTTATAGACTAACAGACATATTGGAGCATGAGCTTTTGTGGGTGAATACCCACTTCGTTGGATGCCTGTCACGAAGTGGGTATTCACCCATGAAAGCTCATGCTCCAATACGTCTGTTAGTCTATAAGGTGCCACAGGACACACTGCTGCTTTTACAGATCCAGACTAACACGGCAACACCTCTGATACTGAACTCTTACTGATTTGTGCAGCGCTGGGGTTGGTCAGCATGTGTAAAACTATGGCCAAATTTACTTAGATGTCTCAGTTTGGGATTAGTAGCCTAACTTGCAGCATCGAGGAGGATTGAAAATGTCCGTGCTTGTACTCAAGGAGGTTTTTAACATAACTAAGATTGCATGTAAAAGGTCTGAATTTGCCTCTGTCTTTCAGTTGCCAAACCCTTGGTTAAGGCCAAGTCAGAAGATGAAGCAGATTCCCAGAATTTTCTAGAATCTATTCTTCGCACGTATTCAGAATACAGTGACACACTAGAGGGGTCTATGGAACAACTGAAGAAAGGGCTGGAAAGTGGGACAGTACTCATTCAATTTGAGGTAGGTAACATGAAATTCACAGCTACCTGGTGCTTCTGACTGAGGAGTGACTTTAAGGCATTTGAACATTTATTGCTCCCATTCAACCCTATCTCAGCAGGCTTAATACAGCCCCTTCTCTCTCACGCTCACTCTTACACTTTCAACCATCTTGAGGAATAGTGAGTTATCGGTCTTGCATGAAACACTGTGTTGAGAAAAATCGGTATTTAAGGTTTTTATTTCAACCAGCAGAGACCCCCACCAATTCATGTTAATTTTATGAATTCTCTTCATGCCAGAAACAAAGTTTTCTGACAGAAATCAGACCAGTCTGCTCTTGATAGAGTTTCCTGTGTCACACAATGAAAATGCAAGATTATCTTTTATGAATGCAGACAACAGTTTATCTCTTCCTCTTTTCCTATATTTGCTATGCTTTCCATGGAGTAACAGCCGGAGCTTACTCCCTCCTGGCTTTTTTCTCCTACAAGTTTAGATATTTCTGTGGTATGTACGTTTCTATGTTGTAGAGGGAGAATCTTCTTATCTATCAGGAACTGGTCTGGAACATAAAATATCTGAGTTCTCTTTCTGGCTCCCACACATACTGCTTGTGTGACCGGGACAAACCACTTAGTCACACTGTGACTCAGTTCCCCATGTGTAAAATGGAGGTGGAAAAATTCATGTATTGTATGTGATGTGCTCAGATATATTTGCAATAAATGTCATAAAACCCTCACAAAATAAATTTCAATAGTTTATCAAATTAATTTCTTCACTACAGAAATTGCTGATTAAGCCAGGGAATTAGTAATAAAGTTAAGAACGGCCATACTGGGTCAGACCAGTGGTCCATCTAACCCAGTACTCTGTCTTCCAACAGTGGCTGGTGCAAAATGCTTCAGAGGGGATGAACAGAACAGGGCAATTATCAAGTGAACCATCCTCTGTTGTCCAGTCCCAGCATCTGGCAATCTGAGGCTTAGGGACACCCAGAACATGGGGTTCCATCTTGGCTAGTAGCCATTAATGGACCTATCCTCCATAAATTTATCTAATTCATGTTTGATCCCAGTTATATTTTTAGCCTTCACAACTTCCACTGGCAATGAGTTCAACAGGTTGACTGCGAGTTGTGGGAAGAAGTACTTCCTTGTGTTTGTTTTAAACCTGCTCCTATTAATTTCATTTGGTGATCGTTATTCACTTTCTCCACACCCTTCATGATTTTACAGACCTCTATCATAGCCCCTCTTGGCCTTCTCTTTTCTAAACTGCCCAGTCCCAATCTTTTTAATCTCTCCTCATATGGAAACTGTTCCATACCCCTAATCAGAGAAGGGCAACAAAAACGTTCTTACGTTCTTCTTCAATGCTTTTCTTGTGGCAAGGTAATTCAGTGAACCAAATCTAAGTCTCTGTCCCTCTTGCTGTCAGGGCCTCAATTTAATATAAAAATTAATAAAATAGGGGCTACGGTGCTGATTGTATTGTTCATTTTCATACTGAAATAAACACCTCTATTTTTAAAATGTATTAAACTCCTCTTAGACTTTCATCAGCTGCACCAAAGTAATGAAGAAACCTGGAGACCTTGCCACAAAATTGAAGAGCAAATTACCTTACGGTTCAAGGGGTTTTGTATATGTTTGCAGTTGCCCCAAGGTATTTCAAGTTTCTTACCACTTCTTCATCTTTTTAGATCACTTCATAATATTTCTCTGTCCCTTTTGGAGTTTCCAACCGCACTCAATTTAGCAGCCTCTGTAAATTTCGTTAATAAGTTTATCCCTTTTTTGAGATCACTGATGATCATGTTAAATAAAATTAGATCTAGGACTTTTTCCTTCTCTTATCCCACTAGATACTTGCCCAACTCAGTCAACATTGTTCATCTTTACCCTTTTTCCAGTTTTTAAGACATTTTGCAGTGTATGTGTCCGTTCATATATCCAGGCTAATAAGCCAGAGGTGAGCACACTATCTCTAAGGCTATGTTAAAACTGCACTCTTCTTTCAGCAGTGTGTAGAGTATATACTCAGGGTAGCCCCATTAGCATGAGTTTAAGGAGCAGTGTAGACAATGAGGCACAGCTGAAGTGGATAGAGTACAGACACACCTAAACAGTGTGAGTGTGTACTCAAGTACATACCCTATATGGCTTTCTATTCTCACCCAAGCTGTGCCATCCCAACTCTACTGCTATTTTTACTGTGTAGTGTCCCACTGACTCTCAGCTTCTGGAGCCTTTCCCCACCACTGTCATAAACAGATAGCTAAGGGTTAATGTCTCTTTTACCTATAAAAGGGTTAACAAACAGTGACCTGAAACACCTGACCAGAGGACCAATCAGGAGACAAAATACTTTCAAAACTGGGTGGAGGGAAGTTTGGGTGTAAGTTCTTTTGTTCTTTGTCTTGGTTCGGTGACCCTCTCGGCTCTGAGAGTGATCTCTCTATCTCCAGGCTTTCTAATCTTCTGTTTCCAAGTTGTAAGTACAAGGATAGTAAGACAATAGGTTTATATTGTTTTTTTGTATTTACATGTGTGTAGTTGCTGGAATGTTTTAAAATTGTATTCTTTTTGGTTAAGGCTGTTTATTCATTTTTTTCTTTTAAGCAATTGACCCTGTATATTGTCACCTTGATACAGAGACCATTTTTATGTCTTTTTCTTTCTTTTTATATAAAGCTTTCTTTTTAAGACCTATTTGAGTTTTTTCACTGGTTAAGGCTAAGAAACGAAGGGAGGGGGAAAATCTCTTTGTGTTAGATTTACTAAACCTGACTTTGCATACTCTCTGGATGAGGGGAGGGAGAGATTTGATCTCTCGGTACTTGTGTTTCAAGGACTTGAAGCAGGGAATATCCAAGAGTACCCAGGGTGGGGAAATCTGGGAGGAGGTAAAGAGGGGGAAGGGAAGTGGGTTATTTCCCTTTGTGGTGAGACTCAGGGCATCTGAGTCTTGGGGTCCCCCAGGGAAGGTTTTGGGGAGACCAGAGTGAGCCAGACACTGGAATTTTCTGGGTAGTGGCAGCAATATCAGATCCAAGCTGGTAATTAAGTTTGGAGGTTTCATGCTAGCTTCTCATGTTCTGAACTCTAAGGTTCAGATCTGAGTAGGAAAGTTAGGACAACCACAAGGAAAGATTCTGTCATCTCCCCACCACTAGAGCTTTCCCCCACTGCAGATAAGGAAGGACTCCAGCAGTGGGGAAAGTCTCCATCAGCTCCCCACTGCCAGACTCTTCTTCTGCTGCCTCCCTCCTGCCAGAGCCTTTCACTGACATGTGTAGCTACACACCACAGTGTGGCCGCAGCTTGCTTTTTGTTTGATGTGTAGCTAGTGCCCTGCATGGATACAACATTTATATCCATGCACGGCTGGCGCTACCATTTAGGCAGCCTAGGCAATCGCCTAGGGTGCCAGAATAATTGGTGGGCGCCGTTTTGCCGGAGGGGGCGGCACGCGGCTCCAGTGGAGCTGCCACAGTGGTGCCTGCAGAGGGTCCGCTGGTCCACGGCTCCGGTGGAGCTGCCACAGTCGTGCCTGCGGACGGTCGGCTGCTTGCGCAGCTCCGGTGGACCGCCCGCAGGCATGACTGCGGCAGCTCCACCGGAGCTGCGGAGCACCGGACCCTCCGCAGGCACCACTGCGGCAGTTTCACCGGAGCCGCGGGACCAGCGCGTGGGGTGGCGAAATTGCCGTGTGCCTAGGGTGCTCAAACCCCTAGCGCCGGTCCTGTATCCATGGATATAAAACAGGCACTGGGCTCACCAGCAGCTGTCCCTGGTCACACTAGTGTGTGCAAGTGATTCATAAGCTCCCCCATAGGAATCCCTTCTGCACAGCAGCGTGCGTCTCCTGTCTGGGAGCTTGCGAGCCACTTTCACATGCTACTGTGACCAGGGACAGCTGCTGGTGATCCTGGTGCCCACCCAGTTGGCAGGGCTGGGGGCGGTACAGCCACACCAGAGCAGCTCTCCGGACTGGACACTGGCTCCTGCCAACGGTGCCCCAACATGCTGCTGCTTTTGTTGCTGCGGTTCCTGGTAGAGCCCTGCAGCTCTGCAGATATCCACATCTGCAGATATAAATGTTGTATCCACACAGGGCTCTACACATATCTTACACGCCACCGAAAAATGGTGTGTAGTAGAGACATGGCCCTAGTAAGTGGACTACTTCATTTTGCACTAGCTGACTTTTATTATCTCCAGAGATAGAGAGAGAGCATTGCATTATTCCAAGAAGACAGTAATTGCCAAGATCAGTTTTCCATTTTTGAAGAACAGTACCGCATATGTTTACTTCAGACTTCTGGTAGTTCCCCAGTTCTCCAGGATTTTTTTGAAAATAGTCAGTGGTTCCTTAGCCAGTTCTTTAACTCTAGGATGCAAATTAATTAGTTTATATTATAGACTTAATAACCTATTAAAATTCAGTTTTAAAAGTCTGTTTTTAAATTATGGGCTCATAAAACAGCTTTAAAATATAAAATATCTTATTGTTATACCAATATAATAAAAACCAGCAGGATCTTATTAAGAGGGTTACGGCAAAGATGCCACATTTATTGTAAATATAATAATAAAGCAAAAGATAAAAGTAAACACTGTTTGACTAATTCCTATTACTACTTATTCCTTATATATATACACAGACATACGCACACAATCATTCATTCAAGTTCTGTATAGGTGTTATAGTTACCAGCCTAGAAGTAGCTCATGCCAAGTTACTGGCCAGGTATCTTGGTCATGAGGATGGAGCCGAGTCTGTGTCAGATTCACCTGATGCTCCTGGAGGTTGGCAGCAGAACCAGAGACTCAAAGTCCTCAGTCTTTGGAGTTCATTCTTATAGGAATTAATTCTTACGTTAGTCTATGGGAGCTGTTTCATCCTGCTGTTGCTGACTCAATCGGCAGATGGCACATTCTTCTTCGAGTGATTGCTCACATCCATTCCAGGTAGGTGTGCGCGCCGCGCGTGCACGTTCGTCGGAAACTTTTTTACCCTAGCAACTCCAGTGGGCCGGCAGGTCGCCCCCTAGAGTGGCGCCGTCATGGCGCTCTATATATACCCCTGCGGGCCCGCCCGCTCCTCAGTTCCTTCTTACCGCCGTGTCGGTCGTTGGAACTGTGGAGCGCGGCTTAGCTGTCCTCCACGTCCCTAGCTCTCCTAGTTCTCTATCGTTTATCTATCGTTCATCTCTAGTTCCATTATAGTTGTTAATTAGTTTGTTAAGTAGATAGTTTAGTTAAATAGTAGTTCTTCGCCGGGGGCTTAGCCCTTCCCGGCACCCGGCGCCAGGCTCATGCCTGTTTCGCCGGGCTTCAAGCAGTGTGCGGCCTGCAAGAAGCCCATGCCTACCAGCGATCCCCACGAAGCGTGCCTGAAGTGCCTCGGGGAATCGCACAGATCCGACAAGTGCCGCATCTGTAAGGCTTTTAAGCCGAGGACAAAAAAGGAGAGGGATCAGAGGCTCCGAACTCTCCTAATGGAGGCGGCACTTGACCCGTCGGCTTCGCAGGCCGTGGTATCGGCACCGGCACCGGATCGCTCCGGCACCGAGAAGACTCCCCGGCACCGACCTTCTCCGGCACCGGAATCAGAGCCAAGGCCGTCGAAGTCTGATACTCCGGCCAGGCAGACCCGGCTTGAGCGCCCGGCCTCGACATCGGCCGCGGCGCCGCCGGCACCGTCAGCACCGTTGACTCCGGGCCCGGCGGGTCCGTTGAGTCCGGTGCCGCCGAGCTCCCCCATGAGATCTGGGGTTGAGGTAGTGGTCCCATCCACACCGGAGACCTTCGCCTCGGCTCGGGACCTTATTGCCCTGACTGAGCCCACTCGGCTGCCACCCCCGGTACCTCCGGTGCGGGTTGTGCCCAGAGGCAAGCCCATGCTGTCGGCGCCGCCCAGAGACAGTCGTTCGCCATCCAGGTCCCGACGTCTTGGGCGCTCCAGATCCCGACGCCGCTCGCAGTCCCGGCACCGCTCCCCTCAGCGGTACCGGTCGCACTCGCGGCAACGGTCGGCATCGAGACGGTTGCGGTCAGGCTCCAGTCGGCGACACCGGCACCGCGACTCCAGGAGCAGGTCCCGACGCTACTCACCGCACCGGTCGACCTCCCGGCACCGAGCTGGTGGCAGGTCCCGGTCTCGGTCGACCTCCCGGCGCCGAGCTGGTGGTAGGTCCCGGTCGACCTCCCGGCACCGAGCTGGTGGTAGGTCCCGGTCGACCTCCCAGCACCGAGCTGGTGGCAGGTCCCGGTACCGAAGCGGCACCCGGTACCGATCAGGATCCCGGCACCGTGATAGATCCCGGTCCCGATCCCGGTCCCGGCACCGATATGACTCCCGGCACCGGTCCCCGGCACCGAGACGATCCTCCGTGCCGGCCCGCGCAGACCCTTACCATCCGGGGTCGGCCCCACCGTGGCCCTCGAGACAGCCGTCCGTATCCTCCCAGACGGACAGTGGGTATGCGCTGGGCACCGACCGGCAGGCGGCGCTGTTCGGGGATCCGCCGCTGCAAGATCAAGGCCCACAACAGTGGGGATTCTGGACACCCTGGGCATACCATCAGGCCCAGGGCCCCCAGCAGCTCCCTGCTAGACCAGCGACTGCGGAGCGTAGGGCCCCTGAAGCCTCCTTGTCTCGCCCCCCTCCCTCCCCGGAAGAGGAGGAAGGGTCCAAACAGCAGGACTCCGCTGTGGCTCCGGAGGCAGAGGCGAGGGCTGAGGAAGACCCTCAGTTGGACACTATCGTGCCTGGGGTCTCATCATCCTCCTCCCCGGATGAGGCGGTGGCGGGTACCTCCTCCAACAGTCCCCCCCCCCGCTGGATCTCAGGGCGCACCAGGACCTCCTCAGGCGATTGGCTCAAAACCTGAGTCTGCAGGCAGAGGAGGTCTCGGAGATAGAGGATCCAATTGTCACCATCCTCTCTTCTGATGCTCCCACCAGGGTCGCCCTGCCCTTCATACGGACCATCCAGGCCAACGCCAATACTATCTGGCAGTCCCCGGCCTCCATCCCTCCGACAGCGAAAGGAGTCGAGAGAAAGTACATGGCCCCTTCTAGGGGCTATGAATATCTACATGTTCACCCGACTCCCGGTTCACTGGTAGTGCAATCGGTGAACGATAGGGAGCGTCACGGCCAGGAGGCTCCGGCCCCCAAGTCCAGAGAGGCCAGGCGGATGGACCTCCTTGGCCGTAAGGTGTATTCGGCTGGGGCGCTGCAGCTCAGGGTCTCTAACCAGCAGGCCCTGCTGAGCAGATACGCCTTTAACTCCTGGGTGGCAGTGGACAAATTTAAGGAGCTGCTGCCACAGGATGCTCGCCAAGAGTTTACGGCCATCTTGGACGAAGGCAAGAAGGTCGCACGCACGGCCTTACAAGCCTCCTTGGACGCTGCGGACTCGGCTGCCCGTACCCTCGCGTCAGGAGTTACGATGCGTCGCATCTCCTGGCTGCAGGTTTCCGGCCTTCCGCCGGAGCTCCAGCACACTATACAGGACCTTCCTTTCGAAGGCCAGGGCCTGTTTTCCGATAAGACAGACCCCAGACTCAAGAGTCTAAAAGACAACAGGGTCATCATGCGGTCCCTCGGGATGCACACCCCCGTGACGCAGCGTAGACCCTTTAGGTCACAACAACAGCAACAACGTAGGCCGTTTTCCCAGTTCCGCCAGCGGCAGGACCTTTACAGGCGCCGCGGCAGGAACGGCAGGCGCAGGCAGTCTGGGAACCAAGGGGGGCAGAACCAAGGCTCCTCAAAACCCCCGCCTGGTCCTAAGCCTTCATTTTGAAGGTGCGCCCGAGGGCGCGGTAACAGTTTCCCCTATGGATCCTTTCCCCCCGTTTTCAAACCGCCTTTCGTTTTTCCTCCCGGCGTGGTCCCAAATAACATCGGACCGCTGGGTCTTAAGCATGGTGCAGACGGGATACCGCCTGCAGTTTGTTTCGTTTCCTCCTTCCCGCCCTCCTTCCTCGTCCCTCTTCAGGGACCCCTCTCACGAGCAATTCCTTCGGCAGGAGGTGCAGACGCTCCTCAGCAAAGGAGCTATAGAGGCGGTTCCGGAAAACGAGAAAGGCAAGGGGTTTTATTCCCGCTACTTTCTGATCCCCAAGGCCAAGGGGGGCCTCAGGCCTATCCTCGACCTGCGAGAACTCAACAAATACCTCGTGAAGTTGAAGTTCCGCATGGTATCCCTGGGGACCATTATTCCATCCCTGGATCCGGGAGACTGGTACGCCGCCCTCGACATGCAGGACGCGTATTTCCACATTGCCATTTGGCCGCGCCACAGACGCTTTCTCCGCTTCGTTGTGGGGGCTCTTCATTATCAGTTTGCAGTCCTCCCATTCGGCCTGTCCACGGCCCCGAGGGTGTTTACAAAATGCATGGCAGTTGTCGTGGCGCATCTTCGGCGCAACCGTGTCCACGTGTTCCCTTATCTGGATGACTGGTTGATTCGGGGCACGTCGGAACAGCAGGTCAACAGCCATGTCCGCATGATCACCGCCATATTTGCAAGTCTGGGCCTCTTGATAAACACCGACAAGTCCACTCTGAGGCCCACGCAGAAGGTGGAATTTATCGGGGCCGTCTTGGATGCCACTGTGGGCAGGGCCTCGCTGCCTCTGCAACGGTTCCAGACCATGGCGGCGATCGTTCAACGTTTGCGGTCAGCCCCATTGACGTCAGTGAGGACATGTCTAACCCTGTTAGGCCACATGGCGGCGTGCACTTTTGTGACCGGCTACGCTCGGCTCCACATGAGGCCTCTCCAGCTGTGGCTTATCAGTCATTACAGGCCGGCAAGGCAACCTTTAGACATGTTAGTCACAATCCCCCAGAAGGTCTTAGATTCTCTCGGCTGGTGGTTAGACCAGTCCGTATTATGTGCGGGTCTTCCCTTTCACCCCTCTCAGCCATCGGTATCCCTGACAACGGATGCCTCAGATCTAGGCTGGGGGGCCCACCTAAGGACCCTGCGGACACAGGGCCTGTGGTCCCAGGAGGAGGTGGGGCTCCACATCAACATGCGGGAGTTGAGAGCGGTCCGCCTTGCTTGTCAAGCGTTTTGTCATCAGCTTCAGGGTCGTTGTGTCGCCGTGTTCACGGACAACACGACGACCATGTACTATATCAACAAGCAGGGCGGCACCAGGTCCTCCTCCCTGTGCCACGAGGCGATACGTCTCTGGGACTTTTGCGTAGCCCACTCCATTCACCTCAGGGCTTCCTTCCTCCCTGGAGTACGGAACACTCTGGCAGATCGATTGAGCAGATCCTTCCTGTCACACGAGTGGTCCCTTCGCCCGGACGTCACTCTCTCCATTTTCCGGAGGTGGGGTTATCCCCGGGTGGACCTCTTCGCGTCCAAAGGGAACAGGAAGTGCCAAGCGTTCTGCTCCTTTCAGGGCAGGGAGCCGGGGTCGATAGCGGATGCCTTCCTCATCCAGTGGTCGACCCACCTGTACTATGCATTTCCCCCGTTCCCTCTGGTCCACAAGGTCCTCCTGAAGGTGCGCAGGGACAGGGCTCTCGTGATCATGGTGGCCCCGGCGTGGCCCAGGCAGCACTGGTACACCATGCTGCTGGACTTGGCCATAGCCGACCCAGTTCCCCTGCCCCTTCATCCGGACCTGATTACCCAGGACCACGGGACCCTCTGTCACCCAGACCTGCAGTCGCTGCACCTAGCGGCGTGGCTCCTGCGTCGCTGACTGGTTCCGAGCTGCGCTGCTCTACGCCTGTGAGAGAGGTGCTCTTGAGCAGCAGGAAACCGTCCACAAGAGCCACATATTCAGCGAAATGGAAGCGCTTCTCCTGTTGGTGCGTAGAGAGAAATCTCCGCCCTATGGAAGTTTCGGTATCCGAAATCTTAGACTACGTTTTGTCCCTCAAAGGGCAAGGTCTGGCCTTATCGTCGTTGCGAGTCCACCTAGCAGCTATCTCCACCTTTCACCCGGGTGCGGACGGTCGCTCCGTTTTTTCTCACCCGACGGTGTCGAGATTCCTTAAAGGGCTGGAACGTTTATTCCCTAACGTCCGTCCCCCTGCTCCAACCTGGGATCTTAACCTGGTGTTGTCCCGGCTCATGGGGCCCCCCTTTGAGCCGTTAGCTACTTGCTCCCTGCTCTACCTCTCTTGGAAAACTGCCTTTCTAGTGGCTATCACCTCAGCTAGACGGGTGTCGGAGCTCCGAGCTCTTGTGGTAGACCCCCCATATACGGTCTTCCACAAGGATAAGGTGCAGCTGAGGCCACACCCTGCTTTTCTGCCCAAGGTGGTCTCAGCCTTTCATGTCAACCAAGAGATTTTCCTTCCGGTTTTTTTCCCAAAACCTCACTCCTCAGGCAGGGAGCAGCAGCTCCACTCGCTGGATGTCCGTAGGGCTCTCGCGTTCTACATAGAGAGGACTAAGCCCTTCCGGAAATCCCCCCAACTTTTCGTGGCGGTAGCAGATCGTATGAAAGGTCTTCCTATCTCCTCCCAGAGGGTATCCTCTTGGGTTACGTCCTGTATCAGGACTTGTTATGACTTGGCCCATGTCCCTACGGGCCGTGTGACTGCGCATTCTACCAGGGCGCAGGCGTCGTCGCTGGCTTTCCTCGCCCGTGTGCCCATCCAGGAAATCTGTCGGGCAGCGACCTGGTCATCGGTCCACACCTTTGCTTCCCACTACGCCCTGGTCCAGCAGTCGAGGGAGGATGCGGCCTTCGGAACTGCAGTGCTCCGTGCCGCGACTTCTCACTCCGACCCCACCGCCTAGGTATGGCTTGGGAGTCACCTACCTGGAATGGATGTGAGCAATCACTCGAAGAAGAAAAGACGGTTACTCACCTTTGTAACTGTTGTTCTTCGAGATGTGTTGCTCACATCCATTCCACACCCGCCCTCCTTCCCCACTGTCGGAGTAGCCGGCAAGAAGGAACTGAGGAGCGGGCGGGCCGGCAGGGGTATATATAGAGCGCCATGGCGGCGCCACTCTAGGGGGCGACCTGCCGGCCCACTGGAGTTGCTAGGGTAAAAAAGTTTCCGACGAACGTGCACGCGCGGCGCGCACACCTACCTGGAATGGATGTGAGCAACACATCTCGAAGAACAACAGTTACAAAGGTGAGTAACCGTCTTTTCCTGGTGGCTCCACACTGTCTAAAGTGGCACATTCATGGTCGCTTTACGCTGTCCAAAGTTTGTTTCTCATCCTTCCAGGTGATGGGGTGGATCCCAGTTTACCCTCCAGGAGTTGACTGGTTGTCCGCTTGACACATTCTTCGGCTGATGGATACTTCCTTTCTAGGCTGGCACCTCCCTAACCATTCATGCACATCAAGCATTCATCAACATACATTCTGTATCTTAACCATGTTTTAATTTACTGTCTCCACCATTCTTGGGGTGTGTGTTAATTCATATGAGACTCCTGGCCCTGTAATCACAGAGGGTGGTGGTCTGTTTGTTTACATTGTATCAATTACAGATGAAGGCCAGCTGTAGTGTTTACATCAAGAACAAAGTCAATTAACTTGTTTGTAAGTTTTACATAGTAATGGAGTGTCCTTCACAGGACAGATACAATCAATGTTTTCTGCAGACAGGAGCTTACAATTTTTAACAGAAGAACTAAAAGATTTTTATCAGAGGGGTAGCTGTGTTAGTCTGGATCTGTAAAAGCAGCAAAGAATCCTGTGGCACCTTATAGACTAACAGACGTTTTGGAGCATGAGCTTTCGTGGGTGCATACCCACTTCGTCAGATGCATGTAGTGGAAATTTCCAGGGGCGGGTATATATATGCAAGCAAGCTAGAGATAATGAGATTAGTTCAATCAGGGAGGATGAGGCCCTGTTCTAACAGTTGAGGTGTGAAAACCAAGGGAGGAGAAACTGGGTCTGTAGTTGGCAAGCCATTCACAGTCTTTGTTTAATCCTGAGCTGATAGTGTAAAATTTGCAAATGAACTGAAACTCAGCTGTTTCTCTTTGAAGTCTGGTCCTGAAGTTCTTTTGCTGCAGGATGGCCACCTTAAGGTCTGCTATAGTGTGGCCAGGGAGGTTGAAGTGTTCTCCTACAGGTTTTTGTATATTGCCATTCCTGATATCTGATTTGTGTCCATTTATCCTTTTCCATAGAGACTGTCCAGTCTGGCCGATGTACATAGCAGAGGGGCATTGCTGGCATATGATGGCATATATTACATTGGTGGACGTGCAGGCGAATGAACCAGTGATGGTGTGGCTGATCTGGTTAGGTCCTGTGATGGTGTCGCTGATGTAGATATGTGGGCAGAGTTGGCATCGAGGTTCGTTGCACGGATTGGTTCCTGAGCCACCATGGACGTAGAGGCTCTTTACACAAACATCCCACACACAGATGAAATACAAGCTGTCAGGAACAGTATCCCTGATGATGCCACAGCACAACTAGCTGCTGAGCTCTGTGCCTTTATCCTCACACACAACTATTTCAAATTTGATGACACTATATATCCCCAGATCAGTGGCACCGCTATGGGCACCCACATGGCCCCACAATAAGCCAATATTTTTATGGCCGACCTGGAACAATGTTTCCTCAGCTCTCATGCACTCATGCCTCTTCTTTACCTATGCTACATTGATGACATCATCATCTGGACCCATGGGAAGGAGACTCTGTAAAAATTCCACCATGATTTCAACAGCTTCCACCCCACCATCAACCTCAGCCTGGACCAATCTACACGGGAGGTCCACTTCCTAGACACCACAGTGCAAATAAGTGATGGTCACATTAACACCACCCTATACCAAAAACCTACCGACCGCTATGCCTACCTTCATGCCTCCAGCTTCCATCCTGGGCACATCACACGATCCATTGTCTACAGCCAAGCACTGTGGTACAACCGCATCTGCTCTAACCCCTCAGACAGAGACCAACACCTACGAAATCTCCACCAAGCATTCTCAAAACTACAATACCCGCACGAGGAAATAAGGAAACAGATCAACAGAGCCAGACATGTAGCCAGAAGCCTCCTACTGCAAGACAAATCCAAGAAAGAAACCAACAGGACTCCACTGGCCATCACATACAGTCCCCAGCTAAAACCCCTCCAACGCATCATCAGGGATCTACAACCCATCCTGGACAAAGATCCCACTCTTTCACAGGCCTTTCGGTGGCAGGCCAGTCCTCGCCCACAGACAACCTGCTAACCTGAAACATATTCTCACCAGTAACTGCACACTGCACCATAGTAATTCTAGCTCAGGAACCAATCCATGCAACAAACCTCGATGCCAACTCTGCCCACATATCTACACCAGCGATACCATCACAGGACCTAACCAGATCAGCCACACCATCACTGGTTCATTCGCCTGCACGTCCACCAACGTAATATATGCCATCATATGCCAGCAATGCCCCTCTACTATGTACATCGGCCAGACTGGACAGTCTCTATGGAAAAGGATAAATGGACACAAATCAGATATCAGGAATGGCAACATACAAAAACCTGTAGGAGAACACTTCAACCTCCCTGGCCACACTATAGCAGACCTTAAGGTGGCCATCCTGCAGCAAAAGAACTTCAGGACCAGACTTTAAAGAGAAACAGCTGAGTTTCAGTTCATCTGCAAATTTTACACTATCAGCTCAGGATTAAACAAAGACTGTGAATGGCTTGCCAACTACAGACCCAGTTTCTCCTCCCTTGGTTTTCACCCCTCAACTGTTAGAACAGGGCCTCATCCTCCCTGATTGAACTAACCTCATTATCTCTAGCTTGCTTGCATATATATACCCGCCCCTGGAAATTTCCACTACATGCATCTGACGAAGTGGGTATTCACCCACGAAAGCTCATGCTCCAAAATGTCTGTTAGTCTATAAGGTGCCACAGAATTCTTTGCTGCTTCTAAAAGATTTTTGTACTTGGTGAAACGGGGTGGGAGGGGGGGGCTGTCACTTGGAGGAATCACTGTTAGTACCTTCTTTAATATCCCTACATAATGAGGAGTTCTGTATGTTTACCCCAATGTTGTGGGGAGGGGAGATGGAGAAGAAAAAATTTCTAAAACTGTGCTTTGATATATTCAGTATGTGGTGGAACAAGGAGAATGTGAAGTTTGCAGTGGCAACCATTGCTAATAGGCTTTGGTTTCTTATAATAGCTAAGCAGATCTTCAAATATGATGTGATAAAACAGAGAGCCATTCTTGTACCTGCTGTGCTTAGAAATTCTCTCTGGTGAGTGGACTTTAACATAATACATTTTAAGCTGGAAAGGACTCTAAAAACTCAGAGCTGAGATCTTGACATTGATAATATCTTTGTCTTCCACTAAAAGCACAAATTGCTAGTCAAACCAAAAGCTGAACCTAAATTTTAATTGCTGCAAGTATTTAAAAAATGTACTAACTAGAACTCTTCTCATGTGAGTTTTTCCCCAGCTTATGCTGTTCAAACTGAAAATGTGTAGCAAACTGTGATACTGAGTATCAGGATTCAGTTAACCTTATAGAGGAACTAATTTTCAACATGTGCTTTTGGTAACCACAGATTTTTATGTAAAAAGATATTCTGTCAGCATCCTGTTGCTTTTACTCTATTTGTGTATGGAATCTTATATTAAAGCCTACATTATTTTAAAATGTCAAGATTCATTAAGCTCTTTGGAAGAATTAAAATTCCTCGTGATTTATTAGGTATTAGATTATTAAACCTTCTTTTACTTAGAAGAGGTAAAAGTAGGATTGGGGTGGGGGATGGAAATATATAAACATAATAATGTAACTATGTATTGTGTGTATATATACATCGTGCTTTGTAAGCAGATCTTCATTTTAAGATAAGTTAATTCTGTTGATTTGAAGGAAATAAAGATTTTAGCTTGAGCTGTTCACTTGTTCTGCCAAGTAATGACAGGGTGAAAATTCTAAGACCTTCAGACCTAAAAGTTTGTGTTCTGTTTTCCTTATAAATAATTCTCAGTGCCTCTACAACATGGAAGAGAACATACAGATGAAGTAAGACTATGGCCCCTGTAAAACAGAATAACATTTGAATACCCTTTACAGGAAGCAGGTCTTTTTTCAGATCATAGTAAAAGGTAGTAAGTAGACTTTGCCTTAATAATATTGTAATAATACTTAATAGAAATGTGGCGGAAGATAAATTGAAAATCATAAAAGGTATATGGCAATTAAGTTATGCATTTCTTAGGAACTTGAAAAATTGTTTCTCTCATTATATTAGGGTTGTCAATTAATTGCAGTTAACTCACGTGATTAACTGAAAAAAATAATCACAATCGCATGGTTAAACAGTAGAATACTAATTGAAATGTATTAACTATTTTTAGATTTTTTCTACATTTTCAAATATATTTATTTAAATTACAACATAGACAAAGTGTACGTTGCTCACTTCATATTTTTATTACAATATTTGCACTGTAAAAATAATAAACAAAAGAAACAGTACTTTTAGTTCACCTCATACAAGTACTGTAGTGCGATCTCTTTATCGTGAAAATGCAATTTACAAATGTATATTTTCTTTTTATTACATAACTGCACTCAAAAATGAAACAATTTAAAACTCTAGAGCCTACAAATCCACTCAGTCCTAATTCTCATTCAGCCAATCACTAGGACAAACACATTTGTTTACATTTATGGGAGAAAATGTTGCTGCTGCTTCTTTACAATGTCACCAGAAAGTGAGAACAAGCATTTGCATGGGACTTTTGTAACTGGCCTTACAAGGTCTTTACATGCCAGATATGCTAAACATTCATATGCCCCTTCATGCTTCAGCCACCATTCAAGAGCTACAGGACTCGACCCAAGGTTTAAAAATCTAAAGTACCTTCCAAAATGTGAGAGAGATGAGGTGTGGAGCATGCTTTCCAAAGTCTTCAGAGAGCAACTCTGATGCGGAAACTACAGAACCCAAAACAACAACAAAAAAATCAATTTTCTGCTGGTGGCATTTGACTCAGATAATAAAAATGTACATGCATTGGTCCACAGTGCTTTGGATTGTTATCGAGCAGAACCCGTCATCAGCATGGATGCATGTCCTCTGGAATGGTGGTTGAAGCATAAATGGATGTATGAATCTTTAGCTTGTCTGGCATGTAAATATCTTTCAGTGCTGGCTACAACAATGCCATGCAAACACCTGTTCTTACTTTCATGTGACATTGTGAACTAGAAGCAGGCAGCATTATCTCCTGCAAATATAAATAAACTTGTTTGTCTGAGCTATTGGCTGAACAAGAAATAGGACTGAGTAGACTTATAAGCTCTAAAGTTTTACATTGTTTTATTTTTGCAGGATTTTTGGTACATAATTCTACATGTGAAAGTTCAACTTTCATGATAAAGAGATTTCACTACAATACTTGTATTAGTTGAATTGAAAAATACTATTTCTTTTGTTTTTTACAGTGCAAATATTAGTAATAAAAAATATACAACGTGAGCACTGTCCACTTTGTATTCTGTATTATAATTGAAATCAATATATTTGAAAATGTAGAAAACGTCAAAAAATATTTAAATAAATGGTATTTTATTAACGCTGCAATTAATCGTGATTAATTTTTTAATCACTTGACAGCCCTAATATTTATTTATTTTTTTAGTCGCGACACATGTAGATATTTATGTTGCAAAATGAAGCTTTTGTATGTCAAGACATGCCAAAACTATAGTCTCACACACAGTCGTAACATTTTGTAGGTAGATGGGGAGTTAAAAATTTAATTACATAATCACATACTATTTTTCCCTGCAGTAGACGCTATGCTTCGGTCCATATTTTCCCTTACCTCATTGTCTGCACGTCATCCATATAGGCCCAGTGTGTTTTCATTTACACCATTAGACAGTCATATTTATTCCAGATATGCCAGATAGAATTTGTTCCAAAATAACACACAGATCTGCAGGACCCCGTTTAATTCACTGTTGAAGCCTCTATCTAACAAAGTATTTAAGCATATAAATGAGGGTTCTTTCATTGCAATGTGCTTGTGTTTTTCTAGTCGTACATTTTAATGTAGTACATGAATACAATGCCCCAGAAAGAGAGAGAAAAGATTGTCAAGTTACATAGAGATTCTAAAAGTGCTTTGAGGATGCTGAGTGCACCTGGTATGTGCATTAGTAAGACTATAAGACATGGTTACCAGAGGTTATAACCCCATACTCATCAATATAGGTCTGAAGAAGAGTTGATTTGTTGTCATGGACACAATAAAAGAAGTCTGTCCTTTCTTGCACACTCAGCATTTCAGAATTTTTTTCACTCTGTCTCCCTGAAATAACTTTGCTTGCTTTTGTGTGTTGGTTGTTCAGCACCATTCTCTAGGCTTTTTACACGTCTCTGTTTCACAGCATACTGGACACCTCTTCTATTGTTTAGCAAAAACTTCATTAATAAATTCCATATTCGAGTGTGTTACGTTTGAAAAGCATGTTTTATGCTATTACATATGTCTAATGTAAATGGAATGTTGTTATTATCCTGCTATTAAGCTGTTTTTTAAAAGTCACTTCAGAATTTCACAGCTAAAATGCAGTAGACTTTGCCCCACCCTTCACACACATACACACACCTAAAGTCCATGGAAAACAGCAGTTTTAGTCTAGTAAGTTAACGTGTGCATGAATATGCTTTACCATTCATTCTGGGAAGTGCCAGTCTTCAGCAGTTACTTCTCTTCTGGTTTTTATTGCCATCTGCTTCCTTCCTCTCTTTCTAACCCAACATTCTGCAATATTTATCATAAGACAAAGTAGATCTTGCCTGGGAACAGTCAATTACTTTCACACATTTCCGTGATTTTTCAGACATTCATGTACAGAAGATAATGGACTAGCAATAATAGTAGGGTTTCTGTTCTTGTGGTTTTGGAATTTAAAAATCACCTTCACTTTAATTTTGTAGGCAGTGAAAAAGAAATGGCTTTCCCATTGCAGAGTTGCTTTACATAAGTTTCTTTTAAAAGAATATGCATTTATGTGTGGATCTATTTAGTGTCTATAATGTTTTTTGCCTAAGCAAATTCTTCAGAATGTTACCTCTTTCATATCTGTTTTGTAGCAACTTTATAGAAAGAAGCCAGGGCTGGCTGTTACGTGTGCAAAAATACCTCAAAATATGGACAAAAATCGATACAAAGATGTTCTACCTTGTAAGTATTAAATACAAAATTTGACTGTTTTCTTTTATCCCCTAAATAATGCTTTACGTATTATAAAACCACCACATTGAATTTTGTCATTATTGAATTTATTATATAATCAAAGTTGTGTAATTGTGCATCCATGTTACATCCTAAAACACTTCTATGCTTTGTTCATGTGCCTGTGATCCAAATGCTTGTGATCACTTGGTTATTTGACTTAATGAAAGGAGGTGATAATAAAGCATTCCACCCAATTGTTAATTTAATTTTTTTTTTAACACAGATGATTCCACACGGATAATATTGCAGGGAAACGAAGATTACATTAATGCAAATTATGTGAATGTAAGTTATACAGGCATCCATATTAATTATAGAAAGAAATTAATAATATAGCGGCAAAGTTATTTATTTATTCATGTATTTATTTAATTCAAAAAAGCCTAATGTTTTGTTCATTGTTATTTTAGGAGCGCATAAGTAGCTTAAAGTGCTTCGTTAGGAATGCAAATATTTATACTGGTGGACAGGAGGCTTAAGCATATGGAAGCCATTAGCGGATGTGCAGGGTTGTTTTTAATAAGTAAAAACGGTTAGACAGTTTCATATATATTGCATCGATTTTAAGATCAGTAATTTTGTGGGATTTAATGATTAGTATTTATCTAATAATGTATATCTGCATGCTGGAGCATTGCACTGGAGTGAGAAAAGGCTCTAGCAGGAGGAGGCTCCGGGGAGGCAACATAACACTACACTGCTAAAAACAGCAGTGTAGACGTGGGAGGCACTGCTTGGGCATGTAGAGAGCAGTGTAGGCTTTATTCCCTGTGGGGTTCAGGTGTGTAGGACACTTGACTGTACTCTACTCTCTTTCATGGTGCCTCACATCTACACTGCTGTTTATAACTGTGCTGGCTGGGTGTGCAGTGTCTGTACTCTGTTTTGCAGTAAGTGTAGACTCACTTTAAAGAATGAATGTTTCCCTCCTTGCACTTGTCTGCATTTTTTCAACATATTCTCAAGAGGGCTTGGGGCTTCACTGCCACTTAGAAATATGCAGGGGATAATGTGCCAGCCAGACCAGTAGCCGGTCCCCAAACCTAGCATTCTCTTACATATAAGATTTCAATAATGCCTTACTGCTTTGCATTCAAGAGGAAAAGGCTCTTTATGCCTCCTTCCCACATTGTTAAATTTACTCATTCAGTAAAGGGAAGGATATTTCTTATAACCTTATAAATAAGCCTCCCTTAATGTGTTACTCAGTGTGAGGGCATTTCAAAGCTTTCATGCCAAGAACCACAGTCTGACCCAAGTATGCTTTAGTATTCAACAACTTATGGGTGGTCCAGAAGCTTCCCAAGACATTGATAAATGATAACTTTATTTCAAATGCTACAAGCCCTGTGTAGTGATACTTTAACTTTTTTGCCATCAATGCAACACACACTATTTTCTAAATGATAACATTATTTTAGGGTATGTCTACACTGCAGTCACAGATTTGATTTGCATCTTTTGTAAACACACATGCACTAGCTTTAATCTAAATGGAGCTATAAAAATAGCAGTGAAGCTGTGACAACATGGGCTTCAGTATCCGTTGAAAATGCAAGTATGTGCCCACGGTTTCCAGACAGGCTTGCACAGCCTGTGCTGAAGACTGTGCTGCCATGAACAACCGCACAATCTAAGGCAGGTGATCCCCCTCGGATCAACATTACACATCAATTTACTGTAACTGTAAGCAGTCTGCAATGCATGCTGACGTTTTTTACCTCCGATTAGGAGCAAGACCATCAAGGTACTGAAAGACAACATCGCTTGCGTGTTTTATATAAATCGTCAAGGAGGAGCAAGGTCACACTCCCTTTGCACTGAGATTATGAAACTGGTGCATCCATCATAATGTCAACATATCAGCTACCTGTCTACCAGGATGTCAGAGTACAACAGCAGATGCACTAAGCAGAAAATTCTCTCAGGACCACAAGTGGGAAATAAACACCATGGTCTGACAGAATATATCAGACACTGGGGTTTCCCAAGTATAGACCTTTTTGCTACAGCCCAGAATGCCAAATGTCCACAATTCTGCTCAAGAGCAGGATTGGGCTCCCAATCTCTATCAAATGAGGTGTGCTTCTGCTGTACGCGTTGCCCCCTCCTCCCTTCATATCCAGGGTAATACACAAGATAAAGGCCAAACAATCCAGAGTCATCTTGATAACTCCCACATGGCCCAGACAAACTTGGTTCCCTTATCTGTTGTGGATGTTGGTATGTCCACCACTCGCTCTTCCTCCTCTTCCATATCTCTGGTCTCAGGATGCAGGCCAGGTTCACCACCTGAACCTAAAGATCCTCCACCTGAAGGTATGGTTCCTCCATGGTTCCAGGATAATGAAATGACCCATTCAGAAGATGTAAGGGACATCCTATTAAATAGCAGAAGGTCAACTACACGTTATACTTACCTGCGCAAATGGAAGAGATTCCACATAAGGTACTGGCAAGCCTTGGCTATTACATCCCCTTGCCACTGGTACTAAATTACATACTGGAGCTAAAGAAATCAGGAGTATCATCGAGCTCACTTAGAGTACACTTCGCAGCCATCACAGCTTTCCATCACAAAGTTTATGGGTTCTCAGTTTTCACCCATCTTACCACTAAATGATTCCTCGGAGTATTTGAAACCTTTATCCTGAAATACGTGTTCCCATTCAACCCTGGGACTTTAACCTAGTACTACACTGTCTCATTGGTTCCCCATTCGAACCAAGGGGAACATGTTCACTTATGCACCTATCGATGAAGGTGGTCTTCCTCATCACCATCACATCCGCACAATGAGTGAGAGAACTAGGGGCTGTCAGGGCCAGCTACAGCCACCAGCGCAGCAAGCGGGTGCCTGGGGTGGCCAATGGAAAGGGGCGGCACTTCCAGCTCTTTGGCGGCAATTCAGTGGCGGGTTTCTCAGTCCCACTCGGAGGGAAGGACCTACCGCCAAAGAAAGAAGCTACAGCAGTAGAGCTGCTGTTGAAGTGCCAACGATCGTGGGTTTGGGGTTTTTTTGCCTCTTGGGGTGGAAAAAAACGCTGGAGCCGGCCCTGGGGGCTGTCATGGCATACCCCCCATATACAATGTTAGTCAAAAACAGGTCACTTTAAGACCACACCCTAAATTTGTACCCAAAATATCTTACTCATTCCACCTGAAACAACCCATCCACCTCCCATCTTTCTTCCCTAAACCTCATGAGAAAAAATGAGAGGCAGTGTTCCACACTCTAGATGTCCGGTGGGCATTAGCATTCTATCCTAAAAGGACTAAACCTTCAGGAAGTCACCTAAGTTATTTCTTTCTGTTACGGAAAGGTCTAATGGATCTGCCATATCTAAGCAGAGGATTTCCAGGCACGTTCACCTTTGCTACTGCCAACATGATCTGCAACTCCCACCGGGAACTTGAACACACTCCATCAGATTGCTCTTCACTTCAGTAGCCTTCCTGAACAATGTGTCCATCACGGTCATCTGTAAAGTAGCCACCTGGTCATCAGCCTACACCTTCACAGAGCACTATGCAATTGACCAAGGCTCGAACTCAGATGCTTTGTTATAGAATTAACTATTTTATCATTGCATGCAGATCCAACTCCAAAGACCCATCCTTCCAGCTAGGGATACTGCTCTAAAGTCACCTAAAGTGGAGCACCCACAGGGACAGCTCGAAGAAGAGCAGATTACTCATCTTGTGCAGTAACTGAGGTTCTTTGTGATGTGTGCCCCTGTGGGTGCTCCACTACCTGCCCTCCTTCCCTCTGTTTCGGAGTTCAGACACGCACTCTATGGTGGAGAAAGAAGTGAGGGAGGTTTGGCTGCACAGCACTGTATAGCTGCCAGAGGGTGTCACAAGACAAGGGGAGTGCATGTGCAACCCAAATAGGCACTGCTACTAAGAATCTCTAGTTGCAGGCTCACGGCTGTAGATTCACCTGAAGTGCAGAAATAACAGGGACAAACATCTGAAAGAACCTCAGTAACTGCACAAGGTGAGTAATCCTCTCATCTCTCTCTTGAGTGGTAACAGCTAATTTAGAGCCCATCATCATATACATGTAGTTGGAATTATTTTTTTCCACTGTATATTTTTTTCCACTGTACTTTGCTCTTACCAACGATTAATTTCATCTGCAGTTTTGTTGCCCCATCACCCAATTATGAGATCCCTTTGTAACTCTTTGCCATCTGCTTTACATGTGGCTATCCTGAGTAATTTTGTATCTGCAAACTTTGCCACCTCACTGTTTGCCACTTTTTCCAGATCATTTTTGAATATGTTGAATAGAACTGATCTCAGAAGAGATCCTTGGGGGACCCTGCTGTTTACCTCTCCCCACTGTGAAAAGTGACCATTTAGTCCTAGGTTTTGTTTCCTATTTTTTAACCAGTGACTGATCCATGAGAGGACCCTTCCTTTTATCCCATGACTCCTTACTTTGCTTAAGAGTCTTTGGTGAGGGACCTTGTCAAAGGCTTTCTGAAAATCCAAGTACACTATATTAACTGGATTACCTTTGTCCATGTGTTTGTTGACACCCACAAGGAATTCCAATTGATTGATGAGGCATGACTTCACTTTACAGAAGCTGTGTTGACTGACTGTTCCCCAACAAATCTAGATTGTATGATTCTGTGAAATCGTGTGTATCTATGTGTCTGATCATTCTGTTCTTTACTATAGTTCCTAGTAATTTGCCTGGTACTGAAGTTAGGCTCACCAGGATGATTGCTTCTCGAACCCTTTTTAAAAATCAGCATCGCATTAGCTTCCTTCCAGTCATATGGTAGATATGCTTGTTCAGCAATAGGTTACATATTACAGTTAATATTTCTACAATTTCATATTTGAGATCCTTCAGAACTCATCGATGAATACCATTTGGTCTGGGTGACTTATACTGTTTAATTTACCAATTTGTTCTAAACCCTCCTTTATTGACACATCTGTGTATGACAGTACTTCAGGTTTGTCACCTAAAAGTTAGCTCTGATGTGGGTTTCTCCTGTACATCCTCTGCAGTGAAGACAGATGGAAAGAATTCATTTAGCATCCCTACAATGGCCTTGTCTTCCTTCAGCGCTCCTATAACACCTTGGTTATCTAGTGGCTCTACTGTTTGTTCAGCAGTCGTCCTGCTTCTGGTGTTCTTAAAAGAATTCTTACTGTTAATTTTTACATCTCTGGGAAGTCGCTTCTCAAATTCTTTCTCAGCCTGCCTTATTATACTTATTATTTACACTTAACCTGCCAGAGTTTGTGCACCTTCCTATTATCCTCACTAGGAGTTGACTTCCAAATTTTAAAGGATGCCATTTTGCTTCTTATGGCCTCCATTACTTTGCTGTTTAGCCATGGTTGCATTCTTTTGATTCTTTTTTGGTCTTTTCTGATAGGGGTATACATTTGGTCTGAGCCTCTATTATGGTGTTTTTCAGTAGTCCCCATGCTTTTCTTTTTTATTTCCATCTAACGGGCATCCTCATTTTTGTGTAGTTCCTCTTTTTTAAAGTTAAAGGTTACTGTAGTGGGCTTTTTTGGTATTATCCCCCCTACAAGGATGTTAAATGTAGTTACATTATGATCACTATTACTGAGCGGTTCAGCTGCAGTTACCTCTTGAACCAGATCCTGTGCTCCACTTAGGACTAAATCAAGAATTGCCTTTTCCCTTGTTGGTTCCAGGACTTGCTACTACAAGAAGCAGTCATTTATGGTGTCTAGAAATCTGATCTCTGCATCGTGCTCTGAGGTAATATTTACCTAGTCATATGAGGATAGTTGAAATCACCCAGTATTATTACATTTTCTGCTTTTATAGACCCTCTAAGCTCCCTTAACATTTTATAGTTACTGTCACCATCCTGGTCTGGTGGTCAGTAGTATATCCATACTGCTATACACATTTTATTCAAGCATGGAATTTCTGTTCGTAGAGATTTGATGGTACAGTTGTTTAATGTAAGATTTTTACCTCATTTGACTCTGCATTCTTTAATGCCACTTCCCCTACGTGACCTACTCTTGTCATTCCTGTTTTGTTTTTGTTTTGTTTTGTTTTTTTTACCATGGTATTACTGTGTCCCATTGTTTATCCCTCATTCCACTAATTTTCTGTGGTGCCTATTATATCCAATATCCTCATTTGATGCCAGGCACTTTAGTTCACCCATCATGGTAGCATTTGCTCTTGTAGCATTTGTATATAAGCACTTGTACGTTTTGTCAATATTCAGTTGTTTGCCTTCATATCTAAAAGGGACTCTTTTGTTTAATTGTTACTCTTCAGCACCTACCTATACTTTACTAACTTCTTTCCTATCCTCTTTACTAGCATATAGAGTGCCCCCTTCAATAAATTCATCCTTAATGGATGTCTCCATCTGAATTGTCTGCTCCTTGACATCTGTTGGCTTTCACCCAGCTCTTAGTTTAAAAAAAATCCTCTACAATTTTTTTAATTTTACATGCCGGCAGTCTGGTTCCATTGGTTTAGGTGGAGCCCATCCCAACTGTATTGTCCACTCCTTCTCCAAAAGGTTTCTCAGTTCCTAGTAAATTTGAATCGCTCCTCCCTACACCATTGTCTCATCCACACATTGAGATCTTGCAGTTCTGCCTGTCTTACTGGTCCTGTGTGGAACGGGAAGCATGTCAAAGAATTCTATCTTGAAGGTCCTAGACTTTAATCTCTTACCCAGCAATCTAAATTTCACCTCCAGGAACTCAGTTACCTTTCCTTATGTCATTGGTACCTCATGTACCATGACCATTGGTTTCTCCCCAGTGCTATCTATAAATCTGTCTAAATATCTTGTGAGATCCGCTATCTTCACACATTTTAGGCAATTCACCATGTGGTCTCCTGTTCATCACACAGCCCAACTTATCTATCTTTCTAATAATTAAGTTCCCCAGTAGCATTGCCTGTCTCTTCTTCATGGCTGAGGTCCCTGCCCCAGAGGGATATCCCTTTCCTTTCACTATTTCCTTTCACTATTTGTCTGTCCTTTGCAAATAAGAATGTGATGATCTTTTGTGAATAGTGTCCCTATGGGTGCTCCACTGTAGTTGTATAGACTCATAGACTTTAAGGTCAGAAGGGACCATTATGATCTTCTAGTCTGACCTCCTGCACAACACAGGCCACAGAATCTCACCCACTTCTGTATCATATGACAACACTCTTTCAATTCCACTACTATGTCAAGAGGGTGTTAAAAAGCAGTGGTTCTATGTCCCTGCGCTGCTGCTAAGAGAATTTTGGTAGCAGTATCCGGCACTGCTCTGACACTCGTGGTCTGCCACGAGGCTAACCAGCGTTGGGCGGGTGAACTCTCCTCAGTTCTTTCTCAACTGCGCCTGGCTAGAGATGGAGCTGTCCGTAAGTGGATGGTTATCTTCTATTGAACTGCTAATAGTTTATCTAATCTTTTAGGGCTCCCTTTTCTTTTTTCACTCCTTTATCTTCTATTTGTTTATTTTGCTAAAAAAAAACCCACTACAACTTCATGGTTTTTTTGAGCCCCTACTCCCTGCATCTGGGGACATCCCTGGACAGGGTATGCCCAGTTCACCAGACTTCAAAAAGAGTCTCAGTTGCAAAGAATCTATCCCAGTGACTGACATTCGCAGTGCGTCCGCTCTCTGGGAGAGAACCACGTCCCATAGAAGTGTGGTTTATGCCAACAATTGAAACCCAGGTCCAGAAAGGATAGAGAACTGAAACTCCAGCTTCTCTTAATGGAAGGGCCCTACAGCTACCCTCGGAGCTGCACCAATACTCCAAATGGTGGGAATTCTCACCGAAACCCTCTGCTTCTAAGGAAGGGAAGCCTAAGAAGCCAACCACAAGCCGCTCTCACAAACCTCTAAGAAAAGAGCCGTGAGTCTCCACAGTGAGCCCCAACTGAGCCAAAAACGATATCCAGCTCTCTTGGTATCATTGGTACTGATGGCATTGAAGCCATCTAAATCCAGTACCAAGGTATTATAAACCTAGCCCCAGATTTGGACCTTAGCGTCCAAAATATGGGGGTTAGCATGAAAACCTCCAAGCTTAATTACCAGCTTGGACCTGGTAAAGCTGCCACCACCCAAAAAATTAGAGTGTTTTGGGGCACTCTGGTCCCCCCAAAAGCCTTCCCTGGGGACCTCAAGACCCAAATTTTTTGAGTCTCACAACAAAGGGAAATAAACCTTTTCCCTGCCCCCCTCCAGGTGTTCCTGGAGAGAGACACAGAAGCAAGCTCCGTGAATCTAAACAGAGGGACTCCACCCTTCCCGTTCCCAGTCCTGGAAAACAGAATTACTTCCCTCTTCACCCAGAGGGAATGCAAAGTCAGGCTAGTAAATCTAACACACACAGATTTCCCCCTGACTTCTTCCTCCCACCAATTCCCTGGTGAGCTGCAGACTCAATTCCCTGGAGTTCCCCACTAAAGAAAAACTCCAACAGGTCTTAAAAGAAAGCTTTATATAAAAAGAAAGAAAAAATACATAAAATGGTCTCTCTGTATTAAGGTGACAAATACAGGGTCAATTGCTTAAAAGAATATTGAATAAACAGCCTTATTCAAAAAGAATACAATTCAAAGCACTCCAGCAACTATAGACATGTAAATACAAAACAACAAACCATCTTTGTACTCACAACTTGGAAACAGAAGATTAGAAAGCAGGAAATAGAAAAATTCACTCCTCATAGCCGAGAGAGTACAGGCAGAAGACAAAGAAGTCAGACACAAACTTCCCTCCACCCAGACCTGAAAAAATCTGGTTTCCTGATTGATCCTCTGGTCAGGTGCTTCAGGTTACCTTTTTCTTTTTAGGTGAAAGAGACATTAACCCTTAGCTATCTGTTTATGACACAAGGGCTTGCACAGTATTGCCCTGACAGAACATATTGGGCTTCTTAAACACCCAATGGGCACAGGCCAGGAATAATTGGTACTGCTTGGGCATAAGAAAATTTAGAGAATCCACTCTGGGGAAGGCTCCTTCTGTGTGGACATTGATGTCGGTAACATTGTCTGCATACCAGACACCAGCAGACTGCATAATAAGGATCGCCAACTCTTATGCAGACGTCTCAACACTGCCAAATGCTACTGGTACTGATCACTGCAACACCACTGGACTTCTGGTACATTACAGACCTTTCAGTGTCTGACTCACTGGACTCACTTTTATTCGGGACACCACTACCAAGTCCACCCAGAGCTCCAGACTTGCTGGTGACATCATGCCATGCACCCCCATTTTCAAGTGCTGAGTCAGACAGTAAGCAAGAGGAAATACCACTCCTCTCATCCACCGGATGGTACCTATTTCCAGTATGGGCCTCAACCGTACCCTCTGACCCCCAGCCTCCTTGGTATGGGCACCTGTGATACCAATCTCCAGGGCCCTTTCTACCCTCTCAGTGGCCTTACTGGGACCCCTGGCTAGCACATATACACTGTGCCTCTCATGGCTCTAGCATGGCCATTCAGGAGCCCATGAAACACCCTCCTTTGGCCACCACATCAAGGGTGTCCGAGCCCCCCTGCACAGTTTGGAGAGGAACAAGAGGCTGAAGTCGAGGAGGAGGTTACCTCCCACACCAGCTTCTCATCTTCATCACCAGATGAGATAGTGATGCCCCCTCCTCCATCGTTAGCAGATGATGTCATGCTTTTCCAGGAACTAGCTCAGAGGGTGGCAGATGCATTACAAGTACCATTACAAGAGGTGACCAAACCACACCATAAACTATTGGATATTCTACACGTCTCTGCATCGTCCAAAGTAGCCGTCCCCCGCCCCCCCCTTAACAAGGCCCTCTTGGAGCCTGCCAAACTCAGATGGCAAACTCCGGCTTTGGTCCCATCAATGTGCAAAGGGGCTGCTAAAAAATATTACATGCTGGTGAAAGACATAGAATTTCTCTTCTCCCACCCACTCCCCAATTTGATCACTGTGGATGTGATGAATTCAAGAGGCCCATCATCTGACCACACCCTATGATTGGGATTGGAAGCGCCTCAATCTTTTGGGGAGAAAAATATACTTATCAGATACTCTGCAGTTCCGTATGGCAAACTATCAAGCCTTAATGGCAAAATGCAATTACATCAACTACTCAGAACTCAGTTCCTTTATTGAATAACTCCCAGATTCTCACCAGGATCAATTCAAAGCCATCGTTAACAAAAGCCAACCCGTGGCAAAGAGATCACTCGAGTCTGCACTCACCACAGCTGATGTGGTGGAATGTTCCATTTCCACTGACATCGGTATCAGACGAGCCTCTTGGATGCACTTATCTGGTTTCCCCAAAGATGTGCAAACAACCACAGAGGACCTTCCCTCTGAAGGTACAAAGCTCTTTGCGGAAAAGACAGATGCTTCCCTCCACATTCTAAAATATTCCAGGGCTACTCTTCAATTGCTCAGAATCTGCACCCTGGGCAGAAGAGAAAGTATAGTCTTCAACCTTTGTTCAGGCCCCACTCATCACAATGTTCATCCTAACATTCATATGAACCCCAAAGAAAGAAATCCAGGTTCTCCAAACGGAAACCTTCAGGCCCTCAACGTACTTCTTCACAGCCATCCACCTCAAAATGATAATTTTAATGGGTTGGTCGAGGTGCTGTCAGACCACTCTCTTCAGTAGCGTCAAGCACTGGAAAACCCCTCTCATCCATATGGATGCCATCTTGCCCTGTTCCTCAGGACCTGGGAACAGATAACCTCTGACAAACAGGTACTTGAGATTATTTGAGATGGGTACTCCATCATTTCACCTCCCTCCTCTTGCCCCCCAAACTCCCTTCCCCGTCCCTCTTCAGGGACCCTTGTCACAAGAGCCTATTACGACAAGAGATAGACCATCTCAGTGTACATGCCATAGAACTAGTGTACCTACTTCTAAGAGGCAAAAGCTTTTACTCTTTCAGCTTCCTGATACCCAAGAAAAAAGGGAGGTTGGAGACCCATACTAGACCTCAGGGAGCTCAACAAATTTGTCAAGGCTCAGAAGTTCAGTACGGTCACTTTGGCAATGATTAGTCCAGCATTAGAAAAGGGAAACTAGTTCGCAGACCTTGACCTCCAAGATGCTTGCTTCCACATTTCAATCATACTGTATCACAGAAGATATCTCGGATTCATACTAGGTCAGGACCACTATCAGTGCAGGCAGCCCACCTACGTTTCCAAGATATTATGATTTACCCTTACGTGAACGATTGTCTCTTCAAGGCGTTTTCCTTCATCGAAGCCCAGCAAGTTACCATGCCACTCTGGATCTATTCAAGAATCTAGGCCTACAAATCAGTGCATGAAAATCAACATTAATATCAGTACAGAGACTACAATTCATTGGAGCCAATCTCGACTCTGTCTGAGAAAGAGCACTCCTTCCACAACGGAGGTTCCTCAGTCTCTCCACCCTTACAAAGACAGTGCAATCCAGCCCTCAAATATCAGCCAGACACTGCCTTCAGTTTCTGGGACACATGGTCGTGGACACATCTGTGATAGCTCTTGCCAAATTTTGAATGAAATGCCTCCAATCATGCTTCAGTTCGGTTTACAGACTGAACGAAGAAAAACTCCCATGTATGTCCACCAAAAGCAAACAGTCCTGGAAAACCCTGCATGAGAATCCTGTTTGTGCATCCTTCTCCAATTACTATTACTCACCACTGATGCATCCCTCATAGGATGGGACGCACGTTTCAACAATCTCACAGTGCAGTGAAAATGGTCTTCATCTGAGACATGCCTTCGCATCAATCTACTCAAGCTCAGAGTGGTCAGGAACGCATGTGTTCATTTCCTTTTCCTGATCAGAGGTGTGCGCACAAAGGTCATGGCGCACAATATAGCATGCATGTATTACTTAAACCATCAAGACAGCATTACTTACAAAGACAGTGCAATCCAGCCCTCAAATATCTGCTAGACATTGCCTTCAGCTTGCCCTCCCTTTGAATGGAAGCACTAAAGCTATGGAACTGGTGCATTTCCCACAATGTAACAATATCAGCGGCTTACCTGCTAGTACACAACATGACAATGGATAGTTTCTGCTTCAAATTCCCACATGACCGAGAAAGAGAGAGATGCAGTGGTATTCCGTGACATATTCTGACAACAGGATCTCAATTTAGTATTAAAAGAAGTGACTAGATTGCCCTCTGAACCCCTGGCCACTTGTTTTTTAATTCATCTTTCCATGAAGAAGGTGTTCCTGATCACCATTACCTTGGCAGGAAGGCTAGACGAGATAACAGCCATGTTGGTACATCCACCTTTCACAGTGTTTTTCTTCGACAAAGTCACGCTGAGACTACATCCGAAGTTCACCCCCAAAGTGATTTCTGCATTTCACATGAACCAACTCATTCACCTTCCTACTTTTTATCCCAAACCTCACCAGGATAATAGGGAAGCCATCCTCCATACTCTCAACGTAAGGAGCCTTGTATTTGGACAGGACAAGAATTTTTAGACTCTTCCTCTCCATCGCAGACAGGTCTAGAGGCACACAATTTCTGCTCAAAGGCTCTCTAAATGGGCCTCAAACTCTATCAAGCTCTGTTATTGGATTAGCAATTTAGCACTTCCATCTGTAATCTGCACACATTCTATGAGATTGGTTTCCTCGTCCATCGTCTTCTCCAAGAGTATCCCTGTATCGGAAATCTTCAGAGCTGCTATCTGGGCATCTGCACATACATTTGCTGAACACTATGCTATCCTGGGGAACTCTGCTGTAGATGCCATATTCAGTGCCACAATACTGTCATCTGTCGCAGCCCCGACTCTGAAGCCCCAGCCTCCAGTAGGCCATACTTCTCAGGAGTCACCTACAGTGGAGCATCCATAGGGACACTATTCAAAGAAGAAGTAATTACACTGTGCAGTAACAATAGTTCTTCAAAATGTGTCCCCCTTGGGTGCTCCATGAACCAACCTCCTCCCCTCTGCTTTGGATTTCTCATCATACATTCTGTGGTAGAGAAGGAACTGAAGAGGGTTTGCCCGTGCAATGCTGGTTAGTCTCATGGCAGACCACAGAGTGGGGGTGGGGAGGCAATGCATGTGTGGGCCAAATGGACACTGCTACCAAAATTCTCCAATCAGCAGTGCAGGGAAACAGATACACCTACAGGGGACACCTATAGGGGGACATGTCTTGAAGAACCATCATTACTGCTTCTTATTAACTTCTTATTATTTAACCCCTTACTCTCCCAGCCCCCGATTCCTTTTGTGAGCATGTGCCCTCATACAAGTAGTTAGCATGTTCCCTTGTGTGACACGAGCTATGGGGAAAGTCTGGATTGTTCCTCTGGGTGGTCTAACTGTATTAAAAGCATTTTTGCATGTTTGCGTGATTTCCTTGAGAATCTGAATCCAAATAGATATTGGCAAATAGAAGTATTGGTATTCTGCCCACAAACCAAACTCTACCTACTTGAGATGCCAAAAAGTGATTCTACTCTCTTAGCAGATATGCATAATGTCCATCTCCTTTCTCATTTGCTTTGATTAGCAATGAAATAACCAAGCTGGCACTTAAATCATCATAATTAGATTTCAGAGTTAATCGCATATTGAAATGAACAGGGTCAGTTTATATTTCTCTGAGAGTAATTATTTAAGGCTAACTCCAGATTTGGGCCACCTCACTGCATCAGTTCACCTTTTGAAGATTTTCTTTTCAACCATAAGAGAGAGAGACTTTTTAAATAAACGATCATGTATGTTCTGGATCACAGGAAGACATTCTCCAGATAAATTTGTCAGTTTATCAAACCATCACATATCAGCACAGTTTGACCCCTGCAGCTGGGTTTTAGGTCATGAATGGGAAAAGCATGGAGAACTGCTGCTGTAGTTGACAGGTCTAGCAGCTGTGAAGCTAAATATAGGGGGTAAATGTTGGAAAGCGGAAGAAAACATGGTGTTTTTGTAAGTACATTTTTTCTTTTAAAATGTGCGAGGGATAGTAAAGAATTATAAGTTGTAAAATTGTACAACAGGATAAGTAAAACATTTTCAGGAGAATTCAAAATGTCTGCCTGTTGAGAGTAAATTTAGCAAGTCAGTACATAACCTTTCATTTTAGATTAAGTTATAATGATTTGTATGCTACACTCATCAGTTCGTAAATGGCTTCAAGGATCTGAGTGAGTTTATAACTAGGGGTATGTCTACATCTACAATTTTGCAGCGCTGGTTGTTACAGCTGTATTAGTACAGCTGTATAGGGCCAGCGCTGCAGAGTGGCCACACTTACAGCAACCAGCGCTGCAAGTGGTGTTAGATGTGGCCACACTGCAGCGCTGTTGGGCGGCTTCAAGGGGGGTTCGGGGAATGCGAGAGCAAACCGCGGGGAAGCAGGTCTCCTTCCCCGGGTTGCTCCAGTGTTCCCCGAACCCCTGTGCAAGCAGGTCTCCTTCCCCGCGGTTTGCTATCGCGTTCCCCGAACCCCCCTGCAAACCGGCGGGGAAGGAGACCTGCTTGCACGGGGGTTCGGGGAACGCAAGAGCAAACCGCGGGGAAGGAGACCTGCTTCCCCGCGGTTTTCTCTCGCGTTCCCCGAACCCCCCTGCAAACCGCAGGGAAGGAGACCCGCTTGGGGGGGGATTCGGAGAACACCGGAGCAAACCGCTTGATTACCAGAGAGGTATCCTCAGGTATGCTGGGATACCTGCTTATTCCACGGAGGTCAAGAAAAGCGCTGGTAAGTGTCTACACTTGATTACCAGCGCTGGATCCTCTACACCCGAGACAAAACGGGAGTACGGCCAGCGCTGCAAACAGGGAGTTGCAGCGCTGGTGATGCCCTGCAGATGTGTACACCTCCTAAGTTGCAGCGCTGTAACCCCCTCACCAACGCTGCAACTTTGTGATGTAGACAAGCCCTAGGTTTCATTGTTGTGCAGAAAAATAATTTAAAAGAAATTGCTGTGTTTCAGAATGTGATTTTGGTCCATTTTAAATTAGTAATTGAATATTGTGGTATTCTGTAAGATATTTAAGGTGAAGTTGTTAATCTTGTTACTCAACTTGTTTCTTTAAACTTCCTTCAGAAGATCATCATTGTGAAAGTTATTTTAGACAAGAAAACAATATTACATTGGGCATTTGAGTAATGAGATGTAGGGTGTTTTTTCTCCTGACAGATGGAAATTCCTTCTGCTGGCATTGTGAACAGATATATCGCCACTCAAGGGCCTCTTCCACATACCTGCGCACATTTCTGGCAGGTAGTCTGGGATCATAGGTTATCGCTGATCATCATGTTGACAACCCTCACCGAACGAGGACGGGTAAGTGTGTATATCCTCTCTTGAAGCTTGCCGTTCACATCGGTCCCAAAGTAATTAAACATTTATGTTCTAAATTGTGTTTTGGTCTTGGCTATTGAAGCTGGTTTACATTGAAATCCTTTCTGCTAAAGAAGCTTGTGTATCTTCCTTTCTTTTTGAACTTTGTTTCTTATCCCCTCTCCTGAATAAATAACTCTGCAACAGTTAGGCCAGCTGCTTGTTTCCTACCACTCTGTATATGAAAATGTATAAAATATTAAAATGGCAGATTCTGCTACCTCCTTTTCTGAAAACATGTGAGAGAAGTTAGAGAATGCAGTCTAAAACATACAGCCAGAATTTAGTCTAGTTAAATTATTTATGTTGAGAATCTGTGAAAAAATATTTTGACTCCTTTCTTAAACCTTCTTTGAAGAATCTGTTACAGAACTGATTTATAAATTATGGTTTTGAAATCAGTTCATAGACTCCTTGAGTCATAGGAAATCCAAAAGTGCAAATATTTCTATATCCAATGTACAATATATTTGCTAATTTATAAATGCATGAGGTGAAAAATCCCTTTACTTCTAAAACAATGGTCCCTAAACTTTTTCAGGGAGTGAGGCCACAGTCAGAAGCAGGGCCCTGGAGCTGAGGCTGGAGCTGGGGGTGGGGCCAGAGCTGGGGTGGAGCTGGGATCGGAGTGTGGGCTAGGTGGCACTCACTTGCTACCTCTTGCAGGGGCTGGCCCAGGCCCTGCCATGCACCCCCGAATGGTCTCATGCCCCACAGTTTGGGGACCATTGTTCTAAAAAATGACCAGCTAGTGCAGGGGTGGGCAAACTTTCGGCCCGAGGGCCACATCTGAGTATGGAAATTGTATAGTGGGCCATGAATGCTCACAAAATTGAGGGTTGAGGGTGCAGGGTGGGGTGAGGGCTCTGGCTAAGGCTAGGGATGAGGGGTTTAGGAGTACAGGAGGGTTTAGGGTACAGGAGGGTGCTCCGGTCTGGAACCAAGATGTTCAGAGGGAGGGAAGGGGATCAGGGCTGGGGCGGGGATCAGGGCTGGGGCAGAGAGTTGGGGTGCAGGAGGGGGTCAGGGGTGCAGGCTCCGGGTGGCGCTTACTTCAAGCAGCTCCCAGAAGCAGCGACATGTCCCCCCTCTGGCTTCTACAGGAAGGCATGGCCAGGTGGCTCTTTGCTCTATCCCGTCTGCAGACGCCACCCCTGCAGTCCCATGGGCCATGGGATTAAAACGTCTGGAGAGCCGAATGCAGCCCCTGGGCCATAGTTTGCCCACCCCTGAATGGATGACATAGTGAATGGATGACATAAAAACTTGCTGTGTTTAAGGATTCAGAGGCGGCTCAAACAGGGAGCACTGCTCTGAGTAGTAAAGGTTCTTCTTTGAGTACATGTTTTGTCCATTCCATGCTAGGTGTGTGCATGCCATGTGCACAGTTGCCAGAGATTTTTCCCTTAGTGGTATCTGTAGGACTGGCTCTAGCGTCCTCTGGAGCCGTGCACCTATGCATAAGGAGCCCTGCCAGCCTCGCATCTCTCAGTTCCTTCTTATTACCCATGACAGTTGCCTGGAATGATCCTTCTTGCTCTTGGAAGGCTGCTTTCCCAATGGTTTGGACTTTTCTGTCATATATTGCAGAGTTATTGTAGTTAGTATATATAGTTCTTAGTGTCCATTCCATGACCCACCCTCCTACCCCTCTGTCAGACTTACTGGCAAGAAGGAAGTGAGAGGGTGCGGACACATACATGCATGGCTGCAGAGGGCACTAGAACCAGTCCTGCGGATTCCACTGATGGGAAAATCTCTGGCAACTGTGCATGTGGCACACTCACACCTAGCATGGAATGGACATTAGCGACACATCTCAAAGAACAACAGTTATGAAAGATTAGTAACCGTTTTTTTCTGGCATCTGGGAGGTGGGACAGGTCATGACTTTTGCCTGCCTTCCTACTGAAATCCTCCTCAACTGTTAGCTGTGTTCCTGAAGTAAATTCCTGAAACTGACATTCTGGTTAGGAATCTGGTTTGGGAGCTGGTTTATTTGGGAGTGAATATTTGGAGGTTCAGTTTAAGGCACTGATTGGGAAGTAAGTGAGAGCAGCTGAAGGAAGGCAGGGAAGTTCGAGCAGACTTATAAATTCTGAAGACAGAGTTAAGAAGAGTTTGTTCTTCAATTCCTTAGTGAGGACAAGTCTTTAAGGCCATAAAGGTAAAGGCATGATCCTTAGGTACAGTCAAGTATACACAGTCATTCGGAGAAGCATAATTAAAAACCTTAACTCTGGCAAAAGTTGTTTTGCCATCTCAAAGAGTAACTTTGGATTTGTGACACTTTAGCAAGGACAAAATTTTATTGCGACTAGTATAAATATAGTAACAAAGGTATTGATTGTGCCAATGATGGCCACCCATTCACTGAACTAAGAATGGGTCCCGTAGAAAAAAAAATTGTGTGTAACCATGCCATAGTAGTATGTGACTGTATCATAATGCTTACACACACACAGTGGGGTGCGGGAGCAAATTAAGGTTGCCTGGGCAACTTTAAATTGGCATTTCCCAACTTCTGAGTGCTTGATTTCATAACCTTAACCTTTTAATGTAATCTTTCAGATACAATTTCCAAGTTTCTTAAAAAACAAACAGAAATAACATGTTAAACCATTTGGATCCCTAGCTTAGGTCACCAGTAACGTCTGTACCTTTAAATCCAAAGCACAGATCTCTATTGCCAGAGCTAACGGAATAACTGGTAAGATTGCTCTCCTTTTTGTGGACCAAACACTTGAGGGGGATGAGAGACACATTTAGCCAGTGGGTTTCACAGATATGTAGTGACAGCTGAGAGATGTACACACTCAGGACACCAGTGTTCAGTTCCAGGTTCTGGAAGAGTGTGCTCCCTAGTTCCCCCGTCCTCTACTGTCTCCTTCTTCCCATGTCTCCCCCTTTTTCCACACTCCTCTGCATTCTAGTTAGGTGGCTTCCTCCTTGTCCAGGCTGCCTACAGCAGGAAGAGTGCAGGACAATCTCCCTGCTCTCAGTTATGATGCCTGGCACCCAGCTGTCCAGAGGCGCCATTGTGAAGAAAGTACTGCAAGCCCTGGGCTGTAGAATCTTAGAGAATTCAGGTGCCAAACTCTAACAAATCTCCACTGAACATGTGTGAATTGCGACTTTTTTGGGGCCTGTAAGTTAGCCAAATTTAGGCAATATTTTTGGTTAAAAAAAGCACATCTGACACCAGGACCACTCCATGCTAAATTACAAGCCCTCCCTTGAATCACAGAGGCACCAGCCTCAATGAAATATCTGTACAACGTTTGTTTTTTTTAACATGGACAAAATGTATTTCCTGTAATTTCATTTTCAGAAATGACTGAATTATTTCGATTCAAATTAAAAAATAAAAGCCTGGGGCAAGCAGTCAATATGAAATATTTCAGTCCTAATAGTTAAAGTTTGGCAAAATTATAAGCAACTAAAAGCAGGGTCTTATATTGGAAAGGGTGAGGGAAACTTAACTATAAGTGGCACTAAAAACTTCACTTGTAATATTTTAACATATAAAATATAGTGAGAATATATATAATTTATAATGTATCTCTGTGTGTGGGTGGAGAGCACCAAATTGACACATACTGATCTAACACTGTTGGAAATCCTACTCATTTTTTTAATGGATCAAATAGAAATAAGTTATTGGGTTGTCTTCCCTCCAGTTGCTTGCATGTACTCACCACTGCAACTCAGCCAGGCTTCTCCAGAGAGTTAGAAACTGCATTCATAAATACAATTTCCCGCTTTTTAGACTAAGATGATTTCAGGTCACACACAACTGTCTTGCCATCTCCCCAGATATTTTGATAGTGCTTCTTGATGTGCACAATGGATGAGGACCCTGCAAAGCATTTAGATTTGTTCTGTTTCTGTCTGTTAAAATGATGGCAGTTAATTACCGATATCTACAAGGTGAAAATGTGTTTAAACAGATTAGATATTTCTTTACCTAATCCTCAGATATGCAAGGAATGTCTCACCAGCATAGTTTCTTTCAGTACAGTGGTTTCCATGGCACTTAAGCCCTTCTATTAGATGGGTGGTGATACTACATTCCTTCTGTCATTCATACTGCTCCAGCCATTAAACACCATTGCCCTTCAGACAGAGATAGAACCCAGGAGTCCTGATTCCAACTTTCTGTTTCTTTCTACCCTATAGTTGTGTAACTTGCTGCCTAAATATGCATCACATTTCTCCCCAGAGGCTGGACTGCAAAAGAAATAAGATAATCCTGTAGCTTCAGGGGTAAAGATCTGTGTGGGAGTCTGAAGGTCCAGAATTCAGCCCCTTCTGACAACCTGTGTGTGCGGGTGCAAAGGAGAGGGGTCCTTATGACTGCATTTGATGGAATTTGTTTTCTTTTTTAAAAAAAACTAGCTTATTTAATTCGCACAATGAGAAGAAAGCTTTTTCTCTTGGTGTTATAGTTGAAAACAGGTGTTCCACATTTCTATAGTTTGTCGCTCATTGTGATTGCTTGTATCACACACTGGCAAGCCTGATGATTGAGAGGTGTACCATTGCATGAAACCTCTCTGGACCACAGAAGACAACTTTCACTTTCCTGTATCAACAGGAGTGATTTTGGCCCTTGGTTCCTAAATTCAGCCTGTAAATTGAGGCATAATTAACCATTTATGGGCAGGATTTTTTTTCCAGTTCAGTCTTACATGTTTCACTTCAAAAAGAAATATTCATATGTTCAACAACTGACACATTCTCATGTATGTGAACCGAAGTTGCTCATCGGTTTTTCCAGTTTCTTAACTCAGTTTTCCCCATCAGGCATGAAGGATGATTCTTTTCAGATACCCCAATCATTATATCTGAGTATGCCTCCACTAGTTTTCTTACACAATTCTCATGATCAACATTTATAAACCCCATTCTGATTTTAATGATTTTACATTTAAAAATATGAAGAATGATCATGTGGAAAAACAAAGAGAATTTTTCATGTAATGTATTGTTATGAAAAATTTAAAGAATAGGCACAACTCCTAGTGGCATGGAATATATCTGGTAATGCTCACTTCACTAGCCAAGTGCATCTTTGATGGAGGTGATGGAGTATCTTTTTTTCTTCCTTCTCTGGATGAAAGGGGGAAAATGGAAATCACAAGCAGGAGAACTGAGTCAGTGCTATTGGTGCTCCCCCTTCCTCTCCCTGCTCCAGTCATGTATGAGGGATGGGGAGGGTGCTTGTCATTCCTTCCCTCCACTGCCCTATATCACAGGATGGGCTGCCTCATGGCTTCCATCAATGGAGCCTGCCCTACCCAGTCCTGCTGCCACTGAACTACAGGGCTATGAGGGGCCAGCTGATTTGGCTCTTGCCTGCAGGGGCAGGAGAGTTGATGGCATCTGTTTGCTCTTGCTGCTGGCAAATAGCCACGGGGGCTCCGTTCCAGCTGCACTCTTACTCAGGAAGCTAGGCTGACTGCCAAACTTTATTTGGGGTCTGGAAGGGACTTCCCCCAAGTGGGAAATTGCTGTGGGGGTGGGTTTCACTTTCCATCCAGCATCATAAGTCCACTTGGGGGCAGGGCAGGCTTTAGGAAGTATGGGGCCCAATTCGAACAGTTTCGACGGGGCCCTGGCAGGGATGACTAAAAAACAAACACACAAAAAAAACCACAGGTAAAAAAACACGTGGGGCTTGTACTCACCGGACAGTGCTCTGAGTCTTCGGCGGCACTTCGGCAGCGGGTCCTTCACTCAATTCAGGTCTTCGGCAGCACTGAAGGACCCGCCGCCGAAGTGCCTCCGAAGACCCGGAGTGCCGCCAGGTGAGTAAAAATTAAAAAGGCACTTCTAGCCAGGGAAGGGGGAATAGGCGCGGGGCCCAATTCTGAGGAATTGATGGAATAGGCCTAAAGCCGGCTCTGCTTGGGGGATGGGGTTAAATTACATTGTTGCAACTTTGATGGGTTCCAGTGGGGTCAGTGGGTTAAATAGGATCCAATGTAAGGTCCCTGTAACACGAAAGGTTGCTTTGAGTATGGGCCCAGAGTACAGCATTGTGCAGAAGTGGGCATGCCTACATGTGTTGTCAGGGGCAGCTCTAGGTATTTTGCCACCCCAAGCATGGCAGGCAGGCTGCCTTCGGCGGCTTGCCTGCGGGAGGTCACCGGTCCCGGAGATTTGGCGGCATGCTTGCGGGAGGTGCACCAAAGCCGTGGGACCAGTGGACCCTCTGCAGGCATGCCGCCGAAGGCAACCTGCCTGCTGCCCTCGTGGCGACTGGCAGAGTGCCCTCCGTGGCTTGCCGCCCCAGGCACACGTTTGGCGTGCTGGTGCATGGAGCCGCCCCTGTGTGTTGTGCAGCATGTGGCTTTCCTCATCTCATTTCTGCAGCCTCCTGAGCAGAGGAGGGGAAGTGGGGGTCTGGCTTCCAGCCAGCATCCCAAGCAGGCAGGAGGGTGTGAAAGGGACACTGCCTTCATTCCCACCCTTACGCTTCTAGAATCTGGAGCCATTGGTGCCCAGCTGAAATTTGCAGTGAAACAGCCTTGCCAGATCATTTGGGAGTGGTTCCCCACTGGCTTTTAATAAAGTTACAGCCTTCACATTTATCCATGTTGTGGTGTCTGTCTCATGGTTTCCATGTCTACATCAGTGCTGGACTGCTCCTTTTCCTAGGGGACAATAAATGTGGTAAAGGCTTCTTCATTGTGGTGCTTTTCTGAGTCTGCTTAAAAGGTAATCACATGTTTTGGTTGTGCTGTTCGCTCTTTTCTGACCTGTAAATAAATCTCAGTCTAACATTGTTAGCAGGCTTTATATTCTCACCTTGATCGCTACTTCTTTTGAAAGTCTTGTTACTAACTGATTATTTTAAAATAATTTTCAGTAAATTCAGCTAAGGGTAGTTTTGGAGACATGGGAGTGGGGCTTGTTTAAATGTCGTTAAAATGGATGCCTTCTTTCATGCTGTATTTTAGCGAAAGTTATTAAAAAAACATTACATCAAATTATTAACTAAGTATGGCTATTTGGAAGTCTTTGGGGTAAGTTTTAAAAATGTTTGGTAGAAGAAAATGTCATCAGGAAAATCTTGAGGGAAACAAAGTGAATGTATAGCTTGAATATCTAAGGTATATGGTGTTAATCAATTAAAGTTGTTATACATTTTTCCCAAAGGTGTAAGTGCTGTTTTAATAATCACTGAGCTGAACACAGATCCTTTCATAGGGCAAATAATTTATCAGAACTAGCTTCCAAATAACCTAAATCATCATTTTTTTATGCGAGATGGCAAAGTTTTCTCATATATATATAATATATATATTGGATTCTGATCTTTATGTATCCTTGTCTTAATGGGGAAAAGATGGAAGCAGAAAAGGCTTGGGCAGCAATCTCAGCCCTAAGCAAAGAAAGCCCAAAGTACTTTCTTATATCTAGTTTGAGTAGCCCTTATAATATGAGGGGAGAAGAAATTCTAGTGAACAAACTATTTCTCTCATTATCCCAAACCATTTGAATTACATATTTCTGATCACATGAAGATGTAAACTTAATCTCAGTGCCTGAAAAAGCTGATTTATCAAGAGATATAGCGAATTGCTCTTTTTTGATTATAAAAAAAAAATTGATACTAAAAGGGAAGGATCAAAATCCTTTAGAAAATGTAGCAGTAAGGTAATTAAATACCTTTCAAATAGTGACAAAATACCCATGATTCTTCTTCGAGTGCTGTCCCTATGGGTGCTCCACTCTAGGTGATGGTGCGTCCCAGCGCCGTTGATCGGAGATTTTCGGTAGCAGTGCCTGGTCAAGATGCACGCACTCAGTTGGTATCTCCCGTCTCGTTGGAATCTTCTTGAGTGCGCGCACCCCCCACCCTCCTCAGTTCCTTCTCAACCATCCTCGGCCGAAGACGGAATTCGGGGCAGTGCTGCCTTCTCTTCCCTGGTCACTAAAGGAAACAGTAACAGAGAATATAGAAATAATTATTAGTTACATCCCAGTTGTTTCCCTTCCTTTAGTGTAGTTACATAGTTACTTAGTTTAAAAAAAAAATCCCTCAGGCTTGTCTCCCCTTGAGACACTCTCCTCGGCTATCTCTAATTCATAATGCCAGGAGCTTCAGGATTCAAAAGGTGTATTTCCTGTCAGGAATCCATGCTACGGACAGATGCGCACTCCTACTGTGTGAAGTGCCTCGGGGACACCTGTGAAGTGCCTCCCTTACGCGAGTCTCAAGTCAAGAGCTTGTCGCAACAGGGATCTGCGGTTCAAAATGCTGATGATGGAAAAATCCTTACAGCTGCTTTCAGAGATGGGAAAGGTTAAGCCCACTCCCACACGCTCCCCAGCCAGATCGGAACCGGTGGGCAGCGTTGCTTCACCCTCCCTGGAGCGGAGGCAAGAAGCAGAACAGTCTCACAGGAGAGACTTTAACAAGGGTAGGGGGTCTCCTGGGAGATCCCTACCCTCTGTGCTGACAGCACCAAAGGCAGGTGCCTCAGCTTTTTCTAATGCCTCAGCCGCAGCTCTGACAAAATGCAGAGGCAGGGACCCGACCTCCCGTGTCAGGAAGGTCTTTGTGGCTCCAGTCCCCTCGGCACTGCAAACGGCCGCGGGGCCGGCAGCGTGCTCCTCCTGGGCACCGCAAACAGCCGCGGTGCCAGCAGCGCGCCGTGCCTCCTGGCCACCGCAAACGGCCACGGTGCCGGCAGCGCGCCGTGCCTCCTGGCCACCGCAAACGGCCACGGTGCCAGCAGCGCGCCGTGCCTCCTGGCCACCGCAAACGGCCACGGTGCCGGCAGCGCAATCCTCCCCTGCAGGGAGAAGAACGTTGGCACCGAGCCTATCTTCCACCCGGGCACCAGTAGCAGACCCCCTGCAGGGCAACTCCAAGCAGTCTGCCGCACTACTGTCACTTGCACTTTCTCCTGCTAATGAGCTAGAGTAGCGAGCAGGCTCAGCTCAGCCCAGGGAACAAGAGGAACAGTTTCTTACTCAATGTGACCTTTCAGTGCCACCTGAGCCTCACTCTCCGCTCCTAGGTACACAGGGCTCATTTTCTGAACCGCCGCTCTCTCCACCTAACGGTGAACTTGATTTACAGCAACAAGCGGAGTTCTCCCCTCCTGCTTCTCCTCCACAGGCACCTCTGCTCAAGGACACCAGCCTCAGTTTCCCTACTTCGCCCCCCCATGGGCGACACCTGGGTTCTCCTACCCTATGCCTTGGCCTCAGTGGTACGCTTGGCAACATCCTCCTACTAGTCATCCTCCTTCTGTGCATCAATCTCCTGCTCCATCCACTTCTAAGGTGCCTGAGCCCCCTCCTGAGTATGCAAGTTACACCATATCCTTAACTCTCCATTAGTTCTGGAAGGAGCCCTCCAACCTCTGCCTCCACGGGCCATGGATGACTGTAAACAATTTCAAGAACTTTTCAGGAGGGTGGCACTCAGTCAAGATATCTAAAAGGGTGTCATCAGGAGGAAGGAGAAAACTTAGCCTCTAATTATAGAACAAGAAGCAATGGGCTTAAACTGCAGCAATGGAGATTTAGGTTGGACATTAGGAAAAAGTTCCTAACTGTCAGGGTAGTTAAACACTGGAATAAATTGCCTAGGGAGGTTGTGGAATCTCCATCTCTGGAGATATTTAAGAGTAGGTTAGATAAATGTCTATCAGGGATGGTCTAGACAGTATTTGGTCCTGCCATGAGGGCAGGGGACTGGACTCGATGACCTCTGGAGGTCCCTTCCAGTCCTAGAGTCTATGAGTCTATAAGATATCCCCTTTCAAGAGGTTCAGGAGATGCAACACAGACTCCTCAGAATCCTTCAACCGTCTGCACCCTCAAAAATCACGCTCCCTATAAATGAAGCACTGCTGGAGCCAGCTGACACTCTCTGGCAAACCCCAGCGTCTTTAGTACCAACTTGCAAAAAGGCTGAATGTAAATACTATGTCTCTGCTAAGGACGCTGACTTCCTATTTTTTTCATCTACCACCAAACTCCCTTGTCATGGATGCAGTTGCACAGAGTATGAAACAGTCACAATATTGACCCACCCCGCAAGACAAGGACCTTAGATGCCTTGACGTCTTGGGCGCAAGGTTTATGTGTCCTCCACGCTACAATTCAGAATTGCAAGCTATTCTGCTCCCCTCGCCAGTTACGACTTTGATAATTACACTAAACTTTTGAATTTGCCTCCTACATTCCAGAGGATAGGAGAGCAGACTTCAAATCAATCCTGACTGAGGGCCAACTGATTTCCAGAACGGCCCTACAGGCATCTCTAGACACGGCAGACACAGCAGCCTGTACAACTGCAACTGCTGTGGTTATGCGCAGATCCTCATGGCTCTCTGCATCTGGCATCCCCAAAGAACTGCAGACCAAAGTGGAGGATCTCCCTTTTGATAAGGACAAACTTTCTCCTACCCTTCCCTGTCCCTCTTCAGGGACCCTTCTCACGACCGCTTACTTCGCACAGAAGTGGTGCATCTTCTAAACTAGGTGCAGTGCAACCTGTGCCGACACAAAATCAAGGGACAGGTTTCTACTCCCATTACTTTCTAACTCAGAAAAAGATCGGAGGATGGAGGCCTATACTAGATCTATGCCGACTGAACAAATTCGTGAGGATACAAAGATTCAAGATGGCCACACTGGGCACAATAATGCCTGCATTGGATCAAGGGGACTGGTTCAAAGCCCTCGACCTACAGCATGCTGACTTTCATATATCAATTCATCCAGCTCACAGACGCTTCCTACGATTCACAATCGTTCATGACCATTTTCAATACAGAGTTCTTCCTTTCGGACCCGTCACAACACGGAGAGTTTTTTTCCAAGACTCTAGCCATGGTCATGGCTCACCTCTGCAAACACGGGGTCATGCTGTTCCCGTATCTGGACGATTGCCTTATCAAGAGCAACTCCTATGGCGAGACACTTCAAGCTACCCGTTTCGCCATCTCCCTCTTTCACAGCCCAGGCCTCCAAATAAACATCCAAAAATCCACTCTGACACCTAAACAACAGATCGAGTTCATCGGAGCTCATCTCGACTCAATCCAGAGCAGGGCCTCGCTCCCATATGACAGATTCCTCGCTATCACGCAGCTCAAACGCACGCTCTCCATTCGTCCCAGGACACAGGCAAGACTTTGCCTACAGCTCCTTGGTCACATGGCAGCCACCGCCTTCGTGGTTCACCACGCCAGGCTACACATGAGATGTCTCCAGGGCTGGCTCATTTCCAATTTTAAACCCAACAGACACATCTTAGGGATGCTGCTAACTCCTCCTCCCAATGTTATAGCTTCCCAGCGTTGGTAAACAAGTTCAGCAATGTTCCCCAATGCTCATGCTCACCACGGACGCTTCCCTAATCGGTTGGGGAGTGCACCTAGGGCGGCACAGGGCACAAGGCCGGTGGTCCGCATCAGAGACACACCTACACATAAATCTCTTAGAGCTCAGAGCAGTGAGGCGAGCATGCCTTCACTTTCTTCCCCTCAGAAAGAACAAATCTCTTTGGGCCTTAAAAGACAACATAGCATGCCTGTACTACATAAACAGACAAGAGATAACCCGATCACATTCCCTTTGCATGGAAGCCATTCAACTATGGAATTGGTGCATATGACATCGAATACAAATCATCACTTCCTGCCTACCAGGCTGCCACAGCACTACTGCCGACGCACTCAGCAGGCGCTTCCTGTCACAACGCGAATGGGAACTGCACCCCGCAGTACTCCAACAGCTCTTCTCCCTCTGGAGCACCTCGTCAATAGATCCTTTTGCCACAACCCAGAATCGAAAATGTTCCGTTTTGCTCCAGAGCGGGACTCGGACTGCATCCCTAGGAGATGCATTCCTCATCCCATGGAACAACTCCCTCCTGTATGCCTTCCACCAATTCCTCTGTTACACAGGGTTCTTTGGAAGATTGCGGACGGCAAGGCCTGGGTCATCCTTATTGCCCCAGCTTGGCCAAGACAGATGTGATATCCCTACCTACTCTGCATATCCTCCCGTCACCCACGGGCTTTCCCCAACAGGCCAGACCATGTTTTCCAGGACAACGGACGGATTCTTCACCCCAGCTCCAAAAGCTCCACCTCACAGCCTGGTTCCTTCATGGTTCGAAACCCATGAACTAGCCTGTTCTGAGCAAGTCCAATATGTCCTCCTGCACAGTAGGAAAGACTCCACTCATAAAACCTACCTGTGGAAGTGGAAGCCCCCTGATGCTCACATAATCACTTAGCATTCAATAACGTGACCCTCCCTAACATTCTAGACTACCTCCTGAAACTAAAACAGGAAGGACTTTCACTCAGCTCCATCAAAATGCACCTGGTGGCGCTTACCACCTTCCATGACCTATTAGACAGTTATTCATTCTTTACCCACTCCACCATAAAATGCTTTCTCACGGGCCTGCAAAATCTCTACCCTGAAATTTACCCAACAGCGGCTGCATGGAATCTTAACCTTGTTCTTCATGCTCTCATGAAACCTCCATTTGAGGCCTTGGCTACCTCCTCTCATCTCCATATGTCCATGAAGGTGGCTTTCTTAGTTGCCATAACATCAGCAGGGAGAGTTGGTGAAACGAGCGCCCTGATGGCCCACCCTCCCTACACAATCTTCTCCAAAGACAAAGTCGCTTTGAGACCACATCCTAAATTTCTTCCTAAGGTGTATCAACCTTCCACCTCAACCAACCTCTATATTTACCTACTTTCTGTCGCAAACCTTACAAGACTCTGCAAGAGGCAACCCTGGATACTCTCGACGTCAGACAAGCAATCGCCTTTTATTTTGACAGGACCAAACCATTTTGTAAGTCTCCACGACTCTTTGTTTCCATTACCGAAAGATCGAAAGGTACGGCAATCTCTAAACAACATCTATCCAAGTGGATCTCTGACTGCATCAGATCTTGTTACAATGCGCAAAATCTTCAACCGCCTGAAGGCATTAGAACTCATTCCACTCGAGCCATGTCGACATCTGTTGCCTTCCTACACAATGTTCCCATTCCTGATATCTGCAAAGTGGCTATGGGGTCATCTGAACACAAGTTTGCAAAACGCTATGCTCTCACGCAAGACACCACGGCAGACACCATAGCAGACCATACAGTACTATCTACAGTACTCACTGCTGCATCTCCAAAGTCCCACCAACCATAGCGGGTACTGCTACACATTCACCTAGAGTGGAGCACCCACAGGGACAGCACTCGAAGAAGAAGAGAAAGTTACTCACCTTGCAGTAACTGAGGTTCTTCGAGATGTATGTCCCTGTGGGTGCTCCACTCCCCGCCCTCCTCCCCTCTACTTTGGAGTACTAGTATGATTCTCCACGGTAGAGAAGGAACTGAGGAGGGCGTGGGGCGCACGCACTCAGGAAGATTCCAACGAGACGGGAGATACCAACTGAGTGCATGCGTCCCAACCAGGCACTGCTACCGAAGATCTCTGATCAACGGCGCCGGGACGCACCATCACCTAGAGTGGAGCACCCACATCTCGAAGAACCTCAGTTACTGCAAGGTGAGTAACTTTCTCTTCTGATAATAGTTATCTCCCTGAAATTTTCCAATATTTCACTTTTTAACTCTGTACTGTCTTGAAGAAACTGACACTTAAACATGATCATAACCATTCAGCAACTCACTGGCCATTTTAGAGCTGCTATTCTCTTCTCAGCAGGGAAGGGAGTTAGTTTGTGGGGTGTATCTCCTTCACTCATCTCTCAAAAAGTCCAGATAATGTTATTAGCCATAGAGAAATTGGAGAGAATCATTTTACTATATAGAGTGGGTGAGGAAAAAACATTCATGGAATTCTTAAACTATTCCAAGTAGTTTATTGACAGCTGTTTATTGGCTGTTTATTGGCTGAACCATGTAAACTGCTCTAGTAAGATAAATGTTTAGTCATGTTGGTTGAAATTTTGCAGTTCTTAATTAGTCCGCATTTAAGCAGAGCTTCCATTGACTAGAAACTGACTTAAGCAATTAATAATTTTTCATGCCAAATCTTTCACCCAAAATGTTGTTTTAATGGTATTTCTGAAGTTTCTTCAAATGTGGTATTTTTAATGCAAACCCTAATGTTTAGTGCAGAAAATCATCAGTACACTTTGAAATTTCATGTACATTATTCTAGTTTTATACAAGTGTTATAAACTTAAAACGAGGCAGTTTTGGAAAATTTAAATAATAAATATGCCACTCACCTTAAAAGAGACTACAGGATATGGATCAGTGAGAACATAGAGGACTATTGGTTCACAGTGCTAATGGGAAAAGTAGAATTGTCAAATTCAAAGTCTAGTGGGAGATTTGAAGCCTTTTTCCCAGTAGGAAGGAATTGTTTTATTTTGTGGAAACATCTAAAAGATTTTGCAAGATTTGATACACTTTTCATTTATATGGTTGCTAGGGTTTTAAATACAATCAGAATAAGAAAGAGTATTCTTCCAATGATTTCTTTCTCTACAAGCGCAGATCCAAACTGTGAACGTTTCAGGGACAATCAGATGGCATGATGAGAGAGAATGTATAAGCATTTCATTAAAAACATGCCAGAAATGATCATTTTACTTATTTTATGGGGTGTTCAAACCAACTGGCACAAAACAAAATATGATTGAATCAATGAGGAGTTAGTTATAGTGATGATAATGCCATAGCTTAATTTTCTGTGATTAGCGTTCTTCTCCCAAAGGAGAAGTTGTTCAGAAATATGTGCTCACTCATCTAATATAAGCTTCACATATATATGTTGAAACTATGTGAGAGATGATTTTTGGTTGTGGAGGTATATATGTACATATGTATAAAGGAGCTTTTAGATGTATAACCTTATTTGCAATTACTAAGAGAGAAGAAAATTTTAAGATATGTAAGTGGCTTAACCTAAATTAAAACCTAATCAGAATGCTTTAGAGAAACGAAACCAGGCTGTCTTGAGTAATTCAAAAGCAGTGCATGCACTCTATAGCAGTGTTGTTGCTAAGAAACTGTAATGTTTCAACTTGAAAAATCTTTTGAAAACAGCTTTAACTAAACTGAAGGCTAGACTCAGGAAAGCTCGCCCTTGTGTATATTAACCATACCACCCTACACCAGCTAAGCCCTCTGCATCCACCTAATGAAAGATTCATACCAGAAGAAGATATATGGTTCTGTCCTCTTTCAACATTTTTGCAGTGAGCTTTAAACAACTTTAACTTCCACTAGAGCTCTTCACTGTGGGATCTGCTGAGGGAAACTGTTGAATTGACATAATCCCAGCCTGCCTTAGTATCACCCTTTTTGGGGGGTCCTTTTCAGTTATGTTGAAGGAAAGCAGAAGGAGCTTGACTGGCTTTGCCTGCACTTAGGAGAGATCCTGCAAAAGATGGCATTCCTTTCCCGCACAGCCATCCATGGAAACCTAGGAGAGGGGGAAAAGAGGAAAAGCTGAAAAACCAATAACCAGTTACTGCGAACACCCCAGGAAAGTGGGGTGAGGTGGCGGATGGGGATGGGTCAGATGGCGAATGGGGATGGGCAGGAGGGGTGGGGAGGAGGACCTCCCCCTACCAAAACTTCCCCCTCCTGCCCGCCGATCAGCCGATGTCCCCCTCCGTGCCTACTGCCTGCCACGGATCAGATGTTTCATGGCATCAGGAGGCGCTGAAGGGGAGGGGAGAGAAGAGCAGAACTGGGTGAGAGTGAGGGCAGGGTGGGAGTGGGGCCTTGGTGGAAGGAGTGGAGTGGAGGCAGAGCCTGGACAGAGCCAGGGGTAAGCATCCTCCAGCAGATTAGAAACTCGGTGCCTATGTCCCAGACCCACACCCTCCTAGGGATGGCCATTGTCCCAAGAGACAGTAGGGGTGGCCACCATGAGGGTAAAGCTCACACCACTTTGTTTTCCAAAGTCTCTTTCTTTAAAGTCCCAAGAATGGAGTGGCATAGCCCATCCCCTCATTATTTTTCCACCAGTTAGACCTAATTTCTGACACACCAATTTTGGTTCATTAGTTTCCAGTTCCACACTTCCCTTGTTTACCAAGCATGATTTTAACACAGTCCTTGAGTTATATCAGGAGGCCTTTTTGTTTGGACATATTTAGTCTTTTTGTCTCTTTTTTTTTTTTTGCACTTTTTCCCATTAACATTTGTCTTTATTAGTTATTGTGACATTTTAGGAACTTTCACTTTTCACAGTTGAGCTCACAATTAGGGTAAATTTCTAAGTCCCAATTATAACAGGCTATCCTTAATGTACTGTTCAAAATATCCAAATATTTCACATATCTGTGGATATATCTGTGGACAAGAAGACATATTTATTGTGTGCTACATCCAGGGGTTACAGATATCTTTTGCTCTGAGCTTAGTTAAGGTTGTTACCCTTCTGCTTACAGTCCTAACCAAGTCAAGTTCCAAAAAACCCAAAGAATGGAGGGAATGGTGAACTTGTTGAGTATGTAGCTTGTTGAGCTGTTCTTCCAGACATAACCTTGGAAGGCACTGTTGATTCATGTGCCAAATACAGAGCCAATAATTAGTATAAAGGCATTGGCTTTGGTCGAAATAATACATTCCCCTACCTCTGCCCTGAGTAAAACAAGTCGGGTGTAATTTGAGAGGCTGAACATTTCGTCAAAAATGTGTTTGACACAACATCTAACTCAGTAGTATTCTTCCAGCCCGATATTTTTGCACCATGTAGTATTTGGGCACAGACTTCAGCCTTGAGAACTCTTAAGAGCTGAAGTGATTAGACTGCCCCCATGGACGTGAGTGAAGTGCAGCACTGCTTGTATAGATCTTAGAGCTTTCTTCATCTCCTTGATAGTCTGTCCCATTGGCCATTATATGTAAAATAAACACCCAAATGGGGTTATAACCTAAATGGGGGTAAAACCTGGACTATTCAATCATCCATTTATGCAACCTTGGTCTACGACCAAAGACAAAGACTTTAGTTTTCTGATAGTCTATGGTAAGTTACTCCCACTGGCAAAAAGAGCTAAAGTCCTTTAACAAAGTCTCAGTGACACAAAGGGAGCAGAACAGGGCAGAGTATCTGCCCCAGTGTATTGAATGTGGCTCCTTGATGTTGCTGAAATATGCTTGGCTCTCAGGCTGAAAAGATTTGACATTATTGTTCTAGAATCTGTAATTTGCATTCTTGAAAAAACATCCCTCATGTTTGAAGACTTTCATTTCTGATACTTCTAACCCTTCAAGTCTGTTTGACCTCTGTCATAAATGTTGTAATTAGTTTTGATAGTCACCAAATACATGTTATTTATCTCCACTCCCCCATCCCCACACCCTGGAAAAGGATCATGTGACTAAAAGTAAATATCTTGATATTTGTCATACAAATGAAAAATCAGCATCCTCTTTGAAAACTGCTCCCCAGTGTAAATCACACATTAAACGTACTTGTTCCAGCGTACTCCTGGCAAAAGCCTTTTCAGCTCATTAAAATGAGCTGCAGTGCTTTTGCTCTCCAAAACAAAGAAACTGTTACCCTAGTTCACTAATGTAGCATTCGTTTCCAGTTGCCAATCCCCACTGTAATCCCGCTAATTTATAATGCCCACTCAATCTTAATGCCTCCTAAAACTTGCAAAACTATATGCAAAGGTCAAAATGGCACATTATTAAAGTTAAAAAAATAAATCTTGTCACTAGTTATTTTGACCCATGGGAACAACACTGAGGTTTGACATTTTGATCCAGTCTTCAAGGCCGGTCTCCATTTTTGTATGTGTGTACACCCATGATTTGTAATATTAAATTGATATTATTTCAAAAGAGTGTTGTTCACTTGAAAAAAAATTACTATATATGCCTGTGAGATTTCAAAAAACGAAAATAGCACTTAAAATAACTTAGCTCAGACCACATTTTTGTAAAACAAGAATTTCACTGACTCAACAAAAACTTGGGTTGTATTTTTACAGAAACTCTGCTACTATCCCATGATCAGCAAAAATTTGATTGCTCAGTGGTCGTGGAGGTTTTTAAATCTCAGAAAGCAGGCACTGAGGATTAAAGGTGTTCAATAATGCCATTAGATGTGATGGGTCTAATTCTCTACCAGTTCATACACGGTAGTCAGTCATTGACACCTGTGTAAAGGAAATGTGAGGATCACAACTTTGGCATTCAGCACGCACTTTGCACGGGTATAAGTGACTAGGGGGTTGGACTAGATGACCTCCTGAGGTCCCTTCCAACCCTGATATTCTATTATTCTAATTACACAAGGCCATGGAGAATCAGGCCCAACATGTCAAGCTGTTCTCAGGTACAGATGCACACATTCCACAAAATAAACCAGAACAGTTATAAATAACGTTACTGAGCTCTCTGAATGTTAACGTAGGACGAGAGAGTTCGGTCACATAGATGCCCTGTTCAAATGAGAAAATGTATTAATTGTAAGCTCATGGCTTGTACTTTCTTTTTTCTTTACAGACCAAATGTCATCAGTATTGGCCTGATCCACCAGATATAATGGAGTATGGCAACTTTCGTGTCAAGTGTCAATCTGAAGATTGTACTATTGCCTATGTTTTTAGAGAAATGGTGATTACAAATATTGAGGTGAGTGCTTTTCTGTAGTGTGGCCTTTAGCTTTTGGGGGTGGGAGTTGTTTTGTTTTGGTTTTGCTGTAGTGAGAAATATAACTAAGTATTGTCAACTTGTATATATATTATAGGTATTACAAGAACCAGTGCATTTAGATTAATTTTCTTTAGGGATGACCCCAAAACCATGCAATTCTGAAGATCTTTCTAGTGAGTTACTTTAATAAAAAATAAAAAGAAATAAAAATAAATAAAAATAACTGATTATAAGACCTTGTTCTATTATTATGTTATTGTGTATTTATACAATATTATACTCATTCATGCTGCTTTACAGCCCCCAACTATAAACATTGAGGGCTAAAATATAGATTTTTTTTCTTCATAATATTTTTGCTCATTCAAAAGCGGAGGCTGGGACAATTCTTCAGTGCCACATGTCCATAGAGCAATTAGCCGAAAAAGGTGAATCCTTGTAATGTAGTTTTGAGGGAGCTTACAGAATCGTGTGAATCTTCTTCCATTAGTTTTGTTAAACTGAAAAGGCAGCTTCATAGAGTGCACAGTTGGAACACTTGCAAATTATGCAAGATTTTTGTACTCTTCAGCTGCTGCTGTTTTGTTATAATGAAAGAGGAGAAAAGAGGAAGAGTCAAATGCATGAAACACTTTTACAGATGAATTTGTACTGCAAAGTTCATATTCGGATCACATCCAAGCTTCTTGAAAGTCTGAGTTTGTTTATACAGAGGGACTTGGTTCCTCTCCACCTCTAATTTTAAGCTGCCCTATGTTTTTCTCTCTGACATCTTTACATCCTCTCTCAAAGTTCTAACCACAAAATATCTATTGTCTTCTGAAAGGTGGAAGCATTTGTGTCATTTTAAAATATCCCATAGGAATCTACCACTAACTGGCCAGTTTTTTAATTAAAGGTCAAGTATCAGAAATCATACCTTGCAAGTTAAAATACAAATATCCTACATCTCTAGCCCCTCAAGCTACATATCTGACAACTTCTCCCCTAAGTAACTACACTTCTCCAATTGCTTTGTAGAGTGTAGAATTTACTGTGTTCCTCCTGCCCCCTCCTTATTATTTTGAAAAGGTGTTGGAGGCACAGGCACACACCATATTTGCTTCTCTGTGAGAGTAGTTTGCCATTTTCCTGCCTTCATGCACACACATGCACATAGCTCGATTATCTCTGACTACCAGTGGTATGTATTGCACCCATGTCAACTTTTGGAAAAACCCAAAGCCAGATAAGTAATACAAGCAATTGGTGAGAGTTTAAATGGAGTAACAGGCTTCTGCAACCAGAGTAGGTGGTGTTGGGCATACAGGGATGAAATTTATTCTGAGATTTAAGATAGGAAAACAGATTAAGCATAGTCAAATTTGGATTTATTGACAGGAAGGGAGACATGTAAATGTGGGCATTCCGAAAAGTGAATATTTATTGTGATAAAACATTAAAAATTTGAATCAAAATCTTAGGAGACCACATCAGAAAAAGTCACAGATGTTTGAAAAGGAGAATGAAAAAGGGTAATGAAGATATTGAAGTTTGAGGAACACTGGGATATTTAACAAAGGAGCACATTGGTCCTTAGGAAAGAATAGAGCAAAATACAGAAAACTGAAGATGCTTGCAACAACAGAAGTAGTCTTGATGGACTAGTGTGCTCTTATTCTAGAGAGATCTTATGTAATGTGCTTGCTCATTGTATTTGATGTCTATGAGCTATTAAAAATGCAGCTCCTAGCACATTCAAGCCTTCATTTGTGATGAGTAATACGTTCATTATTTAAATCTAAAAACTGCTCAAAGTGCTATTGAATTTTGTGTAGCTGTCCTCAGGTGCCTCAATAATGTGTTCGTTCAGCACTCACACATATGACTCAGCCTGGAATCTTTAATGAACACCTAAGATCACACCACAGACTCCCTGGCTTGTTTTAGAATGAGTCAAAGTTTCATCTAGCCTGAGTGCTATGATTCAAATGCACTCTAGCTTCTCCGGTTAATGAGAACAAAACTAATATATGTAATCCATAATATATGTAATCACTGTTCCACCTCATCTCTTTGAGACACTGAGGGTGAACTCCTCAATGTTTTCAGAAGAGAACTATTATAACGTGTGTGGGTTTTTTTCCTTTGGGGTGGCTTCTGCATAGTCCCCCTTATGGGAATTGAGTGGCTTTGCAGAGTTTTGGCAACATTCTAGAAAGCAGTGATCAAGAGACCAATTATGCTGCTCCTTGTTGCAACAAACAATTCAGAGCTGAGGCCATAAAATGGTCATGTTTGTCTGCCTGTCCCACTTCCTTCCTTTCTAAGACCCAAAGTTGAGCTGTCGATATAAGGACCCCTTGTCTCAGCTCCTAGAGTGAATTCTGGAGAGTTCATCCCAAACTCACCTTGTTTCCAGTGTATTATAGTTAGCTAGCTGGTTAGTGTTAGTTTACATTGGTGAACATTTAGGATTTACTCTGGAACTTGGGTCCCTGGGCCTTTCGGTCATCATTGTTGAGGCCTTGCCTTCAAGGGGAGTGGATTTCATACCCTTCCATGTTCCAAGAGGGGGATGTATATACATACTATTTCTTCTGCCTGAAATAAACTCATTCTGAGGACTGCAGTGCAGTGTATAGGACTTTCATGCCTTGAGCCCACTTTGCTAGGCAATAGAGGTTCTATGTCATGTCATACATGCCTGGTCCCTAGAAATGATATTGGATCTAATATCTGCACCTATCCAGGTACAGAACAAGCCACCTATGGCATCAAAGTCAGGCAATTCAGGGAACGGAGCTGGTTGTAGCCACACAGTCCTATAATTTCAGCTCATAATGTTTGATACTATGAAAAGATGCTTGTGTGACCCCATCAGAAAAAACTTGGCGAACTTAAAATGTGACCGGAGTATGAACTCATGCAGTGATATCCTGAGTGTGAGAGCAATGTGAATGAATGAGAGCAGCATTCTTCTCATTTGAGTGTTAATGTTGAGCTTAATGATGAACATTGAAATGTCAGCATAGTTAACTATTTCACTGTTACTAAAAATATGGAAGAGAGAGGGTTGACCATATTATGAAGATTTTTCATGGTCTTTGTGAGTGGCATTTCATTTTGGCATGTTGATATATTAGAGCTTGGGGGAATATCATCGTTCATTTTTTCCAGTCTAACCTCTGGAAAACAGTCTGGTTTAAAAAGTTAAATGTAATATGGACCAAAGCCATGTTATAAAACTAGTGTTTTTCAAATCATGCCCCGTGCATATGTTGACAGCTGTATGCAAATAAAGTAGAATGAGTCAGTCACTGGAATGCATTTGCATGTGAAGATGATTGTGTTAAGAAGAGTTGCTTTTGCACGATGAGAATCAACAGGAAGTTAAGAAATTGAAGTAGTTTCTAGTACATGGCTTCCCTTAGGTATAATTAAATGAAAAAGAGCCCTTTGTACAATAGAATTTCTCAACTAATTACATTTTCATCATACAGAATGAAGTGCTTCGACAGGCAGTATAAATATAATTCATTCATAATTTCTCTAACATATCAGTATATACTATACATAACCTGTCCTGTTAACAGGAATCATAGTTAGCAAATATGCCCATGTAAGCTTATGTTCTGATTAAATCCACAAATAGACATACATTATTTAACATTTCTTCTTTCTATCAGTGTATAAGATGTATGATGACTATGAAGGGGAAAACAGATTTAGAACTGGTCAGCAGCCATATTATTTTGTATTGTAATCCCACTAAATCTCTCAAGGTCACAAGGCTTGCACTGGGTCAGTATTTGGAGGGAACACCTAGCGTGCTGCAGGTGGAAATAGTTTTGCAGGTGGCACTGTTCCACCAGTGTCAGTACTAAACCGTCATCCCAGTGCGGTGGTAGCAGATGCTGCTGCGGATACCGTCTTTTGGATGAAATGTAAGCAAAGGTCTATATTACTTAATCATTAAAGATTCTATGGCACTTTTTGCATGACGGAGGGGTGTTTAACCCTCGAGTCCAGACCAAATTTCAAATCTGGTAATTGTGTTCTGACTGTAAATTTCTTCTGCAATTTCAGCAGGTATTTCCTCCTTTCTAATCTAAACTATTGTGTAATATTGCTGTACATAGTGTTGCCGTGTGTTACTTCAGAGATGGCTGCATTTCTTTGCTGGAATTACGGTTCCCAAAGTATAAATGGTAAAACCATTTTGAAATCTTTTGGGCTGAAAGGAGCTATATATAGTAAATATGCTCTTATTAAACACCTACATTTATTTTTAAACTTTGTTCTCCAAGAATCACTTAATTTATTGTTTTTTTAATAAGAAAATATTCTGTTAGAAAATTTTGAAGTCTGTTGTACAGGATATGGAGCCTTGTGCTGCTTAGGTAAGTTTATTATGAAATACATTGTATTTATCCAATGAGCTTTAGTAAAGCTACTACAATACTGAGTGAGATATGGTGACACTACAATTGCATTTCAGACAGAGGAAGAGCACACCATCACCCATCTTCAGTATGTTGCTTGGCCTGATCATGGTGTTCCTGATGACTCCAGGGATTTTTTGGAGTTTGTCACCTGTATGAGGCCAAAGAGAGTGGAGAATGAACCGGTCCTTGTTCATTGCAGGTACTTGAAATAAAAATTCTGTTACATTGGATGGAGTCCTAGAGATTTAGTATTCCATCTGTCCTGTAGAAAGGACATTACACATTCTATGCATTATTCAATAGTATGCACCCTGCAGGGCAGCAAATTCCTTGAAATAAAAGTGAAATCGTAAGGCTATAAGCCTATTAGCCAGTGAGCACTTATCCAATGGAGATGAAAGTTACGGTATTGTATGTAAGGGGATGGGTTTCTTTACTATCCCGTTGCCTCCTTCATGATTAATCTTTCTGGTTAAATTGCTCAATTATATGACCATCCAACACCAATAACTGTTGTTTAATGTAGTAAACAACTTAATCCTTTTTAATAGGGCTGTTGATTAAAAGCAGTTAACTCAAAAAACTAATTGCGATTAATGGTAGTTTTGATCGCACTGTTAAACAACAGAATACCAATTGAAATTTATTAAATATTTGTGGATGTTTTTTCTATATTTTCAAATATATTGATTTTAATTACAACACAGAATACAAAGTGTACAGTGCTCGCTTTTTATTAGTATTTTCAATTACAAATATTTGCTCTGTAAAAATGATAAACAAAAGAAATAGTAGTTTTCAGTTCACTTCATACAAGTACTGTAGTGCAATCTCTTTATCGTGAAAGTGCAATTTACAAGTGTAGGTGTTTTTGTTACATAACTGCACTCAAAAACAAAAATGTAAAACTTTTGAGCCTACAAATCCACTCAGACCTACTTCTTGTTCAGCCAATCACTAAGACAAACAAGTTAGGTTACATTTATGGCAGTGTAAGGAGGCACCCTGGCTCCACGCCGCGCCTGAGAGGGATGAGCCAGAGCAGGTGCCTCAGTGGGCGGAGTCAGCACTGCCTGTCCCCACCCCCCCGGAAGTCAAGGGGCGGGACAGGAAGTATAAAAGCCTGGCCCCAGCGCTCAGTTGGAGGCAGGCTGCCGGAGATGACAGACGCTGGTGCCCGGGCTCCCGCCGGGCCCAGCCTGCCCTGCGCCCACTATCCAGAGGAGCGCTGGCCGGACCTGCCCCGCGCCAACTATCCAGAGGAGCGCTGGCCGGACCTGCCCCGCACCCAATATCCAGAGGAGCGCTGGCTGGACTTGCCTCAGACCCGGTACCCGGAGGAACGTCGGCCTGACCTGCCGTGTGCCCGATACCCCGAGGAGTGGCCTGAGCTTCCCCACGACCGGTACCCGGAGGAGCCCATGGTCTGGGACCCCCCAGATGACGCTGGCAAGGACCAGGTACCCAGAGAGGGGGAGGTTGGAAGTAGCCCGGGGATAGCCGACCCTGGTTTGGCTCCTGAAGAGCCCAAACCCATGTCAGTGTGTTGCGGCCAGGATCCCCACTGACCGCAGCGGGTCTTGACCGCTGCTAGGGCCCCGGGCTGGAACGCAGTGGAGTGGGAGGGCCTGCGTTCCCCTTGCCACCCGTAACCAGGTGGCAGACTCCCCCTCTTCCCGTCTATTGCCCCTGCTCTGCCCTGATCCAGAGGGCCAGAGCTAACTAGACTTGTGTTTGGTGCCCCGCCCGAACCAAGGGCTGGGCCCCTTTGACTCTGCCACTGCTCTGCCCTGATCCAGAGGGCCAGAGCTAACTAGACTTGTGTTTGGTGCCCTGCCCGAACCAAGGGCTGGGCCCCTTTGACTCTGCCACTGCTCTGCCCTGATCCAGAGGGCCAGAGCTAACTAGACTTGTGTTTGGTGCCCCACCTGAACCAAGGGCTGGGCCCCTTTGACTTTGCCACTGCTCTGCCCTGACCCAAAGGGCCAGGGCTAACTAGAACTTTTACTGCCCCGCCCTGCCAAGGGCCTGGGCTGATACTGTGTTTGCTCAGCCCCTGCTAGAGGCCTGAGCTTGAACTGCTACTGCCCCGCCCTGCCCAAGGGCTGGGGCTTATTTACTTTGAGAGCCCCGACCCCGGCCAGAGGGCCGGGGCTCTACCTTGTTTGCAGACACTATACCCCCCTCAGCACCTGCAGAGGGGCTAAGCCTACCCGGACTGCGGCGTGCTAGGAGGCGCCCTGGCTCCCCGCAGCGCCTGAGAGGGACGAGCCCCGACACGACCGGCTTGCAGGCAGATAATGCTGCCCACTTTTATTTACAATGTCACCTGAAAATGAGAACAGGCATTTGCATGGCGCTTTTGTAACCGGCATTGCAAAGTATTTACATGCCAGATATGCTAACCATTTGTATGCCCTTCATGCTTCAGCCACCATTCCAGAGGACGTGCTTCCATGCTGACACTTGTTGGAAAAAAAAAAATGTTAACTAAACTTGTGACTGAACTCCTTGGGGAGAGAATTGTATGTCTCCTGTTTTGTTTTACCCACATTCTGCCACATATTCCGTGTTATAGTCGTCTTGGATGATGACCTAGCACATCTTGTTCATTTTAAGAACACTTTCGCTGCAGATTTGACAAAAAGCAAAAAAGGTACTAATATGAGACTTCTAAAGAGAGCTACAGCATTCGACCCAAAGTTCAAAAATCTAAAGTGCCTTCCAAAATCTGAGAGGAACAAGGTGTGGAGCATTCTTTCAGAAGTCTTAGAAGAGCAACACTGTGACGCAGAAACTACAGAACCCAAACCACCAAAAGAGAAAACCTTCTGCTGGTGGCATCTGACTCATGATGATGAAAATATGAAATATTTGAAATATGATGAAAATGACCATGCTTTGGATTGTTATCGAGCAGAACCTTTCGTCAGCATGGATCCATGTGCTCTGGAATGGTAGCTGAAGCATGAAGGGACATATGAATATTTAGCGCATCTAGCACGTAAATATCTTGTGACATGAACTACAACAATGCCATGCAAATGACTATTCTCATTTTCAGGTGACATTGTAAACAAGGCAGCAGCATTATCTTCTGCAAATGTAAACAGACTTGTTTGTCTGAGCAATTGGCTGAACAAGGACTGAGTGGACTTGTAGCTCTAAAGTTTGACATTGTTTTGTTTTATTAAGGTTGATTTTAAATCCAATCTAAAAAATATATATCATTTTTAAAAATCATAACAGTTTTAAAGTAATTTACTTAAACTTATGGATTTTTTTCTAGAATTTTTATTTATGTAAAAATGCTGTTTTCTTACAGTTGTATAAAGAAAATATTGCTTATATTGTCCTAAAAATATACATTGTGTTCTATTCTTACTTTTAAGCTGTGTTGCTTTTATTCCCAAAGGTATGTAGAGTGTTTTAATGTTACTCTGTGATATGTATTCAGGGCATGGCAAAAGCCTATTAATTTTATGTGGGGGGATTCTGTTACATTTTGTAGTGCTGGAATAGGCCGCACTGGTGTATTGGTCACTATGGAAACAGCCATGTGCTTAATTGAAAGAAACCAACCTGTTTATCCACTGGATATTGTACGAAAAATGCGAGACCAGCGAGCTATGATGGTGCAAACATCAGTAAGTTAAGGAGAGGGCATTGTGCCTGCTCTTTGTTTCATTATTAACAAAGAGAAACATGGGTGGTTCATATAAAGTTGATTTAGTTGTCTGCATGATTTTCAATTATTTTTATATTGCATAAGCTGAAAACATAAATTAACCTGATCAGAAAGGACAGCCCTGCTTGTGAGCTGTGTATTTCAATTTTTTGTATATGTTTAAACTGATTTCCTGTCTTGCCCTTTAAAGACACATCGATTTTTATAACTAGCAAGTAGTAAAATAGAGTGAACTTTGAGTCAGATTTATATAAATCTCTTATACAAGATGATATATACAAACATTTAAAATATAATTTAGTTTGTAAATGTCATCCTTAGAGAACCTTTCATAAACTAAAAAGAAAAGGAAGATTTTCAGGTGTGGCTTAAAACGAAAAGTGACTATGTGGTGGGTATCTGCAGCACGTCAGATGAAGACACTGTGCCGATGGAAGAGAGCTCTCCCATCAGCATAATAAAACCCCTTCCATGAGAGGCAGTAGCTATGTCAGTGAGAGAAGTTCTGTCCACACTAGCGCTTATGCTGGAGTAATTTATGTCACTCAGGGTTATTTGTTCACACCCCTGAGTGACAGTTTTGAAGAGTCAAGGGCAAGAATCAGAAGGAGGCCTAGGTTGGAGGGAGAGGGGAAAGAGTAAGCAGCAGAGAGTTTTGAAAATCAAGAAGCAGTTTTGAATGGGCTTTAGAAATGAATAGATTGCCAGTGAAAATATTAAGAGTGGAGGAGTATCAGGGTGCGTGGACTCACCGACTCACCCCTGTGGCTCCTCCTGCTGGTCGTCTCAGGAAATTAGCTCTTTCCAGCGCAGAGCACTCTCTGCAGGCGAGTATCCCGCTGCTGCTGGCCCCCGTGTCCCTCCCAGGACCCTGGTGCCCTTTTACCTGCGGTGCTGCCCCTCCAGGCAATACCCCACAGATCTGGGTCTCCCCTTCCCAGGGAACCCCCACCCTTTACCCACACCTTGTCTCAACCTATGGGCTACTGCCAGTCACCATCTAGCCCCCTTTCACTGGGGCGACTGCAGTCCGTATAAGCCAGTCATCATAGGCAAGGGAGGTTTTGACCTGCTGCCTTTCCCTGCAACCCAGTACCTCCAGGGGCCTTGTACAAGGCCCTGCAACCTGGGGAGTTGCTGGCCCAGAGCTCCCCAGCTCCTCTGGCCTTTTCCCCAGCCCTGCTTCACTCTAGTACCCTTTAGCACTCAGGCAGCTAGGTCTATCTCCCTCGTGAGCTAGAGGGAGACTGCTTGCCCCTGGCCCACTGCCCTCTTAGAAGGGCCAGCTGGGCCCTTATTAAGCCAGCTACAGCTGTGGCTGGTTTCCCAGTCAGCCCAGCTTTCACAGCTGCAGCCCTCTCCAGGACTGCTTTTACCACTGGAGCCCTCCCCAGGGCTGCTTGTACCCTTCCAGGGCCAGAGCGGGGTGATCACCCCACTACAAGTAGCATAGGTCCCACTTTCTTGAACAAGGGAGTAGATTAATTATTGGTGACAAGATCTGGCTGTCAGGTGGATTGAGAACAATGTGCTTGTTTCCAAGGCAGTATCTTCAACTAAAGTGGAGTAAAGGGATTTAAACTCACAAATGTGACTGTTGAATTTGGCACTTTGTATCTCTTGAAACTTCAGAAGGAATGACATAGAAAATGCCTCACAGTTCTCATTCAAGCAAAAGAAAGAGGAAGCTAACTGAGGAAGAGGTGTAAATTCTACTTAGTAATGAGTTAATGACCTTAAGAGTAGGCTGTGTGATTCACCAGAGTAATTATTCTGTTGGATCCAAAAAACTGTGTTAAAAGAATGTTAAGATTACAAAAGCAAGCCTTCAAAAATTAGGAAATGCGAGGATTAAGTTTGCCTTTGCAACCTTAATCCTGGTCCTTTGGGCATATTCATTATGATAGTCTTTAATTACATGATTACATACTATTTTTTTCCATAGGATACCTGCCTCATGCAGTGAACACTTTCTTTTATCCTTCTCGTTCCACGCATGGTCCCAAGCCTTACTGGTGGCACACTATCCAAGCGCTGCTTTGAATACAAAATTATTAATTTCCTTGTTTGCATTTTTGTGGCACTCATCTGAGTGTTTCAGAAGTAGTAATGTATTTATTTTTGCAACACCTTTGTGAGATTAGATGCTGATAGTAATCCCATTTGACAGATTGGGAACTAAAGTACAAAGAGATGAAAAGCCAGAATTATTGTATTCATTAATTTTAAGTATCTGTTTGAAAAAAAGAAAAGTCACAAGTGCTTTCTCTCTCTTGAGGATTAAATAAAAGTTTTATTTGACCTTTCCTGAGGTAGGAAGGACATGCCCAAAACATTTCAAGTCAGTAAATCAGGTTTCCCAAATTGGGTCTTCAGCCTGGAGTCCTCTGAGGTTTAGCCCCAGTGCAAGAAATTTGGGGCTAGATGTGTAAAAGGATCTAGGTGTGTAACTGCCACTTTAGGTGCCTGGATCCCACAATCAGGCCCCATTGGGGATTACAAAACCCCAACTCAGTTGCTGCTAAACCCTATAGGTGCCTAAAATTGCTGGTGCCTAAATTTTTGCAGTGAAAGTTCCTTAAGTCCATATATCCCTGCCCCTGCGCATGCACACTGCAACATATCCAGACACCAAAGCCACAGTGAGATGCACAGATCAGGGGAAGACAGGAGTTCTTTCACCTAATGCCTGCAAGGCCCAACCTAGTAAGTGTACTTAGAGGTTGCCTCCCGAATGGGGCACTCATAGGCAATCTCACACAAAAGGAGACAGCTGGGAGGAGAGGAGGAGGAGGATCTCTGTTGTAACTTTTAGCCCAGTGGCTAAAATATTCATCTGGGCTGTGGGAGACCCTGGTTCAAGTCCCCCCTCTACCTGAGGGAGACAACAAGGGATTTGAACTAGTGTCTGCCACCTCCCAGGTGAATACCCTAACCATTGGGATCTGGGATATTTTATTGTGTCTTCTTCAATCTCTCTGGTTGAAGCTGTTCTACTGTGATAATTTAAAAAGTCATAGGGCCGGGAGAGAGAGAAAACAAGCATGAAAATGACTCTGCAGTCTGGTAGTTACTCACCTTGGAGTTTGGGAGACTCAAGATTCGGTCTCCTTGCTCCAGTGACATTTTTTTACTGTATCTACGGTGGAATGGTTTCAAGAAGAGAAACTGAGGGAGCCCCACATCAGAATATTGTCAAAGCACTTTGAATTTGTATAGCACTCTGTGTTAAAAGCAGATAGTGAAGCAAAAGAGAATTACAGTTTGGCTACAGCAGACTGGTCACAAAAAGAGGGAAGGTATAGGTGAAAATATTCAGAAATGAGTAACTTTCTTGAGATAATGATTATTTAATTGTTTTAAGACTTTAGGGAGAGATTTAGCAAGTAGGATTGTTAGGCTGCTTCATAACAGGGAATTGTTAGCTGGATGACAGGCCAGTGGATTTCCTCTAATCCTACTCTACTATATAACCCCTGAAAAAGAAAAAGTTGTTATGCTGACTCAGCTTATTAAAAACTTGAGGTTTCATGGTGATGAACGTAGAAGGGGTAGCAATACATTAAAGAAAATGAAGAAGTCTTAAAATCATGTTTGACAATCACTGCTATGCCTACATTCACCATTTGTTTAAAAAAGCTAACCTGGGGAATGTTTCAGTGGAGGGCATGAGAACACAGTTGAGTGAGCAATCAGAATACAAGCAATGGCAATTAGAATGGCAAGGAAAACAAGTAGTCACTGTCTGCATCATAGGAATCAATGATGAAACATCCAATCTTATTTCCAAATAAGTTGCTTACACAATGGAGTTAACAGAAGTAATAAATCAGGGTGTTAAATATCACAGTTGACTTGTGCAGGCAGCAGTGAAATATGCAAATGACTAACAATGAAGGAAAAGTCAAAGTAATTAACAAATATAAACAGAACAACAAACATCACAGTCATAAGAACAAATTAATATTTGAGATGGGAGTAGTTGACTGGGAGCAGAGGTGGATGACATGAAAATTGAGCTGCAAAAAATTAACTTACATCTCCAAGATTTCCTGTAAATTTTAGCCAATTTAGTAAAGCGCAGGAAAAAAGTTACTCATCAGGTAATGCACTATGATAACATATTGAAAACTGAGGACTAAATGCAACTTCAGGACCTTCACTCCTCAGGCTGGATGGGGCTGAGAGCAATGCTAAACCTTGAAGTTTTTTATGGGGGGGAGGGATTAATCTAAGCTACTGCCAAACACTCCATTGCAATCAACATGAGAATGTAGGGCAGATGGCTAAAAAAAGATTGGGACTCAAAATGAAGGAGTTAATGCATACTCACATTTCTGGGACCTAAAGCTCTTTGGGCATATCACACTTGAGTTGCTGGGGAGAGTTCATATTTTGGATACGAAGCCCCTTCTGAGAAAGAAAAAATATGTGTAACTTGGTCTCACTTTCTAGAGCTGCTATAAATCTCTCCTGAATTTTTATTGTGATCCCATATTCTACAGCTTTTATATTAGCCCTAAATATTTGCTTCAGGCCAAGTATGTTTTGAAACTTATATGGCTCCAATTGTCAACAACAGGACATGACATTCCCAGCCCAGAAAGGGACTCAAATATTTTTAACGAATGGTTATGGAAAAAAATAGAAATGTGTTTAATAGTCTACTTCTTAGATGCTCTTTAAGAGGAAAAATACTCTAATCTCATTTGTAAAGTACTTCATTATAAAAACATTCCAAAGTGCTGTAAGATTATAAATGAGCTCAAAATGTTGGGGGTGATGAGGTAAAAGGAGAGTGGCTGTCATAGTTCAGGGTTCTCTCCCAAAAGTTTGTACCCTGCCTGTACAAAACTGAACTAAATCAATTTCAACTTGTGCAGCAGTGTTGACATAGTTTGGAAGATAAAACGCTTTGTTTAAGCATTTTAAATGAAAGACATGAAGTACATCGCTGCCTTCCATTTGTTAAATTAAGAGACTGTTTAATGCATTTCCCTTATTGTAGTTTGCATGCTTTGAGGACTCAAGTAATGTGTATATTAAAGGGATGGATAAATTGTTATCTTTTAAATGATCAATTAACATCAGTACAAATTACACCATAGATAAAATATATGAAAGAAAGTAATTGAAACAAATTAGCTTCCATTTAAATAGGCATGTGGGCTAAGGAATCAGATGCATAAATTTAGACTTTCCTTCTGGCTAAACCTTGCCTCTTGGATGTTTGTACATTGCACCCATTAAAGTTACCAGGAGACTCATGCTTGTGTCTGAGGTCAAAATTTGCACCATACAACATTTGGCATTTACTCGAGTGTAAATTCTGCATACATCTCCACTGAGTGTAGCTGTAATATTTTTATTTTTTCTATCTGTCTTCGTATTTGTCCTCTTCTCCTGCCCATGTTTCAGTGCCAGAGGTGGCAGTAAAGCTGAAGGTAGTTTACTGTGTTTAGTTAGTATTCATTAGTATACTATAATCAATAGCTTATAACTGATGTGACTGATCATAAATATTTTTACTCATTCTTTTTTTCGTTACACAGAGTCAGTACAAGTTCGTGTGTGAAGCTATTCTTCGTGTTTACAAAGAAGGATTAGTTCGACCACTGGATTCCAGTTAGTACAGCTGTGAAAGGATTAATTTAATCTTCTAAGAACACCGGTTGTCATAAAGCCAGGGTCTCATTTCTGTAGGTGACTAGAGAACTCATCAAAAGCCCATGGGAAGTCAGATGAGCACATTTGAGCTGTGGCACTTTAAATTTCCATAGACGATTACTAAATCTTCTACAGTATATAGAAGACATGTATATATGTATATGAGAGCAGTTGTGCATAATATACATTATATACATACTGAAAAGAAATGATCAAGGAAACTTTTAGTACATAACCTGCATCTTTTACTGCTGTAAAAACAAGTTTTCCTCTAGAATTTACTTTAACCCTAGTGTTTACCATTCTAAAATACAAAAGGAAAACCAGCAGTATTAATAAAAAAAAAAAAAAAAAAAAGTGGCCCAGTTAATGAGGTATTGAGTGTCTTCATCTCCTGTTGAAGTCCATGGGAGTTGAATGCTAAACACCTTGCAAGATTCGGACCAAAATATTGATATACAAAGTAGAGTTGGTCATATTATTTGGTTCCTGAAGGTTTGTCAAACAATTTACATAAATAGAATGCCAAGGGCTAAACCCTAAACATGTCCATTAAGAGCCGGAGCAATTAATGAATGAACTCCCATCAACCTGTTTGCAAATATGCCAGTTATACTAATTTATATTAATAAATCAAACATAGCCTACCTGACACGCAAACTAATGCTGCTTTGCAGGTTTTATTGAGATCTTCCACAGCTTGAATTTTCCATTTTCTTGACCTTTCAGTAGTTTACCTATTTCCCGTTCTCTCTTCTGCTCTACTCCTTTACCCTAATATGGTACTTATTTAATTTCACTATGTTTTCTTGTGGTTTTTCTCTTTATAGACTGAAAACATTTAAACTAAAGGTTTAAGTCTCATTTATCTTTGTTTCCCAGTGTGTTTATTAGTTCTCACATGCAGGAGTGGACTGATATTGCACACCAACTGCTGAATGGCTTACTATAAATGCAAACTGGCCCAATTCAGTGTCAGAAAAAATGTACTACTGAACCTATTAAACATGTTGCTGCTAATTCAAGGTGTAAAACTTGCAAGGACACAGAGGCTACTAGTGTTCAGATGATAAAACATTGACTTCATTGCCATTCAGTAGAAATCTTATTCTAATTCAGTGGAATGCAGTAGTGTGAGGTGCCTCTTTCATGTTTCTTTCCTTTGTGTAAATGAAATTAAGTTCATATGAAGACTTCTACATAAAGAGAGAGAATTTGTGCATTGCTAAATAATTCACCCTAAGGTACCATGGTCTCAGTTTCATTTCAAAGGGGAGAATTGGACTTTCTGAACAATATAACCACAATTGTATGACATTAATTTATTCTGAATACACTTTTTGATTGTCCTAGATAATTCTGCATTTGTGAATAGTGTGTTAATTTTTAAAAAAATGTTCTATGAGATTGTATATAATTCTGTTATTTAAACATTCGTTCTAAATAAGGGAAGTTGTCTAAAATGTATATTGGGCTTGTAAACCAGATGTTTATGTGTGTAAAAAAAAAAAAAAAAAAAAAAAATCTAATTTTCTCCTAATATATATATATATACACACACACACATATGCATTTTAGAACTATAATTTGTATTATGAATGGTATCATTTGTATTTGACAACAGATTATTTTATGGAAACTACTACACTTGGATATGCCGCAATCTTTGATGACATCCAAGAGACTTTTTTTTCAGAAGAAGATGGTTTGAAAGCAGGTGTAGTTCATTCTAGATCACTCACCCTTCTGTTGTGCTGATTGGTCCCTTCTTGGAGATTACATCATTAGTCGTAGTTGCTGGGGGAGAGGTTTTTGGTACTTTTCTTTAGTCAAGACGTTCATGCTAGTCAGAACAAATAGGGTTATATGGCAGCCTAACTAATGTGTATTGGTTGAAGAGTGAGTAGTTTTTGATATTCTTTCAAAAATGCTATTCAAGATTTAGCTTGAATTGGTGCTTGTCATATACTGAACCACTATTATCTGGTGGATTAGGCATGGACTAGAATTCAAGAGAGTGGTTCTAGCCCAGATTTTGATACTATTTTGCTTTGACTGTGGCAAGTCATTTAACCTCTCTGTGCCTCGGTTACTCCATATATAAAATGGGGCTGCTCGTGCTTATTATCTTTGTAAAGCATTTTTGAAAAAACACATGAAAAAGTGCTATATATGTGTGAATTATCTATTATTATTATTATCCTTATAATACAAAACTTTTAGGAATTAAAAATTGTTGCTGCTGCTATACTGGAAATTTGGCAACTGCAGAAGGCTCAAAGCACTAACGGAGCCATATCTCCCATCTGATTCACTGTCAGGAGGTTTTCTTTTATGTCTTTAGTCCCCTTTGCATCCGATCAGCACTTTCAGAAGTAGCACTGTCTCCTCCCCCACCCCCAGCCTCCAGGTCCTTGAGAAGAAGTGCTGCTTACAATTCATCTAACTGGCAATTGATGGTGTAACTGGAGCCAAAAAAGAAGTGGAGAAAAGAGTATAAGAGAACAGCATGAGAACTTTTAGAGACTCCCTTGTGGTATACATTTGATTCCTAAACTATTCCATTATTTTTAACCTACTTGCGTTCCAGGAGGTTAATGTGGTTTTGCCACTAGTCATGCTCCTCTTTATTGTGTCAACCATATAACATACTTACCAAAATGCAACAAGTTTCTTCCAGTACATAACTCCAATATCTTCCAACAGTGCTGTACAGCTTTGCCTTATACGTTAATGTCCATGTAATGTTAAGAGTGTAATCAGATTTTGCTGTATGAAGCTTTTCCTTTTTGAGATGGATATATCTAGAAAAAAGAGTGGATTTTTATTTTGAATTTCTTCAATTAATACTTGGATTCTCAGAGAACATATAAGGCACTGATGCCTGCTGTAGCATTAACTTGAAATAGCCGTTTAAAAAGACAATTTGATTATATCTGTAATTAGTCTATACTTTTTAAGATAAAAAGAGCAAATCTTAATTTGAAAATTTACCAGTACTTTGTCTACTACTATTTCACAATCTTGCTGGGTTTTACACATGTACAGTGAGCCTTTTTTTTTTTTTTTAAGTGCCCAACATGGGCCTTCGGGGAATGAATGCCTTCCTTTTATTGAATAATGTGTTGTGATTTTGCACCGGGTTATAAAACCTTAAAATTTGATCTTGCAACAGAAGCATAATAAATGAAAAGTCTTTTCAACTCTGATGTTTTTGTCACAACTGAATAAATTTTAGCAAGATGTGTGGGTAATTATATATGCATATAATAGTTATTTGATTATTAGTATGAGTTAGGCTCTTAACCCCTAAAATATTTACTGCCAGGGTGGAGTAGACAAGTAAAAGGAGATACTATGAAGTCAAGAGTCCATATAAACCAACACAAGCATGCTTACCTCATTTTTTCTTGTTAGTATGCAGTCTATTAATTAAAATAGTATAGTACTCAAAATTCATAGCTTGAAAAAAATAGGCCTTATGTATTTTTGTCCACTGGAAAAAGTACTAATATTTATTCTTCTGAAGTAAGAAAGGTAAACTTTAAATCAAAGTAGCTTTATATTTGCTACTCGAATAAACCGAAATGCCTGTTACAAGTGTCTCTAGAATTTTGTCAAAGGAGCACTAGAGAGCCCTGCATGTGATGTTCCATAGCTGTAGTAAGAGTGGCAGAATTTACCATATTTTGAAAATAAAAACGGTGCCATACACCCAAGTATGCATTTAGTATATTATGTCTAATCCAGTTAAAATACAACCAAAAAGAAAAGAGAGTTAAGATTACATACTTGTTATATAGTACTAGTTAGGCAGACCATAAATATACCATATTGCACTTGTAGGATTGTGCCAAAATATCCGCACAAATTCTTTGATTTTGTTGGCAGTAGCCTTGCCATTAGAGCTTTGTACTCAGTTATGTGTAATTAAAACGTACCTTAATTGTTCAGCAATATATTTGATCATACATCTGATTTCTCTTACCATACATCTAATTTTTTGCTTTCTATGATATATTGAGTGTATTGTTTTGAAATAACAGAAGTGCTGAAACAGTACTGAATGGTATGTTTGTTTTATTCCAAATGTAATAATTTAATAATTAACCAACAAGAAAAAATGGTATTCCTAGTAGGTGGTGTCCTTATGTGCCAAAATGAAAATGTTAAAATAAAACAGGTGTCCAATCACAAAAAACCCTGCCTTAAAAACCTGCTGGGTTCACACTTGGTCAAGTTAAAAATAATCAAAATAGTGCAACTAAAACATTAATATGATCCTCCTCAAACTTTCTTAACGATGGTGTTATTCTGAAATGTCCTTAAATAAAGCATTTAGAGGTAAATTGATTTTGTTCATTCACATAAAGACTTTCTAGAAATAATGTGCAACAGGAAATGTTTATATTTCCATTGTTAACCCTACATTTATTCTAATTGTTTAAAAGCTTGTATTAATTGAAACTATATAGAAGCTAAAGTTGTTTCATGAAACACTTGTATTCAAAAGGAATTGAAAGCCAGGTGAATCATTAATTCATTATTTAAAACATAATGTTTTGATTAAATGTGTTCTCTTGCATGTAGGATCTGACACTGATAGTGTTAAACCATCTTAGGTGACTGTGTTCTAACAATAGCATTATATCAATGGACTAGGCACGATAATTTTATGTTATATGATTGGTTTCAACCTTCAACATATTTCTTTTTCCAATCATGCAGTTGCACAGTACAGTAGACTTCCACATAAGAATGATTATACTAGCTCAGACCAATGGTCCAGCTAGCCCAGAATCCTGTCTTCTGGCAGCCCAGATGCTTCATAAGGAGTGAACAGAACAGGGCAATTATCGAATGATCCATCCATTTTCATTCAGTCCCAGATTGTAGCAGTCAGAGCTTTAGGGACACCCAGAACATGCAATCTCTGAATATCTTGGCTAATAACCATTGAACTTCATGAACTTATCTAATTCTTTCCCCGGCAACAAATTCCACAGATGAACTGTAACTTATGGGAAGAAGTACCTCCTTATGTTTGTTTTTAAACCTGCTGCCCGTTAATTTCATTGGGTGACCCCTGGTTCCTGTGTTATGTGAAGGGGTAAATAACATTTCCTTATTTACTTTCTCCCCATCAGTCATGATTTTATAAACCTCTATCATATCCCTCCCGGGCATTTGGGGGAAAGGGTAGAGTGGGGGTGGGGCCTAGGCAAGGTGGGAGGAGCACCCTCCAGGATATTAGAAACCTCTCCCCCTTAGTTGTCTCTTTTCTAAGATGAACAGTTTCAGTCATAGTCTTTTTAATCTCATATGGAAGTTGTTCCATCCCCCTAGACATTTTTGTTGCACTTCTCTGTACTTTTTCCAATTCTGTATATCTTTTTTTAGATGGAGTGACTAGAACTGCACACAATATTCAAGATGTGGGCGTGCAATGGATTTATTTAGTGACATTATGATATTTTCTGTCTTACTATCTATCACTTTCCTAATGGTTCCTAACATTCTGTTAGTTTTTTTGACTGCTGCTGAACATCGAACAGATGTTTTCAGAGAACTGTCCATGACAACTCCAAGATCTTGTTCTCAATGGCCACAGCTAATTTAGGACCCTGATTTTTTTATGTACAATATGTATTTTCTCCAACGTGCATTACTTTGCATTTATCAACATTGAATTTTGTCTACCATTTTCTTGCCCAGTCACCCAGTTTTGTGAGATCCCTTTGTAACTCTTCTCAGTCAGCTTTGGACTTGGAATATCTTGAGTAATTTAGTCTTGTCTGCAAAGTTTGTCACCTCACTTTTTATCCCCATTTCCAGATTATTTATGGATATGTTGAACAGCACAGGTCCCAGTACAGATCCTTGTGGGACCCCTCTATTCATCACTCCAGTGTGAAAATTGACCATTTATTCTTAACTTTTGTTGCCTATCTTTTAACCAATTACTGGCCCATGAGAGGACCTTCCCTCTAATTCAGTGACTGACGGTGTTGGACTTTGTCAAAGGCTTTCTGAAAATTCATACTCTATATCAACTGGATCACCCTTGTTCACATGCTTGCTGACCCCCTCAAAGAATTCTAATACATTGGTGCGGGATTTACCTTTACAAAAGCTGTGTTGACTCTTCCCTAGCATAGCACATTCATCTGTGTGTCTGATAATTCTGTTCTTTACTACAGTTTTAACCAATTTGCCTGGTACTGAAGTTAGGCTTACTGGCCTGTAATGGCCAGAATGGCTTCTGTAGCCTTTTTTAAAAATTGGTGTTATATTAGCTATCTGCCAGTCATCTGATACAAAAGCTAATTTGAGAGGTTACATACCACAGTTAGTAGTTCTTGGATTTCACATCTAAGTTCCTTCAGAACTCTTGGTTGAATTCCATCTTGTCCTGTTGGGTTATTCCTGTTTTATTTATTAATTTGTTCCAAAACCACCTCTGTTGACACCTCAATCTGGGACAGTTCCTCAAATTTGTCTCCTAAAAAGAATGGCTCAGGTGTGGGAATTTCCCTAAAATCCTCTGCAGTCAAGACTGATGCAAAAAATTAATTTAGCTTTTCTGCAATGGCCCAGTCTTCCTTGAGTGCTCCTTTAGCTCTTTGATCATCCAATGGCCCCACTCATTGTTTGGCAGGCTTCTTACTTCTGATGAACTTTAAAAATGTACAATACATTATATCCACAAGCAATAGGATTTGCCATATTTCAGAGTTGTGAATTTTTTTGCAATAAACAAATCTTTAGTTGATTGTGCGGTGCACTGATGTGCTTTTAAGTTTTCATTACTGGAAATAAGAGTTCAAGATGTGCAAGACAAGTATATATATAATTTGCTCCATCCATTTTGCATACTGAACTTTCTGTAGCTAAGTAGCTTCTAAGCAGGGATACTTTGTAGCTAAGTAGTTTCTTAGCTTCTAAGCACAGCTATTTTTTAACTGAACAAACTTTCCTTAAATATTAAGAACACTTTAAAACTCAAACTGCACGTGTGAACTGCTCTGTACTAGATAAAGAAAAGGGAAGGGGGAATGGGTAGAATAGGAATTCAATGAATTCCAGAAAATGGTAGCCATTAGTACTGCATGTTTCATTTATAATGTTGTAAAGGCTCCACTAAATATTTCCAAAGAGATACACAGTAAACTGTACTTTAACAATGGCCTGCCAAAAACAAAAAATATTGAACTTGTGCCCCTTTGTGTTTCCCTGGTTTGCTTAAGACTTTTTGGAGGGGTCTCAGATTATATTTTTTACTCGCTGTTTCAGCTGAATTGAAGGAATGAAGGTTTTGAATCTTCTTTTATCCAAAATATTAATTAGTCATTTAAGTTAAATAGGTGTTAACATAAGCAGCAAGAGTTTGACTAAAATTTCTTTTCAGTTTTCGGTTGCTCAGCTTTCACTGCCTTAATTCTTGTGATGTGAGCATTTCAGTAGTTCTCTAGTCATCATTAGTTCTGTCCACACTACAGACATTTTTTTCAAGTTTCCCATTGTTGCTAAAGTCAATTCAGCTTTACCAGTGTTAGCAGCATTAGTACCCCTTGTCCAGACAAATTAACAGTTGCCATCTTTGTTTTGCCATATTATTTATATTTGCTGCAAGTAGAGTTAGATGGTGCTTAAGTCTGCCTACGTTAGAACTCTTAGCATTTGCTTTAGTTCTGCTGGTGTCAGCAAAGTGGGAATTATTTGAAAGAGCAGGGAGGGGAGAATTCTTTTTAGGGCAGTCAAGACCTGAATTTCTGACTTAATAAATGAGCAGAACAAATTCTTTAAAAAGAAAAATCTTAATTAAAACGTGATAAAAAAGTTAAAAAGACACTGGTCCCATTTTTTTTATTTCCTTTAAAATGTTTTTATGTATGTTATTTCTATAGGAATGAACAGAGACCAATTTTCCTACTTAATAGAAAATCCTGTTCATCACGTTTTTTCCTGTTGAAGTTGACCTATGAAGGATATAGTAAAGTGGACTTGTGCCCTTTGTGGCTTAACGATGTGTAAAAAAGGCCTGAGAATTGTATTTGTAAAAAAAAAAAAAAAAAGGTTGATTGTTGTTTTCTGGTTATTTTTACATTATGAATTCCTTGGAAAAGTCCATGGTGACTAAAGAACTTGTAAAGTTATGACGTCATAAATGTTGAGGACTTTAGAAGGGAAGGGATTGTTAGCTAAACAGCTGCCTACCCCATAATACCAATGAACATTTTGGGGAAAGGATGTCTTTCCAAAATAATCAATCCCCAGCCTTTTAATTTAGGTGGGAGCACTCACAGCACACATGCTGTCAGACCTCCAAGAAGTCCTCCTGAAAAGAACTGATTTGACATCCTTAATATTTCTAATATTGTTGGGGAGGGGGGAGCAGCCCACTCTTTCAGGTCTTCAAGGGAGCAAACATTATTCATTTAAAATCCTTTGTAGATCACCTTCAAGTTTTACCCCGAGAAATTAGGTAGCATTCTATCCAAGAGGAGGAAAACTGACTAAATCCTGTTTAGGAAAGAAAGTTCAAAATACCAGAGTGTCAGCTTAGGTAAATTTTAGTTTTCCTCTAGTAAGTGATAGTTTGGCAAAGTAGCAGTTGACTCTCCTTATCAATCAGTGCCCACCCTTCTGATTCAAGGCTTCATTTACTTAAATGATGGTCTGTTGTTAAATTTGTTCTTTTTCTAATTTCCAATAGAAATTGAGTTACTGTCATGAGGATGACAAGGAAGGGAGTTAGTATACACACTCAAATGTAAATATCAAATCCAGGTTTCACAGAATAAATGGCAAACATTAATGCATGCATTCCAGATTTCTGTAGTGAGTAGTAACCATAATTATCTGTTTCTGCACTTTGTCCATGTAACCTTAATAGAGACAGAGAGAAAGATAAGAAAAATGGAGCAGATGATTTTACCAAAGCTTTAAGACGTAATAAATATACATTAGAATAAATGTGTTATTAAAAGTTGGCCTTTGTTTTGTTTGACATGTCCCTGTTCTTTCTATTACTGGAATAAAATATATGAGACTTGGGGAAGCCAGGAATTTGACAAGCAACTTGAAAAGTCTCCATTATTTCAATGACTAAATTTATATTTTTATATATGTTCAGGTAGAGTTTTAATCTGAGATGTAGACAAAGCATGTAAAATAGTACATGTTTAATGATTCTGGCTATTTTTGTTAATGGTTGTGTCTGTGCCACTGAGTAATGTCTTCTTTTGAGAGCTTAGCTGCCAGTGCATAAAAGGAGTAAAAAATTTGATGTGTTCGAGAGGGGGGTTGGGAGGGAGGAGAAAGGGAGTTAATTCTGTATCCTTAACTGTGCTTGTCTTTTAAATGGTTAAAATGTAAATTGATGTTATATTTCAAAGCTTAATTTATTGTTCAGAAATGTAGACACACTTCTTCCTGAAATGAATGTAACGTTTTCTTTTTTATTTTTATAGGAATAAAATATTGGTTAATATTTTCAGTATAATTTCCTTGGTTATTGGAACTGTTTCTGAACACAATATTATGGCCACCACTTATGTTATTGGTTTAAAGGCTATTGATGAAATAAAAGCATTTTTGGGTTATCTTTTTGTAGTCACTTTATTCAAGAAAAAAATCTTGAGGAGTACTATTAAAGCATAGGTTACTCACTTTTTTATCTGATAAACCCTAATGAAAATTGAATATGGTTGCAGTCAGGATTCATGTGTTAGTATAAAAACATCTAAAGCTCCTCAACATGACCTGCAAATGGGCCTCAGTTCTTTTCAAAAGTCTCGAAACCCACTGGATTCTTATCTCTGTGCCTGTATAACCTCTCTACTAACATGTCAACATCATAGTCTTGCGACACAGGTATGTCCACTAGCCATAGGACTAAATATGCCAATGTACTCCTCATAGCCCACCAATTGTCAGTCACTAGTTCCCAGTCTATACTAGGAAATTAGGTTATAGGCACTGAGTTTCTAATATCCTGGAGGGTGCTCCCCCCGCTCTGCCCAGGCTCCACCCCACTCCACCCTGCGTCTTCCCACTCCTGCCCTGCCTCTTCCCACGCAGTTCCTCCCCCGAGTGTGCTGCACCCTCACTCCTCCTTCCCAGCACCTCCTAACACCATGAAATAGCTGATCTGTGGCAGGAGGGAGGGGAAGGTACTGATCTGTGGGGCCGTAGGTGGATAGGAGGCGCTGGGGGAAAGGGGAAGGTTCTGATGGGGGGGGCTGAGTACCCACCATTTTTTTCCTGCAGATGCTCCAGCCCCAGAGCACCCATGAAGTTGGCACCTATGATTAGGTTGATATAATTACATCACTATGGGCTGTGAAAAAGCCACTCTCCTGAACAACACAGTTAAACCAACCTAACCCCTGATGTAGACAGTTAGGTTGACAGAAATCTGTCGACCCAGCTACCTCCTCTCGGGGAGGTGGAGTATACACCAACAGGAGGGTAGTGTTTTCACTGGAGAACTGCAGCAGTTTTAAGTGTAGACAAGCCCTAACACAGCTTGAATATATTGAACAAGTGACTTTGGTGTTCCTTTTTGGCCCTAAGCAAATACTTTGAGCTTATGTAGTCTTTCTGAATGTTCTATTAAAACTGCATAATGAATTGCTAAAATCTGTGAAGACAAAACAGTTTATTGTCCTTTCCACATAACTGCTGGGGTCATTAATAGTTAATACACATGGAACTGATCAACCGTAACATTTGTTCAAAATTAATTTAGCTGTAAATGTATGTTCCCTTTCTAGCTTCATAGATAAAAAATATGCTGCTTCCTGGACCACACATATTCCAAAACCTTGTGTGACGGCTTCAAAGCCGGCCAACCTTTTATGCATGGCAGTCAGTCTGGATCAAAACTACAAATCCTTCCTAGGTGCGAAAACTTGGTTCCAGGCATAGCATTGCAATCAGCTTTACATGCATAATTTACATTTCTTTGAAGGTTCCAGTTGTAATATGCATTTCTCAGATGACTAGACTGATTGTATAAGTTAAGTTTCTTTTGCACAGGGTCATCAAGACTATGAAATGCTTATCTGCTTCTATGTTATTTTTAGTTTCTGAGAACTGGTGCTATAACCACATCTATTCTCTGATCAGAATTTTCTCAGAAATGACTTCTTTGCAGCATGACCTCTGATCTTTTATTAGACAAGACTTACTAATTTCTGTTAATATATAGGATCCGCTATGCATCCATCATGCTAAGTCTATAGTCAATTTCCATCTTGAATGAAGATACAAGAGTTCATTCTGATCCCAAATTACTTCAATCAGCCTTACCTAGATTCACTCTATGCATCGTGGTCCAGTGATTCAGTATCAGTTAGAAAAAGTAGCACATACAGTTGCTTTGCTTGCCTTCTCAATATAAACGTTAGAGAGTCATGTCACAGCAAGTTGCTCCTGTGTTTCACACCATTGTTAACTAACTAGCTCACTGTGCTAGTTGAGACCAAAGAGCAGGCAACATTCTCTAGCAGCAATTTCTTTCACCCAGACAGGATTACATCTTCCTTATGAACCGCTGATCCATATCCAGTGAGTAAAGATAAGGCATTGTAGCTGCGTTCAGGGGTAGCAGGTTTATAGAAATTTTGGTGGTGCCCAGAACCATCCCCCCCCCCCCAAACTCTGCCCTCCACCTACCTAAGGCTCTGGGAGGAAGTTTGGGTTGGGGGGGGGAGGTCTGGGGTGCAGGACCTGGGCTGGGGAAGGCCAGGGATTGGGTGCAGGGTCTGGGAGGGAGTTTGGGTGCAGGAGGAGTGAGAGGTTGGGCTTGGGGAGTGAGTTTGGGTGGGGGAGGGGGTATGGGATGGAGTTTGGGTGCTGAGTGCAGGCTCTGGGGGTGCAGGAGTGGGTGAGGGATGCAGGCTCTGGGATGGAGTTTGGGTGCTGAGTGCAAGCTCTGGGGTGAGGGATGCAGGCTCTGGGGTGGAGTTTGGGTGTAGGCTCTGGGCTGGGGCAAGGGGTGGGGGGGCACAGGCTCGGAGGGAGTGCTGAGGGCTGAGGCGCAGGCTCTGGAAGGGAGTTTGGGGGAAGGAGAGGGTGTGTGGGAATGGGCTGGGGGTGCAGGCTCTGGGATGGAGTTCGGGTGCTGGGTGCAGGCTCTGGGCTGGGATGGGGTGGGGTTCAGGCTCTGGGAGGAAATTTGGGGGCAGGAGGAGGTGTGTGGAAAGGGTGAGCAGGTGCAGGGTTGAGGGCTGTGGGGTAGGGATTGAGGGGTTTATGATGCAGGGTTTATGATGCAGGAGGGAGCTCAGGGCTAGGGCAGAGGGTTAGGGTGTGGGGGGTGAGGGCTCTGGCTGGGGCTGGGTATGAGGGGTTTGAGGTATGGGAGGGGCTCAGGGCTGGGGCAGTGGTTTGGGGTGTGCGGGCTTGCAGGCTGGGGATGAGTTTGGGGTGCAGGCAGGCTACCCTGGGACTGGGGCCAGAGAGGAGGACTCCCCCCAGCCCTCTCCCTACCAGCAGCAGCAGCAAGCTCTGGGGGAGGGGTCCCCCCTGCAGCACACTCACCTCACAACACTGTCCCTGCACGTACTCCTAGGGCCTCTCTCAGGCCCCCTTGCCTCCCTTGTGGTGGATGCCGGGGAGTGGGCTGCCATCACATGTGCACCTCCTCCCTGCTGCTGCTCCTGACTGTAGCCTCACTGGGGGTTTGGGACGGGGCTGCCCCTTCCCCAGCGTAGGGCAGGAGCAGTGACTGTGGGTGGAAGAGCCCTGTGCTGGTGGAGGGTCCTGATGGAAAAGGAAAGAGTCCAAGGCGGAAGGGCAGGGTAAGGGCAGCCTGCCCTGCCACTATTAAAGCGGGGGGCACTAGGATCCTGCAGCGGCAGTTGAGGCAGGGAGCCAGCAGAGCGGAGTCAGCAGCGAGGTGTGCGAGGGCAGCAAGTAGGGGTTGGGGGACACTTGGGGGAGGCATGTAGGGGTGGCAGGTGGGGCCAGGGGAAAGTCCCAGCCCCAAACATTGGTGGAGCCAGGCCCCTGGACCCTGAATATTCCTGAAGCCCAGGTACCACAGGGCCATACAACTCACTGTCCTTGGCTGCATCTGTGGATAGAAAATACCCTAAGGATTAGGCTGAATTTCCAAATTAGGGTAGTTTGGGACTGTCATGGTATCTTTCCCCAATCTGAACCTTAGAGTCCAAAAGTCCAGCATGAATTCCCCTAAGCTTAATTACCAGCTTAGATCTGATAAGCTGCCACCAATCAGGACTTGGAGTGCCTGATAAACTCTGGGTCCCCCAAAACCTTCCCTGGGAACCCCCAAAACCCAGATTCCTTGAGTCTTACAACACAGGGGAATAAACCATTTTCCTCCCCTTCTCTTCCCCTCCAGGTGTTCCCTCCCTGGGCTCCTGGAGAGAGAGACAGATTCAAGCTCTGTGAATCTAAAACAAAGGGATTCCACCCTTCTCCCCTCCCTGTTAACTACAGGCTCAATTCCCTTGAGCCTCAACAAGGGGGGGAAATCAAACAGGTCTTAAAAAGCAAAACTTTTAATAAAAAGAAAGAAAAAAAGCAATTTAGATGGTAAAAGTTACAGGGTCTTACAGATTATAGACACTAGAAAGGAGCCTACCCCCCAGCAAAAGTACAATTTAAAATACTTCCAGCAAACTACACCATTTGCAAATACAGAAAACAATCAAAAGACTATAACCGCCTTCTCTACTAAATACTCACTATTCTGAATATATAAGAGACTGTAGCAGGGAGATTGGCAAGAAACCTAGTTGCACATCTAGTCCCTTCCAGGACCCAGAGAGAACAGATCAAAACCCAAAACACACAAACAAAGGCTTCCCTCCACCGAGATTTGAAAGTATCTTGTTTCCTGATTGGTCCTCTGGTTAGGTGTCCAGTTCACTGTTTGTTAACCCTTTACAGGTAAAAGAGACATTAACCCTTAACTATCTGTTTATGACAGGGACTGGACAAAGCCTTTCTGCTTCATTAAACTATTATGGAACCAGATTTTGTCTAGACCTTGTGCAGAGAACACAGTTATGGAAGAGAGTTTGTGTGATGATTTGGGGAATTTCTATGTACAATTTACAAATTCTGGTTGATGTTATTAGGGAATGCCTCTGTGACTGCAGAATCTACCATTTGACAAGCCCTCTAGCACACACCAACCAGGCCAGGGACAATGGAGAGTCGTTAAAACATGAGAACTGCTCAGCATTGAATAATGGGTATGCTAAGGCATTGGGAAACCAGTTCAACCAAGCATCAATGCAGAGGCCTAGTGAAGTAGAGAGAGTGGAAAATTTCCAAACAGGATAGAGAGGCCAAAGTGACAAAACAGCAGGGGGTTAGGAAGGACACAGGGAGAAGTCTTTTAGAGGGACAGGAAGCTTTGTGGGGCAGGAGGGGGAAAGAGATGGGCATGCTTCTGTAGTGTGGAGTGGTGTGAAATGAGCCTGGTTTGGCTGCCAGGATCAACCAAATTCAAAGCAAACTGTTCTGGAGACAGAGCGGGACAAGGCATGCATGCATTGCAGGAGGAGGAGCCGGGACATCCCCTCGTAGAGGACTCTAATCTGTGACCAAAGAATGCTCCAGAATGGTGAGTAAACTGATGCAGGGAGATGTGTGTAGGGATCATTATTTTTGCCTAGATCTGTGTATTTCCTATGTTACTAAGTAAAGAAAAATGGCATTTTAGAATCCTTTGCAAAGTCTGTGTGTGTGTTGTGTTGCCCCATAGAGGTAAACTATAAACGGAGAGCATCCACACAGCTGGAGTTCTGGAAGAGGGTGTGATGGGATCCCCCGGGGTGCAACCTGGGACTGTGGGACCGTTGTGCCCCCTGAATTCTCTGTAGCCTGGGCTCTCTCTCACAACACCTTGCTTGGGAAGCACAAGTCCAGGCACATATGGGGGGCATTGCTGAATCTCTCCAGGCCAGGTTAAGGAGTTCCCCTGGTGTGGCTTCAAGCAGCTGAGTCATTGCATTGTAGCTCCCTTGCTGGACAATGGTTGTTGATGGGTTGTTTGCCAACTCTCCCGGGCATTGGTTACTTTCCTTGCTGTTGCCTCTGGGGAGCTAATATCTGGCTGATTCCACAGCTTACAAAATGTTTGAGTGACCATCATACAACACAATTCTCATAACTTCATATGCATCAATGATACACATATGTGGATGGAGAAATGACGTTCAGCAGATCATAACCTTTCCCCTGATACCTTACAAGGCATGCTTTATATGTGAGATCACGATTATATGAAAATGAGGAATATAGGGGTTACAGCATGCTCCCCCAAGGTATAGAATGTCTCAGAGGGTGTATTTAAACTACAGGGGCGTACAAGAGGTCTGCACTGGTCCTTGAGGGAAAGCAATTGGACCTCGGGGTTGGAGCACTCAGAAGAGGGTGCTAGACAGATAATCTGCAGCCTGAGTTTGTGCCTAGAGACCCCAAGCTAAAGGCAGTGTCTGGGCTATGTTGAGACTCTGGAGACTTAAAGCATACGAGATTCAGCATTTGGATCCCTCACAGCAGTGTGATGAGTGACCAGGCCTTAAAAGTCCAGTCGGCGGTGCAGAGTGGGCTTGGGGCTAAGGCAGGCTCTCCACCTGCCCTAGCTTCCTGCTGCTCCTGGAAGTAGAGGCTGGGGCAGCCCGAGACTCGGAGGCGCCGTGTACTTGCCCCCACCCTGAGTGTCAGCACCCCAACCCCTGGCCCAGCCCCCAACCCCAGGAGTTCCTCCTGCACCCCCAAGCCCCTCATCCCTGGCCCCAGCCCACAGCCACAGCCCTCATCCCATATGCACCAACCCTGGCCCAGCTCAGAGTCCCTCCTGCTCCCCTGGCCCCACCCCAGAGACCACATCCCACATACCCCAACCCTGGCCCAGCCCAGAGTCCCTTTTCTGCACCCCCAAACTCCTCAGCCCTGGCCGCACCCCAGAGCCCACAGCCCTCAGCCCACATACACCAACACTGGCCCAACCCAGAGTCCCTCCTGCTCCCCTGGCCCCACCCCAGAGACCACATCCCACATACCTCAACCCTGACCCAGCCCAGAGTCCCTCCTGCACCCCCAAACCCCTCATCCCTGGCCCCAGCCCAGAGCCCACACCCCAACCCACTGCCCCAGCCCAGTGAAAGTGAAGGGAGTGGGGAAGAGTGAGCAATGGAGGAAGGAGGGATGGAGCGAGCAGGAGATGGGGTCTCTGAGAAGGGGCAGGGCATGAGGCAGGATGTTTGGTTTTATGTCATTAGAAAGTTGGCAATCCTAATTTTGACTAATATTCAGTTCAGTCAAAACATGACATTGCAGCATTCAGTACTCTGAACACAAGAGAAAATACGTAAATTTACGATTCCCCATCAGTGGAACCAAGAGCCCTCCTCTGTGCCCTTTGAACCCCATGTGGTTAGCAGACTCTACAGTGTAAACTGAAATATGATCTCAAAGGATGCAGAAATGTTCTCTATGAATTATTTCTTAAACCAGCATTCTACACAGATTTGGAATAATACATTTGTCTTTTTATCTATTCAAAAATAAAAGTTGACTAGACCCAAGGAAATTAAATTGAAAATCGATACCTAATTAAATAATGAATGGCTTATACTCCAAGTACATGTGGACCCAGACTTTCAAGAATGCATGCATGAATATAAGTATGTGCACACTTTTGAAGATTTGGGCCATAATTCCCCAAATGAGTCCATTATAAGAATTTCACTTGACTTCAAGGCTGTCCACTCAAGTTAATGAATGTTTACAAATGTTTTTCCTTTTCTCCAACAACTTTGATCTTGTTAGGTGAGGATTTTTCAAGGATTTTTAAAAACTTGCTGTCTCATGCTTTCTGAATGTTACATTAAATATTCAGTGAAAATTAGTCAGAGCCTCCAAATGGGACACAAGAAGCATAAATCCAATTTGACACCTTAGATAAATGAAAGCCAAAAAAAAAAATAGGCAGTCTAAAATGGAGGAAAAAGTGGGGATACCAAGAATTTAAGTGACCAATTCTTTGTTGTTGATTGTCATTGTAATCCTAACCATGGAACAATATCTTGAGCAAAGTTGTGAACAAACCTCTGTATAATGTTTTCATTATCTATATTCATGGCATTTGCTTTTGCACATTGCTGCAATATGCACGTAGATTTGCTTGTTCAATTAACATTGTGAAATCATTTGCTTTATTGCCATCTATGTAAACATGTTTCCATTTTCTTATAGGTTATCTAGATGCAGGACTTTTCTAATGCTAATTAGTTCTCTGAAGTTCTCCACATTCTAGGAAGTTTAGATTGGGTATGATAGAGAAAATTAAGTGTCTTTTGATGTGGCAGTAATTGTGTTTTGCATATGCTGCCTAATGCATCATTCATGTCTTCCTTAATCAAACCGCCATTATTATAGTTTGTCATTTTATACCATCAGTGTGCTTGATGCTGTACAAGCAATTATAAGAGACAATTCCTGCTCCAAGATGCTTTCAGACTAGTTCAGACAGAGATAAAACTGTTTAAGTATACACAATCTATATGGTACAAACTCAAGTAGCACAGATATTTTGTGATTATGCGCTGATGTTCCACATCTTTATCTTGTTTTCATACATTTTAGAGGTAAATGTTCTGGATGAGCAAGCCAGTCACTTGAAAAATATTGTTATGTTGGAGAATGGGTCTTTGATCCATGGGCAGTCACAAACCTTCTTGAAGCTGGTGGGGATGATAGCTGTCTTTCATTCAAGATAAATAACGGAGAAATTATATGCCTTTGGTTTGTGATAGCTGAAACAGTATAAACTACTGCCCAAATCACAGATCATCATGACAAAGCTGGAGTAGGAGTGGAACCATGTGGTCTGAGGGGTTTTCCCTGGGGTCTGAATGCAAATGCAAGAGCTGGGTATTGTTTTGTGGAGCTTTTTGTGTTCGTGAGTGATAAGCAGCCAGATCAAGATAGAACTAGACAAAGATTGTATTCAGAGTATTTATTAATGGTCGGCTGTCAAACTGGGAGGGTGTCTCTAATGGGGTCTGGTACTAGTCAATATTTTCATTAATGATTTGGATAATGGAGTGAAGAATATGCTTATAAAATCTGCACATAACACACTCTGGGAAGGTTTGCAAGCACTTTGGAAGACAGGATTAGAATTCAAAACAACCTAGACAAATTGGAGAATTGGTCTGAATTCAACAAGATGAAATTCAGTAAAGACAAATGCAAAATACCTCATTTAGGAAGGAAAAATCAAATGCACAACTACAAAATGGGCAATATTTGGCTAGATTGTAATACTGTTGAAAAGGATCTGGGGGTTATAGTTAATCACAAATTGAGTATTAGTCCACAATGTGATGCAGTTGCAAAAAAAAATCCAATATCATTCTGGGGTGTATTAACAGGAGCATTGTATGTAAGACACAGGAAGGAGTACTGTATCCAGTTGTAGGCACTACACTTTAGAAAAGATGTGGACAAATTGGGAAACATCCAGAGGATGTTTTAACAAAAATGATAAAATGTTTTTAAAACCTGACCTATGAGGAAAGGTTGCAAAAACTCAACATGTTTATGGGACAGAGACCCTCTTGGGACTGTCACCTGATATGCTGAAACTACCTCTGAGCCCGTTTTCTCTGCCAGCTTGGGACTCCATAACCCTGTCTTGTTGAGCCAGAAATGCTAGCCCGCTGCAGCACAGACCCAGGGTCTGAACCACGCCCCCAAAGCTGCAGCCTTTTATCAAAAGTGCTCAGTGGTTTTCCTGTCTCTAACAACCAGACACCCAGCTCCCAGTGGGATCCAAACCCCAAAATAAATCTGTTTTACTCTGTATAAAGCTAATACAGGGTAAACTCATAAATTGTCTGCCTTCTGTAACACTGATAGAGAATAATGCACAGCTGTTTGCTCCCTCAGGTATTAATCACTTACTCTAGATTACTTAATAAACAAAAGTTATTTTATTAAGTATAAAAAGTAAGTTTTAAGTGGTTTCAAGTAATAAAAGACAGAACAAAGTAAGTTACCAAGCAAAATAAAACAAAACACCCCAGTTTAAGCCTAATACATTAAGAAACTGAATACAGGCAAATCTCACCCTAAGAAATGTTCCAATAAGCTTCTTTCACAGACTAGACTCCTTCTTAGTCTAGGCCCAATCCTTTCCCCTGGTACAGTTCTTGTTAGTTCCAGCTCAGGCAGTAACTAACGGTTTTCTCATAAGTTCAGCCCCTTTTATTCTGTTCCACCCTCTTTTATAGCTTTGGCACAAAGCTGGAATCTTTTGTCTCTCTGGATCCCCACCCCTCCTTCTAAATGGAAAAGCAACTGGTTAAACATGAATTCCAGTACCAGGTGACATGGTTACATGTCCTGTGAGACCCCAGCCTTCATTCTTCCTGGCCTGACTCACAGAAACACAAGAAGGCTTACAAGTAAACAGAGCCATTTACAATCAATTGTCCTGGTTAATGGGAACCATCAAGATTCTAAACCACCACTAATGGCCCACACTTTGCATAATTACAATAGGACCCCAGAGTTAACTTTATATATCTAGTTTTAGATATGGGAATGATACATTCGTACAAATAGGATGAACACAGTAGATTATAAGATTTGTAATGATACTTTACAAGAGACCTTTTACATAAAGCATATTCCAGTTACATTATGTTCACATTCCAAGCATATTTTCATAAAGCATATGGAGTGCAACATCACAGTTTAGGCTTCAGAAAGGAAAACTAAAGGGGGACCTGATAACAGTCTTCAAATACATTAAGGGCTGCTATAAAGAGGAGTCTGATCAATTGTTCTCATTATCTACGGAAGACAGAAGAAGTAGTAATGTGTTTAATCTGCAAAAAGGATGATTTAAGTTAGATATTAGGAAAAACTTTCTAACTGTAAGGGTAGGTAACCTCTGGAATAGATTTCCAAGGAGGGTTTTGGAATCCTCATCATTGAAGATTTCCAAAAACAGGTTAGAGTAAGACAAATGCCTGTCAGGAATAGTCTAGGTTTTCTTGGTCCTGCCACTGTGTGTGTGTGTGTTTGTGTGTGCGTGTGTGTGTCGGGGGGGGGGGAGAACTTGATGACTTCTCGAGGTCCCTTCCAAACCTATATTTCTATCATTTCAATATTTTACAAAAGAAGGCAACAGGAAAGCCAAGGAGTCAGCAAGAAAAGCACTGGTAACATGGATCTGAGCAAAAACCAAGAGAATTTTTTGGGTAGAGTGCTGGCAGGAAAGAGGCTTGGCACTATGATCAAAGAAACTGCCTCCTACTTGATTCAGAACTATGTTCTTCGTAAATAAACAAAATTTCAGTAAAGAAATACCTGACTCACTCAATTTCTCCTCTTAATGGAAACAACTCACAACACCCCCAAAAGAGAGCAGGGACGCAGCCTCAGAGAATTAAAAAGTTACGACAATACATTAAAGCTTTGGAAATTCATGAATTATAACTTTGCACTTCTATAGAGTACCTTACTTTTAAGGCTGGCTCAATGTCTTACAAACTTTGATTTAGCCTCTTAACCCCCATGTAAGAGAGGCAAGTATTATTTTATCCATTCTCCAGATAGGCAAACTTAGTCACAGAGTAGTTGTGTGACTTGTTCAAAGACACACAGAAAATCATTAGCAGACCTGGAAATAGAATCTGCAAAAGTCCTAACTCCAGTCTTCTGCACTACTCAATGGTACCACTTCACCCAAGCTATTTGGGTCAGTGTAACAGAAAAATGTGCTATCATGGGGAACCCAGCATGTTAAGTTTTGTACTGGGAGAGTTTTACACAGAAAGCAATTTACACAGAAAGGGAGGTTTTAGCTAGGAGCAAGGAGACAACAGTCTTGTGAGTCAGACTATTACAACAGTGAATTTCTAAGGTCAAGGTGAGGTGTGCATTCTGTTCTCTCCTGCTCGGCATCCTTCCTCCATCTCCACACACAACACACAATATTTAACTCTGAATGTGTTGACTGGTTGGAAGTCAATGTTCTCCAGTGGTCTTGAATATTGAATTGTACTGAAGGAGCCAGTGTCTTATGCAGATTTTTAGCTGATGATTATATTTAAGTATGTTGTACTGGATGACTATTAAAGGGAAGGGGAATAGTCGATTTTTTAAAGTAAAAATAGTTTGTAGCAAGTATTTTGGGAAATGGCTGTAATGTTTCTAGTAGTGTTATTTATGGTAGGTAATATAAGGATGAAATAGGGTTGTTTTTGTCTTTTCAACAGTTGATGGATGTGGTCAGAGTTAAGGTTAATTTTATTTGGTGATGGAGAGAGAGGAAGGCATGAGTGGTGAATTTGGATGAGGCAATGTGGAAAGGCAACATCCACCCCTGAGGATTGGAAGAGTTAGGGAAGGACTTAATGAGGGACTCCCTGGCTTTTTTATTCTGTTGATGGAATATTCCATCAAACTGAACAGGTTTCTAACAAAACTCTTTCTTTAGAGGAATTCCCCACCATTTTAAAATCTTTATTAAAGCTGATAGCTATTCATGTGAATAACTATCAATATAAATATATATTCTTATCCCTTATAGCAGAGTCTTGAAGTTCCATTTCCCTGGTGCACTCCTTCATGACAACCCCCCATTGTACATTTAGATTGTCCATATGCTTGCCCAACCCACACCCATCCTTTCTCACTTCTGTGCTTCCCCTATATCCTGTCCTTGGTCTTCACCAGACTCCCCTATTCAAATTAATCTCTTACACATGGATGTATTATTGTTTTATATACAGAAACATTTACCAATTAAATTTGGTGCTGGCTTAGAGGGTATGGTGGGGATCAGGGACATGGAAGCATGTTGAAAAGTGGAGTTTGAGGGCAGTAGGGAGGTGAAGAGAGGCTCTTAGGGGAAGGGAATGAGCATGGATATGGGGGGAACATAGATAAGAAGTGAGTGGTTTGAACTAGGGGAAATTTAGATTGGGAGAAAGAGAGCAGAGACGCAGCATCAGAGAATGGATTCAGCTGACAGATCTAAGTAGTTCCTTTGGCTAATCTTGGTGAAATTAAGTTTAGTGAATAATAGGCCTATATCCAAAAATTATTTCTGTGTCTGTGTGTCTGTCTGTCACCAAGAGATGTACCTCCACCTCTCTCCTGTTTGGTATATCAGCATCTTCCCCTGTATGATACCCTCCTTTTGCAGCCCACGGGGAATGGCTCTTTCTCTCCATGCTCTTTGACTGAGAGGAATTTGGAGTATCTTAGTTTCAGACTCTTTACCTTGTAGGCCTCCCCTCTACAAAGTGATATTGTCCTCAAATGGTGCTGGGTGACAATCCCACTCAGCCACCAAATTCTTTATATAACATGATTTAAAACAAAGTGGCAGCCTCAGCAGATATAGATTTATATCTAGTAAAAGTTAGATTAGATTAGGCTTTCTCAGTTTGTCAGAGAAAAGAAAAAGTAACATCTTTTGTTTTTTTCAGAGCTGTCTGTGACATAACCAGGTAAAATCTAGACTACTGAGTAGCTGTGTCACCCCTCAAACCTGGGGTGCCCTTTACACTGCTTTGCTGTTGTTGCCTCCACTTCTGGACTACTCACAATCAGCCTCTAGCATGTAAATCACTCCCAGTCATGTCAGTGTGCACTTGCAACCTGCTAGTTGCACCCAGGCTTTTACCAGCCTGAATTATACTGCAGGGTGGACCAAGCACCCTCCCAGTCCCAGATGTTTCCCCAGAAATGTGTGCCCTCTCCTGGACAATATGCACTCATATAAAGTCTGTCCTTTTATTAATAGAAATGATATGCCAATTCCGGTTATCTCGAATGGAGTTTCCCAAAGACTTTGATTCAATCATACTAGTTTAGATAAAACAATAAAACAAGTTTATTAACTACAAAGAGAGAGATTTTAAGTGAATGCAAGTAATAAAGCATAAAAGTTTGAATGGTTAAAAGAAAAATAAAGATAAAATGCAACTCGTGACTAACTTAACCATGTATGTTAAATTCAAAGCAAAGTTTTTCTTACCACGTGTTCTCAGTAGTTTTACTGGCCAAACTTCTTAGGCCAGGACCTCTTCTGTGTAATGACTGCTTCCTTTGTTCCTCCTGGTCCAAAGAATCAATGGACAGAAAGATAGCGAGCAAAAAGGAGGGGTGCCTTGGGATGTTTCCCCTTTTTATAGTCCTTCCCCTGTCCTTTGATAATCGTCTCCAGCTGGGAACATGCACCAAGCAGTCTCTGTGGATGGGAACCCCATGTTTCTTCCATCTTTTCATCCATTCCCCCTTTCCTGCCCAAAAAATAGCCTTGTTTACAGCTGGCTGAGGCATCAGTTTGCCCTTTTTCTCTGAGGAACTGGTTTGGTCACTCCCCAGATTTGGGACATGTTTTAGTAACACTATACAATGGAATCGTATAACTTTACATACAATGTTGCTACACATATTTTACCAGGACAGTAATGAGTTTTTAAATGATGCATCCCAAGGCATACTTGGTACAAAGATTGTTACAATAGTGTGCAAGGAATTAATACAGGCGTGTGACATTCCCCAGGGTGCAGTCTGGATTGTTGTGTCCCCTTAGCTCTCCAGCCTGTGATGCTTTTACACTGGTTTGCTGGTGAACAGCAACCCCTCCAGGCTCTGCTCGCACACAGCCATTAGCATGTAAAATCACTCCCAGCTGAATACATGACTATTATGCCATCCATGAATTACATGCAGGATGACACTGACACAGCCCCAGCCCCAGCCTTTCTGCCCCCAGAAATCTGTGTTTTATACTGTTCAGTACCCTCCTGGACAGTGCAAGCTCATAGATCAACATTCCAGCAATGGATAATGATTACACACCAGGCTTATTGACCTAAATGGAGATTCCTAGGCACTTCAACCAAAACACATTAGTTTAAATAAAACAACAAAACAAGTTTATTAGCTAGAGAAAGATAGATTTTAAGTGATTACAAGTGATAAGGCTTAAAAAATCAGAATTGGTTACAAAAGAAACAAAAGGATAAACTTGCAAGCTAGTTCCTAAACTTTACCAAGGCTAGGAGGTTTAAAAAGGAGTTTTTCCTCAACAAAAGCTTACAGCTGTTTGTACTGACTGGACAATACCCAGTTTAATGATGTTGCTTTTGTCTTTCAAGTGATCTAGCTGTCATAAGTAGAGATGGAAAGGAAGAGGTGATGTGGAGGTCACTGACTCTTATTTTTATAACCTCCTTTCTTTGAGGATTACCCACCACTGGGGTGCAGACAGTCTCCCCTGTATGTGACGTTTGAAACATCTCCAGCATGAAATGTAAATTTGGTTATATATCTCCCAATTGCTGAAGAATGGCTAGTTAATCTAGGTGATAGTCTCTGGTGGTTTATCTGATTATGCTGATAGCTCAGTGTGTCATTGTCACTGAAAAAAACCTACTTTAGGCCTACTTTTCTAAAATTTGGAGCATGTTACAGCCGTGATACATGGTAAAATCTCATCGCTTCACAAACAGTATTGTTCCATATATCTTAGCAGGACAGTGATGTTCAGCAGATTGAGTTTTCAAATGATACTTCACAAGGTATACTTTGTACAAAATATATTATAACCTTATGAAAGTGGTGAACATGGGGTACAGGGTGTCACAAAGGGTATAGTTGGCCACACCATCTCTAGGGTCTAATCCTCTTTTTCTCAAACCAGCATCCTCTTACCCCTTCTGGGATACAGGCTGTATATGGAGATTAATCCCTTCTACTTTTCCAGTGTTTCTCAGATGTTAGTCTATTAACACAATTACAAAGAGTCTCTTTGTCTACAGTTGCATAACCTGGGAGGATCTCTTTCCCCGCAAACCAGTCAGTTCAGTCGCCTAAGTTGCCTGTCCACAATTTCATACAAAGCCTATAAGATCCAGGCCTAGCTATTGGGTTTTAATAATTCTGTTCAGAGTCCCAATGGCTCCATGCTTTGTTTCAGGAGCAAATGTTTATCCATTGTTTCAAGTTTGTCTGGGTTGTCTGAGCTTCCGAAAGCCAGCTTACTCCTCAATCTCTACCGCTTATTTTGTGGTCATAAAATATAATTGAAATCTTAAAGACAGAGGCCCTGTCCTGTCTGTAATGTTCCACGTACATGATGACTGTGATTGTTTAACTGGAGAAACGGAAAGATACGTGAGGAAAAACAGGACAAAAGTACAAAAAAGGCAGGGAGCATTTTTAAAATATTTCCTAGCTGCTGCAGAGGAAACATTTTACTTATAAAAATTACAAGAAAAATAGAAATGTCTCTTGAAGAGTTCAGGCATAAGAAACGGAGCCTAAATTCAATCATTAAAGTATGAAACAAAGAGATTTTAGTTCTGATTTCAGAGGAAATCAGAATGCAGCCTTAACTGTAGAGTTGCTACTGACGCCTCCATAATACTGTACAATGAGCTCCTGTCATATGAAATTAGAAGATAATTCACATATGTTGCATAGCTCAATGCATAATTTTTCATGCTGAATGATGTAAGGTATTTATCAAACTGTTTTAATAGATTGGATCTCTGACTCCATCACCCCACGCTCCACTGCGTATATACTGAGCCTGACAACTCTGCCTTATAAAAGATTTCCGTACCCAACCTTGTGACTAATGCAGATAATTATTTTTAAAACAACTCTGGATGCTGCTGCAGCATATTTGTACGTGCGCACCAAACGGTGTATTCACATTCATCTGGCATTTGTGAACCTCAAGGCACCATATAAATCTTACAGTGCAGCTTTACAAATACTTGGTATGGCTAGTGCATCATTAGGGAGCTTGCCTGCTGGGTCAGGATAATCAGAGGTATAAAAGAGCCAGTTTAAAATAAATAGATAAAAAAATAAACATTAAAGAGATCTAATTTCATGGCACATTATCAACCAGCTCCTGTATTCTTCCAGCCCCTGGAGGTCTGTGTGTTTTGCTTAGTGAAGTCATCTTTTTCCTTTTAAAATCCAATTGAATAAAGTTCGATGGTGGCATGGCCAATTTCAGAAATAAAAATCCGAGTTAATGAAGGGCTCATGAAAGCAAGAAGCTAATATCATTGGCCTGAGTCAGGCACATCGTGAGTAGGCACAAGACAATTGGGCCATTTGGCCAGGGGATTGGTCCTTGTCATGGGCTGCAGGGCTAGTCACTGCAGTTCTCTCTTGCAGAGTCCCTATTTTGATCACCAGGCGGTGCTGAGAGCCCAATTCATCCCTGTGCTGGTACAGAGCCCAGCACAGGGGCTGAGGGGAAGGACTTGTAGCCTTTCAAGACCCGATCCAGGGGCAGCTGGGGGCTGGATCAGCCAGTGGCTTAGACAATATCGTCAGTCCTATGACTTTAAAAATCATGATTTTCTGGGGAGCTTGTCTTTTGGGATTTGCTTAAAAATCATGAGATTAAAAAAATGAATTTCTTGGCTTTTGGGTCTGGTCCTTATACTTTGCTGATTTATGGACTGCTCTAACCACCTCCTAGTCCCAAGTCCCTCTGCAGCCAGCCTTACTCTCCTCCATGCTCCTGTCACCCACTCTTCCCTCTCTCTTCCATATGTCCCCTCCCCCACCTCTACTTCTCTACCTACCCCAGTCTCTCTCCCTTTCCCCCCACACTTATTTGTTTCTCTTGACTCAACTGCTTCCCATCACTCTCCCTCACCTCTAAGCCTGCTGGACCCCTCCCTGTGGCATTCATTGAATTAATTAAAAAGTATTAATTGAAAATAAATTAACACTAATAATCTTGCTCTCTGGCCCCGTGCTGAACATTCAAGTAAATTCACCATCTTGTATCCATAACCTATATATCCTGATCTCTTTACCCTAGTCCCTTCTGGTTTTATCTTCACTTGTCATCTCATGTCCTTATTTTGACTGTCAGCTCCATGGATCCAGGAATATCTCTGTCATAGGGCTGAGATGCGCCTGCCAAACTTGGGGTGCCAGGACAGTGATGTGCCCGCTCTGCTTTTTGTCATTTACACATGACCAGGAGGTCACAGCTGTTCCTTTCAGTTGCAGACTGTCATTGTTGCCCTTGTTGCCTCAGGACTAAACTACTGTAGGGCACTCCACATGAGACTTACCTTCAAAACCATCTGGAAACTGAAGCGAATGCAGAACATGGCAGCCTATTTGGTAAGGGGAGCATCTCATGAGGAGTATATTGGCAGTTCTCTATGAACCTGTGTGTTTCCAGATGGAGTTTGAGTGTTTGTTTTGTTCTATAAAGCTGTAAATGACTTAGGACTTACCTACCAGGCAGTTTGCCTCGCTCCCCAAGCTGCAGCTGAGATCAGCAGAGGTGTTGGAAATGAATTCCTACTGGGGTAAATGAAAAGGGGTTGCTGGACTGTCATTCTCTGGGATGCCTCCTGGTTTTGGAATCACTCTCACCGACATAGTGCTGTCCACACCGGCGCTCAGGTTGGGGTAATTTATGTTGCTCAGGGGGGTGGCTTATTCATATCCCTGAGCAACACAATTTACACCTAAGTAAGTAGTAGTATAGACCTGGTGTAGAGGTCGGGTATGTGAAGCAAGGAGTAGGTAGGAAAGCTCTGTTAATGGTTACAGAAATATTATGCAAAGCCACTGACTGCCTAAATTATTCAAAATTGTGTGGATCCAAATGGAAGGAAGAGTAAAAGCCAGGCAGTTACTATTCCTATAAGCCCAGCTTCTACCCCTAGCCAAATAATGGAACAAATATCAAGTGGGAGGGGGGAAATTGCTAAGTATTTAGAGGACAATGATGTTCCTATTATGCCTCTGGCGTTTAGGGCAGTGACGAAGCTCCTCCATTCCTCTTTGTTTCTGGCAAGTCTTTCAATGGTTCCCCAGCTCTGCCCCAGGTTTTTCAGCACGGCTTCCACAGCTCTTTGCCATGCTGTTTTCGGGCAGCCTCATTTTCACTTACCTTCAGGTGTCCATCTTACTGCTACTCTGGTGATGGAATCCGTTTCCATCCGAAGCATATGATCAATCCATCTCCAACACCTCCTGGCAGTGATGGTGGTCAGAGCCTGTTGGCTGCACTGCGTCAATAGATCTTGGTTTGAGATTGTTCTGGGTCAAAAGATATGGAGGATTTTTCTGAGGAAGGTTGTATGGAATGAAGACAGTTTAAACGTCATGCTTTCTCCTTCCCTAGCATTCTGCTCTGTAAAGTACCATTGAAAGTACGCAGTTCTCATAAATCTTGAGTTTGGTTTTGGTGTCGTATTTTGATGTTTTCCTGACTGTATTTAAACTCCTGAAGGTGTTCCTGGCTTTACTGATTTTGTCCCGGATGTCCTGGCTTGTTCCACTGTCCTGGCTGATGGTGCTGCCCAAGTATGTGAATGTTTCTACATTGGTGAGAACATAATCCTCTATCCGTACTGGTGATGGTGAGGCAACATTAAAGGCCATGATATCTGTCTTATTGCGGTTGATTTTCAGTCCAGTTTACTGGCTGAATGCGTTGAGCTGAGTTGTTTTTTCTTGTGTATGGTGTAGGGTATGTGATAGGAGAGCAACATCATCTCAAAGTCTAGGTCTTCAAGGAATGAAAAGAGTGACTATTTAATGCATCTTGGCATGTCTTGTGTTGTACGTCGCATTACCCTGTTGATGGCAATGTTGAAGAGGATTGCAGACAAGACACACCCCTGACGTACTCCTGTTTTGACCTCAAAACTGAGCTCACTGTGATCAACACTGCATGTAAAGTTGACATAGAAGCTTTTGATGATGTTGATTATACGGAAAGGCATATTCCATATGCCCGCAGAATGCGCCATAGGCTGCTCTTGTGAATGCTATCAAAAGCCTTCTCAAAGTCCATGAAATTTATGTAGAGTTGCTGTTGCCATTCTAAGCACTGTTCTATTATGTTTCATAGAGTGAAGATCTGGTCTGTGCATCCACACCCTTTCCAAAAACCTGCTTGCTCTTTTCTAAGAATGCTATCAACTGCCTCTGATATACCCTGGTCTATGATCTTGCACAATACTTTGCTTGGCACAGATAAAAGTGTGATACCATCCCAGTTATTACAATCACTGAGAGTTCCTTTCTTTGGTATCTTCACTATAATCCTATTGGTCCACTCATCTGGCACTTTTTCCCTTTTCCAGACTGATGTAAATAGAAGGGCCAGGATAGGTGCTGCTAAATCAGGATTTACCTTGAACAATTCTGCATTCAAGTTATCCTTGCCAGGAGCTTTCCCATTTGTTAAGGCTTTGATGGCTTGAATGATCTCTGCCTTTGAGGGGGAGGGATAGCTCAGTGGTTTGAGCATTGGTCTGCTAAACTCAGGGTGAGTTTAATCCTTGAGGGGGCCACTTAGGGATCTGGGGCAAAAATCAGTACTTAGTCCTGCCTAGTGAAGGCAGGGGGCTGGACTCAATGACCTTTCAGGGTCCCTTCCAGTTTTAGGAGATAGGTATATCTCCATATATTATGGGGGAGGGATAGCTCAGTGGTTTGAGCAGTGGCCTGCTAAACCTAGCATTTGTAAGTTCAATCCCTGAGGGGGCTATTTAGGGATCTGGGGCAAAAATCTGTCTGGTGATTGGTCCTGCTTTGAGCAGGGGGTTGGACTAGATGACATCCTGAGGTCCCTTCCAACCCTATAGCCTATGATTCTTAGTTGGGGTGTCTGTGTTGATATCAAGATCTTCTTCTGCATCCTGGATGTTTGCTTCCTCTTTAGATGGCTCCCTGTTCATCAGTCCTTTGAACTGCTCTGTCCAGCACCTTTCTTATTCTTTTTCGATTGTCAGTAGGTATCCTTGTTCCTGATGAGATTGTTTGTTGGTGTCTGCCATTTACCGCTGATAAGCCACATCATTTTGTAGACGATTCCTTGTATACACCACATGAAAAGGTATTATGTGTTCCGTATTATTATATACATTGTGTGTGTGCAGGTATGTATAGATGTATGAATAAAGTTTTGGGAAGTTATGTTAAGTGAGTGTATTATGGTCTCCCCACAATTCCGTTCGTCCATGTCAGGTATCTCTCAATACTTTCCAAAGCTGAAGTCAGCCTTGGCATTAGAAAATAGGAAGCCTGTCAAAGACAAGATACATGAATGGTGTGTCTTAGGAAAGGTTGGGATGTATGGCTACACCCAACTGGTTTGGAATGGAGTATCCAAAAGAGAGAGAAGAAAAGTACAGAACAAAACAACAAGTTAATGAACTGTTACAAAGTGGTGGGCTAGATTTTAGTGACATATAGAGAGTTTTTTGACTTGTACAATCATGTATAAATACTGCTGGCTGAAATGCGTATCTCTGAAAAATACCTTCTCTGTAAGATGAAACATGCTGCAAGAATTTGCTTCCTGGAAGGAGAGTATGTATATCTCCTTTTTCATATTGTACTGCGTTGTCCAAACAATCAATTTGGCTGCATTCTGTTATTTGGTCTCTTGAACATTAAGAATGAACTGTGAGTGTAGTCAGACAATTGGCTCCACCTTTTAGTCAATATAAAGAAGCATGCTTACTGGACAGTCATTTTTTTTCTGATCTACAAATTTAGTGAATGTAAGAAAAGTGGTATTATGCTAGAACTTGGAAAGCCTTTGAAAAATCTTAGTTTCAGTACGTGTACATGCACATGCACACGTATATAGAGAGCACCCAATGTCCCTGCCTCGACGGGCTTAAAATCAAAGACAATATGTGAACAAAAGGGCAAGGGATAGTAAGTAATAGAGAACATCATGACTGACACTCACGACTGACTGGTGCATACCTTATGAGTTCCATGGATTGTGGATTTTTTAATTCTAGTGTTGGTGGGTGCTGCTGACTAATGGGGTTCTCAAAGGAGCTAGATAGCTGAATTTGGCCCCTTGTGTACCTCCTTGTTAGAAGGAGAGTGGGGGAGATTAGTAAAGAGCAGGACAATATGAGGCTGCAGAGATGGCCTTATGAGGAACAATCAAACCAGTTAAATGTGTGATGCCTGGCAAAGCAATGATTAAAGGTGTTGGGGAAACAACTGTCTAAAAGGAGAGAGGAATTATTTAGGCTCTAGCGCTCTGTCCTTTTTTCTCTACCCCTTGTATTTTTGTGCTGGTTTCCCTAACTGCTCCCTCTGAGCTCTTCTTTCCTCTTCTAGGTGGAGCTGGCTGGCTGAAAACATTCTGTCAAGGCTGTTTTTGAAAGTGAATGTACAGAATGTACAGAAGAGAATAGTTCTGCATTTCAGAGGATGAACTAAAATGACCTAACTGGACTTTTCCTGCTCTAACTTGTGTGGCTGCTATTTATATTTTTAGATGGCCCCCACAATTTTTAATGTTTTTATCCTCTTGATACCTGTGTAGGGTAGGGAAGTGCTATTATCCCCATGTTATAGATGAGGGAAAGCGACAGAGACACTAAGTGGCTTGCCCAGGGTCACATAGGAAATCTGTGGCAGAGCAGCTTATTCAGCCAAGGTCTTCCATGTCACCAAGTAGCACCTTAACCACTAAAACATTCCTTCTCTGTCTCATCCCCCTCCTAAACTGCCCCCAGTGGCTGAGGGCAGAACATTCTTGGTGCAGGGTATCCTGCTATGTAACTCATTCTCTGTTTTTGTGCTGGACTGAAGGTTTGCTTGTACAGGGAGACTTTGGCAAACCAGTAAAGTGCTTGAAACCACTATGGCTTATTGATAAAGGCAGCCTAGTCAGCAAGCTGTAAATTGGCCATTCAGCAGTCTCAGCTTGACCAAGGCAGGAAGGGGGGCGTCCTTCCTGATAAGAATTGTGTTAAAGTTGCTGATACATGCATTTTAGAAGAGCAGGATGTGCCCCAGGAATGTCTATTGGGGTCTCAAGGCTGCAATTCTGGAAAAAACCCATCACCTGGTTAATCAATAATCAGAAGGAACCTCTCGCTTGCCCTTGGAACTGCTGCTTAAACAAGTTTTCTTTAAGGACATGCCATTCTATTACTAATGTATGTATAAGGGGAAAAAGCTTGAGATAGTTGGACTCATTTGGGGAGTCTTTTTGGACTCTCCCTCTGGATAAATCTTGCGGTCCCCACCGACAGCCGGAAGATTTGGCCACCAGAAGCCTGCTGCTGTGTCACTCGAGAGCCACACCCAGCTTTGGTAATTATCAAGGGTTGAGGGTGTTTTACTAATCTGTTGCGGACGTGTGAAAGTGCTTGAGTCTAAGTAAAGTGAGCTTTAGTGAAAGCACTCTTGTGTTGTCCTGTTGGTGCCAGCCATCTATCGGTCTAACGGCCGTGTCCTTCCCTGATTTATTTCCTGACACCACCTCACACAGAATAAAAGTTACCAAGAGCTTTGGGTTGAAAGAACCCCGGGTAACATGCTGACCTTCATACCCCAACCAAGCATGCCATTTTGGTCACCTCTTTGTTTAATGGATAATCACCAGGAGTTTTACTATGGTGGGTTGGATGGTCCAGTGGGGTTGTAGGCATTATCTGTTTCATTGCTGGTTTGTTTTAATGTATGTCCTGTATGCAGATGTCATGGCGAGGGACACATGCAATTGTTAAGGACTGTATTCTGCTTTCTATGCCCTCTGGTTGCTGTGGGGAGCATAGAGAGGTCATACAGCACCTGGCAGCAGGAGTGCTGGCTAGCTCACTCAGAACGCCTCCTCAAGGTTCCAAGGCAAAGCACACTGCACACCTCGAGAGAGAGAGGCTGCAGTACACTCCCTGCACTGCTGGGTGGGGGAATAGAGTCATGGCATTTCTCCTTTTCAGGCACACTCGATCAATACTGCCAGTCCCTAGAGCTCAAAAATCATGTCTAGCCCCCCTCCCCCCTGCAAAAAAAAATCATGACTTTTTTTTAAACAAAGATATACTTTTATTTGCTTTCTGGTTTCTGAGCTTTTAGGAGGCACTTAGCTCACATTTTCAAACATTCCTTGCAACCATGAGGCTGGAAATCTACCATTTGTGTTAAGTGAAGGCTGAGATTCTCCTGTAATCACAGGGCTCCTGGAGCTGGGGCTTCCAGAAAAACACCAATTATGAGTCTCATGGTAAAACCGCAAAAGTGGCAACATTGCAGTGGGATTTTAGGAAGGAGCAGCCAGATCCAGTGCAGAGGCTCAGGTAAGAAAGCACGTGCACTCCACTCCCTTGAACAACTACAGAGTGACTGGCTGTAAAGGAATTTGTTGCTGCACTCACACACTTCCAAGCCTCTAATTCCTAATGTTGCTAAAATAGAGTTTAATTTCATGAGTACGTAACCCTTGGCTTGGTAGCTGACTCCTCAGGAGGCAGACTGCTCTATAGGATTCCCAGCATTGTTTGGTGCTTAAACATAAGCCCAAAGTTGATCAACATGAATACTAGTAGCACAGTCAGTAGTTAGCAAAGAAACAGAAGACAGCCTGATTTCTTTCTGAAACACAATATAGTATTTTAGCTTGTTGCAATATGGGTTCTTAAGGCCACTCAACAGACCTGAGGAAAAATGACACTGCAGCTTTTTTCATCATTTACCCTCTTCAGTTGGCTGCAGCTCAGCAGAACAATTGCAAAGCCTTTGAAAAGTTATGTCATGATTTCATAGGAGTTGGAGTGGGTTTTCCAATCTTTTTTTTCTGTCATTGAAATTTGCACAATTTCCCTCTTACCTTGAGAACTGGATTAGCAGGCTACCAAGTCCGATTACCTCAGCTGTCTGCTATTACTCCAGGCATTCTTGTAAAATACCTAGGCAACGTGAGGTCTTGGCTTTTGTGCTGGTTGTGAAAAGCCACAAAGCATAGATGTAGTCTTTGCTGCCACCTTTACTCTGTCTTAGTGAGGGAATTTGGTGATGAGAAGCTACATTAATAAGGAGCTCTGTGTTATTGAGCCTTTAATATTTTCCCCTTCTGTTTATGGAGGCAGTGTGGCCTAGGGACTATGGCAGTGACTCAAAACCACTACGTTTGTGTTCTACAAGTGACCCATTGTGAGCCTCTGGGACATTCATAGCACTGGTATGTGCCTTAGTGTCCCCATCTGTAAATGAGGAGGGATATATTATTTATCATCCTTTATAAAACAATTTGAATCCCCCAGTGCAAACAATTGTTGTTATGACTGGTCAAACATTTTTCACTGAAACTGGGTTTTCAATTAAACTGATTTTTTTTTTCAATGGAAAATGTCCACTTTCCCCAGGAAATGCCACTCTTCATTTAAAAAATAAATGCCTGAAAACCAAAATATTTCAATATAGAAACGTGTTGCAGTGCCTGATGGGAGTTGTAATTCACAAGCTTCAAGTCCCCATTATCTTCTATGGGTCAGGCTCTCTCACCTGGCTACATCGCCCAAGATGCTTTGCAGCAATGGCATTCCTATGATGCACCACAGCCTCTCACCAAGAATGCAGACTGTACTGCATCATGGATGAAGTGGTTTGATGTGGAAAGCCAACCTTTAGAGAGAATGAGAGCGTGAGGCAGCCGAACTACAGTTCCCCTGAGGCTCCAAATCAAAATAGTTTGGTTTTTTATTTTTTTTATTTTTTTTACTGAAAAGTTGAAAATTTAGACAATGTTTTTGTGTTTTTGTTTTTGCCAAAAAATTTCCACAGAGAATAAAAACATTTTTCCAACCAGTTCTAATTTTCATTTACTCTGACACTTCAAGGAAGGAACACAATAGCCAGCAATATAGAGACTGAAGTTGTAAGAATATCTTATTCTTACAACTTCAGTGTCTATATTGTTGGCTATTGTATTCCTTCCTTGAAGTGTCACTAAAGAGAGACTTTTGCATTTGGAGTTCATAGCAGCTGATACTAATATGCAAAGCTAAAATAAATCCAAGCAATACTATAGATTTATGATCGACGCTTAAACAAGTTGTTTTCCTAGTGACAGAAAAGTTTAATGATTAGCTTTGGCTGGAAATATACTAGCATACTCTAAGTATCATTTTATTTTCTTGCATAGCTTGATTAGAGCTGATAGAGATGAAGGATTTACATACAGAAAACAAAACAAACTTTCCTTCAAATTGGATACATGCTTTCTATAACTCTTGAAGGGAAAGATTTTTTTTTAAACAGAAATAAATATGAAAATCAACCCACTGGAGCACTTCAGCAAGCTCCAATTTGCAAAAGAAATTGGTGAAAGCAGCTAATCTAAAGTGCCCAGCAGTCTGACCATGCCACTATCTGAATAAACAGCCCAATGACAAACTGTTGCTCTGTACAACTAGAGATTACTGCTTCTTTGCAAAAGCTCTACCTAACAGGAGACCGGAGAAGAGGAAAGACCATTTCTGCAGCAAAAACCCCAAGCCAGATTTTCTTTTCCCTGTCAATATGAAGATGCATTCTGGCAAGCTCTCTCCAGCTTTCACTGGGAAACAGTTCATAAATACTCCAGTTGAAACAGTTGCTTCATCTCAGCAGAGCAAGGTGGGGCGGGGTTCTTCATAGAGTGTCATAATGGCATATTTTCTGATGTCTGTTTTGTGCAGGCCTTAAAATCTTACGTGAAATTTCTGCAAAATGGCAAGGGCAGAGACATAAGTGATTCATGTTGAAGAAAGAATTTTACATAAACCAAAGCTCAAAAATCCACAAGTTATGATTATCATATTGGGGGTTCAATCCAGACCAGTGAGAGGTTGTGTCACCACCTGCCCTGTAATTCTGGGTCCCTTAAATGTTCTGCTGCTGTGGCTCACAGCCTGGGCACCAACAGCCAGAAGACAAGCATGCAGTTCCCTGAGTTTCCATGTGCTGTGCAGCCCTGGGTCAGCATTCTGACCCCAGCAGCCTACCTACAACACAACGCTCCCACTTTTGTCTCTACCAGCCTTGGTTAGTTTGTGCAGGGTGACCTCAACACACCCCCAGTCCTGAATTTCCCCAGAACAGTCTTCCCTGAAGTGGAACACACCTAGAACATTGAAAGAATTAATAAGGTCCATTGCTCCTTTAAAGAGTCAAAAGCAGAGCTTGTTGCTTTAACTGGAGTTAATAATCATTTAAATTCAAGCACAGCACTGGATTGGCTTAGATTAAAAATAAAACAAGCTTATTTTATCGAAAAGAGAGAGGTGTAAAGTGAATTCAAGTATAAGGGATAGAGACAACGTTTACGAGAAAATTAAAATAAAATATGCTTTCTAGAGATTCAAGGTATGTCTACACTACCCTACCGGATCAGCAGGCAGCAATCGATCCAGCGGGGATCAATTTATCACATCTAGTCTAGATGTGATAAATCGACCCCGAGAGCTCTCCCATTGACTCCTGTACTCCACCGCCATGAGAGGTGCAGGCAGAGTCAATGGGGGAGTGGCAGCAGTTGACTCATCGCGGTGAAGACACTATGGTAAGTCGATCTAAGTACATTGACTTCAGCTATGTTATTCACGTAGCTGAAGTTGTGTAACTTAGATCAATCCCCGCCCCTCCCCACACACCCAGTAGACCAGGCCTAAGACTTAACTCAATAAGCTAAAGCCTTGATTCAAGGCAGATTTCTTCCTGATCTTTTTCTTTCTGACCATGGCTAACTTTCTGTTACTCAGGATCTTCCACAAAAGTACAAGGTGCTGGTTTCCCTTGTCTTCCTAGGTGAAAGATGTTGGCCTTAGAAGGTTTCTCACCTATATTAACTTCCCAGAGACTTTCATAAAATTTCAAGGTTGGAAGGGACCTCAGGAGTTCATCTAGTCCAACCCCCTGCTCAAAGCAGGACTAAACCCCAGCTAAATCACTTTGACCCCCTTCATTGAAGGATCCATCTTTCTCAGCTATGGTCCTTTGTGTCTGTCCAGTGAGGGATGCCAAGATGGCTTTTATGATTCTTCTCTCACTTTTTTCTTCCCAAACTCATTGTTTTGTCCCCAGACTCAGGATGACCTCATCCTAGTCTTCCCTTCCTGTGAACTTCCCCTCCCGCTGCTGATTCATATGTAAATAGAGCTTCCATTGTTTTCATTCCACAATGCTACCTTCCCTCCTGTCTGGGGGAAAATCTGTTTTTCCCTGTCTTTGGTCACAGATGCTAAAGCATAATATTGGGGAGTATCCCTATTTCTCATATGTTTCACATGCTATTAACACATATGTTTCACAATGCTATTAATCACCAGTGTGTCATTTCCAGAAAAGACCTTACTTTATAATACAGTAATATTGAATACAATCAGTAGATTCAATAATTTATCATTGAAGGCTCAGATCCCATGTCTTTACAGTCCAATAAACAATTGAAATGTATTCTTGGATTAAAGTTCCTTTTCTTCTTCTGGGAAGAGATGCCATGCAGTCTGGTGATGAGGTCATGCTGGTTCCTTCCCAGGCAGTGATAGTTGAATTGTTACCTCTGCCCTTGTTAATTTGATGGCTTTGTTTGCCTTTTATGTAAATGCATCTTCATTATCTCTGCCTGATGACCAGGTCAGTCTGACAAATACATGTTCCTTTGACTAAGATAGACTGTTCTTATGCATGGCTTGCCAAACACAGTGTAAAAACATAATTCTAGCACATATCCCTAACTCTTTGTATACGCCCCATACGTGCATCACATAACAGTATTAATGATCATTAAGTTATGAATTTTCCAGTGATATATTACATGCCACCTTTTGGGAATGTATCATGACAACAGTGTGTTAGGTGTACTGAGTATGTCAGGCCTGGCAAGGGTTGCTGACACAAAGTAGTCAACCACCAATGGCCCTCTATGTCAGAGTGATGTACACTGAGGCTGGCATTTTCACCACTACCTGGGAACTCATATGCCCAATTTACAAATATAATGGGAATAGGGCATCCAAATCCCTTTGGCAACTTTCAAAATCTCAGCCTGAGGGTTTGTGTCTTTGGCAATTGTGAGATATCATTGCAACTAGAGTAGACGTACATGAGCTAGTTTTAGTCTCGCTAGCTTGGGTACTGGAACAATGAATCCAGGATAAACAAACCAACCCAGACCATGTGCTGAGGCATGTGCTGCAACGGCTTCACAGCTCCAGTATCTGAGCTAGCTAGATTAAGCTAATCTTTGACACGTCTACTGAAGCTGTAACATAGCTGTGGCTGCAGTATAGACGTACCCTTAGTAGAGGTCATATGGCTGGATTGCATCTCAGTAAATGCTGATTTCTTACTTGAAAAGAACAGAGGAGGCAGAGAAACGAGAATGGCTTTAGGAGATTAATCTCTTGTCAGGACCCTGTAGTACAGAACATAGAGAACGCTCATCTCCCTCAAGGATATATTCTGTAAAACAACCAACCTGTTCGAGGTTTTTCCCAAAAGCATCCCTGGTTTTGCCCAATCACAATGTAAACTGTCTAAAAAAAAGTGCATAAAGATGCCAAATTGTGAATCGAGAAGAAATTATTGAAAGGCTATGTCAGGAAAAGAAACACTGTCAGCAGGATTAATTGTCTGCTGTTTGACCCTGGTCTGCCTCAGCATTACTTTTCTATTAAACTGATTGGCTTCACCCTCTGTGGTCTTGCAGGGGGTTTTTGCATACGGAGCTGATTGTACCTAGGACACACCAGAAATTCCTGACAGTGTTAAAATGGTCGGAGATTAAAATGGCAATAAGCTAAGGTGAAACTCTCTGTTTGGCACTCAGGAGAATTGTTTCCCAGAGGGGATGCTGCAAGAGAGAAAGAAAGAGCTTGTGCTATAAAGGAACCTTCAGTAGTGTTGCTATGGCCACCAGCGAGAGCGGGGAAATTATATTGGAGGACAGAGTCTGGAAAATGTAGGTGAAAACACGGTCACAAGGAAAACCTATGTAATTATTTCAGGAATAGCTTCCTGGAAATATTGTGATCAACAGCACAACATGTGTAAAATCCAATCAGGGCTTTCCTGAAGTGTTTGAAAAAACATTGCAAAATACACCTATAATTTTGCTTTATGTTAGTACAATATGTGTTCAGGCCCAGCCATTGCTATTCGCAAACTCGTTTTTCTCTGTCTGCCTCTGTGGTGTTTGTATGAGTGAGTTCAATTAACTCCAAAGGAAAAATAAACAGGTGTTGGGAGTCCCTGGTTTTAGGGTCTTCTGCAGCTGTCCCCATAGTATTCCACAGATGGATATACCAAGTGCGGTTCTGCTCTGAAGAGGGACAGTCTAAAAATGGCACCTTCTGACTCAACAGATCTCCCAGTGGGTATTTAGGTGCATCTGCTGGCTTGAGTGACTCAACTATGTTTTTACAGCTTTGACTCTTGTTAGTGTGTCAGCGGCAACTCAGCTGTTGGAGGGGGGATCAATGGATTCTGTTCTTGTTCCTGCATAGCCAATTAGGGCCAAATTCTGCTCTCGGTTATAACCAGGCAGACTCGTTTGAAGAAGTGGTGATGCAAAGTGGTAAATGGTGGTCACAGTCTGACAGCAAGGACAAGTTCCTTTGTTCATCCACCTGATTACAGATGTTGGGACCCTGCCTGCAGATTCTATCACCTGCTTATTGTAGCAGGTATGTCTTGCTGGGTCCATCTAGATGGAAGGTGGTGGAACTGGCTCTTTCATCAGAGGGATTTTGAGTCTAGGTCTGACCTCTGTAGGGAAATCCTAGCAGTAGCCAAGTTTAGGGAGAAACCTAAGGTGGCATCTTACATTTTTGGTGGTTATTTGAGCTGCTGCTGAGGCCAAACCTTAGGAAGACAGTTAGGGGCATCAGGACTTAGCTGGCTGTGCACATGCTGATTGTCAGAAATGTAGGTGCCACAGAGATTTTATCAGCGGAAATGTGGGCACCTACATAGTTATGCAGCACCTGAGCTGGAATTCTGAAAATCTAAACTTTGGTCTTTGCCACCTAAAGAGGCAGTTAGGCACCTAAATTCCTTTGTGGAGCTAGCTCTTAGTTCATAGTTTTTGCCTGGGCTCAATAGTTCTGGTGCTGTGATCTTCATATACTTATTGGAGCCTTTGGTTCTCCTGCTTGTAGTTCTCGAACTTTCATTTCAAGGAAGAAGGCAAAGTTCTAGTTCTCTGTCCTGAGCCAAAGTCTCTTTACTTGGCAGCCTGGGTGGTGATACCCTGTTGAGTGCTCATATTGGGTGCTCCTAGAGTGTACACAGGGTATTACTGGCATGTCAGAAGGCACTGAATAAAGAGTTTTATGCCTTGCAATGGTGAAGGTTTTCATTGTGGGCCTTGGTTAGCAATTTTCCACTTTTATTAACTTCAGTTCTGTGCATAGTGGACAATCTTCTCCAAGAAAAGAACTGAGATTTGTTTCTTCCTGTGCTCAAGGTGCATTTAGCAGCTATTTTGGCATATAATGGGTGAACTTGAATATTTGTTTAATTTCCATGAGCCTTCCACTAATACCAAATGGTTCTGCTGTGCACTCTGGCATCGACTAAAACTGAAGAAACCTCCTCCTCATTCAATTCCCTGCTATTCTCTTTGTGTAAAATAGGTGGCAGCACTATTGCCATGTCATACATATTCTCCATTGAACTGTACAGGTATAATGGAGTCAAGGCCCTGCACCCCCCACTTCCTGCGATTCACCGTGACTCTCAGCCAGCCAGTATAACAGAAGGTTTATTAGATGACAGGAACACAGTCCAAAACAGAGCTTGTAGGTACAGACAACAGGACCCCCTCAGTCAGGTCCATCTTGGGGATCAGAGAGCCTAGACCCTGGCCCTGGGTCTCCCTCCATTTCCCCAGCTAGCTCTGAACTGAAACACCCTCCAGTAGTCTCCCCCAGCCACCACCCCTGGCTCCTCCTCCAGCCTTTGTCTAGTTTCCCAGGAAGGAGGTGTCGCCTGGCCCCAGCACCCTTCTGGCTTAGGTTACATGCACTTGTATTGTCCCTCAAGTGAAGCCATACCCTGATATCCCATCACCAATGCAAACAGTACCAGTAAAACTCCCATGCAACAGTCCCAGATCAATCGTCCTCACTCCCTGCTCCATCACAACAGGCATCACTGTGTTAGCTTTTATTAGTCAATAATAAAGGAACTGGCTTACCTGCATTAATGTTCTCTCTCCTTTTATGTTTGTGGTTTTGCTGGGGGGATATAACTTGTTTGCTTGGTGTCAAGAATGAGAGAGAGGTGGGCTACTTTTATTTCTTTAGTTATTTCATGGCTCATGCTGGTGTTGCCTACAGTTCTGGAGCATTTGCAATTACTAATTACAACATTTGTTATTAATAGTATTATGTGTTGTTATTACTCCCAAAGAAGCCAAGTGCTCTTCAGGTTTCCCCTAATTATGCAGCTTCAATCACTGTTCATCCATAGAGCTGAACACTCAGGGTGGGGAAAAAGCCACCCGACAGCCCTGTTGTTTGTTTCTTCCCATCTGCTTTTGCTCCCTCCTTACCTCTGCTTATGGCAGAGCTGAAAGCAGCCCAGAATATGGTGTGCAGCTGTTTTCGTTGCTGATGTACAGTCACCATTATGGAATGCTCAAACAGTCACATACAGAATGCCAACAATATAGATAGGTTCACATCTGGAGGTTCACATCTAGAAGGTGGTGCTCCTGTGGCACTGCTTTCCTCCCTGATTCTAGGGTCCCCCCAGCACCCAGGGTGCACTTGTTCCCATGTGACCGGATACTCAAAATTCAACAGTTGCTGGCACACATTTCTTTGGCCTACTTGCAGCACCTTCTTTGGTTCAGAAGCACCCTAGTGCTTTCCATCAGAAATGAGATTCCCCATTTGTTTTGCCGTTGAGGCAGAGATACCTCCATGCACTACAGCTGTGAGAGCGACCATGAAATTCCATTTCATAAGCACTCAGATTGGAGCTTTGTAGAGCTGAACTGATTGTGCAGCACCAAAGAATGTGCGTTGGTGACAGGTGCCATGTTCTGGGGCAGCTCTGTCTGTCCTGTTGGGCTTATGGCCACCAGAAGGAGCACCAGCTCTTGGCCTGAGAGAGACAAGCTGCCTTAAGATACAGCTACAAAGCTGGTGTGTAGTCCTTCCCATATAGGTACATGAGTTTCTCTGGAAACAGAGTTTGGCAGATGTCATAAACAGATGGTTAAGGGTTAATGTCTCTTTTACCTATAAAGGGTTAACTAGCAGTAAACCTGGAACACCTGACCAGAGGACCAATCAGGAGACAAGATACTTTCAAATCTCGGTGGAGGGAAGCCTTTGTTTGTGTGTTTTGGGTTTTGCTCTGTTCTCTCTGGGTTCTGAGAGGGGCCAAACATGTAAGCAAATATCTCCAAATTTCTGAAACAGCCTCTTCTGTTCAATTTAGTAAGTACCAATTAGGAAAGGCGGTTTAGTCTTATTATTTGTTTTCTTTATTTGCAAATGTGTATTTTGCTGGAAGGATTGTATTTGTGCTGGGGGGAGGATTTTCTCTAATGTCTATAAACTGAAAGACCCTGTAACATTTGCCATCTTAATTTCACAGAGACAAATTTTACTTTTTTCTTTCTTTTATTAAAAGCTTTTCTTTTTTAGAACCTGATTGATTTTTTTGGTTATCTTGTGTAAGACCCCAGGGGAGGGAGTCTGCACTCACCAGGGAATTGGTGGGAGGAAGGAGAGAAGGGGGGAGGAAAAGCCTGATTTCTCTCATGTTAAGATTACCGTCTCTCTCTCAAGGAGAATCTGGGAGGGGGAGAGAAGGGGAGGGGAAGGTGAATTCCTCTCTGTTTTAAGATTCAAGGAGTTTGAATCACAGTGATCTTCCAGGGTAACCTAGGGAGGGGAAGCCTGGGAGAGGCAATGGTGGGGGAAAGGGTTTACTTTCCTTGTGTTAAGATCCAGGGGTTCTGGGTCTTGGGGTCCGCTGGAAAGGTTTTGGCGGGGACCAGAGTGTACCAGGCACTGCAAGTCCTGGTTGGTGGCAGCACTACAAGTTCTTAAGCTTAGGGGAATTCATGCTGGTACCCATCTTTGGACGCTAAGGTCAGAGTGGGGACTCATACCATGACAGAGTTTCCAGCTTCTGTGCTTGAAAAGTCATTCCAGCCCACTGTTTTGTTATTGCTTCCTCTGAGGTGAGTGTTCCTTGCTTCTGGCACTAGTTTTGGGCCTCTGCTGAGTGGCAGCAGAATTCTGAGACCTTGTAGGGTGTCTTCCCAGTGGAGAAGAAATAAGTGATATTGAGTCTCTGGGTATATTTTAAGTGTGTCTTGTTTATATAAACACCAGTCCTGAACCAGAGACGGCTGCAAACAGCATACAGGCCAATCTCTTCTTTCAGAAATCTCAGCCCACTTAGCAGCGCTTGATTCCCAGGAAGCTACTGTGTCTCAGGAATGGCTTCCCAATAAAACAAAGAGCAAAAGCTGCTTTTTTGCTTTAGTTTCTCTCAAAGACCACTGCACTATACAACTAACAATGCAGTATTTCTTCCAAGACTAAAAACTTGCTACCATGCTAAGAAAAAAAACTTGTAAGACGATGTATAACAGCGCCAGCTGGTGACTTTAGCCAGAATAATTGGAAGGGAATACTTCAGAAATCCTGTTGTTAAACATAGACCTTGTCCAGTCACAGAATATTTTTGACCAGAAAATGGTATTTCAATTGTAATGATTTCCATAATCATGGAGCTCAGAGACCCCAACAAGATTGGGGGCTTACTGTAGTATGAGATGTAAATACACATCATGTGACTCAGTCCCTTCCCCAAAGAGCTTACAAGCTAATAGACAACATCCCTGTTTGAGGGGAAACTGAGTCATAGAAAGATCACACAACTTGCCCAAAGTCCCAAAAGGGACTCTGCCCAAGCCAGTAATTAAATCCAGCTCTCCCATTTCCAATCCAGAGCCTTCACCACAAAACTATCCTTCCACCCCATAATGCTAGATAAATGGATAGTCATTTTCAAGCACTCTGCTCTTAGTTATGTTACCAAGCTAACTGTGTATATTTTTATATTACCTTTTTTTTCTTGCTTTTAGCTTGCACTCCTGGCTTTTAGCTAAGCTTGAGTGCGACTCCTTTAGTTCTCTAATCGATTTCACTTCAGCCCTCATGTGCCTCATCTCCAGACTCATAAGTGCAAATGCAAATGGCTGAGGTTACAACCAGGAACCCAGAGACAACCTGCACTGGAGTTCAAAAATTTGATCATGTTGTCAGTTGTTTGTGTCTCTTCAAGTGTGATATAAGCAGGAGTCTGTCTAAGTAGACACTGCATTTCCCCTTCAGAAAAATGCCACTCTCAGGCACTGGCAGAGCCAGGTTTTGCAATTGTGAGAGGAGCACTGGGTCGTTGGTGGTGCCTCCTCATTCAATGGGTGCACTCCTCTTCCATCACTGCCGCCTCTTCCTTGCCCCTCTGAGGGGGCACCACCCACCTGAAGCAGCATCCTCTGCCCTGACACAGCTTGGTGGGGAGGGGAGGCCACAGGGTGCGGTGGAGGACTGGAATGTGAGCCTGCCCTGTGCTCACCCAGCACTGATGGCTACTGCCCCAGGGGACTGGGCCTACCTCCATATTCTGGGCTTTGCGATCTGGCACAGGGGGTTGCAGCGCTGTACAGCTTTGGCCCGTCTGGCATGATTAAGGGGCGGCTGGGCCAAATTTGGATGAGTGCCCTGATACCCTGTCCTCCATGTTGCAATGCCCAGTGTGGGGAGCCAAGCCTAGCCCTGTAGGATGAGCTGCTGCCGCTGGGTGAGCACGGGCAGACTCACCCTCCAGCCACATGTGACAATGTGCCACATATACATGTAACGGCCTCCAGCGTAGGGTGAGAAGGTTGGCCCCCCTACCCTCCTATGAGTTTTGCTGCTGCTCCCAGGTAAGAATCATTATCCATTCTGTGGGCATATATTGAGGTGAAAGCTGTCAGCCATATGACTGTGCTAACAAGGAAGAGAAGGTTGGGTTGGTAAATCTTCCCTCTGTAGTGTTAGTGGCAGGGGGAGGGGGAACTGGCATGGAAGGCTGGCTCCTATGGGGAATACATGCTTATGTTCTTGTTATATGAATAATAATGCATACAGCATTCTAGCCTGCATGGGTTCTCATATTGTGCTCATCACTGTAGTTTCTGAGCACCTGGAAGAGGTCTCCATTATCGGCCCTCATCACCAAGTACTCTAGACAGGAGATATCATCTCTGTATAAGGGAATTTGTAAAGCACTCTCCCCTTCCTGTGACAGGGCTATCTCTGGGCACGTCTTCACTATGGACCTTAATAGGCGCTGCTGCAATCGAAGCAGCAGCAGTGATTTAGTGGGTCTGGTGAAGATGTGCTAAATCGATGGCAGAGTGCTCTCCCCATCGATTTCTGTACTCCTGAGAAGAGTAAGTTAAGTTGGCGGGAAAGCATCTTCCATTGACACAGTATGGTGTAGACATGACAGTAACTGGATCTAGCTACGTTGACTTCACTTACACTACTCACGTAACTGAAGTAGCATAGTTAGATGGATTTACCACAGTAGTGTAGACCAGCCCTTAGTGTGGAACTGAAGGTCAAGTGTAGCAGTGAGAGGGGAGGGCTGGGTGCCTTCTCTATTACTTGTTAGTATTGGCTGTAAAGCAGATCAGGGCCCCTTTGTGCTACCATCTGATGAGAAACAACAGGTGACAAGAACAAACAAGCAGGAGGACAAGGCAACGGTGAAATGCAAGAGTTTGGTGTCATAAGCAGCAGTCTTGGTGCACAGATTGCCTATACAGTCTCTGGAGATCTCTGACCATTTCTGTTGCTTTTCTCCTGCCAAGTTACCTCTGGTTCTGCCGCGGTGGTACCCAGAGTCAAATACAATATTTCAGGCGAAGTCACACCAGATGCACATAGGGGAACCCAACTTCCCTGCTCCGTACCATGATGCTTTTGTGTCTGCACTCTAAACCACGCTGTCAATGAACCAGTCTTTTCTCCCAGATCAGGAGACCAAGAAGATGAGTTCCGATGTGCTCTTTAAGCTCCAGAGTATATGCAGTGTATTAAAAAGTTAGTGACTATGATTAATCACAAAAACAGTTTAATTTCCTATGTTCTCAGTCAGTCCAGTGTACTTTCAATTTTTCTTTCCATGCACAGAGAATTGCTTTGGGAATCACACAGGTTAATTATTTTACCCTGGCAACCTGTTTTGGCAACTTTATATCCTACTGGAGATTGTGGTGATGAATACAATTTTTCTCATAAGTTAATTCAATGTCCTCTAATTATCTGATGAACAGTATACCATATTCAATGCATCTTCACAGAATATAAATTGGATGAAATGGAGGAAGCTTGCAACATTTAGTTTGAGATTTCAGTAGAATAATATAACAATGATTTGCCTTTCTCTCAAGGATATCAAAGTGCTTTTCAAGTAATAGACACACTGGCAAGCTAACGTTTGTGTACTCTCTAGTAACAATCTTTTTCTTTCCTACTGACAGTATCTTAGGTAATATGGAAAGAATTCTAAAAGTTGAATCCACTTTTCCTCAGGCATGCTGCTTTGTTTCCTGTTGTGTATTTCTCTCAGCTTGGACAATAAATGCAGGCTATCAAATTTCAGTTTTGTTTGTAATTTGTTTATTTAGATTTGAAAATTAATAAATAAAGAGGTGCACATGTCAAAGGTTTTATGTGCAACTGCCATAAATTACGGAAACAATTAAAATAAATAGCCCACAGAACACACAACTCCAGGAGAATGCAAAAAATAATACCGTACATGAAACACAAAAGCATCATTTTTAACCAGTTTCACTCATCAGTTTTAGGCAATGGCAGGTTGCTTTAGTATTTGGATTGCAAACACAACAGGGGACTAGTACGCCTTCCTTTTAAAAATAAACCACACTGACCTTATTTAGGAACAACATTTCTGTTGATAGACCTTGTAAAAACAAGCTGTTAATAAAACCTTTATTTTTGGCCCTAAATTGATCTGACTTTACCTATTTAATTACTGATCCTGTGAGGCACAGTAATTAAGTGTTATTAACCTCAGTTTATAGATGGGGAAACTGAGACACGCAGAAGTTAAATTGATTTGCCCTAGATCATAGGGTAAGCCAGTGGCAAGATCAGGAATAGAATCCAGAAATCCTAGCTTCCAATGCCATGCTTTAAAAGCAAGGGCAAGCTCCACCATTGTGAAAAAGATAGGCTTCTCATCAACTGCTGTTGAAAAACAATCCGATTGGAACCTATGCTGGAAAACTTTCATATTGGCAGCTGTTGTCTGGCACCTAGCTTAGTTAACAAGATACATGTTGTTTGATGCTTGTTTGTGTGAGTGGCTGTATTCAAGCTCCAGGATTTCAGATGTTGCCAAACAAGCATGTAATGTAATTAGAATGCAGGGTGTTGGAATACCGAACATCGGCCAGTTAAAAATTTACATAAATCCAAAGGGTTGACCATTAAATGTTCATGATAAAATATCCAATCTGGAGCACCAGTTGTACTCTGAATGTAAATAGAATCCAGAGGTGTAATCAGGATCAATTTAGAGTGACTGGGTGGTTTAAATAAAACTATTTTAAATTCTTCTTCATTTAGAGTAAAAACATTTATTTCTATGGCAATTCAACCTTATTCATCTCCAGTAGGCAAATTTGTAAACTACTGGTATTTAATAAATATATACTAATGTTCCCAGGCAAAATCCATTAAGATGTAGTTAATGCTAAGAGTTTATATTAGTAATTTAAGGATAAAAACCATTACAGGGATGTTGTAATTATTCCAAAACCCCAGGAGATTCAGAGTTAAGGTTACACTTAAAAAAGATAAAATCCAAACATGCAGAGGTAAGAAATGTACAGTAAAGGCAGCCAAATAACCTTAACTCTGCCCTTTAGCAACACCATGGAATAAGATTGTGATTATAACTAAGACAGTGTAATGGTCCCAGATTAGATAAATACTGCTTGATTTTTAAAGATAAATGAACTTTATCCAATTTTTTTCCCAGCATGGCATTGCTACAGAGCAGAATTAAAGTTGCCTGGGTGCCTTAACTGTGCACTGCTTAGGGTGGGCAATGTGACCAAGTTAACTTGATGATAGTGGACATGCATATCCAGATTCTTTTTAAAATGAACTATAAATGTTGCATTAAGGTATTATTGATTTAATTTCGGTTTAGTTCTTAGAAAAAAAGAGAGAAAAATATTCCTTTGCTTAATGACGTAAACATGCCCCGGTCAGGCTGCATGTTACAATCAGGTAAATGGGGTGGTGATCTCCTTTGCGAATGCTGTTTGGCTGGAGCTAGTATTCTGCAAAGCTTTGGTAACAGAAGAGCGTCCTGTCTCTGTTTGGATGGCTGTGCCTTGGCTACAGAAACAAATAAAAGCCATTAATAATTGTAATGGAAGCTTAAAATCAGTAGACTATTGTACGTTGCTGCAAAAAGTATGGAGAAACCCCCCAGAACTACAGGATCTCTGATTTTTCCCTGTCTCAGCTTTAGATTTTATTGTTTGTGTTTTGGGTATTTGTAAACTCTTGTATAAATATTGCCCTGGCAGCACCTGTGCCTTTGTGGTCAGGCAAGGAAAGCCTGTCATGGCAATGCAAGGCTACTCTGACACCCACCGTCTAGTGGGGGAATAGACATGGACAGCAACTAGGGCTGAAAGCAGGAAAGAGTTGACTGAATGAAGAGTGAATGAAGAGCAGAGAAGACTGAATGAAGGAACTGCTCCTCAGTGGAAAGGGAAAGACCATGACTACGTGATGGGGGACTGGGAACTGATGGGGAAACGCAGAAGGCCTGTGCAGAGCTTTGGGGAGAGAGATCAGTGGTAAAAGATGAGAGTAAAATGCTACCACAGTTGTAAGGGAACCACTGAGAAGCAGCCTGTGGGAAGCACACACATGTCCACACAAGCCCTCCTCTGTCTTTTTTTCCATGCTTTGACAATCTTCCACCTGTGGGGATGCCAGCAGCGTTTTGACCTCTGAGAAGTACAGACATATGCAGAGCACGTTTTTCTTCTAGTATCATGCTAAACTGGTAACTATCAGAGCCGTAGCTCTTCTTTTTTTGTATTGTTATATTTAATACTATAGTCCTTAACCATGATGGAACAAAGATCTTCTCCCCTCCTACAGCCCCAAGTTCTTCCTTACATGGCCAACACTAAATGACAATTTTTTTATAAACGGCTCAGCGTTGTTTAGGAGTCCTCCCATTCCCCTTCACACAGATTTCTACCAGTGTCCACTTGGTACTCACAGGGATTTGAAGAACACCCCCAACAGGAAACACCCACAATCCTGCATCCGACGAAGTGGGTATTCACCCACGAAAGCTCATGCTCCAATACGTCTGTTTGTCTATATGGTGCCACAGGACTCTGCTTTTACAGATCCAGACTAACCCTCTGATACTGTATATTTTCTGTGTGTGCGCGTGCTGTGATCTATATTGACTTGTCCCCACACAACTGCCTAATGTCTCCAAAGCTGTGAAGGCTTTAGAGCAGTTGTAAAGCCATTTAAAAAAGTCTAGAAGCCTCTTGGCAAGAAACAAGGCCTTCATTTTAATACATTTCAAATTAGAGTGTGTATCTGTGATGCCAGACCTATGCTATTATGTAGATTCATTAAAAGCAAAATGAATATAGCGCCCAGGCTGCAGAAATCACTATCAGAGGAAGGATAAAAACATCTGCAAATGCTACATATGTTCAAAGTTGCAGAAGAGATACAGTGACTGCTTATTGTACTTCACATTTACCCTATGGATCTCCTGGGAGGATACAGAATTTAGAAAGTTAAGTGCTAATGTAGTGTAGGTTGCCTTTGACACACTTGCCAGTAATTCGTAACTGTGAAATTTTCCCTCTTGTGGGTTTTACTTATGAACCAGAAATGTTAATTTAATTTTTGTGGTGGAACTAGGAGATGATGCTAATGGGACAGAAAACTGCCACAGATTCTGCTGCTATTTACATACCAAGGCAAAATTAAGGCAGCCGGTTCCAATGATACACCACAGTTCTGCAACTCCTGTGCTGAACTGCCCCACATCCCCAAGAGACCATAAGAACAGCCATACTGGGCCAGACCAACAGTCCATCTGGCCCAGTATCCTGTCTTCTGGCAGTGGACAATTACAGAGGCTTCAGAGGGAACGAACAGAACAGGCAATCATCAAATGAGTCATTCCCTGTGGTCAACTCCCAGCTTCTAGTAGTCAGAGGTTTAGGGACATAGACTCATAGACTCATAGACTCTAGGACTGGAAGGGACCTCGAGAGGTCATCGAGTCCAGTCCCCTGCCCTCATGGCAGGACCAAATACTGTCTAGACCATCCCTGATAGACATTTATCTAACCTACTCTTAAATATCTCCAGCGATGGAGATTCCACAACTTCCCTAGGCAATCTATTCCAGTGTTTAACTACCCTGACAGTTAGGAACTTTTTCCTAATGTCCAACCTAAATCTCCCTTGCTGCAGTTTAAGCCCATTGTTTCTTGTTCTATCATTAGAGGCTAAGGTGAACAAGTTTTCTCCCTCCTCCTGATGACACCCTTTTAGATACCTGAAAACTGCTATCAGGTCCCCTCTCAGTCTTCTCTTTTCCAAACTAAACAAACCCAATTCCTTCAGCCTTCCTTCATAGGTCATGTTCTCAAGACCTTTAATCATTCTTGTTGCTCTTCTCTGGACCCTCTCCAATTTCTCCACATCTTTCTTGAAATGCGGTGCCCAGAACTGGACACAATACTCCAGTTGAGGCCTAACCAGCGCAGAGTAAAGCGGAAGAATGACTTCTCGTGTCTTGTTTACAACACACCTGTTTATGCATCCCAGAATCACGTTTGCTTTTTTTGCAACAGTATCACACTGTTGACTCATATTAAGCTTGTGGTCCACTATGACCCCTAGATCTCTTTCTGCCATACTTCTTCCTAGACAGTCTCTTCCCATTCTGTATGTGTGAAACTGATTGTTCCTTCCTAAGTGGAGCACTTTGCATTTATCTTTATTGAACTTCATCCTGTTTACCTCAGACCATTTCTCCAATTTGTCCAGATCATTTTGAATTTTGACCCTGTCCTCCAAAGCAGTTGCAATCCCTCCCAGTTTGGTATCATCCGCAAACTTAATAAGCGTACTTTCTATGCCAACATCTAAATCGTTGATGAAGATATTGAACAGAACCGGCCCCAAAACAGACCCCTGCGGAACCCCACTTGTTATACCTTTCCAGCAGGATTGGGAGCCATTAACAACTACTCTCTGAGTACGGTTATCCAGCCAGTTATGCACCCACCTTATAGTAGCCCCATCTAAATTGTACTTTCCTAGCTTATCTATAAGAATATCATGCGAGACCGTATCAAATGCCTTACTAAAGTCTAGGTATTCAGAGCATGGGTTTGTATCCTTGAACACCTTGGCTAATAGCCATTGATGGACCTAGCCTCCAGAACTTATATAATTCTTTTTTTTTTAATCCAGTTACACTTTTGGTCTTTGCAACATCCCTTGATAACGAGTTCCATAGTTTGACTCTTGCAGGAAGAAGTACTTCCTTTTGCGCATTTTGAACCTGCTCCAGATTAATTTCTTCGGGTAACTCTTATGTTACGTGAAGAGATAAATAGTACTTCCTTATTCGCTTTCTCCACATCATTCATGATTTTATAGACCGCTATTATATCCCCTCTTAGTCATCTCTTTTCTAAGATGAAAAGTCTCAGTCTTATTAACCTCTTCTCATATGGAAGCTGTTCCACCACCCTAAATTTTTTCTTGCACTTCTCTGTATTGTATCCAATTCTAAATGTCTTTTTTGAGATGGGGTGACCAGAACTGTATGCAGTATTGAAGGTGTGGGCATGCCATGGATTTATATAGTGATATAAAATTTTTGTCTTATTATCTGTCTGTCTATCCTAATGATTCCCAACATTCTGTTAGCTTTTTTACTAGTGCTGTTTGATTGTTTTCAGAGAACTATCCACAATGACTCCAAGATCTCTTTCTTGAGTGGTAACATCTAATTTAGATTCCATCATTTTGTATATCTAATTGGGCTTGTATTTTCCCATGTGCATTACTTTGCATTTATCAACACTGAATTTCATCTGCCATTTTGTAGCCCAGTCACTCCTTTGAGATTTCTTTGTAAATCTTTTTCAAATTGTGCCATCTCACTGATTACTCCTTTTTCCAGATCATTTTTGAATATGTTGAACATCACTGGTCCCACAACAGACCCCTGGGAGACATCACTATTTACTTGTCTCCATTCTTTAAACTGACCATTTATTCCTACCCTTTGTTTTCTGTTTTTTAACTAGATTTTGATCTATTAGAGGACCTCCCTCCTATCCCATGACAGCTTACTTTGTTTGTGAGGAACATTTTCAAAGGCTTTCTGAAATTCCAAGTACACTATAACCACTGATTCACTCTTGTCCCTGTGTTTGTTGACCCCCTCCAAGATTGGTGAGGCATGATTTCCCATTAGAAAAGAAGTTTTGACTCTTTCCCAACAAACCAAGTTTATCTATGAGTCTGATAATTCTGTTCTTTACTGTAGTTTCAACCAATTTGCCTGATACTGAATTTAGGCTTACTGGTCTGAAATTGCCAGGATTGCCTCTGGAGCCTTTTTTAAAAATTGGTGTCACATTAGCTGTCCTCCAGTCATCTGGTACAGAAGCTGATCTAAATGATAGGTTACATAGCCCAGTTAATAGTTCTGCAATTTCGACTCTGAGTTCCGTCAGAACTCATGGGTGAATACCATCTGGTCCTGGTGACTTATTATTGTTTAAATACCTCCTCTCATGACACCTCAATCTGGGACAGGTTCTCAGATTTGTCACCTAAAAAGAATGGCTCAGGTGTGGGAACCTCCCTCACATACTCGGTAATGCAGATCGATGTAAAGAATTCAACTAGCTTCTCTGCAATAGCCTTATCTTCTTTGAATGCTTCTTAAGCATCTCAATCATCCAGGGGCTCCATTGATTGTTTGGCAGGCTTACAGCTTCTGATGTCTTTTTTTTTCCTGTTTGTTTTCTAGTCTTTGGTTAGTTGCTCTTCAAATTCTTTTTTAGTGTGCCTAGTTGTACTTTTACTTGCCAGAGTTTATGCTCTTTTCTATTTTCCTCAGTAGGATTTAACTTCCAATTTTTAAAGGATGCCTTTTTGCCTCTAACCACTTCTTTTACTTTGTTGTTTAGCCATGGTGGCATTTTTTGGTCTTTTTACTATATTTTTAAATTTGGGGTATACATTTAAATTTAGCCTCTATTATGGTGTTTTTTAAAAGTTTCTGTGCACCTTGCAGGCATTTCACTTTTGTGTACCTTTTAATTTCCATGTAACTAGCTTCCTCATTTTTGTGTCATTCCCCTTTCTGAAATTAAATGCTACTCTGGTGGGCTTCTTTGATGTCCCCTTGCCCCAAATATGTTAAATTTAATTATATTATGGTTGTTATTACCAGCTATGTTCATCTCTTGGACCAGATCCTGTGCTCCACCTAGACTAAATTGAGAATTGCCTCTCCCCTTGTGGGTTCCAGGACCAGCTGCTCCAAGAAGCAGTCATTTATGGTGTCAAGAAACTTCATCTCTGCATCCTGTCCTGAGATGACATGTACCCAGTCAATATGGGGATAGTTGAAATCCCCCATTATTATTGAGTTTTCTATTTTGATAACCTCTCTTGTCTTCCGAAGCATTTCATAATCCATCCTGGTCAGGTGGTTGGTAGTATATTCCTACTGCTATATTCTTATTATTCAAGCATGGAATTTCTATTCCATTCATTAAGATGTTTAGTTTATTTGACTTTATTCTTTCTTTCACATACAGTGCCACTCCCACACCAGTGTGACCTACTCTGTCATTCCTATGTGTTTTGTACCCTGGCATTACCAAGTCCCATTGATTATCATCCTTTCACCAAGATTCTGTGATGCCTATTAGATCAGTAGCCTCAATTAATACCAGGCAGTCAAGTTCACCTATTTTAGTAGTTAGACTTCTAGCATTTGTATACAAGCACTTATCATATTTGTCACTTTTTAGCTGTCTGCCATTATGTGATATAATTGAATGGGACTCTTCTTCATTTGACTGTTTCTCTTTCATTCCTACCTGTACTTTATCAATTTTCATTCTCTCCTCTTTAATAGGATATACAGAATCCTTATTAATAGATCTTCCCTTAAAGGATATCTCGGTTTGAACAAGGGTTCTTCTGTGCTTGTCTGCTTTCCCCAGTTTAAAAACTAGGGGAGACTGTGATGCGTCCTGAAAGATGTGGCCCAACCAGGGAGCTCAGCTTATAGAGAAGAATGGAAGCCTGAGGCAGCTGAACTACAATTCCCATGGGTCACTGTGGCAGCATTTTAGAATCAAAGTATTTCAGTGTTTAGCTGAAATATTTTAATTTTAGATTCTCATCAAAATATCAAATTTTTCTATTGCACAAACCTTCTGTTTTCTGACTAGTTCTTATTAGTGAGCCCATATAACATCCTCCAAGATACAAGATCATGAAAACAGAGTCTCATACTGTATATTCATCTACCATAGCCCTCCACAAATTCTTGGTGTTCCCCTAGCCTTCCCATTCTCTCATCAGCAACTGGTAAAGAAGTTCTGAATATGTATCAGTGCAAAGCCATCATAGTGTTTTCCCAGCATCGCATTTGGCAGACACCATTTTGAGCTCATGTATTCTATAGGGTCTCCTTTGGTCTAGGGAATAGCAGATACTGCCACAAGCTTCTGTGCTAATGAAAGGCTGGCATATTTTTGTATTGAATCAGCCCCAAAGCTATCTGTCACTTAGTCCAGCTGAGTGTGCGGTGCTGAATCTGCTTTCCATTCCCTAGAGTTGTGGTACATTGAAAATAGACTCAAGCAGGTCAGACTAATTTTGTTTCCTATAATCAATCTGACAGCCCTTCCTGTGGAACTATATAATTCTCTGTTACAAGTTTCATTAGGACCAGGCATTGCACAGAAATGACCTCAGGAGAATTGTTTGCAGTGTTGTTGTAGCCGATAGGACCTGGAGAAGAGCTCCATGTAAACTCAAAAGCTTGTACCTTCTGCCAACGGAAGTTGAGCCAGTAAAAGATGTTATCTCCTTCATTTTGTCTCTCCCGGGGGAACTATGAGGACAGTTTGTTTTTTTATCACAACACTGGAATTAAAATTAAATGAAAGGAGGAAAAGAACGTGCTGCGAGCCCTCCAGTGTGTTGTTTGAGCTGTCGTTTGCATGTAGAACACACAGGGGCATGGCAAAATCTGCATGATTTTTCTCTTGGCCTCTCTGATCTGCTGTGCGAGTCAGCTATAACACTCTAATAGTTGAGCTGCTCTTTCTCCTGCTGTGTCTCATAGCACTCACAGGAGATGCAGAGCAGGTAGGTCAACTGAACAGCTGCCAGATGGACTTAGAGTTGGGGCAGGAAGTTGTGAGATGGTACCAAAGAAACATGCTCATTGGGGAAATGTCTACTCATAATTTAAGCCTGAGTCTAAGCCTGGGCTCAAACCAAACCCCTCTTGAGTCCACACTGCAAATGTATTATCCTAGGGCTCAGACCCAGCATTTCAGGACCCTACAGGGCTGGAGTGTCTGACCCTGTGTTAATCATGACCTGGCATCCGAACAATGTTGGTGTCCTGTGTGCATGCATCCCTGGTTTGGCTTAGGTCCAGGAAGTCCTCTAGATGTATCCCACAGTTCCCAGTGGCGGAGGAGCAGTGGTGCAGGCAACCAGTGCAGCAGCTGGAAACGCCACCATCTGGCTGAGCATGCTCCCACTCCTGCTTCTCCATGGCGGTGGCAGCTCCTTCTCGCTGCTCTGCAGAGCTTGCCTGGAACAGGGAGCAAAGTTGACAGTTGGGAGGTGGCTTGTTGTTAGGAGTCATCCATCCCCCAGCAGTGCTGAGTTTGGAGCTCTGCCACTCACCCTTCCTGCAGGGTTCTGCATTTTAACCCTTGTTCCCAGGTGTCCCCATCACCTTGGGTAGTGTGTGGAGGGGCGCCTGAGCTGCATACATTGTGAGGACAGGGAGTGGGAGCCAGTCCCAAAACCTCCTCACAGCCTCCTGCAGTGATGACTCTGGCTCCAGTACATCCTTGCTGATGGGGGTGGGGGAGAGACTGGGAGCAGGGGCCAGAGAGTGGAGCGGGAACCAAGTGGCTGCCCTGAAGGGAGGGGGAATGGCTGATGTGTTGGGAGTCATCCCTCTCCTGACTGTGTTGAGCCATGAGTCCTGCCATTCCTCCTCTCTGCAGGTCCCATTGCACTCTCTGTCCCTTGTTCCTGCCCTCCCTGGATTTGCATGTGCAGAGAGGCATCCAAGCTGCATGCACTGTCGGGGGGGCAAGTGGGAACTAATCCCAAACTTCCCCACAGCCTCCTGGGATCCCTTATCCCTACCTCCTGAGGTGTGGTGGGGGCAGGGATACGGGATCCGGCCCAGGGGGTGCTGGAACACACTGCACCCTGAGCTCTGGGGATGCACTTTACCGCTCTGCAGCCAACAGCAGCCAGGCTGGGGTGTGTGTGTGTTTTTTCACCGATGACTTCATTTTATATCAAACTTCTAAACAGACAGACAAAAATAAATAACCAAACAAAAATACTGTCGCTGAACATCCCACTTTAAAAATTAAAAATTGCAAAGTTTCACTGTAATAGTCAGACAACCCTGGAGACCGATGTGCTAATTATCCTCAGAACAGGTGCACATGGGAATTTTCCTGCCGATGTGTCTCAGTCCAGTGCTGGAGAGAGAGCCCAATTCTCAGATTAGAAGGTAGCTCAGTATAAAGCCTTCTCAAACTGCCATCATTCTACCGAGACAGCCACCAAGGGAGCGAATTGTGCAGTTTATGTACTTGTGCTCCTTATGGGCTAGCTAGGTACTTTGGAATAGGTTTACTTTGACTTGGATCTATACACTGCAGTATGGACTCCAGAGCAACTAGGTTCGAGCATGGATCAGAAAATTCTTAACCTAGGGTTAAATTGTAGTGTAGACTCTGTAGCCCAGGGTTCCCTGACACAGGTCAGCTGACTCAAGTCCCACAAACCCTAGAGTTACATCCCTGTGTAGACATTAGCATTGCCACCAGTCCGGTTTTTACCTAGACAATCTGGTGTTTGGCTTCTATGTCTGGGTGCTATTTAGGGTTGCCAGGTGCCTGGTTTTCAGGGATCTGGCAACCCTAAATGACACCCAAACCAAAAGTCTGGTTACCACAGGGTATGGGGAGATGCTGGGTCATTAACCTGCGCCAGCCTCTGCTCAGCCAGGGCCGCCTCCTACCTGCAGGTAGGCTCCTTGAGATGATCCAGCAAGTGATGGGGGAGGGAAGGAGGGAGAGAAGCGAGTGGTGGGGGCCAGGTCTTATGGGGAAGAGCCAGAGAAAGGGGCGGGATCTTGGAGGAAGAGGCAAGGAAAAGGACGGGGTCTTAGGGTGTCCAGTTACCAGTGATTAGAAAGGTGAGAAGCCTAATAGACATAGTCTGGGAAGTTTTGACTAAGTTGTTCTAGTGGGTCCCCAAATAGTTGGCACATACTGTGAAAATTATATGCTGGCTTCTCACGTCAAGTTGATAAAGTCTAGAATTCACAAATGGGTTTAAATAATGAAACAGTCACAGTTGCATGTCCAGTCAGTGTAGAGTTTATCTGAATGTAAAGATCTACTTCTATTAAAGTGCCTCACGTACATAGATCCATATGAAAAAAGTGCCAGATAAAAATAGGTAACACTACATAGGTTTCATTTTTCAGGAGGTAAAATTGGTTCCCACTTACACCTGGGCACGTCTGTGACCTCAGTGGGATTGCATTGATGTGGAGGAGGGTAGAATTTGGGCATGTATGTGTGTACAGTATTGATCAATGTCCTTTGTGATTCTCTCAGCTGTGCAAGAGACTCCACATAATTACTGTCATACCCTTTGTGACTGTGCTGAAGCATGTCTGCAGCTGCCTGTCAAACGCTGAAGGGAATTTCTGAGAATTGAGAGGTTAAGATTAAGCTTTCAATTAAATGAGCATCCAGGATATGTTTTCAGACTGTGCTTTAAGGGGAGAGTTGGCGCAATGAGGTGCAAAATCAAGTGTGCAAAGAAACAGGATTATTTTCCAAAGTGAAATGTAATTGCCTAGTGCAAATGAAATGGAGGGCTCTGAGTGGTTCATTATGCACCTAAATATTTGCCTTCTGCTGCCTGTGACTTGCTTTCAGATGTTCAGCAAATGAAAAGTCAAGATTTTATGTTTACAGTTCCCAGAATAATTGCAAATAAAGATGAGAAAGGGACGTCTAGACCATCAGTTCAAACAAATAATGGGATTGCAATGATCCTGCTATCCCATATTACTAAATGGCAAAAGGGATCCTGGTATGATGAGGTTGCTTGTGATTGTAAGGGGCAGCAGCCCTAGGGTCCCTTCTGGTTTATGTTCCTAAAAGCTCATGCTTCAGTGCTCAGCCAGTCACCTGCAGGGGTCAGGAAGGAAGATTTTTTCCCTCTTAATGTATTGATTTTTTTTTAATTACCTCCTTCCTGTAAAGCACTTGGGCCGGCCACAGCTGGAGTTAGGACACTGGATGGAGAGGGCCAGTGCTCTCAGGTGGCACTGAGCATTTTCTCTTAGTTGCTTGGCTGGCTAGTTCTTGCTCATATGTTTAGGGTCTAACTCATCACCATATATGGGGTTGGGAAGGAATTTTTCCCCCAGGGCAGATTGGCAGAGACCTTGGGTTGGTGGTTGTTCTTTTTTGTTTGCTTTCCTCTGCAGCCTGCGGGTGCAGGTCACTCACCGGGATTTTCTGGGTATATCTCAGTCAGTTGTCTGCCATTGCAGGGGCCTTGTGCACCTCAGTCCCTTCTATTCTCTGCCTGTGGCCTACCACAGTTTAGTCTCTGGTGGACTGCAATACTTTGGTCTCATTTCCGTTGGTGGTATCTGAGATGCCTGAGTCTTTTGTGAATGGAACAATCCTCTGTAATTATTGTACTACAGAATTAATTATAATTATCCCCTATATGAATGGGAGTGTCTTTGTGCCACCGAGGTACACTGAGCTGACACAGCAGGACTCTGTTCTGCTGAATTGAAGCGAAACTACCCATGAATTATGTCCTCTCCCCTGGCATCAGCGGATAACCGCCTGAAGGGAAAGCATGTTTTCTTAAATGGTGAATCACCAACGCCTGAAGCAAAAGGAATGTGCTGAGCTAAAAGCATTAAACAACCTGAAGCCTCCGAGCCAAAGTATATCTGTGAATTCTGAACCTTGGCAATATTGAAGACGGACCTTCCTATCTTATGGTATCCCTGAACATAGAGGTGAAATAAGACCCCAAAAGTCAACTTGCATGGATTGCTGTGGGTACCATCCAAATACCCATTTACAATCAGGTAACCTGACTCACACCTGTGATTCTTGAAAAAGAGCCTGTCACATATTCACATATTCCATAGTTATGGAAATATCTGCATGGAAGTGAAATGAATATTGGTTCAGCAGCCTTCAGCACCAGTGCTAACCTGGCATACAGATAACAGAGATGGGCAGAAGTTAGAACTTTAGATTCTGGTTGTGATTATGAATTCAATATTTCAGGTTTCATTGACAAAATCAATTATATGCTTGTTGAAATAATTTGCTACTTCTGCTGCCTGCTCCTTCCACATGCACACAGGCAGCCTTGTCTGAGACGATATTTCTTGACTGTGTTGTGTGTTTTGGGTCCTGCCTCATCACTCCCTGAAGCTGGCCAGTATAAAATAGGTGTGACAGTGTGGTGAATCTCAGGCCTTTATCTGTAATGTCTTCCTAGAGTAATGAACAAATATCAAAACCTGGCATCAATCGAGATACAAAACAAGTGGCCGTGCTAATTTCAGTTATTTGTGAACTTACCAGTTAGTCTTTATCTTTTTTCTCATTTGTAGAGTGCTCCAGTGATGATGATGTCCCTTCAGCTGCCAACATTGTTAAAAAATTCCATTAACAGTTCCCCAAATAGGGTGAGAGTCTGGAGGCCACCCGACTTGCAATCACACAGAATTGTTTCTGGCATTTAGGTGACTTGCAGGTTATTTTAAATATGCAAATCCTAATTCAGGCCCCCAAAAGGCCTGGTTTTGAGATAAGCAACCCAACCTTAGGATGCTAGTCCAAACCTACAGAGGCCTGCCCTGCAAGGTCCCATTTTTGTTCATGTGCACAAACTCCTCCTCTCAACCAACAAGTTTGGGGCCTTGTGTGGGAGAGGCCATCTCCAGTGTGCTTAGGGGCAGGATGGCAGGTCCCACAGCATCTTAGGAGGCTAATGGTCCCGTTGTGCTGGATGGAGAAGAGGAGATATGGTGCTGGTGCATTACTGCAATGCTTTCTCTTCCCCAGTCTCTATTCACAGTGTTGCTGAGACTGAGGTGAGGGTGGACAGAATATTTAGCCATAGGTTGCTACCAGTTGTTCAAAACGTTGCCACTTAGCGTCAATAAAAGGACTTTTTTCCTAACTGCTAAACCAGTTGCCTATGACTTTCACCTAGATGGCAAACATCAAAGGGTTGTTGTTTTAAAAGCCTAGGGGTGTCTGGGCTAAAATGAGGCATCTTAAAAAAAATATTTTAATGAAGCAAATACTGACTTCTGATATTGATTGTTGAGTTATCAAAATGGGCTGAAACATCAGGATGGTATTTTCCTAAAGGGGCTGTAAATCATGATGTTCATGGAAGCAAGAAGCTAATATATAGATTATTAGATGCATTTTGAATGCTTCTTATTGGAACATCTAGGAACCGCTCCATTAAGGGCTTTATGGCCATAAATTTCAAAAGTACACCTCTACCCCGTTATAACGCCACCCGATATAACACAAATTTGGATATAACGTGGTAAAGCAGCACTCCGGGGGGGCAGGGCTGCGTGCTCCAATGGATCAAATCAAGTTCGATATAACACAGTTTCACCTATAACGCAGTAAGATTTTTTTGGCTCCCGAGGACAGCGTTATATCGAGGTAGAGGTGTATTGCAGAAGTAGCTCTTTTCTGAAGCTAATATTTTAAATGGTTGATATCCCTGGATGTCCAGAGAATACTTTTATTCTCATTCTGAAGTGACAAGTAATTTTCAGACAACTCAGCGCATTCCATCTGGATTTACATATGTGCTTTGATTAACACTGTTCTAGAATTCAGTATTGTTAACTATGACAATACTGCCAGCCATGAGCCAAGACTATAATACATATATAGATAATATCATAATGTCAAAACATAGACCCTATGTAACAATAACGAATAATCTGTCTCCATAACAAGTTCATTGTCTGAGCCAAGATTTCTGTCGAACTCCACAAGTGGATCAGCGAATTATTTGAGTTGGCGTTAGTACTATCTGCTGCAAGACACTGAGCCAGATCCTGGGCTGTGAGGCAGCTTTGTGCTGCTTTGCTGGTGCAAAACTTCTCTGAAGCTGGACCAGCTGGCCTCCAGAGCATATACTATGAACAGAAAGCTACGCTCTGCTGATCCTGAACTGCTGCAATGGCTCATGGAGACATTAGAAGCTGGCTCAATTTAGAGCTCCTAAGTGACTTTAAATTGTGCTGGGACGCTGTCCCAGAACAGCCTAGGATTGGGCAAGCACACATTGGCATAAAACCACCCTGTATGGTTTCTCTCCCCCAAACTGAGTGGTGCTGAATATTTTTCAGCTGCAGCTCAAAGTCTGGCCATCCACTGGGCTTCCTTCTTTTTAGCTCTTGCTAAGTTTGTTCAATAGAATGGAGGAGGCAAGGAGGAGGCAGGTGACAGGAAATTGGAGCACTGAGCAATGTAAAAAGGCTGATGCTTTTTCTTTGCTGCATGTGGCTGAGAATCGCACTGTAGGTGGCACTGGACTATAGAGGTTCCCAATCTCTCTTTGAGAGCTATTATTGCAAAAAGCTGTAGGATGTATTCGTTATAAGCTGGAGCAAGGGTCACCCTAACAGGTTGAGTTTTCTGGGGCTTTGGAACTGAAGTCCTCACCAGTTGCATTTTTCACCTGTTTTCCTCTTTTAAAATATCTATATTGGAAATCTGCATTTTTATTTCTTAACTACTATCTTCAGCTTGACAATCTCAGATTTGGGGTCTTTGCAGTCTCTAGGGCTCCTGATGAGGCTGGCACTACCATACAACTTAATGTAATGCTTTTAAGCCCATTAACTATTCTTACATCTACAGTATATTTTCTTGGGTTTTCAACAGTGGAAGGGAAAGAAGAAGTGAGCTGTTATTGGCATGATCAGCAACGTTTGGGTGTTATGGGAATATTTCTGAACTTCGCTGACTACATTTGAGGACTTATGTAGGAACATAGATATCAAGGCTGATTCCCCACTCTGGCACTCCTAGTGCAGAAGATGGGGACGCGCAAGGATTCAAAAAATTAATACTGGTCACTCCAGGCTTGTATTAAACTCCCAAGGTTACAGCTTTTCTCTGACCTTGGATTGGAAGATGCTGCCATCACCCAAGTGCAGAATCCTTTTGAGAGCCCAGGAAGGTGCACTTGGGAATTCCTTCCTACCCTCAATCCCTTTCATCCAGGCTATGGGGAAGAGCTAAGAAAGGGAAAATAAGAGGAAACCAGCTGTACCAGCTAATTAAACGTGCACAAACCTCTTAAGTCACAAAACTCCAATTCTGTTCTTTAAAAAGGTAAATGTTGTTAGTAAAAAAGAAAGAAAATACATCTGGAACTCAGATTTTAAAAGAGTAGCTACAAGGATTAAGCACCAAAAATAGCTTTCTTGAGGTCCAGCTTAAAGGTTACAAGCAAAATAAAAACACCTGGGGTTAGCACAGAGAAATCCACAAGCCATAATGAAATAAAAGAGATAAACCTAATTGCATCTTCCTAGACATTTCCTGATCTACATACATATCTGGGATTTTAAATGAGCAGTTTCTAGGTATGATACTGATGATTTTTCATATCTGTCCCAAGCGTCTTACAGCATAGCTCTGCCCTGTTTGTCTCTCCCCAGGAGAAGAACCACAGACAGACAAAAGGGGAGACTTTCTTCCATTTTAAAAAGGTCTAGCCTTCCCACTGGCTCTTTCAGCCAGGTGCCCGCTCACTTCCTTTTACCTATGTACAGCAGAAAGATTTTTTTAACCCTTTACAAGTAGAGCAATCAGAGAACAGCTACTAAGAGGGATTTTATAGTTACTGGCTGGCTGGGTGCCCATAAAAGGCAGCTACCCCCTTCTTCATTTATCACAATAAGAACGGCCACACTGGGTCAGACCAAAGGTCCAGCTAGACCAGTATCCTGTCTTCCGACAGTGGCCAATTCCAGATGCCCCAGAGGGAATGAACAGAACGGGTAATAATCATGTGATCCACCCCCTGTCACCCACCTACATAAAAATAGTGATGCAATAAGCTCCCACAGCAGCCAGTGAAAGTGACAGTTGCTCAGCACTTCTGACTATCAGGCCACTTTTATTTAGATGTTTAAATATGGATTTATATGTCTAACCCTAGGCAGCTAAGTTTGAAAATGTTGTTCTAAGTCAGGGGTCGGAAACCTTTCAGAAGTGGCGTGCCGAGTCTTCAGTTATTCATTCTAATTTAAGGTTTCGCATGCCAGTAATACATTTTAGCATTTTTAGAAGGTCTCTTTCTATAAGTCTATAATATGTAATTAAACTATTGTTGTATGTAAAGTAAATAAGGTTTTTAAAATGTTTAAGAAACTTCATTTAAAATTGAATTAAAATGCAGAGCCCCCCAGACTGGTGGCCAGGACCCAGCAGTGTGAGTGCCAGTGAAAATCAGCTTCCATGCCACCTGTGGCTCACGTGCCACAGGTTGCCTACCCTTGTTCTAAGTTCTTTGGCTAGCTCAGCGTCCCACTGGCACTGGATAGAAGCATGGCAACAGATGTCATTGTGTTGCCCTGGATTTGAGGGGTGTGTATACCACAGAATGTAATCAAGCTAGTTGCAACTATATTATGTGCATTCAGCCACCCTAAATTAATGAAATAAACCACCACATAATTATGGTTAATTTGCAGACTGTCTTTCAGAAGCAGGGTCAAAACTGGCTACAGTTTCTGGCAATCAGAATGGGAGGAGGGAAAAGACAAGTCAACAACTGAGACTGAAAACTTTGGCAGAGGGAAAACTTTGAGTCTGGATGCCTCTGATATTAGAAGCTTATTGAAAGTTAGGAAAAATGATGATTTAGAAGGAGCATCACTATGAACTACATGTTTTGTAGTAGTTATAAAAGATTAGCTGATACAGCTTACCTTGGAGCATTCCTCTGAAGCCATTTTGAGACATTTTTTCCTGACGCCCTTTCTCCCTGGAGAGAGAGCAACTGGCCACTGTGATCCTGCTGTTAATTACTCAACACCGTTCCAGATAATAGACAAATATCTAAGATGTTCTAAACTTATTGCTTATGTCTGTGTGTGCTTAAATCTAAGGCCTGGTCTACACGACACGTTTAAACCGAATTTAGCAGTGTTAATCTGATTTAACCCTGCACCCATCCACACAATGAGGCCCTTTATATCGATATAAAGGGCTCTTTAAACCGATTTCTGTACTCCTCCCCGACGAGAGGAGTAGCTCTGAAATCAGTATTGCAATGTTGGTTTAGGGTTAGTGTGGCCGCAAATCAACGGTATTGGCCTCTGAGCGGTATCCCACAGTGCACCTCTGTGACCGCTCTGGAAAGCAATCTGAACTCAGATACACTGGCCAGATAGACAGGAAAAGCCCCGCGATCTTTTGAATTTCATATCCTGTTTGCCCAGCGTGGAGCTCTGATCAGCATGGGTGGCGATGCAGTCTCAAATCCAAAAAGAGCTCCAGCATAGACCGTACAGGAGATACTGGATCTCATTGCTGTATGGGGAGACAAATCTGTTCTATCAGAGCTCCATTACAGAAGGTGAAATGCCAAAGCATTTGAAAAAATCTCCAGGGTATGGTAGACAGAGTCCACAGCACAGTGCTGTGTGACAAGCGTAACGGAAAGCCAAAGAATCAAATGGACACTCATGGAGGGAGGAAGGGGGTACTGAGGACTCCAGCTATCCCACAGTTCCTGCAGTCTCCAAAAAGCATTTGCATTCTTGGCTGAGCTCCCAATGGTTGAAGGGTCAAAAACATTTTCCCAGGTATTTCAGGGTATATGTCGTCAATTTACACCCTTCCTCCCCCTGAAAGAAAAGGGAAAAAAATCGTTTCTCCCCTTTTTTCAATGTCACTCTGTGTCTACTGCATGCTGCTAGTAGACGGGGTGCTGCACCGCTGAACACCAGCATCCCCTTCCCGGTGGCAGATGGTGCAATATGACTGCTAACCATTGTCATCATCAGCCCATGAGTGCTCCTGGCTGGCCTCGGTGAGGTCGGCCGGGGGCGCCAGGGTAAAAATGGGAATGACTCCCAGTCATCCCCGGCAGATGGTACAGAATGGCTGGTAACCGTCTTCATCATAGCAACTGGAGACTGAGCTCTAGCAGCCCCCCCCCCCCCGCTTTCATGTCTAAAGAAAAGATTCTGTACTGCCTGGACTATCATAGCAGCAGGAGGCTGGGCTTCTCTCCCCCCCCCGACCCTTTAATGTCCTGCCTGGACTATCATAGCAGCTGGAGGCTTCCTTCCCGTCATTTTATCTCACTAAAATGTCAGTGTTTCTTATTCCTGCATTCTTTATTACTTCATCACACAAATGGGGGGACACTGCCATGGTAGCCCAGGAGGGTTGAGGGAGGAGGGAAGCAACAAGTGGGGTTGATACAGGGGCACCCCAGAGAATGGCATGCAGCTCATCATTTCTGCGGGATCTCTGGGGCTCTGACATGGAGCAGCTGTGCTCGCTGGTTCTCTAGTACACTTGCCCCATATTCTAGGCAGGACTGAGTCTATTTTTAGACAAAACATAAAGAAAGGAATGACTCAGGGAGTCATTCCCATTTTTGTCTATGCGCCCACGGCCGACCTCAGCGAGGCCAGCCAGGAGCACCCATGACAGCAGCAGATGGTACAGAACACTGATAACCATCATCTCATGGCATGGCAGACAGTGCAATAGAGATGGTAACCGTGTCTCCTACCTTGCAAAGGTAAATGAATGCTGCTGTGTAGCACTGCAGTACTGCGTCTGTCAGCAGCATCCAGTACACATACGGTGACAGTGACAAAAGGCAAAATGGGCTCCATGGTTGCCATGCTATGGCGTCTGCCAGGGCAATCCAGGGAAAAAGGGCGCGAAATGATTGTCTGCTGTTGCTTTCACAAAGGAAGGATTGAGTGACGACATTTACCCAGAATCACCTGTGACACTGTTTTTGCATTGGGATCTCAACTCAGAATTCCAATGGGCGAGGAAGACAGTGGGAACTATGGGATAGCTACAGGATAGCTACCCACAGTGCAATGCTCTGGAAATCAACGCTAGCCTCGGTACATGGATGCACACTGCTGAATTAATGTGCTTGTGTGGCCGCGTGCACTCGACTTTATACAATCTGTTTTACAAAACCGGTTTATGTAAAATCGGAATAATCCCGTAGTGTAGACATACCCTAATAAACTGCAGTGTTAGAGCACAAGAGCCTGCTTATTTGCATTTAATCCTTGATCTGCCAGAATTGCTGTGTTCCCATTGATTTATTTCTGACATCGCCTGGAGTGAAATAGTTAAGTTACCACTATTGGAGTTCTGATAACCTCAGGTAAAATTTGCATGTCCCTGTCCCTAAAATTTGGTGGGTGAATCTGAGGGGATGGGGAAAATGTAGAATCTTGGGACATGAGGTCTCTCAGTAGCTAGAGCAAGAGGACCATATATGGCTCAGAGGTTAATTATGCCTATACCTGTAGACTGCTTCTGGTTCAAATCCAGCCCAGGTCAGTCCTGACTGAATCATCATCACAACTGTTGTATGCTGTGTTGGTCCCAGGATATTAGAGCATCAAGATGAGTGAGGTAATATCTTTTATTGGATCAACATCTGTTGATGAGAGAGCTTGTTGAAAGCGTGTCTCTCTTACCAGCAGAAGTCAGTCCAATAAAAGATATTACCTCACCCACCTTGTGTCTCATCATCACAAGGATGTTTGGTGGCCTAAATTCAATGAGATTCTCAGTTGAAAGATACATGAACATATATAACCCACTGGTGAGGATGTGTTCCAGGCCTGCCTCTGTGCCAATTCACATAGGATATGACATGTTATAACCCCCACACCTGAGTTATGGTTCTTTAGCTCTAGCAGCAGTATCTCATGCTTTTAAGCTCTAGCAGCAGTATCTCATGCTTTTAGCTGTAATGATCCTTTGTGTCAGCCAAGAGGGTGTTTACTACATGTGCATGCATGGAAAGCCCTCCTCGCTTCTACAGTTAGTCCAATTGGCATCTTAGTTGGTGGTTCTGCAAAGAATCCAAGGCTTCGATGGACTAAATTATCCTTTTACTCTTAGCGGTGGTCTCTTTGCAGGAGAGTTTTGCCATATTAAGAGCATAGTGGGCCACATTGTGCAGATTTCCTGTGTGGGAGGAGGCAAGGAGCTTTATTTCTCAGCCCAAACATAGTCTATTTGGCTGGTCATAATCTCCTTGGGGATCATAGTGTCTGCTCGCCTCTAACGCTCCCAGTGGCATTAGTCATCTCAAAGGGACACGATGAGGCAGGCATACTGTCTGGTCCATGGAACTGGCATGATGTGTGGAGCAGAAGTACCTCTGCAGCATATGCGCCTTGGAAGGGCTGACTCGGACCATCTTCCTTCTGGGCCCTCCATAGATGACATGGCCCATCTGCACACGCTCCAGATTGCTTGAGGGTACCAAGGGGCAGAACTTTGCCTATTGCAGAGGAATCTTGACCATCCATTGCCTGTGCTACACCTGTTTTGTAGATAAACTTGGATTTCTAAGTCTATCAGTCAGACATCTTTCTAGCAGCAAGTTCAAACAAATGAGTGTAACAGACCCATGGCAACAGGCTTTCTTCTTTGCTCACCTGCTCTCAGAGTTGATCCTGAATGTTAACACTAAGATTCTAGCGTGTCTGCCCCTAGTGCTGGAGTGTTTTTCACCTTTGGACACTCAGCTAGCTTTAATCATGTGTACTTGCTTATCTAATCTCAAAATTCCCATTTTTTAAACTAGCTTCTTATTAACACAGTTGTTATGTTAGTTTCTTATTTTTTTTGTACCATACCAGAGGTTTTGTGAAGTGCTCTAGAAGTAGTCTTATTGCTGGCTGCCCTTCCCTCCACACCCAAAATGGTCTGAAGGGAAAGGTTTGGGGTGAAAGTCATCCTGAGAGGGGCATGAAAAGGGGACTGTCTTCTGGCCACAATGAAGTCAAAGCTCCCATTGATTTCACTGGGGCCAGGATTTCACCCAGGGCTCCATTCATCCCCACAGGGAAACACCAGAGCTACTAGGATAATGAGGTCAGAAGTCCAATGTATTCCATGATTCCTTGGCCACAGAATTGCCCCTCTGCTGCAGAACTGTGCTCCAGCATCTCAAGTATCACTTGATATGTTTCTAGCCCTTACAATTACAAAGACAATCATGAAAATGTGAACCAGCTGAGGCACAACTGTGCCAGTATGCAGACAATCTGCCACAATAGTTCAGAGAGGTGTGAAATGCTCCATTCATTTCAATAAAGAGATGAATGAACAGTCTTTAATGGTGAGAGAATAAATTAATGTTAGTGTGAAAATGGTGTTGCTTTAGATTTTGCCATGGAGTTCACAAGGCCCTGATCATATGGTATAAGTGTCTATCAGACCCCTACATAGGAGAATTGAAATTAAAATGGAATTTGATCTCTCCTATCAATAGACTATTAGACAGCCTAAAATATACAATGATGCACAGATGGGCATGGACCTTTTTGGAGTGTGTATAGTCTTAATCCAGCAAGCACTTTTAAAAGTCATGAACTGCTTCCTGAAGGATAAGAGGGGACACTTGCCATTTTCTTGCTGCAGCTGGAAGATGTCCATGTCTGGTCATCAGCTGGCAATTAAGGGACAGATACTTAGCTAGTGTAAAGTTGCATAGCTTCATCAGTCTTGTTGACTTTAATGGAGTTACGCTAATTTGCATCATCTGAGGATTTGGCCTTCACCAAATGTCCATTTCAGCATGATGGAACTGGGTAAGTACATTCCCCCTGCACGTGTTCTTCACTTTGGAAACAAGTGAATTACAATGTTGTAAATCTGAAGCTATCAAAACCAATTTGTATTCTGATTCCTGATTAATAATGACAGCCAGTTTAACAGCTTTCAAAAATGGAGAGGGACCAGAGTTATGAATCTAGGGACACAAATGAAACTGTCAAAGGAAATTTGTGTGGGTGAATGCCATTCTGGTTAAGCATCTCCCAACAACTGAAACCCACAATAAGAATAATTAATTGCCTAAAACTAAATACAGTGCAACTGGCATAATTTGAACTACTCATATTAGTGGCTGAAATCAAAAGCTCATGGGACTGAATTAGCATAGCTATTACCTCTGTACTGCAATGGATGCAAGTTCTGGGAGCAAACTGACTCATAACAATACTGTTGCTCATTCTTTTCAGATCTTGCAAAGGAACAAGTGCGTGCAGATGTATGACATGCACAGTATTTTGAATCTCAAGAAGCTTGGTGTGGGGGAGGTATAATTGTTTCAAATGTATTAACCTCAATGTCATGAAAAAATCAGGATGATAATCAAATCCTAGCTCTTGGTGGATGTGGAATGTTTGCAATAGTTAGCTAATGGGATGTCTAATTGTTCTGTGATTTTTCAATGTATTTTTTTAATGTCATGAGGAAGACAGCATTTAGGGGCCTTTGATCTTCTCGATGAGAACAGAAAAGAATATCTTGCTTTCTAATATTTTCAAGGTACACAGAAAAGGATTGATCCCTACATTATCTAAGGGTGAATTATTTTACTTTTGTTTCACTAAGGAAACAAACATTCTGTTTTCTGAACTTCCAAGAGAAGAGTTTTCTACAGTCCTGGCTTTCCAGGACTCAATTGCCTCCCGGCACTTCCAAGAGCAAAGAACCTGAGATAAGTGACATCTCATGGACCCACTTCTCCTAGAAGAATGGAGATTTCTGAAGGCCTGTCACAGCTTATTATCTCCACTAGGAGCACAAATTTACAGTGAAAGACTGTCTGTCACAGCTTCCCACCCCGAGGGATGAAGATCTCCAAGATCTATCATGGACCTCTCCCATATACCTCTTTGGGTATGTCAACCCAACATTTGGGAGACACCTCCAATGACAGAGATTTCACAACTTCCCTAGGCAATTTGTTCCAGTGTTTAACTACCCTGACAGGAAATTTTTCCTAATGTCCAAACTGCAATTTAAACCCATTGTTTCTTGTCCTATCCTCAGAGGTTAAGGAGATCTGTTTTTCATCTTCCCCCTGGTAACCTCCCTCCCCCAACCTAAAACCCTCTCTCATTGATGTATTTGAAAACTGTTCTCATGTCCCCCCTCAGTCTTCTTTTCTCTTCTCCAGACTAAACAAAACCAATTTTTTCAATCTTTCCTCATAGCCCATGTTTTCTAAGCCTTTAATAATTTTTGTTGCTCTCCTCTGGATTTTCTCCAATTTGTCCACATCTTTCCTGAAATGTGGCACCCAGAACTGGACACAATACTCCAGCTGAGGCCTTATCAGTGCAGAGTAGAGTGGAAAAATTACTTCATGTGTCTTGCTTACAACATTCCTGCTGAGACATCCCAGAATGATGTTTCTTTTTTTGCAGAACTGTTACACTGTTGACTCATATTTAGCTTGTGATCCCAGATCCCTTTCCACCCCACTCCTTCCTAGATAGTCATTTCCCACTTTGTATGTGTGCAATTGATTGTTCCTCCCTAAATGGAATACTTTGCATTTGTCTTTATTGAATTTCTTCCTGTTTACTTCAGACCATTTCTCCAGCTTTTCCAGATCGTTTTGAATCTTAATCCTATCCTCCAAAGTACTTGCAACCCCTCCCAACTTGGTGTCATCTGCCAATTTTATATTTTATAAATGTATTCTCTATGCCATTATCTAAATCATGTATGAATATACTGAACAGAACCAGACCCAGGACTGATCCTTGTGGGATCCCACTTGACATGCCCTTCCAGCTTGACCACGAACCACTGATAACTATTCTCTTGGGATGGGTTTCCAACCAGCTCTGCACCCATCTTATAGTATCTCCATCCACGTTTCCATAGTTTGTTTATGAGAACGTCATGCGAGACTGTATCAAAAGCCTTTCTAAAGTCAAGATATACCACATCTACAACTTCCCCCTTATCCACAAGGCTTCTTACCCTGTCAAAGAAAGCTATTAGTTTGGTTTGGCATGATTTGTTCTTGATGTATCCTTGTTGACTATTGGTTATCACCTTATTATCTTCTAGGTGTTTGCAAATTGATTGTTTGAAAATTTGCTCCATTATCTTTTTTGGTATTGAATTTAAGCTAACTGTTCTGTAGTTCCCCTGGTTGTCCTTATTCCCCTTGTAGATAGGCACTGTATTTGCCCTCTTCCAATCCTCTGGAATCTCTCCCATCTCTCATGATTTTTCGAAGATAATCACTAATAGCTTAGAGATTTCCTCAGTCAGCTCCTTGAGTATTCTATGATGTACTTCATCAGGTCCTGCTGACTTGAAGACCATCTAACTTGTCCAAGTAATTTTTAACTTGTTCTTTCCCTATTTTAGCCTCTCATTCTATTTCATTTTCACTGGGATTCACTGTGTCGGCTGTCAGATTGCTACTAACCTCTTTGGTGAAAACTGAAAGAAAAAAAGGCATTTTGTACTTTCACCAATTCCACTTTTTCTGTTATTGTCTTTCCCCTCTCATTGAGTAATGGGCCTGTGCTGTCCTTGTCTTCCTCTTGCTTCTAATGTATTTGTAGAACGTTTGCTTATTACTCTTTGTCTCTAGCTGATTTAATCTCATTTTGTGCCTTGGCCTTTCTAATTCTGTCCCTACATGCTTGTGTTGTTTTTTTTAAATATCCATCTTTCATAATTTGATCTGGTTGCCACTTTTTGTAGTACTTTTTTTTTTGAGTTTCAGATTATTGTAGATCTCCTGGTTAAGTCTGCATGGTCTCTTGCCATACTTCCTATCTTTCTGACACAGTGAGATAGTTTGCTTTTTTACCCTTAATAATGTCTTTGAAAAACTGCCAACTCTCTTGAACTGTTTTTTCCCTTAGATTGCTTCCCATGGGAATTTACCTACCAACTCCTTAAGTTTGCTAAAGACTGCCTTCTTGAAATCCATTATCTTTATTCTGCTGTTTTCCCTCCTACCATTCCTTAGAATGATGAACCCCATCATTTCACTCAAGCAGCCTTTCACTTTCAGATTCTCAACCAGTTCCTCCCTATTTGTCAAAATCAAATCTAGAACAGTGTCTGCCCATGTTGCTTTCTCCACCTTCTGAAATAAAAAAAAATTGACTCTGATGCATTCCAAGAACATGTTGGATAATCTGTGCCCTGCTGAATTATCTTCCCAACAGTTGCCTGACTAGTTGAAGACCCCCATCACCACCAAGTCCTGTTCTTTGGATAATTTTGTCAGTTGTTTAAAAAAGGGTTCATCCACCTCTTCCTTCTGGTCTATAGTAGATGGTCTATAGTAGGCCCCTACCATGACCTCACCGTTGTGTTTTTACCCCTTTTATCTTTACCCATCGACTTTCAACAAGTCAGTTTTCTATTTCCTTCTCAACATCAGTCTAAGTGTGTACATATTTGATGTTCAAGGCAATCCCCTCATTTTTCCCTGTCTGTCCCTCCTGACCAAGCTGTACTCTTCTATACCAATATTCCAGTCATATGTATTATCCCACCAAGTCTCTGTGATGCCAACTATGTCTTAGTTGTGATTATTCACTAGTATTTCTAGCTCTTCCCGTTTATTCCCAATACTTCTTGCATTAGTATACAGACATCTAATGTATATCTGACAAGGACTCTTTTCATGAGCAAAAATAGATAGAAGCTGCTAATACATAAAGCCCAGGAAATGCTGAATATGTGCAAACATATCTGCAGAGATTGCTGTTTGGATTGAAAAAAGTTGATGCTTATAGCCAATTGTGTGCACAAGGGAAATAAATATTTGCTGGTTAATTTTAATTACTATAAAATGCTTAATTACTACTTAACACATCTTTGGATGCCAGAAAAGGTTTCTGCTACAAGACATGAGTCAATGGCCTGTGAATGAGAAACCCAAATACCTTCCCTTCTGGGGAAATAGAGGCTATTTCTATGTGCTATAGTCAGAGAAATAATTTAGAAGTACTCCAGAAATGCAACCCAGTGATGTGAAAGGACCTCAAGGACAAAAGGAGGAACACCCAGAGAAGGTCACCAGAGCTCAGTGAGTCACTCAAAAAGCCTGCCAAGAATAATAGCTCCTATGATCCAGGGTCTCGTTTAGAATGTTCCTGCCTTCTTTTACACTTCTGGGTTCTAATACTGCCTCTTAGTGATCATGCTCACCAGTTTTAATTTCTCAAAATTTGTTTTCTCAAATTATTAAAATTACTGCTGGGTTCTCTCAACCTGTTTCTTAGCACATTGAACATGTAACAGTTTTATCATTCTTATCTTCCTCTTGAGCTAGATTCCTGAAAAGCTGAGTAGCTCATTCACATCTAACATGCAAAATGATGAGCTGCTTCTCTCATATTTCTTACTTATAGGGAAGAATTAACTGAGACTCCAAAGAGCTTAGTGACCACAAACTTGTCTATTACACTCAAATTCTAAATCGGTTCCTCCCTATCAGCTAGAAATATTCAGTCAGGCATGTCAACTGTTAGCATTCTCTATTTGTGGGTCTTGTTCTGTAGTTAAATTATGAGGCTCTTTGATAATACATATTTATCTGTATTTGTTGTCTAATGCAAGCCCCGTACCATTGCCTTAAACTTTGCTTGGAAGAAAAAGAGTGAAACTGAATATTGGCAGAATAAAAAAACAAAGCGCACACAACACATTTAAATAGACACAGGTTTTCTTTTTTATTTGACCTGGCAATCATATCATTATCATTAATTTTTAAAGAAGAAATGACAGAACTATGTTCTAAAAATAAAACTAATTGGAGTCAAATCAATAATAAACACATCTCTATCTGTACACCTCTACATCGGACTTAAAGGGACACTGTCAGCTTAAAAATTAGGGACCAGCTCTTCATCCGACACAAACTGACCTAGCTCTCCTGAGCTAAGAGTTTGCCCCAGATGAGGACCTAGCACAACATGTTGTATTGAAAACACACACATGTCTTTGTGTATGGCTATAAATACTGTAGTTTATTAGGGAGAGGACTTTTAAAATCCATTTTTCATGTCACTTATGATTTTGGTTTCTTTCTTGTATTTCTATCAGTCTGGAAAACAAAAACAGCTTCCCTTTTGTTTATAGTCAGTTTCACTTTCATCTTCATTTTTAGGGTTTATTTCCCCCCCTTTTGCCTCCCTTTTCACTTTTTTTCCCTTTACCCCCATCATGTCCAGTAGCACAATGGAAAAAGGGGAGGAAATGGAAAAAGAGCAGAAGGGAGCTAACAAATAGGAAAATGTAATTCTTCTGGTTTTTTAAAGCTGCAAGTTTTTGAAATGTTTTCTTTTTAAAAACTTCAAAGTGGAAATTTAGAAAACATGATTTCCCCACCCCCTTGACTAGTGATAATGATAAACTTTCTTTAGAATTGTGTAGCAGGGATACCATTCTCTCTATATATTTTTAAAATTAATTTCTACTAAGCTCTAGCACATTTATAAATAATGCCACCGATTGTATTATTATTTATTATTATTTGTGCTATTGTAGCACCTAGGAGCCCTAGTCATAGGCCAGGACCCTACTGTGCAAAGCTTTGAACAAACACAGCACAAGAAGATAGTGCCTGCCCAAGGAGCTTACATAAGACAAGAGATGGATACAGACTGATGGGGGTGACCAAGGAAACAATACTTGTGATAAGCATGATTGGCAGCACAACAGTCTCGATACACAACAACCTGGCCAATGTTAGGGTTTTTGTAGGCACCATAGCAAATTAGAATTTTAAGGAGGGTTCCCCACTTAATGCTCTAGGACTTTTTCATAAGGGTTCCTTAGTCAGATTCTTAGAGAACAGCTTCTTTGCTCCTCTAGTCTGACAATGAAAAGTAATTGTTAAACAGCACAGGAGTGAATGTTTTCTTCACAGCATACTAACAATATTTTTGTTTTCAAACAGTGTGACATTACCAGCTCTACCACCATAATTGGGAATAGCATCTTTTAGCTGAGATCTCAGATATTTTACAAGGATTAGTTAAATGAACCTCGGAGCACTCCTGTGAAGTAGGAACCTTCCACTAACTTCAAGGGACTTTGGATCAGGCTCCATATCATTGTCTTTTTTGCCTGTTTTGCAGATGGGAAAAATAAAGTTAAAAGAAAATGGAATGAATTTCTAAATTCATTTATCTATTCTATGCCCGTACTCACTGAGCTCTTAAAGCTGGGTTAAGTTAAAGCAGATTTAAGAGACAGCTCAGTTACAATGCATCTTCTCTAGTGTGGACAAGGACAAAGTGTGTGATGAGGAAGAGGTATGCCAGAGCTGAGTGGAGAAAAGAGGAAGATAAGCAAGCAGGTACAGAGTTAAAACTGTAAGTGCTAAAAGACAGAGACAATGGGTGGAGCATCCATTTCCTTACCACGTTTATCCAAAAATCGGGTTGCAGAAAGACAAATTTCTGCCACAAACCAGGAGCATTCTATAGATTTTTTTTTCCTGCCACCTTCAGCCTTAACATTAGATATGAAAAAATTGATATTGCAACATCACATAAATGTTAATTTATTAATTGCCAGATGATTTCAGGTAAAACCTCCATGATAGGCTACTTAACTAACACATTTAACATAAGGGTTGTCTGAGGATGCTCAGTAATTCTTTAACTCAGCTACTTCCTGAAGATGCTCCATCTTGATATCATCTTCACATGCTGGATTATTTGCTTCCTTGCTGCATTTCCTCCCTCCTTTTCCACTCTCCTGCACAGTGGTTCTTGCTCTTCTTACTGCACCTTCCAGCCTTATCTTTCTGTTCCTAAACAGCCATCTCCAGGCCTCATGGAGATGAAGCAGTGCAGGAATTGAAGATTATCTTGACTCTTCAAGGTCCTTTGGTGGGCTTGTCTTAGAGAATCCTGCTGGGCTTTACTCATTCCTGTTGTACTTGCAAAAGGTCAAAAGCTGCTTAGATATGTGGTCGTCCTTCCAGCTACTTTTGATGTGAGAGAAAGCGGGAAGGAGTTTGTTTTAGAACCACATACTCAGGCCCATTCTTCCATGGGTGATGACAGCAACAGCGCTGCCAGCAGACTGAGGACAGCTCAGGATTTGAGTTGATTATACTGTCTGGGTTTAATATTTACATTTCAGGCTTCACATGTTTTTCTTCTTGAGAAAAGTCCTGTTGATTGTCAAGGATCTGAAATGCCAAGCACACTGACTTGTTTCCCTTGTGCATCTCTGTGTGTGAAGCACTGCCAGGACAATACTTTGAGACAATAATGTCTGTTTAAAGATAGTAGCATGACATTATCTTAGCCACATGCGAATCCTAGCGCACATCTGCTCTGTGCTGACAGAGAACAGAAATTCCTCCCAGTAATTCCCCATGCTGCCATTTTCCCACTAGCTTTTGGTGACTAAAAAGAGCCTGGTTAACATGGTGTTTCCAATCCTATGCTGCTTTCACACAAAGCCAGTAGCCATAGCACTCAGACCCTAGGATATGAGGAAAAGCTGTTTCTGTAAAGCCACTTTCATGAGGTAGAGGATGCAGAAGAGCACTACCCACGTGGGAGTGGCTACTATTATATGCAATACCTGTGGAGAACTGGTGGCCTGTCCATATCTGATTGCAGTGTGTGTTCCTTGCTGCACAGGGCCAGCTCCTATACTTCTGAACAAGGTCAGTCACACTCAAAGAGAAAGGAGTGGCAAATCCCTAAGAATTAGATAGTCAATAGGGAGAGGTTTTGCTGCATTCATCCAAACTACTCAAAAAGGCTCTTCAATCAAGTCTTAATTTTTAGTCCCAGATTAATTTATATACATGATGTTAGGAGACTGATCACTTGTGAGTACAGATAATAGGATGCAGATGTCTAATGGGGCATTTGGAAAATGCTTCCTCCTTTGTGCTCTAGTCATGCATTGTGATCATTTGGATGGCTTGTTAAGGTTGCCAACTTTCTAATAGTAGAAAACCGAACATGCTTGCCCCACCCCTGCCCTTTCTCTGAGGCCCCACCACTGCCCCACCCTTCTCCAAGGCTCTACCTCCCACATACTCCATTCTCCCCCACTCTCATTCACTAGCTCATTTACACCAGGCTGGGGCAGGGGAGTTGGTGTGCAGGAGGGGGTGAGGGCTCTGGCTGGAGGTGCAGGCTCTGTGGTAGGGCTGGGGTTGAGGGGTTTGGGGTTTGGAAGGGAGATCAGAGCTGGGGCAGCGGGTTGGGGTGCAGGAGGTAGTTTGGGCTCCAGCTGGGGGTTCAGGCTTCAGGGTGGGGCCAGAGATGAGGAGTACAGGGTGCAGGAGGTAGCTTCAGGCTGGGGCTGAGAGGTTTGGAGTGCAGGAGGGGGTTGGGGTGCAGGCTCCAGGCGGTGCTTACCTCAGGTGGCTCCTGGGAAGTGTCCAGTGGTCCCTCTTGCTCTTAGGTGGAGGCACAGCCTGGCAGCTCTGCGTGCTGCCCCCCATCCATAGGTGCTGCCCCCACAACTCCCATTGAGTGCGGTTCCCGGCCAATGGAAGCTGCAGAGCTGGTGCTCGGGGGGCAGCACACAGAGTCCCAGTGGCTGCAACTCCACCTAGGAGCAGGAAGGACAGCTGGCTGCTTCCAGGGAGCTGCACAGAGCCAGGTAGGGAGTCTGCCTTAGCCTTGCTGCACTGCCAACTGGACTTTTAATGGCCTGGTCAACAATCCTGACTGGAGTCGTCAGGGTCCTTTTTCAATTGGGTGTTCTGGTTGAAAACTGGACACCTGGCAACTCTGGCTTTTTCACCCACTTACACCTGCACTGACTTTTCAGTCCGACTCCACATAAGCACAGCATGGCCTATGTCGATCACTATGGAGGACTGAGGCCTCAATTCTTAACAATTCAAGTCTGTTAGCTTCAAGATGGACAGTAAGGCCCATCTTTTCTCCTTTGGTTCTAAGGAGAAGGGTGAGGAGTAGGGCTGGAAACGCTGGTCCTGGATTCTGGAGGAGATTCAGTTGTGGGGGGGTGGGGTGTTAATTGAATATTTACATATAATAGTTACACTGCTGGGCTAGTTCATCTTGCATCTATTAATGAGTCTATTATTAATATATTTAAAACGATTATTAAGGGTACCCAGAGCTTTTGGGGGGGGCTCTTTTCTTGTAGAGGAGTAAACACCTACCTACTGAGATAAATAGCTAACTGAGCTAGGGAGTGACTGGTTAGATTGCTGCATTCTATGATTTTGCATCATTCAGGGATTTCAGTCTCAAAGCTGCAGAGACAATCTTAGAGGGCAGCTTTTACAATTTGTCTTAACATAGCTAGGTTAAACCTAGCTTGGTGTCTGTGATGACCAATTTTAATGTTATTATATTGGTCCCAGTGCCACATATACTTAAAAAGTCCCATATAAAATCATCTTCACAAACCTCTGAAGTTGAAATAGTTAACAGGAGCAGTACAACATGAACTTATAATTGTTTCCTCCACTACATCTTTCTTATGTCTAATGCAGATTAAGAAGACTATTTGCAATTGTTTAGTCTCATTCATAGGCAGCACTAGCAACTCCTAGTTGCTTCATTACACCTTTTATTCAATTTTACTTTTCCACCAATAGGTGGCAGTAGCAACGTCTCTTTCACACAATAGTGTGATAAATAGAAATAGCGGCATCCAATAAATAAATAAAATAAATATGGGTGCCGCCTTTACTTCAATGAAACAATCCAGGCAGGTTCACAGAAAGAGTTAAGTCCCCAAGACTTAATTCCCAAAGGCTCTGTGGTAGAAAATAATTGTAGGGAGGCTATTCATGTTTACACGCCCACGTCATCTTATCTCTGGCTTTATAAATCTACTTTCTATTTGAGAGAAAACTTTGCAACTCATCTAGCACAGTCATCATGCTGCCTGCCAGTTGCTCTCAAGAGTCCATTTGCTTCTTATCCATATTCTTCAGATAATGCAAACTGTATTAAAATGAGGGCAAATGACCTAATTTCATCAGAGTTAAATTGGGTTACATTCACCTCTGATAACTAGACCTAGATATTGGCCTACTTAATCCTACAGCTTTATCACTTCCTATACAATACAAATGCAATGGTTTTGCTGCTTTAATTCAGAAGGATCAGGTATCGATAGTCTGTTATCTCAGAGAATGTTATTGGAATACTACAGTTCGGGAGTGGGTGAATGAGGCAGTGTACAGAATGAAAGGGTTTACTAATATCCCTTCAAAGGGTACACCCATCTGTCATTAATGTTCAGAGGAGACACCAAAATGACTGGAGTTGTGTGTATTTCTTTGCCCTCTACTGAATTAGGCTTACTCAATAGTTTTTCAGTTCCCTCTGTTAGCTTAGTTAGTAGAGCGTTTTCTTCAGCTGCACAAGGTAGAGGGCTATGTGTTCTTGTACCCAAAGGTCACAAGTTTTATTCTTCGTGCCTTATGTACCGGGCTGGCTGTTGATAATGGTGCAGCCGTGGTCAGTACACAAAACAAGAGGGAAACAGCTCTCAGAGTAGTGCAAATATAACAGGTGGAAAAGTAATTCTTAGGTAGATGAACTGTGGCAGAGCCAGGGTCCATGCAGCTGAGTGGAAACTCAGCAGGAGTCCCAGAATAGGCAACAAGAAGGCACCTCAGTTTTAGTTTGATTTACAAGTTTTCTTGCGCAACAGAAGCAAACTGATATTTTCTGGCTGCATTTGCCTTCATGCAGCTTAACAGCCTTTAAACATGGAACACAACAATATTATAAACAAGAGATGTAGCTTTCCAGAGCTCCCTGTCCCAGCTTCTAGTCAGAAACTCTTTCTATTTCCAGGAGCCCTGAAAGGCTTGAGTCTCAGTTATAAAGCTTTCTTGATTACCTCAGGTGTAGGCCTGAAGAGTAGGGAGTCCTTGAGTTACTCTCAGTTTCAGAGGACACTTCCAGCTGGGACACTGAAACCTTTCAAATGTCCACACCAGTGTCTGGCTCAGCAAGGCTTCTCCACTAGGTCACAGCTCGGGTAAGGTGTCTCATGACAGTGGGATCATTTATACAGAGCACCAAAAGGTCTGGATAGCCCTCCTGAAGATACTATCAGAAATTTGGCCCAACATGCAAGTTTTAATTTTGATTTTTTTTAAAGAAGCTTTTTATAATTCTTTGGCAAATAGAAACCTTCCATTAATTTATTATTTTTTGTAAATCCAGTTTTTGAGTAACAAGTGTTTTCCCTGCAATGTTTTTAATCCAAACAATGCAACATTATGTAAGTTCATCAAAGTAATAAACTCTCGTTCATTTTCAGTGTCCCTTTGCGCTTTGAAGGCATGTAGGATTGTTATAAAAGCCCTACAGCCCAACACCAAGGTCATTGTTGTTTTAAAAGGCGAGGCTGCTGTAAGGTTTAGGAAGCACTCAGGAGGTTTGTGAGCTGGTGACAAGGCACAGCTAGTGGACACAGCTCAGCTTGAATCAGTCCAGGCTTCTGAAAACATCTGGCTCTCATTGATCATGCTCAGAGTAACAGTTCCTCCCAGGAACACCATTGTATTTGCTTAGCACTCTCATATTAGTAAATCAATATGTTTCCTTACGGTGATTGTTTGTGCCCAACAACAGCATGCGGTAGTCACTGCCAGTCTGACGGCTGATCAAGGAGATACCTGAGAGTTCAGAGGCTGGAACTGGCAAATGTTAATAAACATGGTCCTCTTTAAGCCATGAGGAAAGTTTCTTTAATAAATGCCTGATCATGCAAGGTGCTGATTGCCCTCAACTATTATTGAAGTCAATGGGAGATGAGGTCCACTCAGCAGTTCAGAAGAGGGGCTCAGCATCTTCCCGGATTTGCTCTAAAACAGCTTATTGATATTTCTAAATAGAGAGGTGTTGCTTGATGCCCACTGTGATGGGACTACCTGAAAACAAAGGAGAACGACTGGCTATGTAGACCTATATCCTGATCCTGTGGTCCTCATTGAGAAAAAAATCCTGAAGTCAGTAGCAGCTGTCCCTGAGCAAGTACTCCCTGAAATCAGGCCCCCATAACTCAGTATGAATGGCTTTGAATGGAGATGTACTTAAAGTACCACAGTGAACCAATAATACCAAGAAAAATACTTTAGAATAAACAGAGGGAGAATGATGCGACTTTGAAGATTATTTAAAAACCCCACTGAGTTTGAACTTAAACTAAAGCTAAATGATTCTCAGGCAGAAGCAAATGTTATCTGCTCTCATATGAAGTGCACTTAGAAGTACATTCATTATTATTTTTATTAAAGTGTAAGTTTTCTGGGAACGTTTTTAAAGGGACACCGTCCACTTAAAAAAAAGAGTCACATTGCTAGCTGACTTTTTAAAATCTGTTGTAACATCTAAGATTACTTGAACTGAAACACATTCAAGAGAAAAAAACACACTTTTTTCCAGTTTGTTTATTGTATACATTTCATGGCACTTTGTGTGCAGGCAGTCAATTCTCCTGTTTGTGTGGGTCTCATACTTTCAATACGGGAGAAAAAAATCACGTTTTGAAGAACAGGAAAATGTGAACGTGACAATGTGACTCACGGATATGTGTAGTACCAGAAGCTACTTTGAATTCCATTCTCAAAATTTAATTTTAAGTCAATCGACCCTTAAAGACAAACAAAAGTTCATTTGTTCACATAGTAGAGCTGCTAAATTGCCACATTACAGCTAGAACAAATATGTGATCTTACCTATCATCTTGTCTTCATAACTGAAACCCTAATGTTATGCAGTCCAAAGACAAGAAGGCTGGAAGTGACATCATCCATAACGTGTGTCTCCCTGCACTGGTAAACAGAAACTGAGATTTTTGATAACTAGGAATGTTACTAAAATAATAAAGCTCATGGAAGCTGTAACCAGGGAGGATTTAGATAGAGAATAATTAACCATGAAATTATGATCCAACTCAATAAAGTGCCAAAATTCATCCAACTAATTTCAGAGGCTTCTTTTCATGGCTGTTAAAAAGACAGGAGAAAAATGATCTTATCTGTAGCCTCTCCTCCCACTGACCAAGTGAATGATTGCCTTTACATTCATAGATGATTTGTCTGTAGTTATATTTATTGGTAAAAAAAATAGGGCAGTTCAGAGTATTAAAATTAAATGACAAGCTTAATTCTTTGGTGCTCGCTGGTCCAGAATAATGCTGCTGAACATCAGTGTATTTGAGCATTTACATTAAACATAGTGAAACATACATCACTTGGAGTCAAGGAGCTAAATTACACTACAACCTTATAAACCCCTTCCTTACTGTGTAAGGACTTGATTCTACTCCCATAGTAGCACTAGGAAATTTCAATGGGAGCTTGAATCAAGAACTCATATTTTGAGGTAGGGGATACTTTGAAACAGGTTAATCAGAGAATAGTAATCTTACCTACTTGTGCTTGCTCAAAACTGATCACTCTTGCTGGATACAGGACAGGAGACCTTTTGGAGTTAAAAAAAAGAGCCATTTCAGAAATACTGGGTAACTTACATACAAACATAATATCATAACATCCTTGAGGAGAGTTTTGCTTTTAAACACAGCAATACAACTTTTTGTGGAGGCTGTATCCCCAAATGTTTTACACAGTTGAACCATATAAAGTTAAAATAAAATGTAATAGGCTGGAATTAAGAGGTGAGCAGGACAGAAATCTTCATATTAGATTTTAAAATAAATGGAGTGCTGAGAAGATGCAAGATGTCTCTTAGGTCAGCAGTGGCCAGACTGTGAAAGGCTAGTGAAGGGGGTTGGTGCTAGCAGTGAAGACAGTAAAGAAAAAGCCAGGTTACTAGGTAGGCTACAGCAAGTCTATGATGCAGGGTTATAAGTGATGCAACCAATTTGGAACTGAATCCTGAAATGAAAAGGCAGCTAATGGAACCATTAGAGGTTGGGAATAATGTGATTGTGATTCTTATCAGGTTAAGATGCATCCAAGTGTCATTATTTGAATCCACTTTGATTGCATTTCTGCTAATGCACTTAGATTTAAAACCCATATTTACAGATGTTTAAAGATAGAGTGGCTGGCAATTTCTGGACACTGTTTTTTGTTTGAAAATGCCAATTTGTCAAAACAAAAACTGTTTTGTGACAATGTATCGGTTTTGATTAAACTTTCCATTCTGGACCTGGGAAATCTTCCTGGAAAATTTCTGGTCAAAACAAGAAAGATTGACTAGCTCCAGAATAGACAGTAGTCCTGTTGTCAGCTTGAACCAATGCGAAATGAAAACAAGTGTCAAAACCTCAACATTTTTTATGAAACTAAATTCTTGTTTTAAAGCCAGGTCTTATAATTGGGCAATGAAGAGCAGTATTCAGCAAACAGTGTCTCAACCACAATTAAATATTGTGCCAAATTTAAAAACATTTCTAGCCATTTGTAAATGTCTAGATACAAAAGGGCCAGAAAGCTATTTAATGGTTTTGAACACTTTGTGCACTTGTGAAACTCAAGGATGCTTCTGATTTAATAAATAAAAGAGGGATTTGAAATGAAGGACAAGAAATTTGTGTTTGCTGCATTGGCAGAGGGGGAACCACTGGAAGACTAAAAGAGAGGTGGGGTGATGTTAGAATGACAAGCCACTTCGAATGGATTTGAGAGGGGTGAGGTGGCAGGTATGAAGGCCAGAGAGAAGGAGATTACAATAGACAAAGCACATAATGATTAGGGCTTGGATAAGAGTTGTGCCTCTAGGACTCAGCAGGGGTGACATTAGTGGCCCCTAAAGCTTGAGCCATTAGCACATTTTGCCATAACAATATAAACCTAGTCACCAGCTTAAACAACAATAAGAGTTATTCACTAAACCAATGAAGCTGAGCTGAGCCCTTTAATGGGAGAGGACTAGCCGTGTACTGTACCGGCAAAGTGCTCCTGGTGTGGCTGCATCTCTAGGAGCAGAGCTGTACTTTGTACCAGTGTAGTAAAATCACCCCCGCGAGCAAACTAATGGTACTAATAAAAGCACAGTTTTCCCAGCATTACTGCATCTACGCCAGGGGCTTCTCCCAGCCCAGCTGTGTTGGTCAGAGACCGCACCTTGTCCACGTCCCTGACTAACACAACTATGCTGGCAAAAGTCTAGTGCAGTCATAGGGTAGATAGATCTTCAATATATACACCACAGGAAGCACTGAGGTTGCCGTCCTTAACTGGGGGTCAATAAGAAAGGTAGATCTCAAGGCAGCTGTCAAGTTGATCTGGTGCTGATAGCAGTGATAGTAATATAAGCTACTTCCTCAGTTCATTTGCACATTACAATCCTATTGGTTCTTGGATTCACGGGGGAGTGGGGGCGCAGATATGCTTATAGCATATGATTGTGTCATTTAGTTAAAGGAAATAATCGATTCCTAGAAGAATACTTGTAGGGTTCTGTTAATTTCATTAAATGACATCAAGTCTGTGTTACCTTTGATGGCAGGCTCAACAGAAGTCCAAGGATTGGATGGACCATGGAGATGGAACTACTTGTTCCTCTAGATCAGGAATGAGGTTTGCCTCACTGCTGCTTTTGTTGCACCTTTTATGGAGATAGGGAGGACGCAGATTTGATTGCTGTCAATCATCACCTTTTTCACCAGTACTAAACTCACATGAAAAAGAAACTTAACAGCCATCTGAATCCAAGTTTGTTCTGTAAGCCTGTCAGAGTACGCTTTGGTATTAGTATAACGGAGTGTATGTATTGCTTCAACAGCCATCAAATCAAACTAGTACCTACACATCCTGGTAACCGAAATAAAGTTCTTAAAGGAGAAAATCTTATGCAGAATTGACAGCTCATGGCTTGAAAAATGAGCAAGTCAGTTTTGTCTTGACATCACCTAACAGCAGGAAACCACTGTCTTGTGATATATTCTGTTGATGCTGGGCTTGATTCACCCCAATCCAGATTAAACTAGCTTTTACTTGTATAACCCAGGGTGGGAATGTCTGCCTGGAGGGGGTTTGCAGGAAAGATACCTGCAATCCCTTCTGCCTGATGGGGTGATAGTCATCCAGTACAGCCCCAGGTAGTTGGGGTTCAATGGTGCTTAAATTGACTGACCATATTTCCTGGGCAGCCTCCCATGGAATCCCAGTTGCTGCTTAAAGTTCCCCTTCTCCACAGGACCCTCCACTGGGAACGAGCACCGGAAACACTGCCTCCCATCCTCAGTGGCAAATTCCTTTTGAACTGCACAGACCTTCACTAGTGCAAGGGCAGTTCAGTTTGTGCCTACCCTTTGAGAGATGAATAGAGGTTGTCATCATCTTAAGTCTCTCAGTTATATATATGCCTTATAACTTCTACAGGGGAATTATAATACGCCCATAGGTTCCTTTCTGTTTAGTAAAGGCTTACACATGCAGCAGCTATGACTTTGCTCAACCAGGTTCCACTACATTATGTGGACCATTGGGGTTGATATTCAAGTGTTACACACTGGTTCTCACTGTGATTACTGAGAAAAAGAAATGGCTAAGGGAAGCAAGAGGAAATGAAATATTAATTTAAATTGTAGCTGATGAATTTTTCATAGTGTGAGCCAAATGAATAGGAGACCAAAGCCGCTTTCAGGAGGAAATGGAACTTACAACCTTATATATATATGGCTTAAGCTGGAATTTGTGAATGCAGTTTATAAGTGTTCTGTGCTGTACTGGCAATAACAGGAGTCACCGTTCAATGATTAATAACACAGGCTTCACTCTTTCGTACCTTCACATAAACTATATTAATTTCCAAATACAGATTTCTTCAGCTAGAAAAAGCTGCTTATCAAGGTGATGTTCACTCATTCTAGCTTTGCACTAAACCTGTGACAACGAGAAGGTTTTATATTTTATCTATCTCTGCCCTGGAAAAGCTAAATATAGCAAATTGAGATAAAACTTTGACCCATCTAGGAAAATAAACATGATTCAATTAAAAGAGCAAGACTTGTTTTATAAGGGAGAAATCTGATGTGCTCCTTTTGCTACAACTGTTCCTCCTCATGCCTAAAGCTAATGTGTGCTCTGAAGACATTTCTAATGCCAAGCCCTTAGAAGGCAGCCCTCATCAGTTTGGGCTTTTCTCCTTGCGACCAATCTGTGTCACATATTTTTATACAAAGTTTAAAATGTCCTGGGTTAAAATAAAACAATGGTGCATTTTTAAATACAATTTCCAAAATATTCACTGTAAAATACATTTTTCCATAAGCAGGGTCAAGTTGAATCTCTTCCTGCTTGTACATGCTGAAGTAAAACATAGCAGTTTAACAAGTGTGTCCAAATGCAGTCAGACTAAGGTGCAAGTAACTATGGCTGGTCAATACTGAACACTTACATAGGCTTAGCTACATTTCTTCAGGGTGTGAAAAAGCCACACCCCTGAGATGGAATTAAGAACATAAGAATGGCCATACTGGGTCAGACCAAAGGTCCATCTAGCCGAGTATCCTGTCTACCGACAGTGGCCAATGCCAGGTGCCCCAGAGGGAGTGAACCTAACAGGTAATGATCAAGTGATCTCTCTCCTGCCATCCATCTCCACCCTCTCACAGATAGAGGCTAAGGACACCATTCCTTACCTATCATGATGAATCGCCATTAATGGACTTAACCTCCATGAATTTATCCAGTTATCTTTTAAATGCTGTTGTAGTCCTAACCTTCACAACCTCCTCAGGTAAGGAGTTCCACAAGTTGACTATGCGCTGTGTGAAGAACTTCCTTTTATTTATTTTAAACCTGCTGTCTATTCATTTCATTTGGTGACCCCTAGTTCTTGTATTATGGGAAGAAGTAAATAACTTTTCCTTATCTACTTTCTCCACATCACTCATAATTTTATATACCTCTATCATATCCCCCCTTAGTCTCCTCTTTACCATGCTGAAAAGTCCTAGCCTCTTTAATCTCTCCTCATATGGGACCCATTCCAAACCTCTAATCATTTTAGTTGCCCTTCTCTGAACCTTTTCTAGTGCCAGTATCTTTTTTGACATGAGGCAACCACATCTGTACACAATATTCAAGATGTCAGCGTACCATGGATTTATATAAGGGCAATAATATATTTTCTGTCTTATTCTCTATCCCATTTTTAATGATTCCTAACATCCTGTTTGCTTTTTTGAGCGCCTCTGTACAGTGCATGTACATCTTCAGAGAACTATCCATGATGACTCCAAGATCTTTTTCCTGGTTTGTTGAAGCGAAATTAGCCCCCATCATATTGTATGTATAGTTGGGGTTATTTTTTCCAATGTGCATTACATTTATCCACATTAAATTTCATTTGTCATTTTGTTACCCAATCGCTTAGTTTTGTGAGATCTTTTTAAAGTTCTTCACAGTCTGCTTTGGTCTTAACTATCTTGAGCAGTTTAGTATCATATGAAACTTTGCCACCTCACTGTTTACCCCTTTCTCCAGATCATTTATGAATAAGTTGAATAGGATTGGTCCTAGGACTGACCCTTGGGGAACACCACTAGTTACCCCTCTCCAGTCTGAGAATTTACCATTAATTCCTACCCTTTGTTCCCTGTCTTTTAACCAGTTCTCATTCCATGAAAGAACCTTCCCTTTTATCTCATGACAACTTAATTTACGTGAGAGCCTTTGGTGAGGGACCTTGTCAAAGGCTTTCTGGAAATCTAAGTACACTACTTGCACTGGATCCCCCTTGTCCACATGTTTGTTGACCCCTTCAAAGAACTCTAATAGAATTCTTCTGTCAACCTAGCTACTGCCTTTTGGGGAGGTGCATTAACTATAGCAAGGGGAGAAGCCCTCCTGTCACTGTAGTGAGTGTCTATATTGAAGCACTACAGCGGTGCAATTATGCTGCTGTAGCATTTTAAATGTAGACATAGCCTGAATCTAACATCGCTCCCTCTTGGGTCGGTCTTTTCACAGTTGGCATTTCTTAAGGCACAGAGGTTCTGCAGAAGACTGCAGTGGTTCTCACCTCCCTTAGAACCTTTCTTTAGGGATCACAGATTGGTGCAGTGGGAAGACTGATGTTTTTATTTCAGCTTTTTTTACAATGAAAAGTGTTTCATCTGATGGTGAAAGCCCTTTCCTATCTGGCATGGACAACGAGATAAGATTATAATAATGAAGTAAATCATTTCTCTCACCCGTCTAATCTGGGATGGGTTGGGTACCACATTTATTCCAGCCTTGTAATTAATGTAGTTTGTTTACTTACTAACAAATCCTTGCAGACTTTTAGCTGACTGGAATGCATAAATAATTACATTTCTCTGGGCTCCAAACAGGCAAGTATTTTGATCATGTAGCCTAGCTGAAGTTACTAGATCAGATATGCTGACTTTCATAATCCTAGAATCAAATAATCGTATGACTGGAATGGACCCTGAGAGATTATCTAATCCAGTGCCCTGTACTCATGGCAAGAGTGAGTATTATCTAGACCATCTCAGCGTAAAGAACGGTTAGATCTCAGTTTGATATTTTTGATACACACAGCGTTAGTGACTTTTTTTCAAACATGAAAAAATACATTTGTTTGAATAGCCCTTTAGCTCAGAAACAAAATGAATGGGTACTATAGACAGATGTATGTAGCCTGTTAATATGTTTCAGTGTTTAAATGGCCAGCCAGTAAACAGAACAAATCAGGATACAATCTCAGTAGCGAGTTATACTGTAGCTGCTTTAGCATTCATATGTAAAATTCACACTGATGATTTATGACATTTCCAAAAACTTGTGGCAGATTGGCTGTAACAAATTACTGCTGGTTCTTTGACATAATTTGTATTTTCAGAATTTACTGTCACATTTTATCTTATAATTGTAACAAGAAATAATTGTATGTATGTGTGACGAACTGGGACTGTTCTTAATGTGGTCTTTGAATGCTGAGTGGGGAGTGTTGGCCTGGGAGGACGGTCTGCATTGGGGGATGGGAGACTGGCCTTGAGGGAAGATACCTGAGCATGTAATGTGAGAACCCAGGAAGGGGTTAGAGGCCAAGTGACACCTCTGCCCGGGAAGCTGAACAAAGGCTGCGGGGGAGGAGACTCTGGGGAGTGAGAGAGTTTCAGGAGCTGGCTGGGGAATGGAGGGAAGCACAGACAGGGCTCTGACCCCCCAGTGGGGCTGTGGTGCTCCTGGGACTCCAAGATGGACCTAATTGGGGAGGATCCTGTTGTCTGTACCTGCAAGACCTGTCTTGGACTGTGTTCCTGTCGTCTAAATAAACCTTCTGCTTTACTGGCTGGCTGACAATCATGGTGAATTGCAGGAAGCTGGGGGTGCAGGGCCTTGTGTCCCCCTACACTCCTTGACAGTATGTATTTACAATTGAATGGTATATTCTCTACGCTAGATTTCTTTAAATTCTAGTACTTCAGCTTTTCCTAGATCTCAGATTCCATGTTAATATTATGAGCTGAGTAAAACCTTGTTATAGTCAAGTTAAAACCTCGTTGAGATTGGTAGGTGTGAAGCCACTCTTCAATTAACATAACTATAAGCGGAAGACCTACCTAAGAGAAAAGGTATGTGAACCTGCCCAAGAGCTTTTGGTTCAGTATTGTTTTGTATAGGGATGGGGGGCGGGGTTTATTGGGGGGGGAGGGAGAGGATAGAGAGATCAGACAGATTCTGAGGTTAGACAAAAACTAAGGCCTTGGCTACACTTGTGCGTTATAGCACAATAAAACCGCCAAGGCACTCTCCCTCACTCCCTGGCCATACTGGCAAGGCATGTAGAGAACTTTAACTCTGCAGCTGCAGTGCTCCTGGTCCTCCACTTCCCCGAGAGAAATAATGTTTGTTGCACTCTCGCTGGGGCGCTATGGTGCCAATGTGGACACCTAATGCGCTTTGATTGGCTCTGATTGGCCTCCGGAAGTGTCCCACAATGCCTCTCCTAGCCACTCTGGTCATCACTTTTGAACTCTGCTGCCCTGTCCTCAGGTGACCAAGCATCAGACTTTCCCTTTAAATTCCCTGGGAATTTTGAAAATCCCCTTCCTGTTTTCTCAGCCAGGCTTGGAGTGCTCTCAGTGCATCTTTCCAGGTGGCCATGCCTCCATGCGCCAGGCAATCCCTTGTATAGAGCAATGGTGAAGTGCTGGACCTCATCAGTGTTTGGGGGGAGGAAGCTGTGCACTCCCAACTGCGCTCCAGCAGTTGGAATAATGATAACTTCAGGCACATATCAAGGGTCATGATGGACAGGGGCTATGAATGGGGTGCGGTGCAGTGTCAGGTTAAAGCGAAGGAGGTGCAGAATGCCTACTGCAAAGCCTACGAGACAAATGGCAGCTCCAGTGCTGCCCCCATGAGCTGAAAATTCTACAAAGAGCCTGATGCGATACCTGAGGGCGATCCCACCTCCACTGCAACGACCACCATGGACACTTCTGAGCCCAGCACAGCAAGGGAGGGTGGGAGGAGGAGGAGCAGGAAAGTGTGAGCAATGGTGCTGAGGTGGGGGGAGACACCCCGGAGTCCCTAGATGCATGCAGCCAGGAGCTCTTCTCGAGCCAGGAGGAAGGCAGCCAGTCATGGCGTCCAGTGCTTGGGGAAGGACAAACAACAGAGAAGGTTCCTTGTAAGCAACTTTCTTTTTGGGAAGCAAGTTTTTAGGTATGGGCTCTTTGGGAGAAGAGGCTTAGGGCTGCATGCATGCCCAGATGCGGAATAGCGCATTGATGTGGTCTATCACATTGCGGTAATCAGCATCGGTGATCTCTTCAAAAGTCTCAGCCAGAACATGGCCAATGTGCCTGCGCAGGTTTATTGGGAGAGCCAGTGTGCTTCTTGTCCCAGTCAGGCTAACGTGTCTGTGCCACTGTGCTGTGAGGGGCAGGGGGACCATTGCTGCACACAGGCAAGCTGCATATGGGCCAGGGCGGAAACTGCGTTGTAGGAGAAGACCCTCTTTTGCTTCCCTGGTCACCCTCAGGATCGAGATATCTTTTAGGACGAACTCCTGTGGAGAATGTTGGGACAGTGTTCACTGTGGGTGGCCCCTGCAGCTGTTGGCTCTCCCCAAGGCACAGAAACCCAAAGGACAGTACAGCCATGAAACAATCAGTCCTCACAGAGCCTGTGCTTACTCACCATTTCTGGGGCTCCCATGGGTTATGTGCACTCGCGTTGGGACAGGCAAATTATGGTTTTTGTGATTGCCCTCCTTAAGTGCGGGGGAATCATTACTCTGTCTGGTGTGTACAATGCTGCCTCTTTTAAGTGTTGCATTTTGCCTGTCTAGGTGGAACCTTGAGATCTCAGCCGTCATTCTTATCACTGGCCAACAGACTGAGAAGACTCTGGAAGAGGCCGCATAAAAGCAAAGAAGACATGCTGTATGAAGTCATACAGCAGTCTGTAAATGAGAATCGAGGCACAGAAGTGGAGGGAAAGCGAAAGGAGGATCCTCCAAGAAAATGCAATGCACTGGTGGCAAACCACGGAAAATGGCTAATTAGCATAATTGAGCCCCAAGTGGACTTTATCCACATGCTCGTCACCATGCAGGCAGAACACTACTGTGCTTGCCCCCTCCCCTCCGCAGGCCTTGTCCCAAAACTCTTCCTTTTGTGCCCTCATGCCCCTTCCAACCCACTTTCCCCAACATCCGGGTTCTTATCACCCCCAGCTGCCTCCTACACCTGTAGCTTCACCATCCACCCATGAAAACTACGACCCTTATCCATTGCACTCAGCCCCCCTCAACATGCCTTACAGCCATCCTGAAGTGCAGCACTCAGTGCACAGCACTTCAGACAGAATTCAAGAGTATGAAATCAGGACATTCTCAAGCCTATGAGTGAACCGGGTCCCACCCCCTTGCCCTTTTGGTATTTCTGTGTTACTGTGGTTTTTTTCAATAAATGAATTTTCTTTTCAATAAATGGAGGTTTTTTATTTTGAAAACATACTTTATTAGTGCATAAAGCAAAATAAACCTTAGTCTAGGAAAGCAACAAGCACTGCAAAACAGTGTACCAAACACAGCCACTGTACTTCGCTCCCGTGTAGGGCACCAGACGTTAGTGGTGGCTTTCAGCCTCAAATTGCTCCCTCAAGGTATCCCTAAGCCTTGCAGCCCCACGCTGGGCCCCTCTAATAGCCCTGCTCTCTGGCTGTGCAAATTCACCCTCTAGGTGTTGAACCTCTGAAGCCCATGCCTGAGTGAAGTTTTCACCCTTCCCTTCACAAATATTATGGAGGGTACAGCACACAGATATAACCTCGGGGATGCTGTCTTCGGCCAAGTCCAGCTTTCCATAAAGAGAGCACCAACAGCCTTTTAAATGGCCAAAAGCACACTCCACAGTCTTTCGGCACTGGCTCAGCCTGTAGTTGAATCGTTCCTGGCTGCTGTCCAGGCTCCCTGTGTAGGGTTTCATGAGCCATGGCATTAAAGGGTAAGCGGAGGTCTCCAAGGATCACAATAGGCATTTCGACCAGGGGCGACTCCAGGCACCAGCACACCAAGCACGTGTTTGGGGTGGCAAGCTGTGGGGGGCACTCTGCTGGTCACCATGAGGGCGGCAGCCAGGTTGCCTTCGGCAGCATGCCTGTGGAGGGTCCCCTGGTCCTGCGGCTTCGGCGAACCTCCTGCAGGCATGCCACTGAATCCATGGGACTGGGGACCTTCTGCAGGCAAGCCGCTGAGGGCAACCTGCCTGCAGTGCTTGGGGTGGCAAAATACCTAGAGCCGCCCCTGATTTCGACTTCCCTTATGGTCATCCTCTGGTCTGGGAAAAAAGTTCTGGCTTGCAGCTTCTTGAACAGGGCAGTGTTCCAAAAGATTAGTGCATCGTGCACTCTTCCAGGCCAGCCCGCGTTAATGTCAATGAAACGACCACGGTGATCCACAAGTGCCTGGAGAACCATGGAGAAATACCCCTTTCGGTTAACGTATTCGGAGGCTAGGTGGGTTGGTGCCAGACTAGGAATATGCGTCCCATCTATCGCCCCTCCTCAGTTAGGGAAACCCATTTGTTCAAAGCCAGCCACAATGTCATGCATGTTACCCAGAGTCACGGTTCTTCTGAGCAGGACGTGATTAATGGCCCTGCAACCTTGCATCAACACAATTCCAACTGTCGACACAATTCCAGCTCTCAATCTTGTGTCCTTGCACTGCAGGGTGGGGGTGAGCTCTGCACATAGTTCCATGAAAGTGGCTTTTCTCATCTGAAAGTTCTGCAGCCACTGATCGGCAGCTCAGTCCAGGGGTGGGCAACCTTTCAGCAGTGGTATGCCGAGTCTTCATTTATACCCTCTAATTTAAGGCTTCGCGTGCCAGTAATGCATTTTAACATTTTTTAGAAGGCTTCGCTATAATCTATATTATATAACCAAACTACTGTTATATGTAAAGTAAACAAGGTTTTCAAAATGTTTCAAAGCTTTATTTAAAATTAAATTAAAATGCAGCTCTTATTAGTTTAGTGTGATCCTTGCCCTTGCTTTTCCTTGCTGAGTTTTCCAATGTCTGGTGCATATTTGGATACTTTAAGCTGCACACAGGCTTCTGAGTGATCACTTGTTAACCGGCTACGAGAGGGACAGAGGACAGATTTCATGTGTGAAAATACCTGTTCACACAGGTATGTGGATCCAAATGCTGAAAGCATTGCAAAAGCTATTTTCTTCGAACAGTTAAATTTCACTGGCACAGATGTCCAACAGGTCAGAATAGAGGCCCCATGATCTCTCTTGGTGGCTTCAAGTGCGCTCCGCAGATCCACAAACTTTGATGTCCTCAATTCTGAGCTTTTTAACTGAATGAGTTGCATTTCAAAATCTTCAACACCCATCCACTGAAATACAGACAAATCCAAGTTGCTTTCGTTGAACTTTTCAGGTTTAATTAGAAAAGAAAGCATTGGGCTAAAGCCTTGGAAATCTTGAAATCTGTCAGAAAATTCTGATTCCAGTTCTTGGATGTACTTTCCAATCTCATCAACATTGACAGTGCAACATGTCGATAGCTCTTTTATGAGTTGGAAATAGCGGAAAGTAGAAGTTTGAATATCCCTGGAAAAAACTGCTAGTTTCACAACAAATGCTTTCCAGGCCTCATAAAGATCCAGAACTGTTTGCTCTGAACCATGGAGACGGAGGTTGAGTTCGTTTAGGTGAGCGGTGATATCAGTTAGAAACATGAGCTTACACAGCCATTTGTCATCATCCAGTTTGGTTTAGTTTTGTTCTTTTCCGACAAAAAGGCCTTGATTGCATCAAAACAGTTTACAAAGCACACCAAAACCTTGCCACGACTTAGCCACCGAATGTTGCTGTGAAGTGGGATGTCTTTATAAGCACTGTCCATCTCTTCTAGCAGTGCTTGAAATTGTCTGTGAGTCAGAAAGCAGATTGAGCAACAAGGAAATTCACAATTTGCACCACTGTATTCATCACATTATTAAGCTCTGAATTAGAAATTTTAGCACACAGGTTTTCTTGATGGATGATACAGTGAAATTTGACTGTCGGATGGCCAATTTGGTCTTCAAGCAACTTTACAAATCCCTTCTGTTTTCCGACCATGGCAGGAGCACCATCTGTGGTCACATAAAATATTTTTCTGATATCAGCTCCTCGTTCTTCAAAATAGTTTACAAAACTTTCCAGTATATCTTCCCCCTTTGTTGTGCCATGCAGGGGTTTTAGGCAACAAAGTTCCTCTTGGATTTCATTGGAAACACAGTATCTTGCAACAGCAGCCAAACGTGGAACATCGTTTATATCCACACTCTCATCAACTGCAACACTAAACACTCCTGTGTCTTTCAATGCAGTCGTCTACTTTTCCTTAATGTTTTCTGCCATTTCACTTATGCGTCTCTCAACTGTTTTGGCAGAGATGGGGAGTTCTTTTATTCTAGATATGATTGTATCTTTATTTGGCAAATCATTGAACAAAATCTCCGAACTGCTGAGAAAAACTTTTTATATATTCCCCATCTGTAAACGGCTTTCCATTTTTTGCAATGCACTGTGCAGTCTTATAACTTCCTTCTGTAGCTTGATTTTTACTTACACTTACTCTTTTAAAAACACTACTTTGCTTAACATAGGCTGCTATTGCCTTTTTGATTGATTCAGTCTTGTCTTCTTCGTCAAGAAAAGTTTTCTCGTGCTTAATTTCAAAATGTCATCGAACACTTGATGTGCAACAAACAACACTTTCATAACAGAAAGCACAAATAGTACGGTCCTTCTTTTCAATAAACCCAAATGTGTCTGTCCAAGCAGGCTGAAATGATCGGACATCTAGCTTCACTTTCTTAGGAGCTGCCATTTTGTCAAATGTTCCCTTCAATTCTTAGTGGGGAAAAAAATGTCGATAGAAGGCAGGTACAAGGTAAAATGCAGTCTGGTCCGAGAAAAAAGCAATTTTAAGATGGGGGTGCTGAGCTGCACCCTCTCTTCCCTTGTGTACAACCCTCACTGACCCAGGCTGGGATCAGTGGGCCACAGCAGTGAGGCTGCAGAACAGTGATCCAAGGCCAGGAGAAGAGCCCAGGGTGGCCTGCAGGGATTCCAGGCCAGAAAGCAAGCTGAGCAGGGCTGGAGATCTAGACCGGCTGGCAGGAGGTTAGCAACTGGAACCCCAGATTGGTAGCTGAGGTGAGTGAGCTGGCAGAAGGTAGCTGAGGTGAGTGAGCTGGCCCCGGTAGGGCTGAGCAGGGCCACAGGCCTCGACCCTGTCTGGAAGGATGCCTGCACAACGTAAGTGGGGCTGCCGCAGGGGGGACTCCGGCTGACAAGGGACCAGCAGTGGGAATCACAGAGTGGCTGCAGGCTGAATGGCTCAGTCCGCTGCCGCTCTGGGGTTTCAGCCAGGGGCTCCTACCAGCTGGGGTCTCCGCCCCCTGCCAGCCTGGGGTTCCTTCCCCCGGATGGCAGTGGGTGCTGAGTGGGGCTGCGGTGGGAGGACCCCGGCTGGCAAAGGTCCGGCAGCTGGAATCACAGAGCGGCTGCCGGCTAAATGGCTCAGGCCGCTGCCGCTCTGGGGTTTCAGCCGCGGGCTCCTGCCAGCTGGGGTCTCAGCCCCTTGCCAACCTGGGGTTCCTTCCCCCAAGCCAGCAGTGGGTGCTGAGTGGGACTGGCAGAGGGTCCCCGGCTGGCAGGAGCCAGCAGCAGAAAGCGCCAGAGCGGCGGCGGGCTGAGCCGCTCAGCCCACCCTGGGTGCCATTAAAAATTGGCTTGCATGCCACAGATTGCCAGCCCCTGCTGTAGTGGATGCACCTCTCTCAGCTATCATGATTTTAGTGGGCCATTGTAATTCTGAGCACTAGGAACTGTGGCATTCTGCATTTGAGACAAACATGAGGTCTCAGCCTTGATTATTTTATTTCTGTAAATGTAATTTGATGTTTCTAGGTGCTGGGTGAGAATATGTTGTTCTGTCCTCACCAAACCTAACTAGAGTTCTCCGTGGAAGGGCGCAGAAAATGGCAGGCACTGACTTCCTAAGAAATGGAGAAGAATGGTTTAATTTCAATATTCATATATGTACCTTTAGCAACTCTTCCTTTTCTCCCTTTACTGGGGACTCTGCCCCTGAAACATTGCCAAAGCTGTTGAGAGGCCTAGTATATGGATTGATCTTTGCCTTCCTCGTCTCTTTATTTCAGGTCCTGCCTACTATCAGTAGCAGCCGCTACACCCAAATTTTGCAGCAAAGCTAATTATTCTACAAAGGGGGAATTATGAAGCAATTAACGGAAACGGGGCATAAAAGCATAACATCACAGCTGCCTTCCTCTTTCAAGCCTCAGCTCAGTGCTTAATTTGTGCCAGAGCTTGCCAGGGCTGACGCCTGGCACCTCTAGACTTGGCAGTTCCTAGCTCCAGCACCTCTGGCCTCGCTACATCAGTTAGGAATGTAAAAAAATTACTAGAGCCCTAACGCCACATTCATTACAAATTAAACACTGCCTCACCCTGTCTCTTGTGGATCCATCTGCCATTGGCGGCCCCCATCCTCCAAAACTAGCCACACACTCCCTCCTCCTATGGCAGTGCTAAGATCTGCCCAAGGAGCGCTCTGCTTCAGTGCACCTCAGGGGTTGTGCAGCTAGGGAAAATGGCTGCTAGGCAGAACTCCATGCAGTGGAGTCTGCAAGTCTCTGGTATTCCCTGAAGTACTGCAATCCTTCCATCACTAGTTACCTCTATTCCTCCAGATAGCCACACAAAATCCCACTCTTTTTTATAGCTTTGGCTGGTAAAATGATTGTGCTTCTTCTCTATTTCAGAGGCACATCTCACTACAATCCTCCACGTCTCTGTTACCGCTAGACTGTTCTTACCACAATGCTGCACTCTGACTGGGACTCGTAAAACCCATGCAAATGCTTCTGCTAGTACATAATGCAGGTAATCAGCTTCTGAACATGGCACATATTACATCCTGGTACACAGGGAAGATCATATTACACAAATAGGCTGCCTGTGCAAATGGGTTCCAGTTTATTAGCTTGCCTTTAACACAACAGATGTTTGGAATCGAAGCATCAGTGTTTATTTCTCACCTTCCTTCCTTTTTGTATTCAGACAGCTTTAGCTTTTAAATCAGTTTTAGCTTTTAAATCCCATCTGAAAGAATTTTTATTTGATGTTGCTTTTAATTGTGCTGAATCGTTAAGCACTGTGGAACTTCTGTGAAGGACACTGTCGAAACAGACAGACGCACACACAAATGTACCCAATGAAGGACAAGATGTTTTCTGTCGAAATCAGGAAAAGACAGCATGGAGAAAATTTATGGGGAAAATGCAGCAACTTTCAAAGTACTGTGATAGAATGAAATTGTGTTATTTGATGGACGGAAGGCTCACTAACTAAGCAAGAAGGAATCGGGGTGCTGATACAATTCGTATAGTGGTGAGGGCTGAGAATCATTGAACTAAATTATAAACTCTGGATATGATGGAAATCACTTCAAGCCAACGGGTGGGGCAGCACCCCTAGTTCCAGCACCTATCGAAAGAACAGCATTTAGTGAATATTAATGGTAAAGAGAATAAAGCCTCTATCTGCTGTCATATTGTATAGTGATACTCTGCTGTCAAAGTATTGTCCTCAGATGAAACCACAATTATTGATGCTCTGTCTTTGGGATGATAATGTAGATAACTAGTATTAATTTTATGCTCTCTGTGTGAGTACAGTATAATTTATTATACAATACATACTGTTATATTATTATAAATTATAATCTAATTTATACCAGACACACACTGTATCAAGTGGGATGTACATGCTAATGCTTTCAATTGTACATTATATTTATTTATTATAGTATATTAAAATAGCTCCTAAGGCCAGAAGGGACCACTGTGATCACCTAGTCTGACCTCCTGCATAACACAGGCCATAGAACCGCAGCAAGATAATTCCTGTTTGAGCTAGAGCATTAGTATAGATCAATACACTACATAAGAGCTAAGTAACACAATGATATACATAGTATAAAGTGGAATGTACATGCTAATTATTTGTATTATACATATATATTAACATAAAGTATTGAAATTACCTAGTGCTCTGTTCATTTACTAGTGAATCCTCACAATAGGAGGCAGAGTAAGTCTTGTCTTCATTTTACAAAGAGAGAAACTGAGAAGAGAGATGCAGATGTGATAGAGACACTCCACTGTCTTATTCTTTATGTAGTCACATGAGGCTTGATCCAAAACCTAATGAAGACTCCCAAGAATTCAGTGGACTTTGGACTAGGCAAAATGAGTTCTTTCAGATGCACCTGTGTGCAAAATGGGTATGAAATGCTAATAAGTCAGAATGGAAGCATTTATCTCCCATTCTCCTCTGGTATGAATGACTACACAAGGCACAGAGCAGGAGAGAATCAAGCCCAAAATGTCTGTCCCAAGGTTACAAATAGAGCTGGTACTAGAATAAAGGATCAGATCGCAGGAGTTCCTCCTTGCCTGTTTTGTTCTCAGGCCGCAAACCCAAGCTGAATTTCTGGCAGCCATCCATATAGGCAGTGAAAGGGTGGAATAGTAATATCTAATATGCATGCTGCACTTCTCTTCAGAAAAAGGTCACTTGGAAGACAGAGAAATAGAAGAACTCTTCTGGATATTTTTTCATCTAATTAGGCAACTTTGCATCTGTAATCATTGTCTTTTGCAATTGCATTATCCTGGGGATTTACCTAAGGAGAAAATTCAATATCAGGATATTAGGAAGTTAAAAAATGCATCACAGTCTTGCTATAGCTGGCAATATGCTTACTGTAGCTGCTGGTTGCAGGGAGGGAGAACTGGCTATTTTAAAATAAAAAGTATTATTAATTTTTTCTCTTATATAGGGTCCTGAAGTCATGTTCATTGATGACACAACTTAGCTCTGGTCTACGCTGGGGAAAGGATCGATCTAAGTTAAACAACTTCAGCTACATGAATAATGTAGCTGACATTGACGTACTTAGATCAACTTACCGTGGTGTCTTCACCATGGTAAGTCGACTGCTGCCACTCCCTCATCAACTCTGCCTGTGCTTCTTGCAGTGCTGGAGCACAGGAGTCAATGGGAGAGCGCTTGGGATGTGATTTATCGCATCTAGACTGTACGCAATAAATTGATCCCCGCTGGATCGATCACTGCCCGCCAATCGGGCGGGTAGTGTAGACATACCCTTAGTGTCACACAATCTAACTATAAGAAAGTTTCTTCCAATCTGGGGATGGGAACCTCATGGGCGGGCACCAGGATTGTTCATGGGACAACACAAAATAACAGTGTAGGAAAAAGGGAGGTGCAACACGTATCTGTAGGCTACAGCTGGCGTGAAGATTACAATGCCTTCCTAATCAGTGAACTAATATCAGGATTGTGACAGAAAAACAGTTCCAATAGGTTTAATTTTATAGTACTGAAGTCACTGGAGTTACTTCAGATTTGAGAACACAAATTGGCCTTACATATTTATCACTTTACTGCACAATCATGAAATGGTCAATGATGGAACTGATAACAAAGGAAGCAAGGAATGAATGGAAACATCCCATTGTTGGCCTGCAGGTATTGAGGGCCTACTGTGTTAGTTTATTTTTAAAAGATACTAGACACCGAACAGGACAACCTAATTTTTTTTTATTGGTGAAAAGATTCTGTTGAAACAATCCCGAGAAACAAAGAAGTGGAAATCTGTTCAAACAGGGTTACTGTATTCTGCTCAAATCCATCTTAATCCAGCTTTTTTTTTAGCAATGTGTTAATTTTTAAGGCAGTTATTATTTTAAGATCTATGTTTTGGTCTATCTATTATTCAGAAATGTCAGCCCTCTACAATTACAGAAAAATGGGCTTTAATTCTGTTACAGCAAATGGTTGGGAAACCAGCCACAGAGCAGCATGAGATATGAAGTATTTATTTTGATTCCTTAAAGTGTTGCACAAATTAGACTTCTAAAGACTGTTAGATGAGATCCAGCAAGACTCGAGGGAAACAGGATAGTCCATCGCAGAGAACATTGGGCCAGGTTCTCCTCTGTCTTGGTCCCTGGGTAATCATTTATTCCTGTGTAAAGTGGGTTTAAAATGCTACCTAACCAAAATAGTACTATTGTGCACTCATTTTACACAGGTGTAAATGATGGCACAAGGTGCAAGCCTGTTGAGTATCAGGCCTACTGATATATATCTGTATATAGCCTGGCTGGTAATTTCCATCTTGCCTCCCAAAATAGGATTGTTACAATGTGCGCTACATGAGTCCAGTTAGAAACTTGAAGTATGAATTGTGGCTACCAACTTTATAAAGGGATATTTGTCATGGGTAGCATGTTACCCTGATACTCTGTGATCTCCACTAGTTTCCAATTTGTTTTGGGGTACCATTTAATGTATAAATCCTTCAATAAGTTGAGTTCAGGTTACCTTAGAGATAGTCTTTCTGCTCGTATGAGACCATGCCACTTAGAATCATAGAATATCAGGGTTGGAAGGGACCTCAGGAGATCATCTAGTCCAACCTCCTGCTCAAAGTAAGACCAGTTCCCAATTAAATCATCCCAGCCAGGGCTTTGTCAAGCCTGATCTTCAAAACCTCCACCACCTCCCTAGGTAACCCATTCCAGTGCTTCACCACCCTCCTAGTGAAAAAGTTTTTCCTAATATCCAACCTAAACCTCCCCCACTGCAACTTGAGACCATTACTTCTTTGTTCTGTCATCTGGTACCACTGAGAACAGTCTAGATCCAGCCTCTTTGAAACCCCCTTTCAGAGAGTTGAAAGCAGCTATCAAATCACCCCTCATTCTTCTCTTCTGCAGACTAAACAATCCCAGTTCCCAGTTGAGCACAGCTGAAGCACTGATGCTATTAGTCCTCTTGTTTAATCAGGAAGCTGACAAAAGGGGAGGGTGTTTTCAATGAGGATTCCTCAGTGGTGGAATTCACTCCCCCACCTGTTTTGCCAGAGCAGTAATTTGGGTCATGGTACTAGGTTTACCAGTTCTCCTAGGCCTTCTCTGGCAAGGGCAGAGGTTAGTGGTGAAGTAAGCAAGAAGGTTTATTTTTCAGGGGCAGATCTGTGAATGTTTACTCTGGGTGTTTTGTTTTATTGGTTGCTATGTATTTTCTCTGTGCAGAGAGCCCAGAGCACTGGAAGTGTACGTTTATTACATCAAAAGTAAAAGACTGTATGTGATGCAAGCCTCAGTGATACAAATGATCTTTCGATTCACCACCTGCCTTATTTGTCTATTTTGTCCTCCTGTCCTGTCCTGTCCTGTCTGACAGTCTGTGAGCTCTCTGAGGCAGGAGCTGTCTCTTTTGTTATTTATCTTTACAGAAACTAACACAATGGGGCCCTGATCATTGATTGGGGTCCTACCCTATTACAAATAATAATCATTCTCAGTAAGAAGGTCAGGCCATATGACGGTAGCAATTTAAAGTACGACTCAGATCTATCCCACTACCTGACCTGTCTCCCCATCCCCCCACTTCCACTTTCAAATGGCTTCCTCCTGCCATCCTTTTCTTGTCCCTAGAAAACCCTCTCCCTACCTACTGCTGTGTCTGGCCTCTTTCCAGTATATCCCTAGCTGATGCACACACCTCTAACCCAGGTACTTCAGGTTCTGGAATCAGATTTGGATTCCAGCAGTTATCAGCACCTCAGAACTAGCCCCCAATCCATCCAAAATAGTAAATTTGTCAAATCCAAACTGGAAACAACAGTTCAATCTCCTGGGCAGGCCTGCAGGGATTTCCAGTCTTTGGCGAGAATGATACCTGTAGATTCAATATCAGCATTTAATCAGAAAGGTTTGTTTCTAGGTCATAAACAAAATGTGATCCATTTCCTATCACACCTCTCCATTTGCACTATTTCCTTGTTGACTATAATCTCTGAATCAGTTTGGATTGAGATTTCAGTGGAGTCAAGAACAATGACCACAGTCTGACAAAATTTAGGTTTTTCTCCTGGTCTTTATCCACAATATATACCCTCAATTTCCTCTTCCATCTATGACAAATGGATCTTCTTCATATTGTAATATAGTATTCTAGTGCCCTCTCTGTATAGTTTCTGAAACTTATTGGGTCATTTCTGCTTGAAATTATATCTTTTAGTCCTTCTACTCTAAGTCATAATTTAAAAGGGTAATGGCTTACTAGGCAGTGCTGATCCCTATGTGCGTATTCAGAGTCATATCTGAGAACTTCAGTGACATAAATAGGAGCCAGCAAACAGAGCTGTAAACAGGGGAGTTTCAGTGGGAGTTTCCAGGGGGAGGTTGCAGGGGAGACTAAGACAGAGGAACCGACAAGCAAGTCAAGGGATAGGGTGGTGGTCTGGTGCCTGCTGGGGGCTTGTGTTGGGTTGACTACCAGGCGTCAGGTGTGAAGGCCATGACTGATACAGAGGCAGCAGTGAAAGACACAATGAGGATGACTGGATGTGGAAGCTGCGGCGTGTACATGATCCTGGAGGGGGTGCCTGAAAAGAGCTTTGTCTGCATGAAGTGCCACCTGATAGAGCTGATGGAAGAGAAGATCCGAGGACTGGAGATGCAGGTGGAAACTCTGGTTGAGTTCAGAAGGGGGTTTGAGCAGACGATGGAGCACAGACATGAGGGAGCTGAAGGGATAAGCTCAGATGTGCAGATGGAAGCAGGACCAAAGAATTCAGAGGAGAGACTGCTGGGGGAGGAAAGTGGACGGTGGAAGCATGTGACTAAGAGAACCAGGCAGAGGAAAAGACGGGCCAGTAAAGGAGAAATAGAACTCAGGAACAGGTTTGCAGAGTTGGAAAATGAAGAAGGGGCACAGCAGGTGGTCGCTGAAGGAGAGAGGGCAAGGAAAAAGAGAAGAGCTGATAGTCCTGCAAGAGGAGGGGAGGAGTCAATAGAGGCAACACCAAATATGAGCCCCAGGAGGATTGCAAGGGGGAATAGGAATCGAGAGGACTTGCAGCCGGTGGGTGCGGGAGATAGACCGGAAAAGCGCACTGTCACCAGGAAAAGGCAGGTCTACGTGATTGGAGACTCCTTACTAAGAAGAATAGACAGGCCTGTGACTAGACTGATGGGGAGAACAGAAGGGTGTGCTGTATGCCGGGTGCTAAGATACAGGATGTGGACCTGAGGCTGAAAAGGATACTAGCGGGAGCGGGGAAGGATCCGTTGATTGTCCTTCATGTGGGAATGAATGATACGGCTAGATACTCTCTGGAATGTATCAAGGGAGACTATGCCAGACTGGGGAAGACGCTTAAGAAAATTGAGGCTCAGGTGATCTTCAGTGGGATTCTGCCGGTTCCTAGAGAAGGGCGACAAAGGTGTGACAAGATTATGGCGATCAACAGATGGCTCAGGCAGTGGTGCTATAAAGAGGGCTTTGGGATGTACTGCCATTGGGAAGCATTTACGGACAGAAGACTGTTCTCTCGGGATGGACTTCACCTGAGCAAGGAGGGAAATAGACTTCTAGGATGGAGGCTCGCCGACCTGATTAAGAGAGCTTTAAACTAGAAATTTGGGGGAGATGGTTGGGAGATGTTCGGGAGATCTCTATGCCGGAATTTAACCTTGAGAGGGAAGTAAACAAAGTAAGAGGGGATACAGCCGTGGACAGAAGAATTGGCATAAGGAGGAAGGGTAGTGTAGATAACAGACTAACAGGTGATGTTGGTGGTAGAATGTCTGTGCCTAACAGGGTACAGAATGTGAGTAAAGCCAAACGGCAAAAATTAAGATGTCTGTACACTAATGCGAGGAGCCTAGGGAACAAAATGGAGGAACTAGAGCTACTGGTGCAGGAAGTGAAACCAGATATTATAGGGATAACAGAAACGTGGTGGAATAGTAGTCATGTAGTACTACTATTAGTCATAACAGTACGGTAGTCATAGTAGTACAATAGTAGTCATGACTGGAGTACAGGTATTGAAGGCTATGTATGTATGTTTAGGAAAGATAGAAATAAAGGCAAAGGTGGTGGAGTAGCATTGTACATCAATGAGGAGGTTAACTGTAAAGAAATAAGAAGTGATGGAATGGACAAGACAGAGTCTGTCTGGGCAAAAATCACACTGGGAAAGAAAGCTACTAGAGCTTCTCCTGAGATACTGCTTGGGGTGTGCTACAGACCACCGGGATCTGATTTGGATATGGATAGAGACCTCTTTAATGTTTTTAAGGAAGTAAACACTAATGGGAAATGTGTGATCATGGGAGACTTTAACTTCCCAGATATAGACTGGAGGAGTAACAATAATAGGGCTCAGATTTTTCTGGATGTGATAGCTGATGGATTCCTTCACCAAGTAGTTGAAGAACTGACAAGAGGGGATGCCATTTTAGATTTGGTTTTGGTGAGCAGTGAGGACCTCCTAGAAGAAATGGTTGTAGGGGACAACCTTGGTTCAAGTGATCATGAGCTAATTCAGTTCAAACTAGATGGAAGGATAAACAAAAATAGATCTGGGACTAGGGTTTTTTATTTCAAAAGGGCTAACTTTAAAGAATTAAGGAAATTAGTTAGGGAAGTGGATTGGACTGAAGAACTTGTGGATCTAAATGCAGAAGAGGCCTGGAATTACTTTAAGTCGCAGCTGCAGAAACTATCGGAAGCCCGAATCCCAAGAAAGGGGAAAAAAACCATAGGCAGGAGTTGTAGACCAAGCTGGATGAGCAAGCATCTCAGAGAGCTGATTAAGAAAAAGCAGAAAGCCTACAAGGAGTGGAAGAAGGGTGGGATTAGCAAGGAAAGCTATCTTAGTGAGGTCAGAACATGTAGGGATAAAGTGAGAAAGGCTAAAAGCCAAGTAGAGCTGAATCTTGCAAAGGGAATTAAAACCAATAGTAAAAGGTTCTATAGCCATATAAATAAGAAGAAAACGAAGAAAGAAGAAGTGGAACCACTACACACTGAGGATGGAAAGGAGGTTAAGGATAACCTAGGCATGGCCCAATATCTAAATAAGTACTTTGCCTCAGTCTTTAATAAGGCTAATGGGGAGCTTAGGGGTAATGGAAGGATGACAAATGGGAATGAGGATATGGAGGTGGATATTACCACATCTGAGGTAGAAGCCATACTTGAACAGCTTAATGGGACAAAATCGGAGAGCCTGGACAATCTTCATCAGAGAATATTAAAGGAACTGGCGCATTAAATTGCAAGTCCGTTAGCAAGAATTTTTAATGAATCAGTAAACTCAGGGGTTGTACCATACGACTGGAGAATTGCTAACGTAGTTCCTATCTTTAAGAAAGGGAGAAAGAGTGATCCGAGTAACTATATGCCTGTTAGTTTGACATCTGTAGTATGTAGGGTCTTGGAAAAAATTTTGAAGGAGAAAGTAGTTAAGGACATTGAGGTCAATGGTAATTGGGACAAAGTACAACATGGTTTTACTAACGGTAGATCGTGCCAAACCAACCTGATCTCCTTCTTTGAGAAGGTGACAGACTATTTAGACAAAGGAAATGCAGTAGACCTAATTTACCTCGATTTCAGTAAGGCATTTGACACGGTTCCACATGCAGAATTATTAGTCAAATTGGAAAAGATGGGGATCAATATGAGAATTGAAAGGTGGATAAGGAACTGGTTAAAGGGGAGACTACAACGGGTCGTACTGAAGGGTGAACTTTCAGGCTGGAAAGAGGTTACTAGTGGAGTTCCTCAAGGATCGGTTCTGGGACCAATCTTATTTAACCTTTTTATTACTGACCTTGGCACAAAAAGTGGAAATGTGCTAATAAAGTTCGCGGATGACACAAAGCTGGGGGGTATTGCTAACATGGAGAAGGACCGGGGATATCATACAGGAAGTTCTGGACGACCTTGTAAACTGGAATAATAGTAATAGGATGAAATTTAATAGTGAAAAGTGCAAGGTCATGCACTTAGGGATTAATAATAAGAACTTTAGATATAGATTGCGGACACATCAGTTGGAAGCAACAGAGGAGGAGAAGGACCTTGGGGTATTGGTAGATCGCAGGATGACTATGAGCCGCCAATGTGATATGGCCGTTAAAAAAGCTAATGCGGTTTTAGGATGCATCAGGCGAGGTATTTCCAGCAAAGATAAGGAGGTGTTAGTACAGTTATATAAGGCGCTGGTGAGACCCCACCTGGAATACTGTGTGCAGTTCTGGTCTCCCATGTTTAAGAAGGATGAATTCAAACAGGTTCTGAGACGGGCTACTAGGATGATCCGAGGAATGGAAAACCTGTCATATGAAAGGAGACTCAAAAAGCTTGGCTTGTTTAGTCTACCCAAAAGAAGGCTGAGGGGGGATATGCTTGCTTTTTATAAATATATCAGAGGGATTAATATTAGGGAGGGAGAGGAATTATTTAAGCTTAGTACCAATGTAGATACAAGAACGAATGGGTATAAACTGGACACTAGGAAGTTTAGACTTGAAATTAGATGAAGGTTTCTAACCATTAGAGGAGTGAAGTTCTGGAACAGCCTTCCAAGGGGAGTAGTGGGGGCAAAAGACATATCTGGCTTTAAGATTAAGCTTGATAAGTTTATGGAAGGGATGGTATGATGGGAGAGCCTAATTTTGGCAATTGATCTTTGATTATCGCCAGATAAGTATGCCCAGTGGTTGGTGATGGGATGTTGGATGGGATGGGATCTGAGTTACTGCAGAGAATTCTTTTCTGAGTGCTGGCTGGTGAGTCTTGCCCACATGCTCAGGGTTTAGCTGATCGCCATATTTGGGGTTGGGAAGGAATTTTCCTCCGGGGCAGATTGGCAGAGGCCCTGGAGGTTTTTCTCCTTCCCCTGCAGCGTGGGGCATGGGTCACTTGCTGGTGGATTCTCTGCAGCTTGAGGTCTTCAAACCACAATTTGAAGACTTCAATAACTCAGGCATAGGTTAGGGGTTTGTTATAGAAGTGGATGGGTAGGGTTCTGTGGCCTGCTTTGTGCAGAGAGTCGGACTAGATGATCACATTGGTCCCTTCTGACCCTAGAATCTATGAATCTATGAGAATAAATAAAATTTTACTAGACTCTCCTCTTGTTAGCCCTGAAGAGACAGCACAGCTACAGGAGACTGAATGATTCTGGCTCTCACATCGTCAATAGAATTGCTAAGGGACAGATTATGTACCCCAGATCTTGTTTGCAAAGGGGATTCTCTATGCACAGAACTCACATTTTCAGCATGAAAAGAGTAAGTCAACCACTTCCTCATACCATCCTTCCAGGACTCTGTGAAGGTCTGCCAAACAGGTGGACATCCACACTTGGGTAAGGAGTATGCTGGCAACAAAACGTTCTTCCTTTCCACCCACTCCTAGAACACGTACAGACACCGCCTGCCCCAGAATCAATGGTTTAGGGGCAGTGTGGCTGCATTGGATCTGCACCATGAAGAACATGGAGAGGTGGGTGTGCAGTCCCTGAAGCCGATGTGAAGGCACAGGCCTCTTGTGGATCTGAGATAGCCAAGGTTTTGGGGCCAAACACTCTTCCCATTCTGTGGTGGCAAATAACCCATCTTTCCTCCCCTGGAACAACACAGGTGAAAATCAGTAAGATTTCCTTCCCATGAGCCTTTTGTGGGTTCTTCCATGGAAAGAGGGTGATCCTAAGTGCCAATGTCAGGGTCAAACACTGCCCTCAGCTACACCTGTGCAAGCACACAGAAGACAACAGAGTAATGAAGGAATGCTAGCTACTCCCCTTGATCTTCATTGCCATTCTTGAAATGCTTAATTTGAATTGTCCTGTTGCTCGGTACGCAGCCATTGTAGCCACCTTAAAGTAACAATGATTTTTGTTGTTTGTTTCTAAGTTCACAAAAGTTGTTATTTCCCATTATTTCTGTATTGACAATATTACTAAAATACTTCAGCCACTTCCACTCCACTGGGTTTATTGAAGATGGCTTTTAATTTTATTAAATTACAGCAGTGCCAGGCCGTGGGCTCAATGCTGCACAGTGCAGGTGGAGGGAGTTTTCTGTGTGTGTGTGAGCACAAGGTTAAAAGTGATGAGAAGGGGAGCTCAGTCCTGAATTAATGAGACTGTGCTTGATTGGCTGCCAAGTTACTTCTATCTTGGAGTGGCAATGAGGCCTATGGGGGTAGCACATAGCTAAGTGCTTCGTTTGTATGCTGAGGATCACATAAAACCCCATATCTCCTTGGATGTGTCTCTTGTAATCCCTCCACATTTGTACTTTCTGCTGTGGGAGAGGTGAAACTTGCATCCATTCAGTGGAGGAGGGTAGAGCAGGCCACGACATCACTAGTGCTGCTCCACACTCTCTAAAAGGCAGTAAAATGTGACTGTGTTTCCTCTGAGACATTGTTTGCTTCCTCTAAGGACATATGTACCCAGTTCAGTTTTGTAGTAGCTTCATATCTGGTTTGCCCTTGGAGAAAGAACTGAAATTCATACTGCTTATGTATTTGCTAGATATTTCTCTCTTTCTTTAAATTGCCAGTTTGTCTCTTTAATCACTGCTCAAAACCTGCCCTAAGGGTCAGGTTCCTCTACCCTTATCAGAACTGGGCCCTAAATATATTATGAGTTATTGGGCAAACTCATTCAGACTGAGCTTTTACAGCTGCCCATTTTCTATTTCATCAGCAGCATTTGCAAATGTGTTTGCAGATAAATGAAGGTCATCTCCACACCTTTTGCTCTGGTGCAGATGGGCGTACTGTGAGCTCTAAGGGTGGATTCTGTCTTGGGCTATGAGCCCTGTAACAGGAGTGTTTGCCCGTGGAGTGGAGAGCCTGAGGCTAGGCCCCTGATTACTTGGTGCTGCTGGGTAAAAGGCATCAGGAAGCTGCAGGGAGAGAGGGTCTCCTGCTGTGGTCCCTGAGGAAAGGACAGTTCCTCAGGGAGGAAGGAAGGGCTGTGCCTAGCTTAAGCATGGGGGGAAGATTGTTTCATGTTTGTTTTGAGAACGTTGTTAATTTAATAAAAAGCCCCAGACCTCAAGAAAGGCTGTGGTGGAAGGAGACTGGAGAATTCGTTGAAGGAGCCCTGAAGAAGGGGGAAAGTAGAGCAGAGCATTGCAGAGGCACCCCTGGCCATAAGGGGTGCTCAGGTGGCAGCCAGCCAGTCTTGTTACATCCCCAGATCTAAGCAGGGAGGAGGGCCGCAGTTCAGGGGGAGTAAGATTTTTCCCCTCTCTCCCCTGAGGCCCCTATGCAAATTACCCAATTCTGGAGCCCAGGCACTCAGTGATAAGCAGGTGTTGCATGCCAGCTATTTTCTCCCTGGAGCAGATGGGCAATGAGTGGGTGGAGCAGCATATTACTTCCTCTGGGGAACAGGAAGGGAATCCCACCCCCAGTCTGTTCCCCTCACACTCCTGCCATGGTGTACTGCTCCATACACAGGATTTGTGGCAAAGTTACCATCCAACGTGGTGTTGGTGGCATCAGGAGATATTGCCAAAGAGAAAGATGGGCAATTAAAAATATGGTCAGATTATAATGAATGCCAGTCGTTACTTAGTATGTTAATTTATTATTACACAGTCAGCCCCCTTCTAGTCTTGTAGGCAATTCACATGCAGAACGACTATAATGCTAATGGGAACTACTGTTCTAGAGCAACTTCCACATACTGAGGGGAGAACAAGCCTTAAAACTCATTTTATATTCTGCACCAGACTTAAAATTAGATTGTAGTTATTTGGTGTCTTTTTCTGACTGAATTAAAGCCATTTACAATTTTACACCTACTATCTTAAATCTTTATGTTGCTATTTTTCTATCATTTTAGAAATTCCCCCTGAAAGAATAAGCCACGTAATAATGTAAGTTGCAGCAGGAGAATGAGAGGAAAGAGGCTGATATGCAGATATTAAGTTTTGCAGTGCTGTGCCAAAGGCTTACTTCACTTAAACATGACCAATAATAAACATTGCTTCTTAGGAAAATATGCTGTAAAGATTTTATCATCAGTTGAATAGAGGCACTCTGACAGCATTGTAAAAGTTGTGAGGGCTTATGAATTTCAGTAGGATTGTACAAAATATATCCTTTGGCTATGATTTTTAAAACAGTTAAATATATGAGAAGAGATCTATTACTTTTTTAATTGTGCAGCTGATAAACAGAGACATTGAGCTAGCTTTGGGGCTAAGTCCTTCATTCAGATGCAGAACACGGAACTCAGATAAATGGCTTAAATGAAGTATTAGAGTTATCTTGCCTGTAAGGTGTTAATAAGGATTATCAAGATCATTTCAAACACCAAACATTGTGTATGTGTGCAGGTGGGAGAAGGAAGACTTCACTGCAGCCGTACCATTTTTAATTTGGCCAAAAAAGGAGCTCACTATTGTGTTGAAATTTGACATTGGCTTAAACAAAGACCAGTTTTAAGTGGAAAAAGTTATGGCTAGATATGTTTTTCAAAAATATAGCCAAATTCGTTTAAGTGAAGCCAATAGAATTGTGCTTGCTTACCCTAAGGCTAAAGTTGTCCTATGCTAGTCATCTTCTGAGAGATCTCACTATGGATCTAAAATATTTTCAGTAGAAACCTAGTGTCATTTTTATTTATTTATTTGGATAGCTGCTTAGAACTATACTGCTCCATAATACCTAGGGGAGAATAGCACTCACTGTTTTTGGATTTCCACTGAAATTTCAAAGGAGGCATGTGTACATGCAAATCCCAGTTATTGGGTGCACTAGAGTATTTGTGCCTCTAATTTATGCATTTTGCAAACGTACTTCTGAAAATTAGACTCTTGTACTTTCAATTTCTCCAACCAAATCACATATGTGTGATCCACCTGTCAGTAGGGTAAAGCTAAGCAAAGCACCAAAACAAATGATATGTTTGTGATATAACATCTGCAGGGGCTTACTTCTGATTAGGTAAAATTGGGCAGGAATTTGAGAAGGAGACTACAGCACCACTTTATCAATGAATCTCCCTTCTTTCAGAATCCTATTAAGAATTTTCAGAGGTTAACATGCAAGTAGAAGTGTTCTAGCAATTATAGCCATCTCCAAACTGGGAAGTGATCAATTGGGCTGAGTCTGGAAAGTTTTCTGGACCAACTACTCATATTCACAGGACAAAAGATGTATTATTGTAGGTCCTTCAGTTTCTATGTCCTCTGAAGTTCTCAAAAGTGCTATTTTATTCTGCAGCATAGAGAGCATTTAAACAATAACTATTGTTTAATAACTTCATCTTCTTTCATTAACTTCCTAGTGACTATAATAATAATGCTTTGGAGTCCTTACAGCAGTTTTCATTTGAGGCTCTCAAAGCACTTTGCAGACATTACAAAATGAAATCTTACATCTCAGGAAATAGGCAAGTATTATCAGGACCAATTGAAGAGATAGGAAAGCAGACGTAAACAGAGGTTTAGTAACTTGATCAAAGTCACACAGCAAAATAGGGAATAGAATGCAAGAGCCCTGACTTGCAATCCCCTGCTCTAGTCACTCTCTCCCATGGGCCATTTATGCAGTTTCATATTGGCTTCTGTAGGTGGCAGGCTTGGGAGGAAAATGTTGTGTCCCAATAAGATCCATTTTTTGTGCACTGAGGAAAGTTATCTCCTGGAGAACATCTGCTCTATGGTTCATCTCTCCCTCTGCCTTCCTGTTAATGAGTCTCTAAACGTTTCTTCTTCAGTTGAGAAGCTGGACAGAATTGTTTACAATGGATTTGGCTCTATTATCTTTCTTCTCTTCCACTGCACAGTGTGTTGCAGGAAGTCTTTTGAACAGAATGGCTTTGGTTTTGCATTATAAAATTAGCAGCCAGATAGAGAAGATGGTATCTCAACAAATACTTAGGAAGACACATTCAACCAAACATACCATATCAGTTACAAAAGTGGGAAATCAGAGAAAAAGCAGGCATGATTTCTACAAAGCAACTCTGTGTAAATTCAGAATACAGTATAACTAAGCCTGCTCTGTGCTTGGCAATGGTACAAAGGGCACCTTGAACCAATGCCACACACTTGAATTAAGCCCCAGTCAATGGGCCTAACTACTGGTTGAACATTAACTATGTTTGAACAACAGAGATCTGCAAAATTTACCTTGGAACACTCTCAGTTTCAGGCATTTCCCTGATTGTGGGCAGAGTTCGGCAGACTATTGGGAACTCCACCCAGGAGATTTCTCTGAGGGTACGTCTACACTATGGGATTATTCCTATTTTACATAAACTTGTTTTGTAAAACAGATTGTATAAAGTCGAGTGCACGCGGCCACACTAAGCACGTTAACTCAGTGGTGTGCATCCATGGTCTGAGGCTAGCGTCGATTTCTGCAGCGTTGCACTGTGGGTAGCTATCCCGTAGCTATCCCATAGTTCCCGCAGTCTCCCCCGCCCATTGGAATTCTGGGTTGAGATCCCAGTGCCTGATTGGCCAAAAATCATTGTCGCGGGTGGTTCTGAGCAAATGTCATCAGTCATTCCTTCCTCCGGGAAAGCAACGGCAGACAATCATTTCATGCCCTTTTTCTCTGGATTGCCCTGGCAGACGCCATAGCACGGCAACCATGGAGCCTGTTCAGCTTTTTTTTTACTGTCACCGTATGTGTACTGGATGCTGCTGACAGAGGCGATACTGCAGTGCTACACAGCAGCATTCATTTGCCTTTGCATGACAGCAGAGACAGTTATCAGTCGTTCTGTACCATCTACTGCACCATTGTAAATTGGCAATGAGATGACAGTTATCTGTTGTTCCGTACCGTCTGCTACTATCATGGGTGCCCCTGGCTGAGGTCGGCCGGGGGCACAAAGACAAAAATGGGACTGACTCCCCAAGTCAATCCCTCCTTTATGGTATCTAAAAATAGAGTCAATCCTGCCTAGAATATGGGGCAAGTGTACTAGAGAACCAGTGTATCAGAGAACCAGAGAGCACAGCCAGTCCGTGTCAGATCCCGCAGAAATGATGAGCTGCATGCCATTCTAGGGGGTGTCCCTGCAACAACCCCACCCGTTGCTTCCCTCCTCCCCAGCCCTCCTGGGCTACCGTTGCAGTGTCCCCCCCATTTGTGTGATGAAGTAATAAAGAATTCAGGAATAAGAAACACTAACTTTTTAGTGAGATAAAATGAGGGGGAGGCAGCCTCCAGCTGCTATGATAGTCCAGGCAGGAAATTAAACGGTGTGGGGGAGAGGAGCCCAGCATCCTGCTGCTATGATAGTCCAGGCAGGACAGAATCTTTTCTTTACACATGAAAGGGAGGGGGCTGATGAAGCTCAGCCCCCAGTTGCTATGATGAGGATGGTTACCAGCCGTTCTGTACCATCTACTAGGAACAACAGGGAATCATTCCTATTTTTACCCAGCCCCCCCCAGCCAGCCTCACCTGAGGCCAGAAAGGAGCATTTACGGGCTGATGATGACGATGGATAGCAGTCATATTGTACCATCTGCCGCTGGGGAGGGGAGGGGAGCGGAGCGGAGCAGATACTGCTCTTCACTGCCACAGCATCGCGTCTACCAGCAGCATTCAGTAGACATAGGGTGACATTGAAAAAAGTCAAGAAACGATATTTTTCCATTTTCTTTCACGGGGGGGGAGGGGGTACATTGATGAGCTATGCTCTGAACCACCCCGGACAATGTGTTTGACCCTACAGGCATTTGGAGCTCAGCCAAGAAAGCAAATACTTTTCAGAGACTGCTGGAGACTGTGGGATAGCTGAAGTCCTTGGTACCCCCTCCCTCCTTCCATGAGCATCCATTTGATTCTTTGGCTTTCCATTACACTTGTCACACAGCACTGTGCTGTGGACTCTGTATCATGGCCTGGAGATTTTTTTCAAATGCTTTGGCATTTCGTCTTCTGTAACGGAGCTCTGATAGAACAGATTTGTCTCCCCATACAGTGATCAGATCCAGTATCTCCTGTATGGTCCATGCTGGAACTCTTTTTGGATTTGGGACTGCATGGCCACCTGTGCTGATCAGAGCTCCACGCTGGGCAAACAGGAAATGAAATTCAAAAGTTTGCGGGGCTTTTCCTGTTTACCTGGCCAGTGCATCCGAGTTTGGATTGCTGTCCAGAGCGATCACAATGGTGCACTGTGGGATACCGCCCGGAGGCCAATACCATTGATTTGCGGCCACACTAACCCTAATCCGATATGGTAATATTGATTTTAGCACTACTCCTCTCGTTGGGGAGGAGTACAGAAACCGGTTTAAAGAGCCCTTTATATCGATATAAAGGGCCTCGTTGTGTGGACGGGTACAGCGTTAAATCGGTTTAACGCTGCTAAAAATGGTTTAAACGCGTAGTGTAGACCAGGACTGAGAGTTGAATTTAGCTCAATGTCTACTAGCATCGCACAGACAGGTCCAGCAATGTGTCCCTGTCTGTCAGTGGCATGATTGTAATTGTAGCAGTTCATATCCAAAGACATAGATTAAATATCTGTAAGTAAATCAGATTCTTAGTCTCTGGAGAGACAAGAGTCCATCACAAAAGTGCAAAATCACGTTTGAAGAGGATAGTCTTTGGATGTGAAGTGCTTAATTAGCACAAAGAAGGGGTCAGCTATGCAGGTTTCATTTATGGCTGCATCCAAAAAATAATTAGGGCAATTGGGATCCTTTCAATTGGCTTCATTGGGCTTTGGATCATGCCCATACTGGGGAAAAGTGGATTTCAGGCTCTGGTGGCATCAAACAATTCATGATCATTTGGAAGAATTGGAAATAATTCTATAGCTGCCACACTAAACCCATAGTGTGAATGCAAGGAAAGGCAGCTAGCCCTGCAACTCACTAAAATAAAGGCAATAAAATCTGATTCATTTTTCAGGTAAAAGTAATCTCCACAGCACTTGGGAGTGTTATCTTTTCCTAGTTTCATAGTTCCTCTGTAATTAGCAACATGCAGAGGATTAACATTTAAGAATTCATTGAGGAATAATTAATAGGCTAATTCAAAGTGCTTTTTGTTGGTAATAATCTACACAAAGGCTTTATAAGAAGTTCTGTGTTGCAACTTAGCAAAAACCATTCAAAAGCTTCAAATAAGCTGCAGCTTCTCTTCAGAAAAAAGCATCTTATCTTGACATCTTACCAAACTGCAGCTGCTTATGAGCACCAGGAATAAAAGGCACAAGGCCCTGAATCCGTAAAATTGTAATAAAGGGCAGGTGCGTTTTATGTTTATATCAATCTTTATTGGTCAGGGTGTGTATGAGGAGGAGATGCAGTATGGCTTGGAAGCACAGACACTGTGTACTGTTAGTGTAGCCATTAGAAAAAGTCTGTGTGTTGCTTGATGGCACAAAGCCCCACGTCTCCCATTCCAGTCAACACAGCTGACCGTCATAGAGGGGCATGCGTACTATACCCTGGCAAGGGATGGTGAAGCTGATGCTTCAGTGTGTACTGTCCAGGTGTTCTGAGAGGAATTTTGTCTGAGGCAGTCAGAATTTCTACTTAAGCTTCTGTGACAGCTAGCCCATGTACTGCAGGAATGTGCCTTAAGGGCATATGTGTCACATTTTTGGTATATATTAATGACACGGTTTTTAAGTGTGTGTGTATGTGTTTGTGTGCGGATATATAAACATACAGTGGATTTTTGCCATTTATTGTTCCAAAATATTGTTGGTAAAAACACCTGTAATATAATTGAGATACTTTAGTGGTGTTATTAAATTACAAGTCTTTCAAGGAAATACCCATGTGAACCAACAAAAACTTTCCATGGTGTCAAAAGATTCCTTGGTGTCAAAAGCCCAATATGTGCAGACACAACCTAAGAAAAGACAACTAATGGATACATGAAGTTTGCTGAAGTCCAGATGAACTGGAAAGCATGGATCTTCCTGAGGAATGGAAGAATTGAAGCACCATGCAGAATTTAATTTCAGTGGTTCTCAAAAATCTAGAAATAAGGAGGAAAATGCTGTTACCTGATAATGTTGTCTGAAGAAAGAGACATTTATGTTACCTGGATAAATTATAACATCTGAAGAAAAAAAGATCAGAGGATATATTTACTCTACAATTAATAATGTCACCCCAAAAGTTAACCCAATGTTTGAGTGTTGTACATTTCACAGTAAAATACAAGGTCCTTCCCCCATCATAATGTACCCAAAACACCCATCTAACAATATCAAGTGTAATTTCATCCTGTGCAGAGGTGTGATTAAAGAAAAACAGTGACCATCTGTTGTTAAGCAGTTGCTCTGTTTCACCCCAAGGGCAGTTGCATATCCCCACTCCAATTTTGTAAACCAAAGAGGTTCAGACAGGCATAGTTATGAAAACATGGGCATATGCATCCAAAGATTTGAATGCTAATTCAGAACAAATCTCTGAACCTTTTTTGGTTTTCAGACAGTAAAGGAGTCTGCTGGCGAGAGCAGGGGACTCTGAAATTCAGGCATGCTTGAAATCCTTTGCTGAAAGGCTCTGGGCACAAGCAAACACTTTATTAGTCAATATTTTTATTTATATGTTTCTGCCTCCCACTTGACACAGGTTTATTTTGAAATTTACATGGCCAGATGCTGTAAATATAAACCAGTACAAGAATGCTCATTTGATGAGAGGGATAGAGTATATTTTCTGAGATCCCTGAAGCCAAGAAATTCCCATCTGCTTCATTTAAGAGATAATAGATATTTGGTTTTGCTCAAGGAGGTGGAAGCACTAAATCAGAAGGGAGTTAAGAAACTCCATCTTGCAGGACTCAAGGGGACTGCGCATATGTTGCACTTGATAATCTCAGAATCAGCACTATGTGGAATAATGCTGTTTTCTGGATGGGCGCCTCTTTGTACTGTGCTATGGAACTATCTTTGCAAATGGTATCTTGGGTTCTATGCCAGGAAACAATAAAGATAATGGTGTGTCATATTGCAGAGACACGGCAAGGTTAACCAAAAAGGAGATGACAAGCTTTAGACTCTGCTTTTTTTAAAAAAAAAAATTGTAGTTGTGTAAACAATGATTTATAGCTGAGTGGCTATTTTGTATTATGGATATTAACAATGATGGAGGTCTGCAGTGAAGAACAAGCAGAACTGCCCATGAAATTCAGATATTCACTACTACATGTGCCCTGAAAGCTTGCTGATGCATTGGAGCAATTAAAAAGTTATAAAAGGTGACATTTACGAAGTAGTGTTAAACTTGGATTTACATCCAAGTATTCCTACAATCCAGAACATGGAAAGCATTACAAGAAAAAATAGTTTTCAATCTTTAATATTAAGTTAATTTATTAGCACTTCCTGCATTCTAATCCTGGCACTGGCATGTATGGCCTCCTCACAACCTTCACTTTGCCCTTCCGTAAAGATGCTAGCCTTCCAGCACCCCTTCCTCCAAATTTGGGGGAGCGTGTTTCCCCAGAACTGTGCAGAAGGGACATTTGAGGGAAAACATCTGGTCTGTTTGGGATAGTGGCAGGATTTGAAGAAGGGGATGCTGGAAAGCTGGCATTCCATGTGTCTGGAGGCGGAGATAAGGTTGTGGTGCACAGTTTGTGGGGTATGCTGTGCTAGTGGACAGGTGAGTGTCTGGGTGGAGACAAGAAAAATGTGTACTGTTAGAAGGCTTAACTTTTTATGTGCTTGTTTTTGGGCTAGGTATGTTGCAGGTAGCTCACCTGTAATTGCTGCACAAAGTAGTGTTTTTGTGCGTGAATACATAATGGGGGCTGGGGGTGGTCAGCCACACCCTTGGCTGATGCATCAAGGACCGACTTAGAGACCTCCAGTATCAACTGCTGCAGCTTGGGCTAAAGAGTCAAGGCTTTGTAGCTGGTACTGTTACAACTTAAATCCTCTGTGCATCTGCAAAGAAGGGACCTGTAACACCAGTGGGTTATAGCGAGACTTACAGAAATAATTGGATTTAAAATAGAGTATTTTCTCTGTACTTCACATTCCTGTCTGCCTGATATTAATATCGCAAGATGGTTGGTTCCAGCCACACTCAATAACATGATTTGTTTGTTTGTTTCACATGTTCTTTTTGTACGTTAACATAAGGTGTTATTTGCACAGCTTGGAATTACGTCAGTAGTTTGGCATAAGTTAGTTTACTAACTACAAATACAGATCTCTATAGGCTATGGTTATTGTTATAGTTTCCTAAAAGGAAGTTGTCATTTTTTTTAATGGCTCCCTAGTTTTCTGAGGCCCTTTGGTCCTTATAAGTCAGCTTATCAAGAGCATTTTGTAATAAAGATTTTAAGAAAATCAAGACTTTATCAGAGATGATTATTATAAATGGTGATTTTCCTAGGAATATGTTGCAACGCTGTCTTCCCTACAATCAGAGCAGTTTTTAGCAATAGTCTTAGCACATCCCCAGTCAGCAATTTTTCAGTTGATTCAATTTGCCTCGTATGTCAAACACTTTTTCTCTCCAGATTTACTATTGGATAGTAGCTTGGTAATGGGGTACTATATCCTGTTAGTTTATTGTGAAATTCTGTAGTGCTGAAAGGTATATTTGTTATTTGAGGGGAAATTGTTTGGCGGGGATGGGTATTGTACATCAATATTTACTTGTGTACTGTTAAAGAATCTTTTCATCAAGTAATAGGTTCGCATACTGAAAGATCACATCAGATATATTTTTGGCAGGTTGAGAGCAATACCAAGATTTATTGATCCAGGGAGTAAATAATGACTGAGACAAAGCTGCAATCAATATTTACCTCAAGGGACTGTTAAGTCTAATATTGACCAAAGTGAGAAGTTAATATATTACATTGTTATCTGAAGAAAAAATGAGGTGTTCTGTTGACATTTAAGTTGCAAATGGAATAAAATGGATATTGTTTCCTTATTTTCTACTTCGTTTCTTCTTATGAATAGTTTATCATAAAAATTAGTAAAAGATGTACCCCAAAAATGATCAGAAGTTCAAGCCAGATAGGCTCTTAAAAGTTAATTTGTTACGTGTATCTGAACCACTGTAGGGACCAGATCTTACAAGAGATGCAAAGTAAATTTCTTTGTCTACATATTGGGTGAAAAACGTTGCACAAAATGTAGCATCTCTTGAGTCTTCTGGCATTTCTCGGTATTCCCTGATTCTGAGTCAGAAAGTCTGCTTGGCTATATAGGGGGATGGAACACAATATTTCACAATGGGTGGGTGAAATTCATATTTGTGTGGAGGGCATCAGCACAAGGCCTAGGGTAACCAGATGTTCTAATTTTATAGGGACCGTCCTGATATTTTATATAGGCTCCTATTACCTGCCCACCCCAGTCCCAATTTTTCACACTTACTATCTGGTCACCCTAACAAGGCCCTATGTAACACTTAAGTTCTTCTTAAAACCTAGAGTCTTGATAAGACCTTTGTGAACCGATGGATCCTTGCAGCCCTGTTGAAGTCAGTGCAGGACACCACCTATACACAATGTATTGTAGAATTGGGTTTGGAGTCTTTAAGTGGAATTTGTGTCACGTAAGACTTGTGCTGGCCCTTCGCACAGGGGAGAATATCACATACATGGGGGATCCCCTACTTTTAGTTGTGTTTTGAGTGAGCCCAAGACACTTTAAAAACATGGATCTGTATGGGTAGGAAGTTAGTACGGGGAAAAGTGAAATGCTAACCTTGAACTGGGACCACTGAAGGGAAAGCACAGTTTAAAATCATCATTTCTTTTTGGACTTGATTCAAAGTCCATTGAAGTCAATGAGCCTAAAACGCAGGTTTGGCTATTTCTCATTTTTTATACATATAAAATTAATTATTTTTGAAGATAAAACAGAAGATAAACTTAAAGAATGCAACAACTTACCTTTTCTTGGTAGAAATAATACGCTACAAATGAATATATTGCCAGATTTCCATTTTCTATTTTAAGTCATCCCATATATATTGACTAGCTGTTTTTTAAATTAAATCTATAGTTATTCACTTTCTCTGGAGTCAACCAACCAGAAATAATCAGGAGAGTCTAATAATATTGGGGCAAAAGGCTAGATCTATTTCAAAACCTGCAAAAAGAGCTGAGGGCAAAAATTTCAAAACCACTAAAGACCCATTTTCAAAACAGGAGTGTAAGTCCATTTGATATTTAATGAGACTTAGTTTCCTATGTGCCTAAATCATTTTTGAAAATCAGACTTATTCTCCTCATTCAGTTACGGTATGTCTGCACTGCAGGTGGGAGCAAGTCTTCCAGTCCAGGCAGGCAGACTCATGCTAGCTCTGCTCAGACTAGCATGCTAAAAATGTAAGTATGGATGTTGCCGCCTGGTCTAGCTACCTGAATATGAACCGAGGGGACATGAGGCTTGGACTTGGATATCTAGGCTGTGCCGCCACAACGATGCTGCTATTATTAATGAAGTAGCTCATACAGAGAGAGTGAATGTCTGTCTACCTGGGCTGGGAGGGACACTCCCTGCCCCAAAACAAACATACCGTTAGATACTTTTGAAAATTTTACTCTACATGCATCTATTGGTTTAAAAGATGCCTTAGCAGCCCATACATGCTGAGGCACTCTCTAATGATTTGGAAACCCTTTAAAATGACAAGAAGCAAGTCAGAGTGACCGTCTTGTATGACTGACCGTGACTAACATTTTTTAAGGCAAGTTTGAGCTCAAGAAATAGGAGGTAGTTGGTGCTTATGCCATGGATATATTTTTAATTAAGTTATTATATAATTCCAGAAATCTAAGACCCAATTTTCTCTTCTGAATTCAAGATTTTATTGATACCTAAAGAAATGGCATTGTGTTATTTCTATTCACAGAGGTCTGAATGTATCACCCTTACTTAATGGGATAGAATATTTTATACTAAATACTTCTGATATATCTAAATCTGTTACATGTACTAATGCAATTCTTCGTGTAACAAATTAAAGAAACACAGGGAAAATATCTGGAGAGTTACATTACATTAGATGAATGAGAGGTTTCTTATGAATTAACACAAAACAGGATGATAAATACAAAATGGGAAGTACAATTTTTTTATTTATGATTTTATTGGACTCCCAAAAAACTGATGCAAACACATAAGAGATAAAGAAATATTGGTGATGTTATACAGAAAACGGTAAGAGAATGTACAGATTTTGGCATTGTGTAAAACTAGAAAAATTCCAGTAATATATTAATGAAATAGTGATGGACAGGGGAATAGCACCTCTTTTCAGGAGCAGATATAGCCATTTTCTGAAATGCACCCTCACCCACCCAAGCAGCTGAGCCAAAAATGAACAACAAGAAAATCAGCAGAGCAAAAAGGAAAAAAAAAGTCAAGCAGCATGATAGTGCAGTGATACGGTGCCCCCTGGAAGTTGGTGCCAAGGGTGACTGTCCTGCTCATCGGCCCCTGGAACCTGCCCTGCGCGTTTTAATAAGTGGCACATTTAAGTAGAATAACACCAGGTAATGAGATGTTTTAAAAGTGACTTTCTTGTTCAAAAAAGGGCTCACATTGACAGCCCTAAAAACTGAACTGCTTTCTTCATCCACAGAACAGGTGCATTATTAGCAGTTACAGAGGCAGTGCAAGCTTCCCTTGACTACCCACTTCTGTTCCTCAAATGCAGTGTCAAGAAGGACACACAAAGGGATTGTCTGTACACAAATCTGCACCAGTTAAACCGGTGCAAACCCCCATGTGCACACTCACATCTGTTTATAGGGGCAAGGTAAACCAAAGTAACCAGGTGTACATTGATATTTAGAGTGTCCACACCCAAAGTTGCCTCTATTTAACTAAACTGGTTTGAAATCACACCTAAACCAGTGCATCTTGAATGTAAACCCAGACTAAGCATAAGAGCCTGCATAGCTGTTGAGTTTTTTCCTCTCTGCTGAAACTGTGAACAAAAGTATCAATTGGTGCTAAATTATGTTGGTCTCTTTTGTGATATAAATTGTCCTTTGTGAAATGCACTGAGTAAACAAATTGGTGATCAGTCATTAGGTGGGTAAGGATAAGCTTTGGTATAGGAGGCATGTTGGGGGTGGAGCCATAGCACAGGTGTTGGGCAATATTGTAACCCTTGGGGGAGGCTCCCGAAATATAGACAACACCCACAGGCTGTGTAAATTATGCCAGTAGACTCTCTGGTTCCTGGAACAGACCAAAATTGGAAGGACACAAACGTGACTTAAAGATACCTCCCTCGGGGCTGCAAGTTATGCAGCCCCCAACCGCCTTAGCCATCCCCCTTCCTTCACATATACTGCTCAATCTGGGGGTTGTTCTTACTTCCCAAGAGCCGTCAGAACAAAAGCAGAAAGTCAGTCTAGCCCCAGATTTTCTTTATCTATGTCTATGAAAAAACAGGAGTGGGAATTCCCTGTTTTCAGGTTATTCTCTCTGTGGTTTCTCTTTCCTGAGGCCAAGCTATATTACATTATTCCAAGTGAATTTATACACAGTCCCCGGAGTAATGGGCATGAGTAGAAAAAGAATTGATTATGCAAAGTAGGTTAATAAGCACTAGGAGGATGCTCTGAAATTATGCAGGGTTTGGATTCTCCCACAGTTGAAAATATTGTTTCTAGCGCTTGTCATGTATACTCAGCCCCTATTGATTAAATGACTCAAAGGGAACACCAAATAGAAAACTTAGAGAAATATCTGCTCTCCAGGAAGACTGGCATTTGCAGAAAGGTCAGAGAACCAGTCATGCTAAAGGAAGGAGAGCCTTGTTGATTAAATGAGCTACAGCAAAGAGAAGATCTGTGTATATTTGTGCTTTGAAGATTGTCCCTCAAGTAAGGAAAAGCATTTAAGTATGAATGTTCCTCCAGTCAGGTGTGGTTTCAACTCTGTCAAATAAGATCAAAATAACAACACCCATTGTTTCTATTTATATGCCCTCTCTGAGTGGCTGGGAATTAATGGTGGCTTTTCCTCTCCTAGGGGCTTTATGAAGGGAGTTTTCCTGCAATCCACAGCTGCCCGCTCCCTGCTTTTCTCTCCAGAATGCTAATCAAAAAGAAATGGACCAGGCTGCACTTGTCTGGCTAGTTTCCTGATCATTTTAAGTAACTAACTTTGGTGCCTATCTGCATTTCACCAATGTCACTATCAAGGATCAACCTAGAGTGCCTTTGGCACCAAAACCATAGACTACCAGCTCTTGAGCTGAGGGGAAATCCTTCAGCTGCAAGTGGCAGACTGTTGTAATTACTTGGACTGGCCACTAGGGGCAGGGTTGATCACACACCTTCTGCCAGAGGCATTACCTGTTATTTCACTTTCTTCTTGGGGAAGTTTAGAGTTGGAACTAAATTTTCATGTTTATAATGGGCCAAGCCAAAACTTCAAATCCAAACAACCCTGGACTACAGGGGAAGTGTGGATCTGGAACCCAACTCTGCTGCTCAATCCATCCTTGCTTTCTGCTTGTAGTTTCATTTCTCTTCCCAACCCACATTTTTTTTCAACTGTGATGGGGCAAGGACAGATGGCTACAGTAAAGTAATGAGGAACAGGTATGTTAGCCCCAGGCTGAACAAATCCCTAGAACCATGGTTACCAAATAGCAGTTGCTCCAGGTTAATCAAGACATCTGGGGCCAATTAAGATCCTTCTAGAAGGCAGTGGAGATAGCTACATTGATTGGGACACCTGAGGCCAATCAAGGGCTGGCTGGAACTAGTTAAAAGCCTCCTAGTTAGTCAGTGAGGTGTGTGTGAGAGGAGCTGGGAGCAAGAAGTTGAGTGTGTGCTGCTCGAGGGTGGAGGAGTAGAAGCATTATCAGCCACCAGGAGATAGGTCCTGTGATGAGGATAAAGAAGGTGTTTGGAGGAGGCCATGGAGAAGTAGCTTAGGGAGTTGTAGCTGTCATGCAGCTGTTACAGGCACTATAGACAGCTGCAATTCACAGGGCCCTGGGCTGGAACCTGGAGTAGAGGATGGGCCCGGGTTCCCCCCAAACCTCCCAACTCCTGATCAGATACAGGAAGAGTTGACCCAGACTGTGGGTTCCACCAGATCGGAAGATCTCAGAGGTGAGCAAATCTGCCAATAAGTGCAGGACCCACCAAGGTAGAGGAGGAACTTTATCTCACAACCTAGAGGTTTTTAAAATTGTAAGTTTCAAACTGATCTTGATGTGGCTAACAGCACTTTAGGTATGTCATCAGGTAAGCAATCAATTTCAGTGCTCCAATTCCAGGGTGCTTTCACCTTAGTTGGATATTGCAGAAATATGGTGGCTTCTAACTTTCTAAGGTCAAACCAAATACTTTGGAAATTTTCAGGCTTCCTAGATTAGTTTGAGCTGAGAAATGGAAAAATAAAAATGCCCCACCTCTTCCAGCTAACTTGATTGTGTTGTCTGCCAAATTTGAGTCATTCCCCTCCTTCTTTCTGAAAGGCTTGAATGTGATGAGACTGAGTTTTACATGTGTTGCTGGTTTAAACAGGGGGTCTCCACAGTTGTGTGAGGTTTTTTTTTTTTCTGCTTCCATAGCAAGTGGGAAAAGCTGCTGTCTCCTCTCAAACGCTTGATAATTGTAGACAGTAAGAATTAATGTCAAGCTCTTCAGCACCTTTAGGGATCCGTATCAGACATATGTATGTTCCCCATGGACTTTTCTCTTGCTGCTTGGCTCTGTGATTTAATGTGTGGCCCCCTGCCTTGTTTACTGCCCAGTATTCAAACCCTGATCTAAATACAGAATTGTTAATTTATTCTTGAGATCTTCCATGGCACTCACCTCTATAGTATTGTAATGCATCACTAATTGATGGTCAAAACCTCTGTGAAATGAGAGGATATTATCTCCATCTTACGTTTGGGGAATAGTGGCACAGAGAGATTATGGTACAAAATGACCACTCATTTTGGGTGCCTGATTTGAGACATATGATGCTAAGTACTCTGAAAAATCAGATAACACTTTGTACGTTCAGAATCCTGTGGCACCTTATAGACTAACAGACGTTTTGGAGCATGAGCTTTCGTGGGTGAATACCCACTTCGTCAAATGCGGGGCATCTGACGAAGTGGGTATTACCCCCACGAAAGCTCATGCTCCTAAACGTCTGTTAGTCTATAAGGTCCCACAGGATTCTTTGCTGCTTTTACAGATCCAGACTAACACGGCTACCCCTCTGATACTTTGTACGTTCAAAGCCAGCTCTTATTCAATTCCAGCTGTGAGTGCTCTGCACTTCTAAAGATCAGACCCCAGCTTCTCAAGCTGGGCACCAAGAAAATGGGGGAACACACTACTTGGAGGACATCTGTGAAAAGTTTGGTTCAAGTTGCTTGCCACATAGGAACTCCATAGCAGACGTTGGGATAGAATCTAATTCTCACAGTAGCATGCAACTGAGTTAACCATGAGATCATCCTTTTTCTTCCTGCAGTCTCCTGCCTCGTTTGCTACACACCTTTCAACTCCTGCAACAAATGAGGGAGAGGTCTAACAGACAACAGCCTCCTTCAGAAACAACGAGGAGTCTGGTGGCACCTTAAAGACTAACATTTATTGGCATAAGCTTTCGTGGGTAAAAAACCCACTTCTTCAGATGCACGGGGCAGGGAAGGGGGGTATTATCCATGAAAGCTTATGCCCAAATAAATCAGTTAGTCTTTAAGGTGCCACCAGAATCCTCATTGTTTTTGTGGATACAGACTAACACGGCTACCCCCTGATACTAGCCTCCTTCAATACTCAGTCCTGATACATCCCCAGAGCAGGCCCAGCTTGTGCACTGAATGAGGCAGGGATGCTGTTGGAAAAAATAGCATGTGACTATGTACTTAAAGACTGTATCATAATGCATATGCACAGAGGGCATTTCCTAAGTTTTCAGTGCTTGGCTTTGTAATCTTAAGTTTTTTATGTAGGTTTTTTGTTTGCAGGATGTATGTAGTACAATATAGATAGATTTAGCTCTAGCATTAGTATATGCTACTTAGAAATAGGTGGCATGGTGCCCACCTTTTCACTCCTCAAAATGTGCCAATAGGTGTGAGCAGAACAATTCACTGCCCTTTCTTTTCCCCAGAACTGTCACTATTCTGGGGGAGAACATAAAGTTCTGTTTAAATTTGGCTTAAGTGTCTTGCCATGTCAGAACCCAGAGGTATGTTTACATATGTGACTCATTCAAAGCCACATATCTTGGGTTTGATTTTAGTGTATTTATTTCAAATAAATGGTTGATGTCAAGAAAATGGCTTAGCCCACTTCAGCTTTTAAAGTGCATTGCCTTGGGTTGGAGTGAAAAGGGGGAGAGAGAGCACCACTCTCAGTAGCTGGTAAAATGACTTGAGGGTGTTGTAGTGCAGTGGTTCTCAAGTCGTCACTGAATTCCGGTGAAACATGTTGTACAAGTTCTCCTAATGCTGATTGACATGTACGATCACAGCCGGCTACGGGCAGCCTGGGCTGGGTCTAGAAGTAGCTGATCTCACTAGCCATTTACATGTGATTTGCCTAATTTTATTTTCTTTGTCCTCCCCCATAGCATTTCCCTTTCTCCGGAGAGTTTTCCAGTCATCCTGACACCTGCAAGGCATTTTCTTAAGTGCTGGGCATCAAAAAGCCTCTTATTTAATCTTACATTATAAGACCATCTCTTGGCTAGTGGGAGTGATTGCGGCTAGGCTGCGTCTGCCCTGATCAGATTGTTCTATGGCTAGCTGGGCTTTGAGAGTATCATTTCATGCTCCATCTTGTACATTTATCTACTCAGGCTGTAACTATCATTGATACTATTATCATTGGAGGGGCCTTAACTCTGGAGTTTTTACTTTATAGCACACAGGGTTTTTAAAGAAGTTTTCTACCTAAATTGAAAATTTCCTGGTTTTCCAGTGTTTGCCTTTTAACATTTCTTTGCATTTGGAATCTATGAATGAGAAATGCTATAGAAGTGGTATCATTCATTATTATTATATTAACATTATTTATCTGTTTTGATGTCAAATAATAAATAAGACACTCATGCAAGGCTCTAGGCTCCCTAACTCTCCATTTATACAATAATGTGCCAGTGAGAGAGAGGGGGGATAAAAAAGGAAAAATGGTCATCTTGAAAGCCAGTCTACCTGTGAGGAACCATACAGAAAGGTAACTGGGCTGTGGAAGGGCAGCTGCCTTTCTTCTTTTACTCAACGGTTCGTTTATATCTTAAAAGATTGTTTATGGAAATAGTCACTGGGCCAGAGAGAGTCAGAATGACTCTATTGCTCAGTGGTTAGGACACCTGTCTAGAAGATAAGAGACCTAGGATCCAGTCTCCGTGCTTCAGTGACTAATTAACCAAAGTGGGACGGTGTAGAAGTGTGGACTCATCCCTGCAGCACCTCCTGCTGGTGACTTCTGGGAATTAGCTCGTCCAGCTCTGGAGCACCCTCTGCAGGCCAGTGATCCACCTGTCCTCTGGACCCGGTGCCCTTGTACCTGGGGTGCTGCTCCCTAGCTGTAATCCCCTCAGCCTTAGGGTCTCCCCTCCCTGGGGAACCCCCACCCACTGTTTCCACCTTGCCTCAGTATAAGGCTGCTGCCAGTCATCATCTAGCCCCAAGCCCTGGGGCAGACTGCAGTATCAGCCTACTCATCAATGGCAAGAAGGGTTTGGACCTGCTGCCTTGGACTGCCTTCTGCAACCCCCAGTACCTTTTAGCCCAATGCTAGGCTGCAGCCTGGGGCTTTCCAGGCTGGAGCTCCTCAGCCTGTCCCCAGCCCTGTTCTACTCAGGTACTTTGTCTCTAGCTCCTTGCACCTAGGCCCTTCTCTCTCTGAATGCAGAGAGAGACTTTCTGAGCTCATGGCTAGCAGCCCTTTCATAAGGGCCTGCTGCAGCCTGATTGGGGTGTGGCCCAGCTGTGGCTGCTTCCCCAGTCAGCCTGCTCCCTGCCTCAGCCCTCTCCCAGGCTGTTTTAAGGCCCTCAGGGCAGGAGCAGGGTAACTACCCTGCTACAGATGGCTTCAACAGGACAGACTGAGAGAGACTCACACCAGAGTACCCCCAGCCTACTGGTTACAGCCTTCTCCTGAGAGGTGGAACATGCTGGTCAAATCCTTTCTCTACATCACGTAGAGGGGAGAAAATGAACCCAAGTCCCCTAGATCCTGGGTGATTGTTCTAACCTCTGGGCTAAAGGTTATAAGGGAGGTGGCCCCACCATCGCCACCTCTGGTATTACTTTAAAAAAATCTATATATTTTTAAAACAAAAACCAAAATCACTTAGGGGTGTGGCTCCAAAGTAGAGGGAACCATCTACCTCCAGCCTTAGGTGCTGCCTAGGGTGCTGACTTAGGAACTTATCTCATTGCATAGAGACCCTATGTGTCTAACTCAGGCTTTATAGTTTCCTGTGCTTTTCTGGGCACCTAAAGTTAGGCTATGCAATGCTCAGTACTGTAATGCCTGTGCCTCTGTGTACTATAGCGCCCCTCCTCCGTGAGGGGCTCAGATACTGTGGTGAAGGGGCCATATAAGTATTGGTTCTGAGGTAAGTAGTATATTTATACCTCTAACAGCACCTTGCTGCCTGTCCAGAACAACACTGCAGTATTCAGCCATAGTGGTCTAAACCACTATGGCAGGGATTTTGCAAAGACCCTAAGGGAGTTAGGCCCATCGAATTTCAATGGGAATTGGGCACCTAGCTCTCTTTAGGTTATTTTTGAAAATCCCAGTGTGTACCTTATACACAGTGATCCTGCAGAGTTGTGAGTTACTGCTGTAGAATGTTTGGTTTTCATTAGGGTGTGGCTCTTTCATGTGGAGTTTCATTTAGCAAGATGGAAAAAGGAGTTGTGAGGCTCTGCCCCAGTTTCAGGAAACAGAGTTAATGGCATGTCTCCTGTGGGCCACACCCCCGCAGGTGGAAAGGCTTGAGCTGGGATTCTCAAACTTTTTCTGCTGGCCCCCCTTTGAAAATTATTTCAGCCTGTGACAACTCCTTCCCTCCGCATCCAAAAGTGATAGTGTATTACTGTCTATACTTAGAGGAGCCTTAAATAAAGCATGTCGTCATTATTCCTGCAGTCACAGGCTCTGAAACCTTTCGAAAAGTGGAAAGCAACATTTTTCAGGAATAAATGCATGGATATTTTAAGAAACACGATTTCTGGGGTGGGGGAAATAGACAACAGGATACTGTTTGGGGAGGTGGAAACCTTTAACTGTGATTGTGGCAATAATCAAATATTGTCCAATTTGTGGTAATCATTAATTGTCCAAGAATTGTTGCTCCATGTGCAACTATATACAAACAAGAAAATGGACACAATGTGAGGAATTCTGCTGTTTTGATAGCGTTACCATATGTCTGGATTTTCCGAGACATGACTTTTTTGGGTCTTCTGATATCCATCTGGGCGGATTTTTGAAATATAAAAAAATGTCTTGAGAATTTGACCCTTTCCATGGAAGTTGTGGGAAACAGTCTGCCAAGAACTATTAGCTGTGTAGGATGTAGGAGTTGTTGGGGAATCCCCTAGTGAAGTGGTTCTCAACCTTTCCAGACTACTGTACCCCTTTTTTCAGGAGTCTGATTTGCCTTGCATCCCCCAAGTTTCACCTCACTGTACTGCTGGATCTTGTTGGCTGACTAAGTTGAGGCTCCTGTAATTGCTAACAAACTAAATGTTAACAGGTGCCGGGGGAATTGTAGTTAGTAACAAATTGGGATTTGGATTTAAGCAGCTCTTTCCATCTGAAGTATCTTTCCAGTCACTGAATTGAGTAGCACTTCCAGAATGGTCAGTGTGTTTTCTTTGTTGTTTTTTTTATTTTTAAGATTATGGGCCTAAAACAAAGCACCTAATCCAAATCCGTCCAAATTGTGTGGTGATGATGACTGGGACAATTCCTTGTGGGTTTGTTTCCAAAACTGGAGATTTCACCATTTCTAGATCTGGTTCTAATGGGCTTAATTTAGGAAGCAAAAGCCCTTGCAATGACTTCTTTTCTTGGTGAAGCCTTAACTTGGGACCCCCATCAGTATTGGAGCAGGAAATCAGGACATGTGGGGTGGCGGGGGATAACTCATGAGGAAGAAAGTAAAAAATAAAAGGGTATAAGCAGAGGTTAACCAACAGAAGAAGAGAAGCAAGAGGTAGAGGAGTAGGGAGTAGCTAATGACCCAGTTTTCCCTCACAACCAGACATCTTCCACAACCCTCTGAGAAATCCTTGGTAGAGGGGCCACGGCCACCATAGAGGCAGGCAGGCAGTCAGCCTATCTTCATAAGCAAACTGAGGCAGAGGAGCCCCTTCCCTCCATCAGGTGGAGATGATGAAGCCTGAGGTTATGCTTTCCCTGGATCTTTTCTATTTCAAACCCCAAAAATGTGTTTAACCCTCCTCACAAAGTTAATGCTGCTAAATGAAACAAAGTAGTTACCTATCACATTATTCACAAAAGCGAAGCTTTCTCCTCTGTGCTTCTAGATGTAAGCAGGGTCTGAGTTTTCCCTTGAAATCTAGCAATGAGCTGGAGGAGAAGACTTCAGGAACTGACCTTGGTTTGCATAGACACACCCACCCAGCCTAGGTATACACATGATCACTTTTGGCTGGCATTTGATCACAAATCACATTTGTGGTGGGTGGGTGGTGGTAATAAAGGGCTGTTATCCTTGTGTGAATCAAGGGCAACAGAACTGTGCTTGGCATGCCCTGATTGAGGGACTCGCTCTCAGCTGAACTGCACTTGCTAAGCAGGGGTGCCAAAGCCCAGTGGAGATGAGAGGGTGGGGATAGATGTTTGTATCTGGTAGTGTGGACTCTAAGGGCCTTAGACACCATTTGATTCTCCCTCTCTCCATTATGTAATGACAAAGCTGATTAAGGCTCAATTGAGAGTCTTTCTGTGGAGCTGAAATCACTGAGAACCTGGTCTAAGTATTAGACCTGTTAGAGGACAATGTCTCTGGTGAACAAGACTGTCCAGCCTGGACCAGCAGTGAGACTCCCCCGCTAACAACTGAAAACACTAAGAGCTGTGTTAAGCGATGGGACCTTAAGACATCCCAGAGGTTGCAGTGGAACAAGCAAATGACAGAGCAGCTGGTGGAACAAGCAGATGACCAGAGGTATAAGCAGTGGAGCGAGCAAGGTGTCTACCCCCTCCACCTCTTTGGGCAGGAGGTGAACTCATGTGCCTACACCTCTGCAGTCTGGATCTTCATTGACCAAGGATGACAACTGTGAGCGAGATGTAGTAGAGGAAGAGGCACGTTAAAGGAACTTTGGTTTGTTGGACCTGAGGTGAAGGATGCTGCTCCTACTTACTCTAGGGTGGGTGTTTTGCTCATGGTCTTATGCTTATGAATCCTACTTGCAGTGTTTTCCCAAGTTAATGCCGGGTTCTCCTTGTTAGTAAAAGTTCTTTTCTACACTCATTCTGTACTTGCAAGAGAGGTAGTATTACCTCTTAGAAGCGCCCAGGGGGTGGTGTGTAATTACTGAGTGAGGACTCAAACTGGTGTTTTTTTGTTAAAAACGAATGCCTAGATATTGAACCTGGCCCTTGTTGCTGCCGACTCCACCTAGGAGAAGGGTTATGTATATTTGAGCTAAACAGGGTCTAGTTTCTTGCTTGCTCTGTCCATACATGCATAACTATATTGTGGGTTTGGATTTTACCTAATGGGTGTATTTGAACCACTGTGAGGAATAGAGTTTGTGTCTTTTCCATCTTGTGCTGTTGTGGGTCCTAGAACGTAAGTAAACATCACAGGAAAGGCAAAAGGGAATTATTTTAATTTGTTTCTCACAAGCGAGCAGGGGAAAAGGTGGTATTTGGTGAAACTACCATCAAAACAAATATGGCTACCTAAGCCCATCTCTAGTTTATATGGGGGAGTGAGGAGGGAATACAAAACAAAAGCTGGAGCTAAGTGATGGGACACTAGTTTCAATTGATTCACAGTTATCTCCCTGTACTTCTGCCTTATTTTGAGGGTAACTTTATTTTCTTACATGGTTGCTTGCATGAGAGGTCCCTGGCACCTTTTTTGTTCCATATAAAACATATGATGCACTTATCAGCATGTCACTGCTTAAGGGAGAAAAATTCTGGATTTTGGAGGGTTTCAACTAGGGTTTGAATTTTTTTTTTCTAGCTGAACCGTGCTATATTTGTAGTGGCTGTTTGTGTGTGTTTCTTAAATGCCTGCTGAGAGAAACTTGTTTGTCAAGTACCAAGTAGTATAAAATGAAATCTACACTAATGTTATACATTCATGACAATTCTAATTTTTCTATAAATGTTGTAAACTGGAGCTGACGCAGCATTAATAAGCTACTGGCAGTATAATTAAAATGAAACAGAAATATACTCCCTGTAAAATATGCAAAACTTTCCATGTTTAATAGTACTGAAAAAAATCTTTATTTTATTCTGCTGTGTATGATCTGCATAGTTTATCAAATATAGGGCCCAGTTCTGCAAACATTTACTACCATGACCTGTCCCATTACAACTTATAGGATTACTTACAGCAGAAAGCACCAAACCTTGTAGCAAGTTTTTGCAGACTGGGTACAATCTATCTGGCATTACCATGGAAAGCTTTAGTGTATATCTTGAGAGAATCAATGAGTGAAGAATAAGCATTATTTTAATATAGCGAATGATTTTTAAAATGTCATTGTAACAATGGATATTTTATCATTTTTGTTTTTGAGGGGTTATATGTATGGACCTCAGAACTGCCTAACACAGACTATTTCAGTTCAGCTCAGTGCCAATAGGAATTCTGCCTGAAAAACAGCTAGCAAGGATTTACTGTCACTAGCTAAATTACTTTACTTTATTTTCTGTGGCTGAAAAAAAGCAGTGCAGTTGGGGAAGTATCTTTTGATAACCTGCTGCAAGTCATCTGCAGCTTCGAGTATTCCCAAGTTCAATAACACCAGCCATTCAAAGACCACTTTGGCCCTGATAAATCCAACAGACACAAATGATAGGCATTGGGAAGATATTAAGAAGCACCAATTTGGTAAAGCAAGAAAGACGGTAACAGGAAATAAACTTCGAGTGAGCTGCATTCTTCCATACTTTATAGTACAGTTTTAACTGTACTAATCAACCACTCAAGGGATTTACTTTGACAGCATGGTCTCTTAGGGTATGTGTACATTGTGCACCCCAAAAAAACACCCCAAAGCAGCAGGTTTCAGAGCCTGGGTCTACAGACTTGGGCTTGCACTACAGGGCTAAAAGTGCAGTGTAGACATTCCTGCCTGGGCTGGAGCTCAGGCTCTGAAACCTGACAGGAGGGGTGGTTTTAGAACCAGAGCTCCAGCACAAGCAGGAATGTCTACACTGCTATTTTAAGCTCCATATAGTGAGCCCAAGTCTGATCTGGGTTTTTTGCGGTGTAGACATACCTTTAGGGGAAGTGGCTCTCTTAATACAGGAGATGAAGAATGTTACTCTGAATGGTGCATCTAATCCCATCAAAAATAAATAATGCTTGTTTGATACCAGAAATAATGTTGCTTTATAAACACTTAAAACCCAAAGTCTGAAATAACAACTTTTTAAAACTTGAAACACATAGTTAATACAGATTTTGTACTATATAAAAGGTCTCTTGTAGTTGAAACATTGTTCTGTCTGCCACTTATCCTAGACATAGAAAAATGAATGTAAAAATGTATTCTACTGAACAGTTGTCTGGTATTTCCTTATAAAAAGGTAATGTGATACACAGACTAAGCATAGTGCAGAGCTTTCTGTGCATGTGCATTATGGGCATTGAAGTTCAAAGCATTTGGAAAGGGTTCAGCTATTCTGGAACTAATTCTAGGTAGTTCTTGATCACATTAGGGAAAGTAAGTGCTTAGCACGCGTAATCCAATATTCTAAAATTATTAGAGTGCTCTGTTAGGAGAAGGCATCCTTGATAAAGGGAGTTTGTCTCAGATTGCACTACATTTGCATTCCAAACATTAGATGACTGTGTACCAGAGGCAGAAAAGTATTAATGTAGGCACAGTTTTGAAATGAGAACAGACACATGAATGGATTTTAAGTGGCAGGCCGCAACTTTTATTAAATTTTAAATTCTAGGAAGGGGCACTACCATCCATCACCCATAGTCTCCTACACTGGGCATTTAGTTGGTTCCATTGTGAGGGTTACAGGGCTTCCACCATATAACCCGTAACATGAGATGGCTCTCCTCATCCTACCCCCCTAGGATTCAGTTTATTCTGAGTCCTATCCTCCCCTCCACTCTTCCCCACATTGTTCGCGATGGGGAGAGAAGGTGCAGAAGAATGGTGACCTTGGCACAGGCGTGCTACATTGATGTCAGTGGAATTGCACTAAGGAAAAGCAGCACAAATAAGAGTAAAATCAAGCCTGGTATGTGTTCCCACCATTGTACATTGCAATTACCCCAACGCTTAGCTCAGCTCATGTCTGTCAATCGAGCATGAAAACATTCAAAGTGGTCAAAAGCTGGAAGTCTGCAGAACAGCTCATATCGCATAACAGAACTTTGAACGTAGTTACCTGTCATACTGTATCCTAGTACATTGCTAATATGTATTCTGCACACTGCCCAAAACGTGATTCATTAAGGGTAATGATTGTTCCGTCTCTAGGCATCAGTCATCCTAAACTGCACTTGTTTGCCTCCAGTATATTTAGAGACTTATTAATTAAATGATGTTTGTACAGTAATTTGTAAATGTAAGGTGCTATTGAAGGGCTGAGTATTAATAATTCTCATGCCCCTGTACAAGTCATGGCAGTAAGTCCATGGGTTTATTTTCTTTCTCCTAAATGGCTACATGAATTGTCCATCAAATTATGCCATGGCAAATATGGATATGGATCTTCCCCTATCTGTCTGTCAGATATCTGAATTCATACCAGGCGAGGGCAATGCATCAGTTTTAGCTAGTGCTTGTATGAGGTGGAGCTAAGCACTGCACAGTTTCCTGCTGTTTTTGGTTTCCCATGTTTGTTTACATTCAGCTGCAATTTGGATCATCATTAAGGGACATGCATGTTCTCTCTTTGTAGGTCAGGTTTTCTAAACCTTTTATCATTTTTGTTGCTCCCCTCTGGGGTTTCTCCAGTTTGTCATGGAATAGTACTTTTGTTGGGCGGGTTTCAAATGCTGTTTGTGTGGTGTCTGAAATGATTTGATTTAATTTTTGTTACCACTCCTCCATGTGAAGTGGAAACTGATAATACTTTGCACTTCTATTGTGCCTCGCATGCATTGTTTATGATTCAATCCACACATCACACCATGATTTCCCTATTTTATGGATGGAGACACCTCAGGACAAAAAGACTGAAGGACTAGTCCAACACAAGAAGTTGTGGCAGAGCCGGGAATGGGACCAATATATCTTGGCTCCTTGTCCAATCCTTAAACCACTAGCCCCTCTCTCTCTGAAGCAGCTGTTATAGAACACTGATATTGATTGTTTACTTGAACACTCAGGCCATTAATTGTAATGTGGTTTGTGGAGCAGTACAGCAGTGTACTCCAAGTCATTACAAGTTCTATGGCAATTTAATGCTCGTCTGTTCAGGGAATATTCAGAAGGCTTGACAAGTAAATGTGTTTATAAATTCTGAGGCAAAGGTTGCAGGCCACAAGGTTTTGATGCTACAGACAGTCTTAAATTGTGTTGTATAGATCTGTATCCCAATTACTCTTCCTGCAGGTAACATTATTTCTTGTAACCCCTTCTCCCCAACCCTCTACACTTCAGGCTGTGTCTGTTTAAGTCTGCAGTACTTGCAAAAACTCAGATGCATATTTTTAAAGGAGACTATCAAGTAAAAACCTCTATTGTGCAAACCACATTGTGCTGACAGAACAAGCCTAATTCCCAGCACTTTCTATGGATATGCTGTGTGCATTCAAATTACCCTTTGGATAAAGGAAGGTTTTAGGCAAAGTTACACTAGGCAAGCCTCTTGCTAACTTCTCTCCTGCTATAGCCTTTTAGGTGCAAGGAGTTAAACGTGGCAACAAAACTAGAGCGGTAAGAGGGGCTTACCAGAAATAACAGTGGTGACTGACTCTCTCTCTCTTTCTCTCCATATTTTTCTCCCCCTCTGGCCAGGATAAACTATTTCATCACAGACCACTGCCAGATCAATAGACAAGTGTCTATGAACCACTCTGTACAGGTCAAGAGCTTGGCAGACATTTGCTCATACTGTAAGTATCTAAATCTAGCCTGAATTATGCAGCTGCTCGCTAATCATCCAGGGTTTATTCAATACATCAGCATTTTGTCTCATATCACAGGGTCATTAAAATAAATAAAACTGCGGTTGCCACAAATATTGATACATACGCAGTTTTCCAGGCATTAGTGTCTTGGTTTAAGTACAAGTAGGCTAGGAGAATTTTGCCTATCAGGTGCTAAGGCTTCCTAAAGAATCCAAATGAACTCTGAGCTGCAATGAATTGACACCCTGAAATAAGGGAAAGATGATGAATGAGAGACTGGGAAGGAGGGAATTGCTGGAGAATAGGGGAGGGAAGAGATAATGTAATAATGCTCAGGACCTGTGGACACTGCTGATGTTCCTGAGGTATGAGGAGATAATCAGCTATGAACAGGTCTCAAAATATGGTAAGATTCTGTGAAAATGTTCAGAAGAAGCCCCCCCAATTCATTTATTTCAAAAGTATTTTGCAGAAAATATCCATTTTTTTTATTTCAACCTTCTACCAACTGATTTTTTTAGTTTAAAATTAATGGAAAAGAAATCAAAACTGTCACTGAAAATTTCAGTTTGAGAGGGCCATTTTTCATAAGAAATTTTTTAAAACAATTTCAGCTAGCTCTATTGAGAGAGATTCAGTGACAACACCGCTTCCAGACTGAAGGTACAGCACTGGTAGATAACAACAATGCCAAGCTCCAAGGATCACCATAATCTGTGGGGGTGAGGTAAAGGATTCCCTGGAAGCCTCCATCTACCACAGGGGGAAAAGATTTAGTTCTAAAATCATTAGTAAGAAGATATGGTCTTTATGGAATGAGATTTTAACAGTTTAAATAATCTATCTCCATAGCTTCTTAAGGCTGCTGATTGCCCTTCATTTGTAGGCACAAATATCATGAATGATGAAATTCACTGAAAGATATGCCCGGAAAACTATGTACAGGACATTGCCCAGTTTTTTTAAACCTTTCCTCAGAGGTCAGGTTTTCTAAACCTTTTCTCAGTTTTATTGCTCTCCTTTGTTGACATCTTTCCTAAAGTGTGGTGCCCAGAACTGAACACTACTCCAGCTGGGGCCTCATGAGCATCAACTAGAGTAGGACAATTACCTCCATATCTTACACTCCTAACATACCCCACAATGATTTTAGCCTTTTTTGCAACTGCATCCCATTGTTGACTCACTCAATTTGTGATTCATTATAACCCCTAGATCCTTGTCAGCAGTGCTACTGCCTAGCCAATTATTTTCTATTTTGTAGCTGTGAATTTGATTTATAGGACCTAGCATGCTCCATTGCCCCACTACACTGACATCTTTTCAAAAATCTAGCAAGACCTTCTGCACTCAACCCTTTGGAGACGTGGGGTGAAATCTTAATTCTCATCAAAGTAAATGCAGAACTTCCACTCTTCTGTCTGTTATGGCCAGATTCTGAGCTCAGTTACACAAGTGGATATCTGGAGTAATGGAGGCAGATTCTGGCCCAATGCCCTGGGCCACTCAGGTTGTGCACCTCCTTCCTGAACTCCTCCCCTCCCCCTGCTCTGTAGAAGTATAATGTACCCCACAGAAATGCTCCATTTCCATTTGCTGACTGGGAGCACAGTGACAGAGTATGAAATCTCTTTGCTTAAGCAACCAACCATATGGATTATCTGTTATTTATTAAACACTAAAATCCAAACAATTTGTTCATGCTTCAACTTGATAATTAGTCATCTAACAAAGGTAAGGTCCAGAGAAATGAGCAGAAGGCTACTGTAAGTCTGTACCCCTATGTGCACCCCTTTTTATAGAACTATGATACATCTTGTACAAGCCAGTCTTTGTTAAGTATCATTTGAAAATTCATGATTTGCTGATCATTAGTGTCCTGGTAAAATGTGTGGCAACACTGCATGTAAAGTTATAAGATACTTCTGTACTGTGGTGTTAAGACATGTTCCAAGTCTGGGAGCAGCCTCAGACCAGTTTTCCATAGACAGAAGGCTAGCCAATGCCTCAGCCAGGTGCCAACAAGACTAAATGGACACTCACCAAGTTAAGTGGCCATTCTTTTGCAGGAAAAAAGGGTGTGTGTAGAAAATCTACATCTCGAACAAAGAAACAGCTCGAGGTTCCCATCCACACAGACTTAGTCTTCTGAATCTCAGCTGGAGATGATTCTTGCACAAGAGAAAGGGCTATAAGAAAGGAGAGCAAAACATCCCAATGCATCTCTCTCCTTATCGCTCTACCCAAGAACAAAGATTGCAGCATAGGATCTATCCCTCAGTCCAATCTGAAACGGGTTCAGCCAGTAAGGCTATTGGAACATGTGGTGAGGAGCAAGACCTTTGAATTCACTTAGCTTATTAAGTTAGATATCAATTGTGGTTTTACCTCTTATTTCTTTGTAATTGATTTTGATTTGTATGCCTCGTAACTTAGAATCACTTAACTATAGAAAGAGATTAATACATTTCTTATTCTTTTATCTGAAACAGTATGTTTGGATTGAAGGGTTTGGGAAACTCCATTTGGGATAACAGGGCTCATGCATATCATTTTCTGTTAATAAATGATGGATTTTATGAGCTTGCATTGTGCAGGGGAGTACTGAGCTGTACAACACGCCCTTTTCTGTGGGAAAGACTGGGACTGGAGAGTTTGCTGGTTTTACTCCGCAGTGTAATTTATGACAAACATGCTAGAGGTTGTGTGAGAGCAGTCCAGGGGTGGTTGCTTTTCCAGTGAAGCAGTGTGTGTTGGGGGTGGAGGGGAACCCTAGGCTGGAGAACTAAGGGGATACAGCTGTCCAACAGTCCAGACAGTGCCCTGGATACTGGCACAGCTACAGTATGAAATACCATGTGAAAATGAGGTCTGAAAATGTTAAACACTCTGCAAGAAGACATTCGGAGGAAAATGTTTTGCCTCTTCTACTCCCAACGTATTGACTGTACAACTATCTTGTTATACATTGTTCATAGCAGTATTGCACCTTAGATAATTCTACCTGGAATGAAAGATATGATAGTATAATACATAATTCATTTAATTATTTGGACAAATAAATATATTAAAAGCAGTAAAGTTACTATTTCTAATAGAAGACCCATATAATTATCTTGAGTAGAAGCCATTGTAAACCAATTTTTAATGAACAAAATATTTTTAGTGAATGTATTACTAAATATTTGTGTGTCTGAATTTTATCCTCACCATGCTAGAATGGCACATCCATTCAGTGTAATAAATAAATCTTTAATGAAAATCTAAAGCTCCCATAAATCTTGTGAAACAATCTCCAGGCGCATTCAGCTTATGCGGTCACAAATAAAACCCTACCTGAAAAGAAGATGAAGAAACAACAGAATTACAATTGCTGCCACTGAGAGAATGTCTTGCTACAAAGACTCTGTGAAATAGATTTGACAGAAATGTAGTAGTTCTAGAATAAGGTTAGAAAAAATATATAGTAAACAATTTTCAGAGGATACTGAAATATAATAGGCAAGTTTGAATATGTTCTATTTTTGTGTCTTTCTTTCTTAGAACTTCTGTTATGATTTATCTGTAAAACTGTTCTGTAAAAATATATAAACTATATCACAACTTGTATTTTATAATGAATAACTGCAAAAAGATTTCAGTGAATGAATAGTATAGTTCAAAAATAAAGTCTGCAGTACATGATTTTGTTTTTTTAATTACTTGATGGTCTTTTAAGGACCTGAAGTATTCAGTAAAACTTACTATTTTCCAATAACCCAATCTTCCATGTCAGGTGTTAGAATACATATATTTCCACAGGCATTATACATAGAGAGAGAAAGCACATTAAAAGAACATTGCTACCTTAATAAAGTCAAACATTCCAAAGATAGGAAATACCCGAATTAAAATTATCCATGCAACCTTCATTTGGCCTCCTTGTTTGTATGCATTTTGATCAAACCTTTAATTATACTATCATATGCTATTTTTTCCCAGGGGATCCGTTCTTTATTCAGTGCATAGGATGGACCTGCTCTGTTAATTAATCTCAGTCTCCCTGACCCAGTTCCCAGGGTTCCCCCGCCCACCATTTCTTTCCCTGGTCCCAGTCTCTTTTCCCAACCAGTCCCAGTTCCCCCATTCCGTCTCTCTCTTCCTCTATCCTGCACCACTTTTGCCTGCTCATATTCCCCATCCCCAGGGCCGTCCTTAGGCACAGGCAGCCGCGTAGGGCCTCACTCTGCCTGGGGGCACCACTCTGCAGGCAGCCCAGACAGTGTAGAAGCAGGGCTGCTGGGTCCTAGAGAGAGCCGAATGCAGCACAGTCTGAGGAATGGGATTGGCTGCTGGGGTCTCTGGGAAGGGGAGGGAGTAGGGGTTGGGGAAGGAGTTCACCTGTGAGTGTGACTCTTTCCCCCCGGCTGAGGTGAGGTGAGGCAGGCTCTGTGGCTCTGGAACCAGTATCCTTTGTTGTCTTCCATAACATCCATTCTTCTTCCCCCCCACCTCACGGAGCACCCCCTCCTTTCTCCCTCCTCCCTCCCCTCCGTCAGGGCTGGGTTGCGTGAGGTGCTGGGAGATAGGTGGCGGGGAGGGGAGGCTGGCTGGCTGTCTGCTGAGGAATGAAAGTGAAAGTAACTCACTTCCTCGGCAGGCAGCCAGGATTGGAATGTCACACAGGGCTTGGCTGGGGTTAGCCAGATGTGTGAAAAATCAGGATAGGGGATTGGGGTACAGTGATCAGATATCCCTATTTTATAGGGACAGTCCCAATTTTGGGGTCTTTTTCTTATATAGGCTCCTTTTACCCCCCGCCCCCCATCCCTGTCCTGATTTTTCCACACTTTCTGTCTGGTCACTCTAGGTGGGGGTAATTGGTGCCTATATAAGACAAAGCCCCAAATATCAGGACTGGCCCTATACAATCAGGACATCTGGATCTGGCCACCCTAGCTGGGGAGTGCCTCTCCCCCGGGCTGGCAGCTGCCAGCGATCCATCTCATCCGGGGGGAACTGCACAGGGCAGGATGAGCTGCTGTGGCTCCATGGGTGCCCCGTCTCTGAGATCAGATGCTGTGCTAACTTCACCATGGTCTGTAAGACTGGTGGTGGTGCCCATTGGCGTGTGATTGGACCTGAGGGTTTGCTGCTGCTGTTGCCACTCTGCACCCCAAGAGGTGGATTTTGGGGTCCTGCAGTTTTCCACCTATCTCCTCCTCTACTGCAGCTGTTGGACCAGCAGGCTAGGGGGTGAGCCAAGCATGAAAGCAGTACTGTGTTGCCATTTAGATGTCATTTAACAACTTTGTTTGCCAAAAATTCTTGCTAACAATCCTGAATCCAATTTCAATTTTTTTTTTAAAAAAAATCAATATCTTAGCCAAAAACAGAAAATTAAGTTGTTGACAATTATTAGTGACAGGTATGGTTTGAGGCAGGGAGTTGGCCAGTTTTCATCAGAGAAACAAAAAATGTTGACTGACTTTCCTGTAGCCTGTTACTCCTGATAAGAGCCCTCCAACAACTGTAATATGCTCATCTCCTTACTAGTGTATAAAGCAGGGGTCGGCAACCTACGGCACACGTGTCAAAGGTGGCAGGTGAGCTGATTTTTGATGGTATGCAGCAGGAGGGTTCCGGCTGATGCCCTATTGCCAGCTGGGATACCAGCCATCAGCCCCACTCAGCACCTGCTGCAGGCCTGAGGACCCCCAAGGAACCCCAGGCTGGCAGTGGGCTGAGCAGGCCAGCTCAACCTGCTGTCAGCCTGGGGTTCCATTCACTTAGCCAGCAGCGGGCTGAGTGGGCTGGTGGCTGGCTGAGCAGGGCCGGTGGGGGGTTGAGTGGCTCAGTCTGCTGCCAGTCTGGGGTGCCAGCAGCACTTAGCCTACTGCTACTCCGGGGTTCCGGCTGCCGGCCCCTTGCCAGTCAGGAGCTCAGCCGCCAGCCCCACTCTGCCTCCTGCCAGCCTGGGTGAGCAGAATCCCAGGCTGGTAGCGGGCTGAGGGGGGGTTGGCAGCCGGGATCCTGGCTGGCAGGAGTTGGTGGTCAGAACCCCAGACCAGCAGCGGGCTGAGCAGGGCCTGGGATCCTTGTCTACGGTTCCAGCCACCAGCCCCGCTTAGCCCGCTGCCGATTTGGGGTTTAATTTACTCAGCTGGCAGTGGCCTGAGCAGGACCGGTGGCCAAGACCTCAGATAATAACAACAGTTTATTTATATGATATAGACATAGAGAGAAACCTTCTACAAACATTAAAATGTATTACTGGCACGAGAAACCTTAAATTACAGTGAACTTGGTACACCACTTCTGAAAGGTTGCCGACCCCTGGTATAGAGTGACCATATGTTGTACTAAGATTCTCCTGCTTTTTTTTCCCCCTGTGAGTCAGTATAACTTTTGCCAGCCCAGAAGTTGGGCAGCCAATGTTTTATGTTTTCACAATGTTTTCTCCAACTTTCATAAAGTAAATACATAGTTAATATGTTTTAAAAAGGCCAGGAACACTTCTTTGGGAAGAATCTGTACAGCGGATCATGCTAGAGCTGTGAAAATGTCAGTTTTTGATGGAACTTTAGAGGCAGTGATTGATCATGTATTTTATCATGTGAATGTGCTGCTATTGCTAATGTCTTTCCAAACAGAAATAAGGCACAACAGGACTTCTGTAACATTTCTGTGCTACCTTAATCTAGATGAGATGATTCTGTGCTGACTTCATTTTGGTTACTTTGTGCTTTAGCTAGGAGTAAAACTAGGGTTATATTTTCCCACTGTTTGGAAACCCAGCTTATTAAACTGGATAATGCCATTGATCTATTTACAGTATAAAGTTGATATAGAGTTGTAACTAACGTTAAGACTGATGCCCATTATACATTTAAAACTAAAAAGTGGCTTTGTAAAAATGACATGGGTTTCCAACTCTACTGTGTCTTAGTCTTCGCACTAGCTCAAGTTCACAGGCTCACGGCTATCCTATATTAGCTATTTTAAATAATATTTCTGATAATAATTTAAACAGTTATTTCTTTAAAAAACACCCTTATAAGTTATGTCCTATCGAAAACAACCTTCTGGGTCACAAAAAAGAAAACGGAAAAATAAAATAGGATTAGCTGTAGAAGCACAGAAGGGTTCTATACTTAAGTTGGTACATCATGAAAACAACGAAGTTGATCAAGATCATCATGTAATTTCCCAAGACAATTTTTATGCAGATGAAGCTCAAGAAACTCAAGAACACACAGAACAATAATTTGAAACAGATGCAGACACAAAACAAGAAATTAAAACAGTTGAAACTGTACTATTATGGGATATAGATGACATTGGCACATGGCCGCAATCTTTAAACAACGAATACTGTCCCATTATACTTGAGAAAGGCCCTGTGAGAATAAAAGGTCTTGAATATCCTAAAGACATTAGAGGTAGGAAATTCACAAAAAACAATTACTACAACAGACTTTCTAATGGTGAAATTGTCAACAGACGGTGGCTTGTGTACTCTAAATGCAAGGATGCTGTATTTTGTTTCCCATGCAAGATTTTCAATAGTTGCAATTTTAAGATAGCAACCATGGTTATTAATGATTGGAAAAATCTTAGTCACATATTACCACAACATGAAAAGGCACAATACTACATTGAAAGTATGCACAAATGGTGTGAGCTGAGTGTAAGGTTAAAAAATCAGACAACTCTTGATGCCCAAAATCAAAGATTGCTGGAGTTAGAAAAGCAGCATTGGCATCGTGTTCTTGAACGTCTATTATCTATTGTTGAATATCTATCAACAAACAATCTTGCTTTTAGAGGAAGCGTTGAGAAATTATTCCAGCCCCAAAATGAAAATTTTTGGCGCCTTGTACAACTGCTGGGAAAATTTGACACAGTGATGAGTGAACATCTCCGAAGAGTAACTGAAAATGAAATACATGACCACTATCTGGGACCAAGAATTCAAAATGAACTGATCATGCTAATGAGTAATAAAGTGAGAGACAAAATTGTTTCATTGATTACTTTGGCAAAATATTTTGCCGTAATTCTAGATTGCACTCAGGACATAAGTCATCAAGAACAGATGTCATTAATAGTGAGATTTGTCGACATTAGTGATTCAGCACAGATTACAGTTAAGGAATTGTTTATCACATTTTTAGAAGTACAAGACACTACAAGTTTTGGACTTCTTCAAACTCTCCTTGATGAACTAAAACAAATGGGATTGTCCATAATGAACATTCGAGGACAAGGCTATGATAATGGCGCCAATATGAAAGGATGCATTTCTGGCGTGCAAGCTAGATTGCTGAGAGAAAATCCACGAGCCTTTTTTGTTCCATGTGCATACCACAGCCTTAATTTGATATTGTGTGATATGGCCAAGTCTTCTGTAGAAGCTATATCTTTTTTTGGTTTGCTGCAATGCATTTACGTGCTCTTTTCAGCTTCCACTCAACGATGGCAAATATTCAAAGCACATGTCAATGATATTACTGTTAAGCCTCTATCTGAGACACGCTGGGAAAGCAGAGTAGAAAGTGTAAAAATGTTGAGATATCAATCTGAGGAAGTTTATGAAGCATTGGTTGCTATTTCGGAAGAAACCAGAGATCCAAAAGCTAAAAGTGAAGCACAGTCATTGGCCTCTGAAATATCCAGCTTCAAGTTTCTAACATCCGTCGTAATCTGGTATGACATTCTTGTTAAAATCTCAAGTTTAAGCAAAATAATGCAGAGTCCAATGATGCAGCTTGATTCAACACTTACCTTACTAAACAACACACAAGACTTTTTAGTGAAATACAGAGAACATGGATTCAAAGAAGCACAGGTTACAGCAAGAGAGCTAGCACAGGCACTCGGTGTAGAACCAAAATTTCCATGTGCAAATGTGACACGAGTTTCAAGGAAAAAACAACAAATGGAATATGAAGGAGCAGATGAGCCCATAGACGAACCAGAAAAGAAATTTGAGGTTGAATTTTTTAATGTTGTGATGGATAAAGCAGTATCTGCTGTTGATGAAAGGTTTAATACCTTGCAAGTACACCATGAACGGTTTGGATTTTTGTATGACATAACTAAATTCAACGAAATAGGAAAACAAGAGCAACTAATGACAAAGTGCAAGAACCTAGAGAGCCTCCTGAAGCACGGTGATAGTTTTGATTTAAATGGACTTGAACTGTACGAAGAATTGAGTGCACTGTCATCAATGTTGCCACATGCAAAATCGGTGATGGACATTGTACAGTTTATTCATACCTGCAAACTTGTTGACATATATCCTAATGTGTACATTGCCACTCGTATTCTACTGACAATTCCTGTAATAGTAGTATCAGGAGAATGGAGTTTCTCAAAACTAAAGCTCATTAAAAACTATCTCCGCTCTACAATGAGTCAGGAACGCTTAACTGGTCTTGCTATTCATGAAATCGAACAAGACATGACTTTGTCTTTGTCATACGATGACATTATTACTGATTTTGCAGCCAAAAAAGCCAGAAAGATTGCTTTTAATTAAAAACAAATCTTTGTTTCAATATCTCTTCATATAAATTTCCAATAAAATTTTGATAAATTAAAAAAATATATATTATTTGCATCATTCTGTCATATCAGAATTTTTTCTATAGTGCTGCTTCTTTAGTGCTAGTCCATCAGCATTACAGTGTGCTTAATTAAGCTAAACTGGTTTTAATAATGTGAATGTGGCAAGTTTTCCAATACTGTAAGCTTATGTTTGTGTTGCTAAGAGCAGTTCAGGCACAGGGGCACCAGTTTAATAATCTCGCCTAGGGCACCATAAATCCTAAGGCCGGCTCTGCCCATCCCTGCTGGCTCTCAAATTTCTCCCTTTGGCTCCTTGTCCAGCCTCAGTGTACTACCTCTCCCTGGCTCCTTGGCCCAGTCCTCCGCCCACTTCTAGACTCCTCATCAGATCTATGTCTCTCCTACTCACCCATTGGTTCTCAGTCCCAGTCTCCTTGCCCAGACAGTTGCAGTCTCAGCTCCTGGCTCCCAGTCCTAGTTTAGCCCCTATTCCAAGTCTTAGTATCCTCTCTCCTCCTGGTCAGCCTCCAGTCACCACTTCTCTCCAGCCCCATAATTTTTTTGTCCCAATCTACTCCCTCTACAGGACTGGTTCTTTGTCCCTTCTTCAATTAAATTAAGCAACTTACTTTTCCAGACTGATGGCCCCAGCAAAGGGGGAGCATTAGGTGCACAGGAGAAACTGTCCCCCTGCTTTCATGTTATAAGAACAGCCATAATAGGTCAAACCAATGGTCCATGTAGCCCATAATCCTGTTTTCTAACAGTGGCCAATGCCAGGTGCCCTAGAGGGAATGAACAGAACAGATCAAGTGATTCATCCCCTGTTGCCCATTCCCAGCTTCTGGAAGTTAGAGGCTTAGAACACCCAGCGCATGAGGTTGCATCCCTGACCATCTTGGCTAACGGCCATTGATGGACCTATCCTCCATGAACGCCAGTTATAGTTTTGACCTTCACAACATTGTCTAGCAACAAGTTCCACAATTTGACTGTGTGAAGTAGTACTTCCTTATGTTTGTTTTTAAACCTGCAACCTATTATTTTCATTGGGTGACTCCTGGTTCTTGTGCTATGTGAAGAAGTAAATAACACTTTCTCCACCTCATTCATGATTCTATAGATCTCTGTCACACCCCTCCTTAGTCATCTCTTTTCCAAGTTGAGCAGTCCCTGTCTTTTTAATCTCTCCTCATACGGAAGCTCCTTCATCCCCCTAATGATTCTTGTTGCCCTTCTTTGTACCTTCTCCATTTCTAATACCTTTTTTTGAAATGGGGTGACTGGAACTGCATGATTTATTCAAGGTGTGGGAGTACCATGTATTCATAGAGAGGCAATATGATCTCTTCTCTTTTACTATCTAGCCCTTTCCAAGTGGTTCTTAATGTACTGTTTGATTTTTTGCTTGCTGCTGCACATTGAGCAGATGTTTTCAGAGAACTATCCACAATGACTCCAAGATCTCTTCCTTGAGTTGTAGCACTTAATTTAGGTTTTGTCTACACTACCACTTTTGTCAGTAAAACTTTTGTCGGTCAGGCGTGTGAAAAAAGAGGCAGAATGGAGTGAGGCCATCGGCGGGGCCATGAGTCAAAGGGGTGGAATGAGGCGGGGCTTCGGGCTTAAAGCTCCAGATAGGGCCAAGAGCTCTGCTGTAGTCCTGGCTAGGGCTGAGCTTTCAAATCCCCCTCCATAGCCCTGACTGAGCTCTCAGCCCCCGCCCCCACCCCACCCCCACCCTGGCCAGGGCCATGGAGGGCTAAGAGCAGCAAGTAGGTGTGTGGCCTCATCTGGAAGAGGCGGGGCCTTGGCTGGACAAGGCGGGGCAGGAGGCTAGCTTCCCCAAGGGGAAACTTCATCTGCCGCTCATGTACATAGCATCCATGTACCAAAATGGGTATTTTTCCATGTGTTGTGAACACAGGCAGGACATGCCTGTTTGTGCACACTAACCAAGATGAACATGTACTTCACAATTATTCTGAATATATATATTTTTAAAGATCCTTTGGTTTCAGCATAAGTTTTTAACGATTCACTCGACTGGCTTTTTTATTTGGTTCATTTAGTCTCTCTGTACCCTTAAGCTATAACAGATATTTTGTCTCATGGTACTTAATTGTGTTCACCCACCAGAAATGCTGATTGAAAATTAAAATGTTTCTGCTCATTTCTTTCCAGAGAAACACATGCTGGAGCCTAATAGATTCATTTTTATTCTGTACATGAAGAAGAAAAGAATGACAGTAGTTTGGCAAAGAGCTTAAATTAAAAGTTTTATTGCAAGAAGTCATACTGAGATAGTCAGAGAGTACTTTGTAAGGGACAAACTGAGTCCTGGGGCCTTGTCTATCCTACTGGCTTAATCTTCCCCCGAGATGTCTCTTAGCTGCTGGTCTTTTATTCAGGACCTGGAAGCTAGTTTCAGCAACCAGGTCTGTAGTCGCCACCGAGGGGGAGGACCTTCTCATAGAACCTCTGCTACAAACTCCCCATCTTTGTGTGCAGGTTGCAGAATCCCTCTTTCTGTGGTGGGGGATGGTCCTGGTGGTGTCACCAGAATCTGAGACCTGCTGGGCTATATCAGAGGGACTGGATAGACCCTTGCAGTGCTCAGCCAGTGCATGGAGATGCCCACCCCGTGCATCCCCTGTCATGTGCTCTAGAAGATGAGGGCAGTCTTGCCTCCTGCTTCTCTCATTTTCCTTGAGTGGGTCCTGCAGGAGGCTCCTCCCTGCTAGCTTCTCATTCTTGGTCCTTCAGAACTGATCAGTGGGCGTCTGCTCCATGAGCCTCCCCCAGTGTGCCACCTGAGCTGGCCACACAACATCCAGCTGGGCTCCCAAAGAACTTCTGTACTGACTCATGTGTCACATCATCTACTCCCTCACACTTGTGTCCCATCCCAAGGCCAAGTGGGTGGGACTTGTTGCATCTGAGGAGGGTGAGGAATCCTAGTGTACTCTACTCTGTTTCTGCAGCCTGCCAGGGATATTAGTTGGCGACTCCTCCATGAGCATTTTTCCCCACACCTTCCAATTCTTGCATACCCCATCTGTGGCCCCACATAGTCATGGGACTGCCTCGTCAACCCTCTCCCGGTGCTGGCCAAGATGGCCAGCCATCACTGGAAACTGGATTGAGTAGGGCTCAGCTACAGTGGGGCCTGTTTCTGTTTCCTTGTTTTATCGAGCCTCTGGGCAGAGTTCTCTGGGGCAGTGCCCACTGATTCCTTATATCAGTGATTCCGAAAACAGGTTTGCGAAATGTTACAGGGAGTTCTCAGGAAAAAAATTCCCTAATGGCTGACAGAGCTGTCTCTAGAGACCCTAGGCAACACGGGGCCAGCAGCCCTGAGCCTCTGGACTTCCAAGAGCTTGGCAGATCAAAGCAAGCATATCTGTCATGCTAAGGAGATTTAAACTTCAAGAATCCTTATAAGAAATGGAAAGGGAGGTGGATATTTTTTGCTGTTTTTAAAATTAAATAGGCAGCTAGTATTGGTTTTAAAATTATTATGAAGAACAAGTTTAAGCTTTGTTGTAATATGAGTTGTTTGCCTGGACTGCTCAAGACCTAAATGCTTGTGTAGCAGGAACAATTTGGGTTGGCTTCTTAATACCTTCATGCTGTTTCATATCTGATACTTTTTGATGAAACATAGGAGCCTTGTCTTATAACAGGCTTATTCGAAGTGATACAAGCTATGAAAGTGAGATCTTGGAAGAGTGTTGCCATTTTCATAATGTAATAAAAATACTGTAATGATAAATAATAATAAATAGTGTGTAATAAGCATGTACAAAACAAATGTTATGTTTCCAAGATCACTGCTTTTATAATTTATACTCAGGTAAAGGAGAAAATCTCTGGAAATAGTCATTTTTAGGAGTTTGTGAGACTTGACATTTTAGTGAAAGGGTTTCATAGGTTGTGAAACCTTGGGAGTCCTTTGTTCGGTTTCCCTTTGTGGTCACCTGAGTTTCAACTTTTGACCTCAATCCCATTCCTGTTTTTGTTTGTTTTTTGTTTTTGTTTTCCCCTGGTGTTGCCCCAGTTACTCTTTTTTTGTGGCCTGGGCTTAGCAGTTCCTCCCCTTAGTTGAGGGGATGGGGCAGGCTTAGACCTGCCTGTCCCAAATCTGCAAATAGTATTACTGGCTTAAATGAACTGATTAAACTCAATCAAGTTAAACCTGTGCAAACTCCTACTGTAGATGCACTTACATTTATTTAGCTTTCGTTAAATTAGTTTAAGCAAGGTGTAAAACAGTTTACCTCAGTCTACAAGGCCTTGTACAGTGTTCAGAAAGAAAGAAAGAAAGAAAGAAAGAAAGAAAGAATAGATGTGGGGGAATCAGCAATGGCACAAAATGAACCATTTCAAAAAAGTGGCGAGTGTTTTAATTCGTGTCTTCCCCCACCCCAGCACATCATGTTCCTGCCTGCTGAGGCTGTGTGCCTTCTTTGGGAGGCATGCTGTCTTTCCCATTCCCAAGCCATCTGGGAAGGGAACTGATAGCTGGTTTTTCCTCCTTCTCTCTCCACTACCTCATGTATCAGGATCAAATGGCATCTGAAGAAGGAAATATGGAACACATATTCCCTTCTCCCACAAAAAATTCTCAACTGTTGTGGCAGTAGCAAAGTTGCAGAATGGGATGCTGGGAAAGGTCAGGCCGGAGAAAACAGACCATGTGAGCTGTGAATGCTCCAGCTGTATCCAGCGCTCCCAGACAATGCTTTGCCTTGTTGGTGGAACACTCTATGGGGAAAGAAGTGTAGAAGATGAAGCTCCTCCTTCCCCTGCTCCCTTCCCAGCCCTACTCACCCGTTAGGAAATGAGGGAAGAAATCTCCTTATTCTACCACTGTGAGAGGGCTGATCATATTAATCATCCATTTCCTCTGCCCTCCTGCAGTGCTTCAAAGGGATCTTCCTTGATGGGAAAGACCAAGTGAAGAACTGGGAAAATTGAAGATAGCTGCCCTTTAAGTGAGCATAATGGTGCCTTTAGACTTGAAAAGCAGTTACCAGCAGGTACTAAGCACCTACTCAGAGATGCTGGATTCCCCCCACTGCCACCGAATTCATTGATCCCTGAACTGAAATGGTCTTCCTCTTGAGATGCAAAATAGGCATAGGGGAGCTGCTCCACAGACACTCCAGACAGACCCTGGTTTTGATTTAAAACTGGAACAGGGTAGGTGACTTTGATACATTTAGCATGGAAGTAAGTTCTGCTGCCAATATGGTGTGCGTCTAAACACGATTTCCAAGCTCTAAGATATATGACACAATTATTTACCATCTCTTTGTACCAAAATAGGGACCATCAGTGGTTAAATGAAAATGACTTTACCATACTGGATTTCAATATACTAGTGTCATAAGATCATCTAAACCACACTTGTAATAGCAGAGGATTTTCCCCAGAAATATAATTCTCCTGCTTGTCAGGGGAGAGTAATGTGGCAGAAAATTTTCCTTTTGCTACAACAACTCAGCCTCCTGTCCAGAGGCAAGGAAAAGATACAGGGGGCTCTCTCCTAAGAGTTCAAAAATCAGGTGACAGAACAATGGCAAAAAAAAAATTAATATGTTTAATGCTTTTTGTGTGTGGCCTTTAGATGCCTCATGCCAAAGTGTATGTAGGTAAGGGCTCCTGAATTAAAAGTATCTACTATTTTGTCTGTGTATGTATTCTATACATTCATCTAGAGAGCATGTTGTACATATTTATAAATGTAAAACATTTCAAAATGCAGAGCACTGTCTGCAAGAATCTCTGTTTTCTACATCCAATAGTGCAAAATTAACAGTCATAAATTGAAGTCCTTTGGCCAGCATTTCCCAATTGGCAGTCTTTTAATTCCATTAACACTCAAATACAGTTATTTCCATGTTCCAAAGATTAGTTTTCACCTGCTCAAAGTTCCAAATGTCAGAATATTTGTGCTAGTCATCATTCACAATTAATACACCTGAGTGGTGGAGAAAACACTTCCAGCTGCTGGTTGGTTATGGAAATCAGGAATGTTGTGAAATAATCTCCCACCTGACTTTTAAGGAAAAAATGCAGTGTGAGCCTGCTGCTCATTTTGTATAATTTATAAGCCATTTCTTAAGTTGTAAAATAGTGAATGTGAAGCCCGATAGCTGAAATGCTTATTCTGTTTCCCAGGAGTAGCTCAGGTGAATAATTGGTGATATGGGTGCATGTTCCCTACTGGAAGATGTAAGGTCTCATCATTTGAGAAAGTCACTCAAGTAACATGTATGTAGGAATTGTGCTTACCAGTGTAATTTTGTGGTGGGGGGAGCATGATTTATGTTAATGGGCAAAAGGATTTACAGTATTGCCGCTGCTTTGTTAAAGTAGCTATTAATGTATTTTTATGATGCATATGAAGGAAGATGGATAATCTCACGAATTGCCTTCTCTGCAGACCCTGCAGTAACTGAATGATGAATGAGGCAGTGGTTGCATCACCAGGTATGGATAGAAAAATATTGCTTTGCACAATGAGAAAAAGAATGCTGTGAACTAAAAAGCTGAGTATTGGAAGCTGTATTTTACTTTGGTGCTGTTAAACTTCAGTGCATCTCTAGGTCTTTTCATGTTTCTCTACGTTTCTTAATAAAGATGCACTAATGGTGGACCTTAGTCAGCACATGAGGTGTGATCCTCACAATGAAACAGACCAATCACTGGTAAGTCTGACAATTAACTGTGACACTTGTTGGTATGGTCACAAGCTTTTAAGCTGTCCTTTCAGCCACACTGTGTGATCTTTCCAGATAACTGACTGACACCTGCTAATTTTTTCCCAAGGAGAAAGAGTAAATCATAGAGTAGTCTTATTAAAATGCAACCCTATGCATATTTATATTGGAGGAGGGCCAGAAATACTGTGTTTGGGCTAAGGTTGGGGGCTGAAGCAAAAGCAGGTCCAAAATACCAGTTTGGTTTCAAGCTGCTGTTGTCAGTTAAGGTCCCCCAACCGCACACACAAAAATGAGGGTCCTTCTCCCCCACATAAAGAAAAAATCAGCTTTTGTCATAGGAATTGTGTTGTTTCTGGCCTGTAGAGAAAAGGCCCTTTCCAGTTTTGGACCTTATCTAAAACCAGATTGTAAGGGAAATGATTTGGGAATTTGAACCCAAACCTTGCCTCTTCTGAAATGCAGAAGGATTCAGTTTCAAAAATCCAGTTTGGACATCATGTGTTTATATTCACTAAACTAACTTATTCCAAACCTGCAGCCCTTCCCTGTTTATATCATGGTTGGCTTGCCTGTTTGCTTCAGCCTGCCCATAACTCTTGAAAATGCTGGAAGGTACATCGCTCCAAAAGGGATTTGTCCATCTCCATTGATGTACGCTATATGTCACAGAAACAGTGATCAGAAGCTTTCAGTTAATAATCTGCTGCTGTGCTTTCATGGAATATTGACAAAAGGAAGAATATCTTTCTTTCCATGACTCATATCACAGTATCTGTTTGATTTATTGTGAGCTTGAAGGTATTTGATAGAATTATTTGGGCAATGGCACTACTTGTGGAGTACAAGATCCTGAGGCTGGGGCCATGTCATGCCTCCTGTCCATCTTGGGGGTGCTGGGACCACACTGCCCACACGGTGTTCCAGGACTGGGGACACCCCCAGCTCTGGTGCTGGGGCTGGGATGCTCCAGTCACTCCGCCTGCCCAGCACTCCAGGGCTGGGGCCGCTCCCACCATGCCATCTGCCCAATGCACTGGGGCTGGGAGCACGCAGGAGGCCAACGGCCATGGAGGGGGGATGTTCCAGCCTCCGGCAAGGGAGGAGGCACAGAAGAGGAGAGGTGGGGCCTCGGGCAGAGGGGGAGGGGCCAGAGGCTAGCCTCCCCCAAGGGCGCATTCACCTGCCACCCATGAGAGAAAAGCACACGAAGTATTCATTTCTGATGCACCCAGGTAATCCCTTAGGGCTCCAAACCACTCACAAAAACTCCGAACCACTCCCAAGAATTGTCAAATTGCCCTGCTCTGGAAGTGGGGAGGACACCTTTGTCACACTGCACCTCGCCATTGCCAGCAGGTTGTGTATTCTAAAATGTATGTACACATTTGCTAAAATTCTGATATATTTTAAAATCTTGTTGTTGCAAACTAGAAAGGACAGAGGGCCAGATTTTCAAAGTTATTTCAAAAATGAAGATAGGTGCCTAGTGGGGTTTTCTAGAGAGCCTAAGGCCTTGTCTACACTACAGAGTTGCAGCGCTGGTGAGGGGGTTACAGCGCTGCAACTTAGGATGTGTACACACTTGCACAGCACGGCCAGCGCTGCAACTCCCTGTTTGCAGCGCTGGCCGTACACCCAGTCGAGCCTCGGGTGTAGAGGATCCAGCGCTGGATCACCAGCGCTGGTCAGCAAGTGTAGACACTCACCAGCGTTTTTATTGACCTCTGTGGCATAAGCAGGTATCCCAGTATACCTTAGAAGCCTCTCTGGTAATCATGCAAACTCCACTGCCCTGGGCTCACCTGACCCCTCCTTTAAATGCCCCGGGAATTTTAAAAATCCCCTTCCTGTTTGCTCAGCCAGGTGTGGAGTGCAATTAACCAATCAATCACTCAGCGACCATGCCTCCACGCACCAAACGAGCCCCAGCATGGACCAATGCAGAGCTGCAGGACCTCATTAGTGTTTGGGGAGAGGAGACTGTGCAAGCACAGCTGCGCTCCAGAAGGAGAAATTATGATACCTATGGGCAGATATCGCAGTCCTTGATGAGAAGGGGTCATGAACGGGACGCGTTGCAGTGCAGGGTCAAAATTAAAGAGCTGAGGAGTGCTTACTGCAAAGCTCGTGAGGGAAATCGCCACTCAGGATCTGCCCCCACGACCTGCCGTTTTTACCAGGAGCTGGATGCCATACTTGGGTGTGACCCCACTGCCAATCCTAGGAGCACGATGGAGAGTTCAGAGCAGGGAGAAGTGGGGGAGGTTGTAGAGGACTGCGACAGTGAGGCTACTGGTGTGGAGGGAGACACCCCGGAGTCCCAGTACACATGCAGCCAGGAGCTCTTCTCAAGCCAGGAGGAGGCTAGCCAGTCGCAGCAGCTGGAAGTTGATGGTGAGGAAGAAGCTGAGGATCGTGCTCGGGGTAAGTAGATTTTTATGTTTTGGGAGAGGAGGGTTTTGGTTATGGCTGCCTGCATGCATGCCTAAACGTGGAATAGCCCATTGATTTGCTCTATCACGTCTCTGTAATCTGCCTCGGTAATCTCTTGAAATGTTGCTGCAAGAGCGTTTGCAATTTGCTTTCTCAAGTTGATCGGGAGAGCCACCGTGGTCCCTGTCCTGGTCAGGCTAACTCGTCCGATCCACTGTGCAGCGAGGGGTGGGGGGACCATGGCTGCACACAGGCAAGCTGCATAGGGGCCAGGGCGGTATCCACATTCCTGTAGAAGACCCTCCCTCTCTTCCCAGGTGACACGCAGCAGTGATATGTCTGGCAGTAGGAAACCCTGTTGAGAGTTTAGGGATAATTGAGTGCAGGGCGCCAGGTTCGCATTTCCCCAGCCCATGGCGCTCTGTTTTTAACCCCCCACTCCCAGCACATAGGCAGCCACGCAGTGCGCTCCTGTGTTCCCCACCCACCCTCCCAGCATGTAAGCATCCACGCGGTGTGCTTCGGTGTAAGGCACCCCCTCCAAGCAGGCATCCAGCACCACGGTGTGCTCCTGTGTTCCCCACCCCGCCTCCAAGGAGGCATCCAGCCCAGCGGTGTGCTCCAGTGTAAGGCACCCCCCCTCCAAGCAGGCATCCAGCACCGCAGTGTGCTCCTGTGTTCCCCAACCACCCTCCAAGCAGGCATCCAGCACCGCGGTGCTCCCCCACCCCTCACCAGCAGGACGGCGTGAATGCGGACCAAAGCAGCTAGCTCACCACCTTCCTGTTCACTACTGTCCCCTCTTCAGGACACCAGCTACCTCCTGTACCCATTGCTGATAAACTCCAGTGACCCATTGGTCAATTCCCACTCCCAAGGGGAAATCGGGGCAAAACCACTCACCGCATTGCTTGCCATGACTTAGCTTGCCAGCCCTCTCTGTGTTATGTGAGGTATGTGAGAAGGATGCTACCAAAAGTCTAAAAAGTCCTTCAACCTGTGATAATAAACAATGTAGCCTCTGTGTATTACATGGTTCTCTCTCTCTTTTTTCTAGTGACCTTGACTACTGCAGCCGGATCACCGGCCTCACGTAGGTTGCAGAACTTGAGACGGAATCCTAGAAAATCAAAAGAGGAATTGATCAAATCTGTTATGAGCCACTACAACAGAGAAAGTAGGAAGACACAGGAATGGAGAGAGAAGACCTTTGAATGGAGAAACAGTGTACATGAATGGAGAAAGAGTGTACATGAATGGAGGCAAACAGAAAGCAGGAGAAAGGAATTGTCTGCAAAGAAAACCACAAAGCAGATTATAATCCTCCTGGCTTGCCAAACTGAGTCTTTCAAGTCTATTGCAGCCATGCAGACAAATATGTACCGTGGTAACCCACAGCCTTCCCAAAGCCCTCTTCCTTGTTCCCCAGTATTTCCACAAAACACCTTTCTCCAGCAGCCAGTTCCTTATTATCCCCAGCTGCCCCCAACACCTGTACGATCACCTACCAGCCCTGATAACTATAATTCTTACCCTGTTCACTCCATCCCCATTATTCTGCAGCACAGTAATCCTGAAGTGCAGCAGACATTGAACAGTAATCCAAACAGGACATATTCAAACCTGTGAATGTACAGTCCACCACCCCAACCCCTTTGCCTGTTATGTACTGTATGTTCAGTAAAGTTTTTTTTTCTTTTTCACTACGTTATATTGTTGCTGGAAGTGGTAAATATTATACACCAAGGTAAAGCAAAGCACATCAAATGCATCAAACATTACTGTTGGCTCTCAGCATCAAATTGCTCCCTTAAAGCATCCCTAATCCTTGAAGCCCTTTCCTGGGCCTCCCTATTAGCCCTGCTCTCTGGCTGAGCAAACTCATCCTCCAGGCGTCGAAACTCGGAGGTCCATTCCTCACTGATTCTTTCACCCTTCCCTTCACAAATATTATGGAGGGTACAGCACGCGGATATAATAGCGGTGATGCTGCTTTCCACCAAATCTAGCTTCCCATAAAGACAGCGTCAGCGTGCTTTCAAACGGCCAGAAGCACACTCCACAGTCATTCTGCACTGGCTCAGCCTGTAGTTGAACCGGTCCTTGCTCCTGTCAAGCTTCCCTGTATATGGTTTCATGAGCCAGGGCATTAAGGGGTAAGCGGGGTCTCCAAGGATCACAGTGGGCATTTCGATGTCCCCTATTGTGATCTTCCGGTCTGGGAAAAAAGTCCCTGCCCTCAGCCTCCTGAACAGGGAACTGTTCCTAAAGATGCGTGCATCGTGGACCTTTCCAGGCCATCCTGAGTAAATGTCAGTGAAACACCCACGGTGATCTACAAGCGCTTGCAGAACCACGGAGAAATACCCCTTGTGATTAACGTACTCTGATGCCAGGTGGGGTGGTGACAGAATAGGAATATGCGTCCCATCTATTGCCCCTCCACAGTTAGGGAACCCCATTTCCACAAAGCCATCCACAATGTCCTGCACGTTCCCAAGAGTCACGGTTCTTCTTAGCAGGGTGCGATTAATGGCTGTGCAAACTTGCATCAGCACCATTCCAACGGTAGACTTTCCCATTCGAAACTGGTTCGCCACCGATCTGAAGCAGTCTGAAGTTGCCAGCTTCCAGATTGCAATAGCCACCCACTTCTCCACTGGCAGGGCAGCTCTCAATCTCGTGTCCCTGCGCCGCAGGGTAGGGGCGAGCTCAGCACACAGTGCCATGAAAGTGGCTTTTCTCATCTGAAGGTTCTGCAGCCACTGCTCGTCATCCCAGGATTGCAGGACGATTTGATCCCACCACTGAGTGATGGTTTCCTGAGCCCAAACGTGCCGGTCCACGGCGCTGAGCACGTCTGTTTCTGCCACAAGCAATTTACTGTCTTCACAGTGAGGCGATTCAATATCATCGTCTGACTCCTCACTGTCACCGTCGCTCTCACTGTCACTCTCACTTTGCAGCTGAAGGAATAGCTCCACTGCCAAGCGCGATGTGCTGGCAACATTCATCAATAAGGTCGTCAGCTGCTCAGGATCCATTTATAACAAAAAGTCGCAGAAAAAGCGCTGTAGAATCACAGTGCCGCCAAACTGCTCGGAATGTGTAGCAAAGCACCACGGGGCATTGGAACAGGAAGCGGAAAGACACTCACACTTCCTTCCCCTTCCCACAAGCCACAGCGCCGAAATGGGACGAGGTGCTCTGTGGGATAGCTGCCCACAATGCACCACTCCCAACAGCGCTGCAAGTGCTGTAAATATGGCCACACTGCAGCGCTGGTTGCTGTAAGTGTGGCCACTCTGCAGCGCTGGCCCTATACAGCTGTACTAACACAGCTGTAACTACCAGCGCTGCAAAACTGTAAGTGTAGACATACGCTAAGCAAGTTAGCAGGTTGAAATCAATGGGAGTAAAGTGACTAATTTGTTTAGGAGCTTTTGAAAGTCCCAGTAAATGCCTGTCTGCATCTTTTAGATGTCTTATTACCTTTGAAAATCTGGCTATAGTCCACCCCCAGGAAGTCATTAAGGGATCATACAATTCAGGGAATGGCTTCCAGAGCAGAGCCCTTAGACAAGCTGATTTCTGTACTGGCTGGCTCAGCTGAGCAGACTGAATTCTAGTATCTGGCCCATTGTTCACAACCAGGTGAGACCCAGGTCATAGACTAATAAAGTATTTTTGAAAGTATTTTCAGCCCACCTCAGCTTATAAAAGAGTCTATTTTTATTTCTATCTTCCTCCTCCTCCTCCTCCTTGTTTTAACCTGAGTGTTTTGAGTTTTTTTCTCCCCTGGCAGTATAATCAATACGTGATTTCAAATGACAGCTACATGAATGCAACCTTGGTGCTGAACACAAGTACACATCCACTGCTTTATATTCTACTTGATTGTATTGGCTTGTTTGATTTATTAGTGGTACGCAGCCTTCCTGGTTTCATTTAGCCATTGTTCAGCTACTTAGATATCAGAAGGTTCCTTTCCTTTGGACCCATGTAATGAACAGCTTCTGAAAGGCTTGAATGAACAAGTCCTTCTTGCTGATTAATGTTTGGTGATTCGGATAATGGTGAAGAAAGGTTACTAATCATAGTAACTGTGGTTCTCCCAGCTGTTTGCTGATGTAAGCCCTCGAGTAGGGGCCACTCTGCCCCATCTCTTGGTTAACAGGGTGAAATGCAGCTACAGAGAGAGCTTCATTTGCATAAGCTTTCCACCCAGAATTCCTCCAGTGACACTTCGGGAGTCACCATATTCACAAACTCACAATTGATTGTGTGGTAGAACAGTTCTAAAAGTGAGGAGACAAAAGAAAAAGGCTCCTGTCTTGTAGTAAAGACTACTCATGGGTTCTATAGGTCACTGGTTCCCCACCACTTCATAGAATATCAGCATTAGAAGGGACCTCAAGAGGTCATGTAGTCCAACCCCCTACTTAAAGCAGGACCAATCCCCAGACAGTTATTTGCTCTAGATCCCTAAGTGGCCCCCCTCAAGGATTGAGCTCATAACCCTGGGTTTAGCAGGCCAATGCTGAAACCACTGAGCTATCCCTCCTTCCTGGGATGGCTCTTTGATAGAAGATGAGGCAGAGCCAATGGGATGCAATGCAAGAGGGCTCTTTGGTGGAGTTGCAAGAGATGGCAACAGTGCTTCATGAACTTTTGGTAAGGGCCATCCTGCCCCACCACTAAAAAGAGCTGAAATTGCTATTGCTGGATTAGGTAGTGAAGGCTCAGGGTGGAACCAGGCAGCATTTTGCAAGGGACTGGAGACAGGTCTGCCTGTCTGTACCTCAGAACACTAGGACTATGCTACCAAAATTCTGAGTGGGGTTTAGAAGATGGGGAAGGGGAAATGATGTGGTAAAAAGAACAGGTGTACTTGTGGCACCTTAGAGACTAACAACTTTATTTGAGCATAAACTTTCCTGGGCTACAGCCCACTTCATCAGATGCACAGAATGGAACATATAGTAAGAAGACATATATATACATACAGAGAACATCTTACTATATGTTCCATTCTATGCATCTGATGAAGTGGGCTGTAGCCCAGGAAAGTTTATGCTCAAATAAATTTGTTAGTCTCTAAAGTGTCACAAGTACTCCTGTTCTTTTAGCGGATACAGACTAACATGGCTGCTACTCTGAAACCTGATGTGGTAAAGATACATTTGACTATTGAATGTTCACAATGGAGATGGGGAGCCATGTTAACAAACTACTGTCAAGTTACCTAAGAGAGTTTTTTTATTTATCATTCATTACATGCAGGACTGCAACACTACCTATTATTAAGGTTGCCCAAAACTCTCCATTAGAAGACCCTGGTTTCAGTTGTTTATAACGTTGCCAAACTTCAACTGTTTGGGCTGAGATTTTCCATTGCAGATGTCTGCCAGATCTCTGAAGTTTTTTTCAAATATCCATTCTGGGCTGGGCAAGATTTTCCCTGCAAGCATGGTTGCTGCTGGCCATGCTGGGTCCAGAGCTAGGTCTGGGAACCTGAACTGAGAGCTAGGAGACTGTCTCCTGTGCTTTTAATGGCCCCCTTCCTCCCTTGCTGGATCAAGCCAGTGCAGGGGAGGAAGCTTCCTGGTTCAAATGTAGAGGGAACAAGAGCCAGACGTGAATTGGGGAGAGGAAGAGAAGTAGATTGTGACAAAGAGCCTGTTGGGGAGACTGTAACTTGAGGCTGGCAGGGGAAGAAGGGAAAGGGAATCTTAATGTGAGAGTTGGGAAGAAATGTGGAGAATCGTAACTGACTGGGCAAGAGACTGGGGACAAGGAGGTGAGCTGAGGCTGAATGGCTGGACAAGGAGAGCTGGGACTGGGGTATCCAGAGCGCTGAGACTAGGACTTGCTGAACAAGGAGCCTGGGACTAGCATGAGAAACCTGAAGAGTAAAGACTGGAACTGGCTATGCAAAGAGAATGGAACAAAGAACCACTAGTGTGGAAGAGACAGGAGTGGGGCAGCAGGGGTTCTTGCTTAGAGGAAGTGGGCAAAAGAGTCTGTGCCCACTAAAGCGCACTCCACTGCAGAGCCTGGAATGGAACCCAAGATTCTTGAATCTCCTCAGTCCTCTGCTGACAGTGCTGGTCCTATAGAGAATGACAACATACTACTGGTATCACTACTCTGCTAGCTTAAGTGGCAGAGGTCTGTGTGGTAGATCTAAAGATTTCAACCCTGCTGATGTCCTGTATGTGTCAATATGATGTCTCATGATGGAATTTCTGTTTTTTCAGCTTGCTTTCTTAAAAACCTTGGAAATAACACAAAATACCCTATATACTATTTTTTTCAACATATCTCCTGACCTATTCAGTACACAGAATGGACCTGCTTTGATGATGAATCAGGTTATGTAGTAAAGGAGACTCGTGTCTGTAGGTCCTCTGCCTCATTTGTTGCAGAAGTTGGAAAGTGTGTGGTGAATGAGGTAGGGACTTCTAGGAAGAGGAAAGATTATCTCGTGGTTAAGGCAGTTGAACGCTGTCCCACAGAATTGGATTCTATCCTGCCTGTGCCACTGAATTCCTGTGTGGTGCAATGCAACTAAACTCTTCACAGGTGGTCACTAGTTGTATGTTCCTCATTTTCTGTAGCCTGTCTTGAAACTCTAGGGCCTTATTTGTACATGTGGTTAGCATTCATGACTGCACCTGAAGCCAGGGAAACCTGTTCTTTGAACACAGAAAGTTTCATATAATGCTAAATACTCTGAAAAATCAGGTCTTAAGCATCTCAAATTGGGTACCCAAAATCAGTGAATACTTTTTGATCTTAATCTCTCTCTCTGGGCCTCAGTTTCCCATCTGTAAAATTGGAGATAAGAATACTCACTTATCTCAAAAGGAAATTGTGAAAATTAATTAGTGTTTATGAAGCACTCAGATACCTCACCATAGAAAATACGAGGAAATAAATCATTCTGTTTTCAGAGCAGGATTTGATCAGTGTGCAGTCAGGGGTGACATGTCAAACAACAAAGAGAAAACAAAATATTGAATAGCTGCTTATTAATTGAGCACCATCCATTCTGTGCACTGAAGGAGGCAGTGGTCTTGTGGAGAAAAAGAATGTGGTCATATAATCAAAGACTATCATAATGCATACACTGCACAAAGGAGCTGAGTTAAGATTGCACAAACCACCTAAATACTGGCATTTTCTAACAATTGAATGCTTCATTTTGCAATCTTAATAATATAACTTTTCTGTTTGTTGAATATAGATTGTTGCTGTATATCTCCATATCAACCCCATGTTCCCTTGTCCTTTGATAAAGCTTTCCTTGTTTTTCATATGGGCTCAGTGTTTAGCAGTATTACCTATTAAGGGTTCTGAGGGAAGATACTTAGTGATCTCAGAAATTCTGGGTGAGAGCTCAGATTGGTTAGGTATGTTTGTTTTCAGTGGGAACTCTAGATATTTGAACTCAGTCCTTATTGCTGCTGTTAGCCATCTGGAAGAAGGGTTACAGATGCATGGATGCTTATGGTAAGCAATGAGTACATGTTGGACATGTAAGCGCAAAACTTTCTTGATAGAAGCATCTGCTGGGGATGTGCACTCACCCTGCCTGAGCCCTCTCACTTCATCACTCTAGGACATAACAGCCGCTCGGTTCTTTCCAGTAACTCAAGAATCTATGTTAAGACTTGGAAACAGTGGGGAAAGGATGGTGGGAAGCACTCATCAGTGAAGGCAAACATCTTGAAGAACCACCCTTACTATGGTAAGCAACCATTATCTCTTCTTCAAGCAAAACCTGCATGGATCCATTCCCTATTGCAGCTGATTAACGAGGAGTGGCCAGACTCAAAGGAAATGGGACTGAGGAGTTTTACTTGAATAACACTTGTAGGACTTCTCTCTTGAAATGAGGATTATATCTAGAAGCCAAGTCCATGGGGAGTTGCTGCATGAAAGTGTGAATGGCTCCTTTCAGGTAACCTGGGGTTTCTGAGACATGCCATTGAAGTTGTCTGAGAATGGATGGAAAGTGCTCTTCCATTGTGCTGTTGTTTCTGGGATTTTCAATAGCTTATAACTGGTGAGTGTTTGCAGAGTTTAATCCACTTATGCTCTGGGTGGAAAGTGATTGATGTCTAATGCCATCCTATGTGCTACAAATATTATAGGTGTTTTGCAGACTGGTTTAGTCCTATTCACTTAGTAGCCTTCTGAATGACTAATCAGCCTCCCCGATAATGAATGGGGCTTGAGGAAAAATACTGCTAAATATAATGATTGACGTAGAGACCATCTTTGACGCAAAAGTGGTAGTGAATTTTTGTGAAGGGCCACTTGATTCGTGTGGAATATCATACACAGTGTGTCAGCTGTTAGTACTGGAACCTGCAGAGTCTCCTGGCAAAGGTAAATTCTTGGAATCTGTGACCAAAGCCACTGAAGTTAGTGGATAATGATCCATGTCATATGACTGGGACTAGGATCTAAAGATCTGTGTTCTGCCAGGTTTCCTGGGTTTCACACCTTTATTATGTAGTGTCAGAAGAAAACTAATGCTCAGCAAAAAAAATGTAACAAATGATGCCATTGGAAGCTTTTTGTTTAGAAGGGAACTAGGACTCAGCAAATATCTTCACAGCCTAACCTTTGATCTTGGCTAACCCAGCCTGGCTTCACACCAAGGATACTGCTGAGTGTCCGTTCCTGTTGCCTGGCTCATTTCTCCCTTTCTACTCCCCACCCCTGAAACCCTTGTCCAAAACTAAACTTACAGGAAGTAAGCTCTCGTCCTAATTCCCTTTATGCTACTGTTTGTGCAAGCATCCCTGTCACAGGCCTGGTCTACACTACGCGTTTAAACCGAATTTAGCAGCGTTAAACCAAATTAACCCTGCACCCGCCCACACAACAAAGCCCTTTATATCAATATAAAGGGCTCTTTAAACCAATTTCTGTACTCCTCCCCAACGAGGGGAATAGCGCTGAAATCGGTATTGACATGTCGGATTAGGGTTAGTGTGGCCGCAATTTGACGGTATTGGCCTCTGGGCGATATCCCACAGTGCACCATTGTGACCGCTCTGGAAAGCAATCTGAACTCGGATGCACTGGCCAGGTAGACAGGAAAAGCCCCGCAAACTTTTGAATTTCATATCCTGTTTGCCCAGTGTGGAGCTCTGATCATCACGGGTGGCGACGCAGTCCCAAATCCAAAAAGAACTCCAGCATGAACCATACAAGAGATACTGGATCTGACCGCTGTATGGGGAGACATATCTGTTTTTTCAGAGCTCTGTTACAGAAGACAAAATGCCAAAGCATTTGAAATAATCTCCAGGCTATGATTCAGAGTCCACAGCACAGTACTGTGTGACAAGCATAACGGAAAGCCAAAGAATCAAATGGACACTCATGGAGGAAGGGAGAGGGTACTGAGGACTCCAGCTATCCCACAGTCCCCACAGTCTCCGAAAAGCATTTGCATTCTTGGCTGAGCTCCCAATGGCTGAAGGGTCAAAAACATTTTCCCAGGTGTTTCAGGGTATATGTCGTCAATTTACACCCTTCCTCCCCCTGAAAGAAAAGGGAAAAAAATCGTTTCTCCCCTTTTTTCAGTGTCACTCTGTGTCTACTGCATGCTGCTGGTAGATGGGGTGCTGCAGTGCTGAACACCAGCATCCCCTTCCTGGTGGCAGATGGTGCAATATGACTGATATCCGTCTTCATCATCAGCCCGTGAGTGCTCCTGGCTGGCCTCGGTGAGGTCGGCCGGGGGCACCTGGGTAAAAATGGGAATGACTCCCGGTCATTCCTGGCAGATGGTACAAAACGGTTGGTAACCATCCTCATCATAGCAACTGGAGGCTGAGCTCCATCAGCGCCCTTCCCCTCCCGCACCTTCATGTCTAAAGAGAAGATTCTTTACTGCCTGGACTATCATAGCAGCTGGAGGCTTCCTCCCCCTCATTTTATCTCACTAAAAAGTCAGTGTTTCTTATTCCTGCATTCTTTATTACTTCATCACACAAATGAGGGGACACTGTCACGGTAGCCCAGGAGGGTTGGGGGAGGAGGGAAGCAATGGATGGGGTTGTTGGAGGGGCACCCCCTAGAATGGCATGCAGCTCATCATTTCTGCGGGATCTCTGGGGCTCTGACACGGAGTGGCTGTGCTCTCTGGTTCTCTAGTACACTTGCCCCATATTCTAGGCAGGACTGACTCTATTTTAGACAAAACATAAAGAAGGGAATTACCAGGGAAGTCATTCCCATTTTTGTCCATGCACCCCCGACTGACTTCAGCGAGGCCAGCCAGGAGCACACATGACAGCAGCAGACAGTACAAAACCATTGATAACCGTCATCGCCAATTTACAATGGCAGAAGATGCAATAAGGATGGTAACCGTCTCTGCTACCTTGCAAAGGCAAATGAATGCTGCTGTGTAGCACTGCAGTACCACGTCTGTCAGCAGCATCCAGTACACATACAGTGACAGTGACAAGGCAAAACGGGCTCCATGGTTGCCATGCTATGGCATCTGCCAAGGCAATCCAGGGAAAAAGGGCGTGAAATGATTGTCTGCCGTTGCTTTCACGAAGGAAGAATTGAGTGACGACATTTACCCAGAATCACCCATGACACTGTTTTTGCATTGGGATCTCAACTCAGAATTCCAATGGGCAAGGGAGACTGTGAGAACTATGGGATAGCTACAGGATAGCTACCCACAGTACAACGCTCCGGAAATCGACGCTAGCTTCGGTACATGGACACACACCGCCGAATTAATGTGCTTAGTCTGGCTGCGTGTCCTTGCTTTTATACAATCTGTTTTACAAAACCGGTTTATGTAAAAATCGGAATAATCCCACAGACTTGTTACATCCCTGTTACAGACCTGACACCTTTCCTGCAAACTGTTCTGAATAGTTTTCTAGAGATGGAGGAAAACTGTCTACTGATGCCTGCACATGGGAGCTGTTGAACCTGTGGAATGTTATGCACTTAGAATTTGCGCCTGAAGGTCAGAGAGGGTGAAGATGATGCAACTCCCCTGCCCTGCACCTCCCTCTCTCACCCTCTCCTAGATAATGGCAGCCTCTAAACAATACATCCATTTTACCTTTCCTTTATGTTAACATTAATTTCCAAAGCAAAGGCACTGTCTCTGATATAAGCAGATAAGATTCTGAAAAAGGTTCTTTCCTTTCAAATGTGTATGTTGATGTCTTTATGAAATAAGGGCATCTCTTAAATCCTTGGAAGAGTAAACCCACATCAGTCAAGGGCCAAGAGGCCAGGGAAAGGGAGAAGAAGAATTAGAAAGCTTAACAAATAAGGAGATCAATTTCAAAACCTCAATTGTTGTTTTAAAATGTGACACCATTTTTTTTTTTGCTTGTCAAATCCCATTTCTTTATAAAGGGATCACACAGTGCTGAGAAGACACAAGATGAATGTTTGATGCAAAATCCATTGACAATTAAGTGGTATACTTAAAACTTTATCTTTTTTTAACGCGGCTTCTGAGATAATTGCAAAACCAAGAGTGTCTATTTTTAATCTATCTGTTCTCACTAAGAAATCCCTAAAGAATGGGAAGTCGCATATGTTGTTCTCTGTGTAAAGAAGGAATTACTATTGACTTCAGTAACAATACAAGCCAAACTGATACTTTTCTATCTAAGCCTGAATGAGTCTCATAAATTGGCAGTTAACATATTATTTGGAATTCAATGGCTTCAAAAGGTCTTTAAAACGACACATAGTGCTATGACATGAGTAAAGAGGCCTTTTCACATTGTTTGGTGGGATAGGGAAAGCAGGATAGTAAATTATGCTTCTGTGTACATGACTTTATAGTACAACACATGGTCATGTGTTTTTTATTATGAAGTATAAACTATGGACTGTATTCTGCTCTAATCTACCCAAGTGTAATCACATTGTGATCAATGGGACAGCACTGATGTATCCAAACAGAATCTAGCCAAATGAATGCAAATGGGCAAGCCAAAATAAAAATAAGCAAAACAGTAGAGCACCTAAAACCAAAATGAAATACATGTATTGGTATTTCCAGCAGTCAGTCTGCCATTAGAAATACATGTTCCATTACAAAAAAAAATATGTTGAGAACATCTTGCCATCCAATATGTGTGGGTGGACCCTGAACCCCTGTAGAGTTCCGTTCATTGCTCTTCATGGATCATATTGCAAGATGGGCTGAAAATTGCACAGTTCAGCACTTAACTTTGATATTTCCACCCACAACCTTAAGTCGAACCTTCTGTGCATACAAATTTATGATACCATTTTTAAGTACAAGATTACATACTAATTCTCAGTGCAATGAATGGTCTGAGCCAAGATTCATGGAAATCAATGGGAAGACTGACATATTTATGCATGCCAAATATCTAAAACTGTATATACATATGTGCATGACATCCTTCAATGGTTTTTCATGTTTTTACACTGATTTTATTATAATAATGATCCCATTGTTATTGATTTAGTAATGTTATACAAGTTCTCTACTTTCTAAGGTATTTTAATATTTTTGTCATCACCATGTAGAATAATGTCAATTTTTTTTTTAACCTGTAGATTAGTTCTCCTTAGCTATAATTCAGAGGCTGAGGCAATTAACTACAAAGCTAAATGCTCTGTGCATTTTGGCATATATGTATATAACAAAATGCACAGAGCATAGATATAGATATAGATAAATATAGATACAGATATTCACAGACACATACATAAAATATGCCAGTAAATTTTCACATTTTAATTTATTTTGTACACTTTTTTTTCTGTGGTATGTTGTGTAAACATTGTTGATAACCATAGCTTGCTTTTCATAAATACAAACTTCGTGAACTATTTCTGGGATCCGTGACGTAGGTCACGGTAGTACAGTATGCAGCACGTTAAGTTTGAAGTATTTTTTATTATAGTATTTAATACTGTGCAATCGTGATTAAATAAAATAGTGGGTCAATGTATATACACAAGGGACAGGGTTTGAGGTGCACATGCACTCTTAATTTGGCTTTTCCCGTATTGAGTGCTTAACTGTACAAATAGTGTTCCCTCAACATTTTTATTGTTTAAAATTAATTAAAAAGAACAATTATTCTCTAGGACTTCAATTGGAATTAGCATGTTTAATTCCATAATCTAGAACTGTTTGGCTATATGCTATTGGAATACCTTCTCCCAGGCACCGGATGAAATCCACATGATGGATTCCCTTGCCACTATACCTTAGGAACTGCGCAGAAAAGAGTTCTTCTCCTGTGAATATTTGGAGCTGTGACGTTCCTAACCCATAGCAGAGCAGGCCTTATGAGATGTGCACTAGGCCTCTCTAATCCGTTTGCACCATGGAAAGTTCCTGTAGAATCCAGCCACTGTGAATCCATGTGAGCAATGTCTGGGGCAAGCATTCCACGGATGCTCCATGACAAACGCAATACACTACTAGTGTAGTATAAAGGTTTAATCCACATGAGGTTGGGAGAGCTGCACCACTCAGGAGTGGCACAGCTGCTTGTCACTACCTCCTGGTGGTCAGCACTGTTGAACACAATGGATGATCTAAAACAATTAGTGTGACTCTTCACGCATCCCAGGAGGATATAATCAACTGGCTCAGCCTGAGCAGCGTCTGTACTATACTCAGTACAGTACTTTAAATTAAGACTCACTGGGGTCCTGGAAATCAGAGAACATCCCATAACAAATAAATTGTTCACTACAAGCCACTGACCTTTTCCAAACGGGAGATTTGACAAGAGTCAATATTTGCATGCTTGTCCTTGTCAGGGGCTGCTTTCCTGAGTAAAGCCTCACCAATTCCTTCTTGAGAACACTTGGCTCTCTTCCCTCTCATGGGGAGACTCTGACAATATCCATCACATACAGCTAACCCAATGTCTCCTCCACTGGCTTTCATTAGCCAGGATGGAGATAGGTCCAGCCAGTGGCAGCTCCAGGCACCAGTGCTCCAAGCGTGTGCCTGGGGCGGCAAGCCACAGAAGGCACCCTGCTGGTCCCTGCGAGGGCAGCAGTCAGGCAGCCTTTGGTGGCATGCCTGTGGGATGTCTGCCAGTGCCGTGGCTTCAGCAGTAATTCGGTGGTGGGTACACTGAAGCCCCGGGACAGGCGGACTTCCTGCAGGCAAGCTGCCAAATCCGCGGGACCAGAGACCTCCCGCAGGAAGCTGCCAAAGGCATCCGGACAGCCATGCTTGGGGGGGCAAAAAAGCTAGAGCTGCCCCCGGGTCCAGCTCATGCAGACTGTAGCCCCAAAAGACCAATATAGTCAATTCGGGCTGAAGCTTAAGCAGTGAAGAAGTTATATTTGTCCCCTAAAAATACCATGAGTAGCTCTCATGGAGGAAGATAACTCAGTCTGTAGCAGAGTGATTTTATCTACAAAAGAACATTACTGTCCTCCATAGCATGATACATTTGTCTGGGATTCTGAGCAAGGGAAACTCCAATTAACTAGGCTGTCCAGCCCCTGGAGCAGCTGAACTGTACACGATTTACCAGATGCTATGGTGTTGTTGATGAAGCTTTTCATCATCTGCACAGCCATCACATACGTCTTCCTGGGCCTGATTGTCATTTATATTTAGGCCCCTTTACACTGTCAGAACAACATCAAGGTGACTTAAAGTGGCTGTAAAGGTTCCACCATACTGCCAGAGTAGTGTGAAAAGGCCTTAGTGTAAATGAGACTCAGGGTCTCTATGGTCAGACTCTTGTGTGAAACATAAAAAGAACATCAGTAATATATAATCTTAGTGGCTAGTACTTCAGTAATGGGCAGATTTGAAATGCCCATTATAGAACAAATTGGCTTTATTCAGTAACAGACTCAGTAGCGCAGCATAATCTGGTGTAATTCATTTTCTACTACAGGATTTGCCAGGTTTATATTTCTTTTCAATACTGAAACATATTAAAAGAAGAAAACAGAGCAGACTACTAGAACTAGAACTTATAGATTCAACAGGCCGTGAGTTTCTTTCATATTGAAAAGAATATCCAATCTGATGGATCATATATAGAAAATGAAGAAAATCTGAGTGCAGGATACAATAGTATTTGTATAATGAATATAAGACAGTGTTGATGACACTAGATTTTTGTAATTGAATCTGAATAAGGTGCTAGGAACTGCATTATGCACACCATAATTTTTTTGAATGGGCATTTAATAAAGAAACGGGGATCTGATTACTTTAAATTAGCAGGCTCTTCCTTTGAAAGAAAGGAGAAGGGAAGAGGCTAATGGATGGGGGCTGGCAGGTGTTAGAAAAGAGAGTATGCCCTTTGTTAGATCTCTCTTCTTTCTCCTCCTCTTTTCTTTTGCTCTTTATGATATGGGATATTTTGGGGCCCCATGTTATAGAAACAAATCCTATCTGCTCAGGCTTTTATACAGTCAATACAAGCCTTTCTAATTCTGAAATCTAGTATCAAATACTTATTTGTAAGAATGTGTTCAACTCCTGTTACAGCTCAAAAAAACCCTTCTAGGAATCTCTGTTGGCTACTGTTCGCATTAGAGAGACAAGGTGGGTGAGGTAATATCTTTTACTGGACCAACTTTTGTTGATGAACTGGATAAGCTTCCGAACTTACACAGAGCTCTTCTTCAAGTCTGGGAAAGGTACTCAGTATCACAGCTAAATGCAAGGTGGAACAGGTGAGGTGTCATCACATGTTGCAAGAGACCATTCAAGATGAAGTGGGTAGTTAACACTTCTACAATCATAGGAGGGTTAATAGGCTACAGATCATTGTAATGAACCATAAATCTAGCATCTTTATTAAGTTCATGATTTTTGCGGTCTAGTGAAGTTATGAATTTAAGTTCCCAGGCTTATCTTTGAAGATGTTGCGCAGGTTTCCTTTGAGGATGAGGACTGGTTTACATTTATATAGAGCTAGGGGTCTCATGTGAATGCATATGTCCATGGACATTTTACTTGCATGCAATAGTTATCTCTAATTTATTCCTTTTGTTTAACGTGAAGTGGGGGTGGGGAGGAATGTTTGCAGGGTTTTCTTAATGAGGTTCAGATGGAGCTACGAGTTGCAAGCAGTGTTTTAATGCAAAGAAATCAAAACCAAGAGGGTGTGGATTTCTTTTTTTTTTTGGTCATGTGTAGGCAAAAGAGGGAGATGCATGGTATATATTGTCATCTCTGTTGGAACCGTTGCTTTCATTTTATGTATCACAGAAATGAATTGTTGAAAAGGTCAGGGAAAAAAAGCTCATCTATTTTTAAAATAATTCATTTTGTATCTCCTGTTATACAAGGAAGTTGCATAGTTTGAAGTCCTGGGAGGCAGAAGAGCCTAGATTCTACTCCCAGCTGAGTCCATGGTGCATGCAATGAAAAGTCATTTCATTTCTTGTGCCTCAGTCATTCTGCTTTATAGCCCAGTTTTCAGCTGGAATCTCCCTGAAACTCAGATTCTGCCACTGGGCTCAGCTCTCCTATATGAATTAAATCCAACCTCCTCACCCCACAAAATCAATGAGCATGGGAGACGAATGGCCTAATTTAGATTGACATCATGGAGAAAAGCCAACAATCATGGAAACAGGCAAAATTATAACATTATCCTCTGTGTTTGATAGAACTAATTTGTCCCATCCAACTGTATTATCATGGCCTGCCCAATGCACACCAGCGATCTCTCTCTCTCTCTCCCTGGGGAGTAGAAAGCAAATGGACCTTGGATATGTTAATCCCAGTTTTCCTCTTTTACAAATCTCAGTGGTTGTGCAGGTGAAATCTCAAAAGATCACTTTTATGCATGAACTTTTTTGGAGTCCAATTTTGTGTTCTCAGAAAAATAAAAGGGGAAGGGGGCTTAAAAGCCTGTTTTGATGGTGGTTCTGCTCAGAAAATTTTCTGTTCAGGCATTTAAGGAGTTTGTTCACTCAGAGAGCAAACACTTAGGTTGGCATTGAAACTTCCATTGCCTGTATGGTTGTTTTTTAGCAACTGTCCTAGCCCCACTTTATGGCCATACCCATATCTAAGACAATTGCATACATTGCATCAGTGCCCTTGTGTGGCATGTGCACTGTTCTCGGACAGCACAAACTCACAGAGCGGGGGTAGGCAATTATTTTTTTGTCAAGGTCTAAATTTCTTGGTCAAGGTATAGTGAAGGTTCAGACCTCAGAGACGAAAATAATACTAATAAGTAAATAAAATGTTTTTGGGGTCCATTCAAAAGCTTCTGGTGGTCCAGATGTGGCCCACAGTTTGCCTAGTGACTACCTGTGTCTCAGTGGTATCATCTTTGCCAGAAATTTTTTTAGTTGAATTAACATGCTTGAGCAAGCGGTTAACTTTCCCTTATGTATAATTTGTCTATTGTTGCAATATAAACACTATACGTTATTAATTCAAAATAAGTGATTCTGGTTTTAAAACTACCAGAATGACATGGACTCAACAGCATTAGTTATTGGGCTCAATACAGGAGTAACTGGACGAAATGTAATGTCATGTCTTATACAGGAGGTCAGACTAGATCATCTAAGGATTCCTTCTGGCCTTAAACTCCAAGAAGCATTAGGAATAGAGCAAACGCTATATAATACATAGTATACAGTTGGGACTATTTAGTTTTAGTTTCTACACACACTGCCCCTAAATGGATATAGTTCAATTAAACACCCTTTGTGGGTCATCAGTGTTCCTTTGCCCTGGACATAGGGGAGAAATCCAGATTGTAACATTCCTACTAGATACAGCTCTTTGGAGTGGGGACCGTCTTTTCAGTATGTGTGTTTACGACGAGCACAGTGGGGCTGATCCTTATAGATGCTGCAGCAATATAAATAATAAAACTCGGAGCAGGTCTCCGTTGCTTAGCTTGTGCTCAGACCTGCTGCACAACACCCAGTAATGTTGATGGAAGCAGCAAGTATGCAAGGACTGCAGACTATTACAGTGTTAAACTGGCCAGCAGAGCATAGGTTGTTGTCCTGTGATTGTTAAATAAACCATGAGAGTCTGGTGCCCTTAAGCAATTAAAAGAGAGGCTGAATTTTCAAAAGAATGGCATTTAAAAATGTGCAATATGGTGCAATTAAGTATATGATTGTATATGCAAATTAACGACTTTTGTAAGTGCAAGCTAAATACTAAGGGCCAAATCCTGTTCCTCCTCCTTCTGTTTGCTATAACTGATGGAGCAAAACCAGTGCGGTCTCACTGAGTGGGAAAGAGAAGGAGGCACAGAATTCTGCAAGCAGTGCCATTCCTCACAGTTGTGTTGTGTAGCCACAGCCTAAGGTAAACAATCCCAATCTTTTCTAACTCTCTTCCCCCTGAGTTTTTCCAGGTCCATGATCATTCTCATCACACTTCTCTGGGTCCCATGCAAAGTTCTTCACTAGTCTTTTGGAGATGGCATGCCCAATATTGCACACAGTATTCTAGGTGAGGTTACCCCATTCATTTATGTAATGCCATTACATTTTCAGTGTTATTCTCCATCCCATTCTTTATGCATCCTTATAGCTTGTGAGTTTGACTGAAGTTGTGCATTGAGCAGGGGAGGATGAAAGTCCATTCCCTCTAGAGAAGACCCCCAACCAGTTGTGTTCTTTGGTCATTGATGAGCCTGGCCCGGCAATATGTCTCCCTGGACATTCCTATTGTGACTCTAACTTCCCTAACAGATTAGGTCTTCAAAATGAAGCAGGAACCAAACGTAAGGAGGTTAGCAAACTTCTGTATTTGTACAGAAATTAACACAACAGAGACCTGTCCTGATTGGGTCTTGTTGGTGTGTGATAGGGTACAAGGCCATTCCCTAGTCCAGACCCTGACGGGTTAAGGAGGCTGCCAGTTAAACATGACTTAGAAGGAACTTGGAGAATATAAAGAGCTGTCTGGGATGCTGCGGGGTAGAAATGTGTGGGTATGAGTGGGAGCTCTGTCAACAGGGCTGTATGACTGTGGAGACTAGTGTTTGTACTTGCTGCTTTGGTTTTGCTAATACTCTATTCTGCTTGGACTCTTTATAAAGAGGTCCCAAAAGAAGAGGGACCATAACCGATTTACAGCTGTCTGATCATTTTATTTTTGGGATGGGAAATCAGTGCACTGGCCTGCCTGGTGTAACGGCAATGTAAATATTAAATAATAATAATAATAATATGGGCATTCTGTGTCCTTCACATATCAATATTTTCTAATTCTTGACAGGAATTGGCTGAACAAAAATGATGATTTGATGAATCAAATTCATTTGCCTATAAATGCAATTATCCTTGACAGGAATTGGCTGAACAAAAATGATGATTTGATGAATCAAATTCATTTGCCTATAAATGCAATTATCCTATCAGTGTATATGTTTGTAGTAGCTACAGAGTGTGAAATGAACTCTCCTAAGTATGACAAGTCCCTCCTGTTATAATGGATACAGAAAACTGCCATCTGATAACAGCTGGGCAGGTAGTGAATTGTGATTATGGCTTAGGACAAAGAATTATAGAATCATTGCAGTGTAGGGCTGGAACGGACTTCAAGCGATCATCAAGTTCCCCCCAAACCCCGCCGCCCTAGCACATTGAGGCAGGATTGGATATACCTAGACTATCCCTGACAGGTGTTTGTCCAACCTGTTCTTAAAAACCTCCAGTGTTGGGGTTTCCACAACCTCCCTTGGAAGCCTATTCCAGAACTTAACTACTTTCATGATTAGTATTTTCTAATATCTAACCTAAATCTTCCTTGCTGCAAACTAAGCTGATGACCAGTGGTGGTTCTAGACATTTCGCCGCCCCAAGCAAGGCGGCATGCCGCGGGGGGCACTCTGCCGGTCGCCGGTCCCGCTGCTCCGGTTGACCTCCTGCAGGTGTGCCTGCGGAGGGTCCGCTGGTCCCGCGGCTCCACCGAAGCCGCGGGACCAGCGGACCCTCCGCAGGCACGCCTGCAGGAGGTCAACCGGAGCCCCGCCTGCCGCTCTCCCAGCGACCGGCAGAGCGCCCCCCGGGGCATGCCACCCCAAGCACGCGCTTGGCATGCGGGGGCCTGGAGCCACCCCTGCTGATGACCTCTTGTCTTATGCTTGACAATTGATCACCATCCTGTTTGTAACAAACTTTTACATATCTGCAAACTTATCATGTCCTTCTTCCCTTCTCAATGCTTTCAACCTTACCTCAGAGGTCAAGTTTTCTAAATGTCTTATAATTTTTGGTCCTTTTCTCTGGACTCTCTCCAAGGTGTTTCCATCTTTCTTCAGCTGGACACAGTATTCCAGATGAGGCCTCATGTGCATAGCAAATCAATGCTAGAACACCCTATTGCAACTAATCCATCATTTTTTTATCTGTGTTGTCGAAAAAGACGATAAAACAGACCTGTCTGTGATCTACATACTGACAAGTGAACCCAATTAGAAACTGAGCTTCAAACTGGAAGGGACATTTAGTGGTCCTTAGTAAAGTGACTTGGACAGTTAAGGTGTTGGAAGCACATTATTTTCTTCCAAGAGAGCCTAGACAGGCCACATATAGGATGGATGGATCAATTTATCTAGCTTTATTGTCACCATGTGAATCCCAGGGCTTGGCTACACTGGAGAGTTGCAGCGCTGGCGGAGGCTTTACAGCGCTGCAACTCACACACCGTCCACACTTGCAAGGCACATCCAGCGCTGTATCTCCCTGGATATAGCGCTGGCTGTACTCTACCTCTGCCTGGGGAATAACAACTGCAGCGCTGGTGATGCAGCGCTGCTCCGCCAACGTGGCCACCAAAAGCCCTGTTATTGGCCTCCAGAGGTATTAGGAAGTATCCCAGAATGCCTGTTCAGCCACTCTGCTCATCAGTTCAAACTCTGTTGCCTTGGCCTCAGGTGACCCGCCCATACATGCACCGGGAATTTTAAAAATCCCCTTCCTGTTTGCTCAGCCAGGTGTGGAGTGCAATCAGTGAATCTTTCCAGGTGACCATGCCTCCACGCGCCAAACGAGCCCCAGCATGGAGCAATGGCGAGTTCCTGGACCTCATCACTGTTTGGGGGGAGGAAGCTGTGCAGTCCCAGCTGCGCTCCAGCCAAAGGAATTACGATACCTATGGGCAGATATCAAGGGCCATGCTGGAAAGGGGCCATGACCGGGACTCACTGCAGTGCAGGATTAAAGTGAAGGAGCTGTGGAGTGCAAAGCCCGCGAGGGAAACCGCTGCTCTGGTGCTGTCCTCACGACCTGCTGTTTTTACAAAGAGCTGGACGCCATACTTGGGGGTGACCCCACCGCCAATCCGAGGACCACGATGGACACTGCAGAGCAGGGGGGGGGGGAGGCGGCAGATGAGGAGGAGGAGGAAACTGAGAGTGAGGGTAGTGGGGTGGGGGGAGACACTCCGGAGTCCCAGGAAGCATGCAGCCAGGAGCTCTTCTCAAGCCAGGAGGAAAGTAGCCAGTCGCAGCAGCTGGTACTTGGTGAAGGACAAGCAGAGGAGCGAGTTCCCAGTAAGAGGCTTTTATATTCAGTATGGAAATGTTTCGGGAGAGGAGGGAGGGTTAGGGCTGCATGCATGCCTAGATTTGGAATAGCCCATTGATGTGGTCTATCACATCGCGGTAATCGGCCTCGGTAATCTCTTCAAAAGTTTCAGCCAGAGCGTGGGCAATGCGCTTGTGCAAGTTTATTGGGAGAACCACTGTGGTCCTTGTCCCAGTCAGGCTAATGCGTCCACGCCACTGTATCGCAAGGGGTGGGGGGACCATTGCTGCACACAGGCAAGCTGCATAGGGGCCAGGGCGGAATCCTCATTGCTGTAGAAGACCCTCCCGCTCTTCCTAGGTGACCCGCAGCAGCGAGATATCTTCCAGGATCAACTCCTGTGGAAAATGTTGGGAGACTGTTCAGTGTAGGTGCCCCCTGCAGCTGTTTAATTTCCCCAACGCACAGAAACCCCAGTACAGCCCTGAAGCAATCAATCCCCCTTACTCACCATTTCAGGGCTCCTGTGGGTTGTGTGTGCTCTTTTGATATGGGAAAATTATGCTATTGTGAAAACTGTAAACTCCTTCACTGTGTGGGAATAACTGTCTGATGTGATATAAACAATGCTGCCTCTGTTAACTGTTGCCTTTTTTGCCTTTCTACAAGCAACCTTGAGTTCTCGGATGCCCGTGTTATTAACAGCTGAAAGACTCCAAAACCTCCAGAAGAAGCCGCGAAAAAGCAAAGACGACTTGCTGCAAGGAGTTATGGGTCACTCTGCCAGAAAGAATCAAAAAGTGCAGGACTGGAGGGAAAGGAAAAGCAGGATCCGCCAGAAAAATGTGGCGGCCAGGAAGAAAAGCACAAAGCAGCTGATAAGCATCCTGGCTCGCCAAGCAGACTCTATCCAGGCGCTTGTAGCCATGCAGGCGGAGCACTACCACACCACACCACCCCCGTCCCAAAGCTCTCTCCCTTGTGCCCCAATGTCAGCTCAAAACCCCCTTCCCCAGCATCCAGGTTCTTACCACCACCAGCTGCCTCCAACACCTGTACGTTCACCAACCAGCCCTGAGAACTACGACCCTTACCCTCTGCACTCAACCCCCATCACCATGCAGTACAGGCATCCTGAAGTGCAGCATTCATTGCACAGCACTCCAGACATGACATATTCAAACCTGTGACTGTACAGCTCTCCCCCGCACCCTCCTGCCCTTTTAGGTTCCCAAAATGTTGTGTGTCTGTCAAGAAAGTTATTTTCTTTTCAATAAACAAATTCTTGGCTTTGAAAACAGTCTTTATTATTGCAGAAAGTCAAAAGATACCTTAGCCCAGGAAAGAAACAGGCTCTGCAAATCAGCTTAGGAAAAACAGATTCCTACTAACATTGTAACCACTGCATTTCACTCCCGTGCAAGGCACCAAACATTACTGTTGGTTTTCAGCCTCAAATTCCTCCCTCAAGGCATCCCTAATCCTTGAAGCCCTGTGCTGAGCCTCTCTAGTAGCCCTGCTCTCTGGCTGTGCAAATTCAGCCTCCAGGCGTTGAACCTCAGAGGTCCGTGCCTGACTAAATGTTTCACCCTTCCCTTCACAAATATTATGGAGGGTACAGCACGCGGATATAACCGCAGGGATGCTGCTTTCCCCCAAGTCTAGCTTCCCATACAGAGATCTCCAGTGCCCCTTTAAACGGCCAAAAGCACACTCCACAGTCATTCGGCACCGGCTCAGCCTGTAGTTGAACCGTTCCTTGCTCCTGTCAAGCTTCCCTGTATACGGTTTCATGAGCCAAGGCATTAACGGGTTAGCGGGATCTCCAAGGATCACAGTGGGCATTTCAATGTCCCCTACTGCAACTTCCGGTCTGGGGAAAAAGTCCCTGCCTGCAGCTTTCTGAACAGGCCAGTGTTCCAAAAGATGCGTGCATCATGCACCTTTCCAGGCCAGCCTGTGTTAATGTCAATGAAATGCCCAAGGTGATCCACAAGCGCCTGGAGAACCATAGAGAAATACCCCTTCCGATTAACGTACTCAGATGCTAGGTGGGGTGGTGCCAGAACAGGAATATGCGTCCCATCGCCTCTCCTCAGTTAGGGAAATCCATTTGTGCAAAGCCATCCACAATGTCCTGCACATTCCCCAGAGGCATGGTTCTTCTTAGCAGGATGCGATTAATGGCCCTGAAAACTTGTATCAAAACGATTCCAACGGTCTACTTTCCCGCTCCAAACTGGTTCCCGACCTATCGGTAGCTCTCTGGAGTTGCCAGCTTCTAGATTGCAATAGCCACTCACTTCTCCACCGCCAGGGCAGCTCTCAATCTAGTGTCTTGTGCCACAGGGTGGGGGCGAGCTCAGCACACAGTCCCATGAAAGTGGCTTTTCTCATCCGAAAGTTCTGCAGCCACTGCTCGTCATCTCAGACTTCCAAGACGATGTGATCCCACCACTCAGTGCTTGTTTCCTGAGCCCAAAAGCGGCGTTCCATGGTGCTGAGCATTTGTGTGAATGCCAGCAGCAATTTCGTGTCGTATGCGTCAGGAGACTCGCAATCATCGTCGGACTCCTCATCACTTTGGATCTTAACGAATAGCTCAACTGCCAAACGTGATGTGCTGGCGAGACTCGTCAGCATATTCCTCAGCAGTTCGGGCTCCATTTCCCACAGAAATCGCTCTGCACAGAAACCGCTGAGAGAGTCAAGATGGCGCCAAACGTGGACATAAAAACAGGGATTGCTGGGATGTGAAGCGATGCATCATGGGGTGTTGGGACAGGAAGCAGAATGGTCCGCCCCCTCCGCCCCCTTCCCACAACCCATGGCGCCAAAATGGGATGAGGTGCTCTGTGGGATAGCTGCCCATAATGCACCACTCCCAACAGAGCTGCAAATGTGGCCACATTGCAGTGCTGGGAGCTGTCAGTGTGGCCACACTGCAGCACTTTCCCTGCACAGCTGTATGAGGACAGCTGTAACTCCCAGCGCTGCACACCTGCAAGTGTAGCCAAGGCTACAGATCCAGTGATCTCTGATATGTGTGACTATTAGAAATAAGAGACAGTGAGAGAGGGAGGGGAGCATTTATGAATGACAAATCTGGGTTCATATGTTCAATTACCTTATTTTGTTGCAATAAGAACAGCGATCAGCAAAGTATTGCTTTACAGTCTGGTAAAGATAACACTAAAATGATACAAAAACAAAGGCTCTCCCAATACACCCGAGATGCATGGAATACTAAGTTAATGCATTACTGCAACAGCAACTAAAAGGCTATCTGATTAATTTTGCTAAGGGCTTTGCTTCTGGAACTACGTTTTACTTCAATAATGAATCCACTAAGCCCAATTTCCAAATAAGTCCATTTAACTATGCTATTCTAATCACACATTTAAGTATAAAAAACTAATTTAACCCATTTACCCATTTTTAGGCATCTACGTGTAATTTTGGGGACCACATGTGGAAGTGGGTGCCCAAATTTGCAATCTAGTTTGAAAATAGGCTCAGTATGAGGGAAGGAATAAATGGACAGCAATGAGTAAAGTTAAGCTAACTCAGTTCTTATTATGAAAAATCCAATATGAATACTTTTTTAAAGACAATAATTATGCTGTTCAAATCTGATAGTGTTAGCTTTCTCTGATGTGGCTCAGTGGCAGCATAATGCAACCCTCTTACAGCCTCAGTCACCTGTCAGAGATGGATATGAGTGAATTGACATACGCAGTATGAAAACAGTCAAATACTTTATGGTTTGATTCCTTATTCCTGCAGAGATGACTGAATGAAATATGACAAATGGAACAAACAAACCTTTGTTGTAGACACTTTCTCTTGATCTTTTACTTGGATGCTGTGTACAAAAAACATATGAAAATCTTCTTCCTATGCTCCTGCTGCTGAAAGAGCTTCTCTAGAAGAAAAGAGTAAGCTGCAGCTGCCTGAAAAATACTGAAATATTGTCCCTTTGTTTTTTAATCTTTTCCCCAGTGTACAAATTGTCTATGCCTGGGAAGATCTAACAAGATCAAGTCCATGGTGTCATCATGAGCATTCCTAGGATTAGAGCACTGATCTCCAGCTGGTACTTGTCCACTACGTATTACTGTGGAGAGCGTAAGCTTTACAAATCAGACACACATCCACATACAGGCCCAAATCTACAGCCTTTCCGCACGCACACACAGCTTCCGCTTACTTAGTAAGAGCTATGGCCATAGAAGGGCTTTGGTATCAGTTTACAGAGGTGACTGTGCTGAAAACTGGTGGGTTTAGAGAGGACAAGGTCTAAAGGGGGAGAGAGGCAGAAAAATCCATACAAATACTAGGTGTATAAAATGGAAGGTAATTTTTAAAATAGTCTCTGAGGAGTCTAAGAGCTTAGTCTACTCTTGAAACGCTACACTGTTGTGCCGCTGTAGCATTTCCGGGTAGGCATTATCTACGCCTATAAGAGGGGTTCTCCCATTGCTGTAGTTAATCCACTTCCCCGAGAGGCAGCAGATAGGTTGATGGAAGAATTCTTCCATTGACCTTGTCCTGCTAGGCAACATAGGTTGGTAGGGTTTAACTAGGTCATTCAGAAGTGTGGATTTTTCACAGCACCAAGCAGCATGGCTGGGTCTATGCAATTTCCTAGTGTAGCCTAGCCCTATGTAAAAGCAAGAAAAATAGCAAAGGTAATAAGGAAAACACAGAAGTATAGAAATTTGAGGGCTTTTCCAAAGCAGATAAGCCACTTTGAGAGTGTATTGATCAGTGTTTCTTAAGTTTTTTTGGTATCAGCATTTAAGGGTAGAAGGGGAGGTTGTGTTACTTGTGTATGAAATGCTCTTCAGCCATGAGGTGAATAAGGAACAGATACTTGGACATATGGAGGGAATGCTGGTTAAGCACCAAAATAAATGAAAATAGATTGTTCATTGCAATTCTGCAGCTGCAGCAAATGATACAGAATTAAAGTCTGATTGTAGGAAAAGCATTATGTCAGCTGTTTTCAACACCAACAATTGCAAGCTGTTTTCAAATCTTCCTCTATCTTCCTCACTTTCATTCCTTACCTCTTCTTTTGTTAGGTTATCTCTAATACTTGGTAAAGAACATAGTCAAAAAAAGGAGGTGGGGGGAAGGCTTTAAAATTCTTCTCTGCAAAATAAACTTATGGCAAATGTGTATTTTTACAGATAAATTCTATTAAATGTGTTGCCAGCCTAACTTTTGGTTTAAAATGGCGGGGGAAAGGATATCGCCCCAGAGGCATATAACTTCTTTTATCTAACTACTTTGTGTTTAGAGATACTAATTTTGATATGGGCTCTGTGACAAAGTTCCTCCTCTACCTTGATGGGTCTTGCGCTTATTGGTGGATTTGCTCACCTTAGTGAGCATGCAATATTTTAATAAGCTGTTCATCAAGGAAAAAGACAAATATCCTTTATTTTTGCAATAACAATGGTTTAAACCCATTAAATTAAAACCACTTGAAACTTCATACTTCTCTCCACCAGACACATAGGGCCAAATTTGTTAACATTCTTATTGCTCAGTTGGGCTTGGCTACACTTGTGAGTTACAGCACAATAAAGGAGCCCTGGGCACATTAGCTCACTACCCGTCCACACTGGCAAGGCACGTAGAGCGAGAGGAATAACTTTTGCTGCACCTCTGCTGGAGCACCGTGGTATCAGTGTGAACAAGGTGTTGCATTACTGCGCTCTGATTGGCCTCTGGAAATGTCCCATAATCCCCTTAAGTCAAGTGGCCACTCTTGTCATTGTTTTGAACTCACTGTAGGAATGCTGTAGGAATGCTGATATACCCTTTCAAAGCTCTGTTTCTGACAATTGGCTGCTTATCTGCTCCGGGACAAAGGAATGCTGCTTGCTTTGAAAGAGTGAGAAAGAGGTGGGGGGAAGAGGAGATGTGCTGCTGTCTGAACTTGCAAGACAGCATGCTGACATGCTCTCAGCCCCCCCAAAACCCACTCTTTCTCCCCCGACATACACACAACACACTCCCTGTCGCACTCCACCCACCCCCCATTTGAATAGCACATTGCAGCCACTTGCATGCTACCACATGATAGCTACCACAATACACTTCTCTTTGTAGCATTGCAAAAACTGCTAATGTGGCCATGCCACTGTGCTTCCAGCTGAGAGGAGAAACACTGGGCAGCGTTTTCCCTGCTGCGGTCTCCAAAAGCTGGTTTAACTCCCAGTGCTCTACAACTGCAAGTGTAGCCATGCACTTAGAAAGCACCTGACTGGTTCCTCATGTGTTTCAGTCTCAAGATAATAATGTGAGAGAGGCAGGCTAAAGTTTTCTCAGTCAAAATGAAGTCACCAGCTTCCGTTCTTTTATTGGTTAAACTAAATTAGTAACGAGTGTCCTCCACAAAATTTCCTTAATTTAGAGTGAAGATTGCTTATGTACATTTCCTACCTCCTACCAATGTAATAAGCAGAGCCCACCACATTATGAAGTAGATAGTGGACACTGGAAAATCGCAAGAGATCTTTCGAACAAATCAGGATCTTCATATCCCTCCCCTACTCCCCAAGGTTGGGGGCATAAAAGCCTGAGGAGAAGCAGCACTGAAATCCTGGTGAATCAGAGCAGAATTTGGGGTTCAGAAACTCAGGTTCCCTCCAGTTACAGCCTCTAGGTTTTCCAAGGCCTGTGAAAGGAGGTGGCCATTCATTGTACAGAAAGCCAGCTGGGTTCCTCAAGGTCAGCTGGCTCAGCAGCCTAGCTGAGGAACAAGTCACCAGGAAGCTTCAGTCCTGCAGGATTTGAGTTTCACAGGACTGAAGCTTTGATGCTTTGACTCTTAGGGGCAGGACTGTCCCTAGAGGGGGTGCAGGGCCCAGGACATAGGCACCGAGTTTCTAATCTGCTGGGGGTGCTCGCCCCATCTTCCCTGCCTCTTCTTCACCCAGTTCCGCCCCCCCATCCCCAGAGCGCGCTGCACCCTTGCTCCTCTCCCCTCCCCCCTCAGCGCCTCCTGATGCCATGAAACATCTGATCCACAGCAGGCAGTAGACACTGAGAGGTAGGGGGAGGTGCTGATTGGTGGGGCCCACCAGCGGGCAGGAGGCGCTTGGGGAAGGGGGAGATTTGATAGGGGGCTGCTCCTTGCCCTCCCACTAGCCTGCTGCTCGCCTCCTCACCCTGCTCCCCCACCCGCCTTCTACCTCACCTTCCCGCCCGTGGGGCCCCCCAAAGCATGGGGCCTAGGGAGGTTGCCCCAATTCGCCATACCCAAGGGATGGCTCTGCTTAGGGGTTCTGCAGGAGCAAATCTTCAGTCAGGGAGTCCCTGGGAGACATAACATATGTTTATGAAACCAGAAGTTTTGGCTGGTCAGGCTTTGTTCAATAGATAGAGGTTGCACCATAGTGATTTTACAATAGTGATCATTTAGCACAATTACTCGTATCTAGTTCTTTTAATCTTTTTTCATAAGTCTCTCTTTCCCAGTTCTTTAATAATTTTTAATTAACTTCTCTGAATTCTCTCAAATTTGCTAGGTGTGCTTGCAACAACTTTCTCATCCTCCGATTTGTCAACAACTTTCTCATCCTCTTATTGCTGTCTTGGCAGTGCTTTATACAGAGCGACTTTGAAACTGTGGCTTTCCTGCTCTGTGACATGATGCTTCTGCATATGCAGGCCAAATTCACAACAGTCTCTCTCTTTTTGCTGCTATCTCAGATTGGAAGTTCATGTTCAATTGGCTGTCTAGTTATTATTCTTAGGACTTTTTCAACATTACTGCTTTCCAAGTATCTCTCTTTTATTAAACAGCTGTGCATTTCTGATTATTATCCTCAGATGCATTAGTTTGTATGTTTTTCCAGGTTGTATTTTACTGTTATTTCCTCCATGTAATATTACTCTTTCTGCTGTAAGGCCCTTGCTACTATTTCCTGGTCCTTAACATTACCTGCAAATTTAATTTGTGAGCTATTTATTCCCTCTTTGAGATCACTATTAAAGATTATGAAACTAGACCTAATGCTGATCTCCACAGCCTGTTGTACACTTAGGCCTGGTCTACACTACAAAATTAGGTCAATGCAAAGAAGCTTACATTGTCCTAGTTGTGCATGTGTCTACACATAAATCTGTCTCCCACCAATGTAATCGACCCCGTTATGCCAACACAGTAACACTACCTCCCTGAGCAGTGTAGAGCCATGGTCCCTGTACTTAGGTCAATGCAGTGTAAGTGTAGACACTATATTACTTATGTTGACCTTAACTGTCCTTCAGCAGCTGTCCCACAATGCCCAGGGGGCAAGGAGACTAGAGAGCTCCTTCCTCCCTTTTAAAGACCTGCAAATTGTTTTAATTCCTTTTCCTGATTGCCTGGCCTGGCAAGCACACCTAGCAGCTCTCCATTGCTGAGTGCAACTTCCCAGCTGACCATGGCAGCTACCTGCTCCAGATGTGCTCCTGCCTGGAGTAGACAGGAGATATTGCATCTCCTGGGCCTATGGGGAGAAGAGGCTGTGCAGGCACAGCTTCAAATCAGCCATAGAAAAATCAACATCTACAAGCAGATTGCTCAGGAAATACGGAAGGGATATGACATGGACCAGCAGCAGTGCCATGTGGAAGCCAAGGAGCTGTGTACCAGAGGACCAGGGAGGCTAACAATCAATCCAGTGCTGAGCTTCAAATCTGCTGCTTTTACAAAGAACTGCATGCCATCCTCACTGGAGACTCCACCCCACCCCACCCCATAGCACCACAGATACCTCAGAGGAGCCCAAGTCACAGGCCTCTACCATGAACAGCGAGTAAGAGGAGGTGCTGGACAAGGATCAAGGAAGAAGAGGAGGGTATGAGAGACAGGCAACTAGGAGATCCAGCTGCACAGTGAACCAGGACCTGCTTTTGACTCCTCTGCAGTCCAGCCAGTTGTGCACAGGCGAGCCCGATGCAGGGGAAGGAACTTCAGGTAAGTATGTAGATACAGTTTCAGTTACAAGAATGGCACCTCCCAAAGTAGCAGGACACATCTTTTGATTTTCTGTTAATTTACTCATGCTAGAAGAAGTAGTGGTACAACCAAGAGAGGCAGAGCTGCTAATCTGCTTTTCATTCCACTCTAGAGTAAGGCAGGAGGGCCATGAGGAGCAGTTTGTTTATCTTGAATCCTCCTGAGAGATCTCGATGAAACTTTCCTGGACATACACTGCAATCTTCTGCCTAAGGTTTTTAGGGAGGGCTGCCTTACTTCTTCCTCCATGGTAGGAGACTTTCCCACACCACTTAGCAATAACTTCTGTAAGCACAGGCTAGCAGCAAATGGGCCTGGGCCCCTTTGAGACACCACCAGCAGCTGTGCTCTCTCTGCCTTTGTTACTCTCCTGAATGAGATATCAGTTAGAGTAACCATTACTTGTGAAAAACAGTGCCAGTATTCAGTGCCATCGCCCTATACAACTAGAATCATGCAACCAAGCAATTCCCTCCTCATTTCTCCAACCCCTAGCTGGTAGCACTCAACATGACTGGGGCTGTGACAAGCACCATGCACAGCAATCCAAGCAGGAGTGAGAAGGTAGTGCTTAAAAGTTGGGGGGGGGACGCAAAGGAAGTGAGTGCAGCATCTTAAGTTTTGCTTACTTTTAGTGAATATGCTCACAATGGTACCTCTGTGTGTTTTATCTGCAGCTGCTGCCATTGATGCTTTCAGGGTCTCTCCCTCTACACCTGCAGAATGTCTGCAGCAGATAAGGAGGAGAACAAAGAGGACTCGGGATGACATGTTCAGTGAGATCCTGCCAACCAGTGCTGCATTGGACTGTGAGCAAAGGGCCTGGAGGACAAACATTGCAGACAGAATTCTGGAGATTCTGGAGACATTCTAGAGACAGAACGAGTGGAGAGGAGATAGTAGCAGAAAAAGGAGAGGGAGAGTCACCAGGGCATAATGGGGCTTCTCAGATAGCAAATACAGATGCTGCAGAGTCTGGTGAACCTGCAGATTCAACAACCCCAGGCTTGCTTCCCTCTGCAGTTCATTGAGAACTCAGTATCAGGACTTCCATATACCCCGCCCCCCCTTAATGTTCCATGTGGCATCAGGGGTCACTGCACTATGCCTATCACTCCATCCTGGGGTACATTAAAGACAACTACAGTTTCACATACAAAATAATTTTTTTCTTTATTAGTTCACAACATATGCAGCCGACTGCTTGGCAGATCTGAAAACAACAGATTCCCTGTTACTAAACAGTATCACAGAACTCATACAACCATTCACAAACAAAATTAACAGATGCATTGACAATGTTATAGTCCTACATGTACAGCAATCATCACCTGATTCTTTCCAGGCCACAAAAGAGCAGGTCTAGGTAGAGCACACTACACCGCCACACTCTACTCTGGCTCACTATTAAAATGGGCTTCCAGAGCCGCCCTGAGCTGTATAGCTCTGGGTTGAGCTCTTCTAGTAGCCTTGTATCTGGCTGTTCAAATTCAGCCAATTGCTGCTCCATCTATGCCCTGGCAGAATCTTTCCCCACTTTGCTTCACATATATTACGCAAGACACAGCTGGCAGCTATAACCACTGGGATATTTTTTCCACTGAGATCCAATCTTGTGAGTAAACAACACCAGCATCCCCTCGAACGACCAAAAGCACATTCATCTGCCATTCAGCACCTGCTGAGCTAAGCTGCTGGTTGAATCATTTCTTGGTGCTGTCAGATGGCTAGTGTACGGCTTCATGAGCCAGGGGAGCAAAAGGTAGGCTGGGTCCCCCAGGATCACTATTGGCATTTCAACATTCCCAATTGTAGTCTGCTGTTTGGGAAAGAAAGTCCCTGCTTCTTGCTTTCTTTACAGTCATGTGTTCTTTAAGATGCATGTGCCATGCACCTTCCCTGACCAGCCCACACTGATGTCAGTGAAGCATCCCTGGTGATCCACCAGTCCTTGCATAACCAGAGAAGAGTAGCCCTTTTTTTTTTTATGTACTTAGTGGCAAGGTGGTCTGGTGCCAAAATAGGGATGTGTACGCCATCTATTGCTCCACCACGGTTTGGGAACCCCATTGCTGCTAATCCATCCACTATGTCCTGCACATTGCTGTGGAATCACAGTCCTGTGTAGCAGGAGGCAATTAACGACCCTGCACACATGCCTCACAATGGCCCCGCAGGGGATTTCCCGACTCCAAATTGATTCCCAACTGACCAGTAGCAATCTGGTGTTGCACGTTTCCACAGTGCAATTACCACTTACTTCTCAACTGTCAGTGCAGCTCTCATTTTGGTGACTCTGCGTTGGAGCAAATTCGGCATACAGATCCAGGAACATGTCCTTGTGCATCTAAAAGTTCTGCAGCCACTGTTCATCATGCCAAACCTTCATTATGATTTGATCCCGCCAGTCAGTGCTTGTTTCTTGGGCCCAGAAGTGGCGCTTCACCAACTGCAGGTGCTCCATGAATGCCACCAACAATCTTGAACTGGTTCTTGCTATATCCTACAGCAATCTGTCCCACAAGGAATTGTCATGTTCCCCACTCATTCAGTTCTTCTTGTGGCTCTGCAAATACTCCAGGATCATGCACCCTGATCAATGCTCATGACAGCAGTGCAGGTCTGTGCAGGCTCCATGCTTCTGTCAGAGATGGTGGGCAGTGAGAAGGGCCATGTGGGCTTGTGGAATTCTGAAAAAAGGCTAAAAAATTATGCGATGCAGATAACACTATGGGATGGAGACAGCTGCAAACTGGGAAGTTGACCCCATGCTCCCAGTCACCCCTGTGTGATTCGTTTCAGCCCCACCATGCACTGTCAAAACTTCCCAAAAGTTAATGTGCTTGGACGGTGGCAAGTTGCACATTGGGTTACCTCCCCATGGTGCACTGCACTCTGCATAGATACAAGCACTCCTGGTAAGTACGCACATCACTGATGCAATGAGCCAAGTATGCATAATTGCAGTGGCTATATGCCAGCGCAACTTGAGCAGAGATGAGTTTGTAGTGTAGGGAGCCATTCAATGGAAAACAAATGGCACAGAGTTCTGTCACATGCATGAGGGCGCTGTACCTCAACTTAGGCATAAACACATAAAGAAGAGTCCTATTTCCACAAACTTCTTTCATGGCTGCAAGTATTGGGGTACATCTAAGTCTGGATGGTTTTCAGGATCCAGACTTCATACAGATTTAGGAAGTCTTTAATTAAAACAGCAGAAGCCATGTCATCCTGTCTCCTTTAATCAGCTTAGTATCCATCAGCTACGTCTGGCACAAACCAATTATCCCTGTGGCAACCACAGTGTTTGACAGCTCTTGACACAGACCACTGTCTTTCTAATTGTAGGCACAAAGTGCTACTATTTTTTTTTTTTTGTGATCAATATTTATACTGTGAACATGGCCCTCCACAAAACAAAGGGCTCCTGGAATTCTGCTGCTACTGAAATAAGTAGTGGGACACACAACACACTATATTTGTATGACCTTTGATGCCTACAGCTCATCAACAGTACTTACAATAACAGATACACTAGGCCATTGTGCAGAATAGCAAGAAGTTGCATCCCTCATGCTCTAGAATTTGGAAGTTTCTATCAGATTTAAACTGAGTTACCCAGTTTACTACAATTACTATAATTCCCTGCTGCCCCAGTATGACCGTCTCAGTGCTGGATTCTCTATGATAAGCTTGTGAAAAGCTGAAGCCTTCTTGTTCTGTGGTAGGAATATGATGCAAGTCAAAACTGCGTGCAATGTATAAGGCAGGATATTGTCCCAGGTTGGCATACTAAATGCATTGATCATTTAAATTGTATTGATCACTGTATTAAAGGGGTGTAAAAAAACTGCCATCACATTTGAGTACTGAACAGAAATTCTAGGAGGCATTAAAGTCAATAGAATTAGCACTCTGCTAATCAGAGGGGACTAAATCAAAGACCTTGTCAATAGCATAAGAACGGCCATACTGCATCAGACCAAAGGTCCATCTAGCCCAGTATCTTGTCTTCTGACAGTGACCAATGCCAGGTCCCCCAGAGGGAATGAACAGAACAGGTAATCAAGTGATCCATAGCAGATACATAGCATAGTTCCCTATCTCCATGGAAGTTTGGCACGGCTGCGTTCTGTCATCATTGTTCAATAATGGCATTGTTTAGTTGATGGATAAGCTTGAGGAGACAGCTGTTGATGGCATTGAACTAAACACGATTATGCTTCAAGATCTCGGATATGCTGATAACATTGTCTTGTTGGAGTAGTTTGGTGAATTGCTGCAGCTGATGGCAGTCAAGAAGCAGCGTGCATTGGACTGATTATTAATCTGGATAAAATTGAATGGCTGACCATTACCATCAAACAGACACCAGTTCCAGATTGCAACCAGCTCAATATTAACATGTCTGGACAGGATATTGCCAGTTACCCCCTGCTCAAATACTTGGGAAGCATCATAGACAGTGCTGGAAGATGCTCGAAAGATGTGGACACTCTTATAGCAACAGCACTTTAGCAGTCTATGTGAGGATGTTGTGATATCAAGCTTTTTAATGAAGCTGAGGATCTACAAAGCCACTGTTACACCAACTCTGTTCAGTTCTCATCATCATCCTCAGCCTCTCCATATCAACTGGCAGGACAAGATCATAAATTAGGATATTTGAAGCCAAACCCAGCAACCACCTCCATCAGCACTGGTTTGGTTTTGGAAGCTTTCTTGGTGGGAAGCTTTCTTGGAAGGAAGACCAATGAATTCTGAAGCATGTTTACCAAGGAATGTAGTCAGCAATCACATAGTCACTAAAAACTTCAGTGGTGCAATAAGATTACCAGTGACGGAGATAAACTGACTATCCAGCCAGACCACCTTAAGGACCTAGCCTGAGCTCAATCTGGATGGCATTTGATCTTCAAGGAGGCTATATCACTCTGGGATTTGCTTTGATGATGATGAATTAGAGAGCACATGGTACATATTTCAGCACAAAGGCAAGTTTATAGTCTTCCCTGTTTACCTATTCTGATCCCCTTACACTTCACCAAGGACCTGGTCCAAAGCCCACTGACTTCACTGGGCTTTGGATCAGGTCCTCAGTTTACTAGAGTAATATATAAATAAATTGGGGACTACTTTACTTATGTAAAAATACATGACTTATTTTTTCCACATTTAATTCCATAATTAAGCTAATACAAATGTAAAGCATGTAGAGAAGTGTGCTCAGTAACTGAAAGCACAAAGCAGTCACATTTTTCTTTGCAAATTCTCCATTGAAGAGATCATCATAATATTTTGGGCCCAAATTTGTTCCCATGGAATTCAATGGGAGTTTTAAAATTGAGTTTAATGGGGGCAAGAGCAAACCCTCTGTGATTATTTCCTAGGTACCTCAGCAAGTTACTTCTCATCTTGTCTCAGATTGCAAGCATTTCTTGCTCACTTTTGTGGTACTTTTTAGTACAGTCCTGGGAAAAGTAAGAATAGACAGAGGCAGTCACCTATATTTTTTTTTTAAGATCTTTTCAAATGAGGAATGTAATGTACCATTTTAGGGAACCTCTTGGAAACCTTTTAGCTATGTTGGCAAAGCCATGGGAACATTTCTCAATAACCCTTCACAAAACAAATGAATCAAACCTCACAAGTAAACAGATAACCTCCATTCAAATAGACAGGAAAAAAAATAACCCTAATATAATGCACCCTCTAAAACATAAGTTCTCCAAAAAAGAACAGAAAATTAACCCAATTAATCCTTCTAAGTAGTTTCTACAAACAGAATTAGAAGAAGAATTACATAGAATATGGATACAATTTTCAAATGTTCCAAAATGACTTAGGAACGTGAGTCCCAGTTTCAAAAGTGACTTAAGCACTTATTAGTCCAAGTTCCTCAAATATATTAGTAAAAAGAATGAGGAATACTTGTGGCACTTTAGAGACTATGGTGCCACAAGTACTCCTGGTTCTTTTTGCTGATACAGACTAACATGCTACCACTCTGAAACCAGTCACCACTCAAAGATATTAGGCACTTGACTCCAACAGAAGTTGGATGCCTACATACCTTTGAGGATCTGGGCCTTCACTGAAAGTCAATTGGACTTTGGTTCCTAAATACTAAGTTGTTTTTGAAAATGGTACCTAGGCCCAGATCCTCAAAGGTATTTAGATTCCTAACTTTAATTGATTTCAGTGAAAATCAGGAGCCAAATATCTCTGAGGATCTGGGGCTTAAGCTTGTTAGCTACATAGGCACTTTTGAATATTTGACCCTTTGGTACTAAAAGAAGAGCAAGTTTAACCAAGCTATTTAATAAGAAAGGAAAGTTTTGGCTTTGACAAAGTCTTGCATTACAATAGTTGTTGGATTTTTAATCTTAGATATTTTTTGAGTTCTAGGGACCTCTGCAATATAGCAATGTAACTTCACACAATATTTTTTACTTCAAGCAAGTCTTTATTATTTTTTCAGCAGTATATTTCAACAATGAAACTCCAAAGACGTAGAATGTCTAAACTAGTGGTTTGGCATTCATTTTATTTTCATAAACTTGGGGTATTCGTCCACTTTTGAACCTTGAAAATTAATTAACAGTAACTTCAACATGCCTAAATATAGTTTAGCCAGGAGAATGGGAGAACTCTTTTATCAAATACAGAACATATGCCATGAAACTTCATTGTCTGCCTAGCGCATACTCCCACTCAATGAAAATGACATTTTTTTAAAAGTCAAATTTCCTTTGAGGAGCAAAGGTGTAAATTAAAAAGGAAAAGGTTTTGTAAAACTCAAATTATTCAAATATTGCTAGAAGTTTTGCAAGACACCAGAAGATTTTCTACATGACCCCCCAATGAATTTAGGAACTATCATTTTGGCCACTCTCATATTTCCCCACTAATTTAGTAGAAAACAGATTGTGAAAGATTAAAAGATGGAGCTAAATCAAGATGTATCCCCAGTTCCTAACACAAGTTCTGTAAGTACAAGGTTTCATGCAAATCCCAGTTATTTTATTGTGTACTTTGCTTCTTCACCAAAAATATTAGAAGAACGTTGTTCCCATATTTCAGCTATAATAAATATTTTACCATGAATTTGGGCACCTGACAGAAGGATTTAGTTATGTGTGGCTGAGAGGTTAAGTTTGAGCGAAACCATAGGAAGGAAAAAAATTCAGTGTTTGGAATTAGAGGGACAATAATCCAAATTGCCAACAAATTTCAGTGCTGCATATGATTGATTTCAGACCAAATTATGTCTTCTAGGAGGCAGTGCCAACTCTGGAGATGGGAAGGAGGCCCATTGCCTGAACATGATGCTTCTACTGGGGCTAGTAGGAGCAGGCTGACAAGCATACTGAAAAAGAGCCCTTGCTGCACATTGGAAAATATTTAACAAGTTCCCCCCAGCACAGCTCTTCCTGCATGAGAGGTGGAAGAAGCCACCCAAACGTGCCCCTTCTGTGACCTCCATTGCCACTTGAAAGGACATGCTGACGAGGTTCTGGGGCTCTGTGCATCCTCTTTCCTAGCACTTCAGTGCAAAGCCAGACATGATTTGGCCCTCAGAGTGCTGAGGAGTAGTCCTACGCACAATACAGTAAATACTAACACAGATGAAGAACAGATAAAATATTTAAAAATCAAACATTCACGTTACTGTTAGCTGTCCAACTTGGCTGAAATCACTACTGTGATTTGGAATCTGAACAAATATACTTCATACGCACAACACAGCTAATTTAGAAAGAAGAGTTGAGCGCATACAAGACAATCGGGGTGATTGGGACTTCCATCTCCCCATGATAGTGTTGCAACATGTGGGCTCCTGACCCCTAACTGTGTCTTGGTGAACTCACCCTCTGAAATACCATTTTTATGGCACTTGGACAGAGATCACATTTTTCTCCCCTCAAAGACCTGGAATCTGAAGAAAACTTCTCTTTATCCAGAGGACATGTTCAGCATGAGCTGTAACAATGCAAACTTCGCTGCATGAGGCTGTCAATGTGCCTCAAACCTGACCTGTAGGAATGAGAGCATAGTTCAGTCTGAGTGTCAAATCAATCCTTAGTCTCCGCAGAGATTGCCAGCAAAGGTGTCAATTAATGCCAATATAATGCTGATACTTATATCCAGTATAAATTGAACTAATTTTGGACATTGGAACCATTTTGGTTTTGGCTTTGGTTTTATATATCTATAGCTTTAATGGGGAAAAAAGTTAATCACAATACAAAGAAAAAATGCAGCTATTAACTTAATAGAAAGCTATCCTGACAAAGAAAAAGTAAAATTTTCTACCCAAGTCTAGCAAACTGTTAATTTATGTTAGATATGGCTGCCCCAAACCCTTGGTCATACAGTGGAGCAGAACTGTACCAAATAAACCCAAATTCCACTGGGCACGTCCCTCCAAAAGGGTCCCATGTCCACAAACACATCTCCTGCTATTCTAACAAGAGAGAAATTCCAACAGTTCCCACAAATCTCCACAATTTATCGGCAAAACACTTTTTACAAGAAATCCAAGAAGAGAAACAATTTCCATAAGGATCTCAACAAAAATCCCATGTCCCACATAAGTTGACAAATGACATCATGACTTCTGAAAGTAGAGGATAAAGCAGTTTGGGGTTAGGGCTTTGGAGCCACTTCCTTCTTTAGGACAAAATATCCCCTCCCACTAATGATTATGGCTAGTATTACAGTAATATCAAGAAGCCCCTACTGACACAGGACACCTGCTGTGTTAGGAACTCTCTATACACTTAGTAAGAGACAGTTTGTGCCTGGGGTGTTTACTATCTAGTTAGCCAAGCCAGAGAAAGGAAGAATTATTATTACCCTTTTACAGCTGGGGAACTAAGGCACAGAGAGATTAAGTGACTTTCCTGCAATCACACAGGAAATCTGGCAGAGCCAAGAATTAAACCCAGAGCACCTGAGTCACAATCTAGCATCTTAAACATGAGATCATCTCTTCCTCAAAGACAAGCAGCCAGAAAGGTTAATATATGTCACTGAGTTCATTCTGGAAGTGAAAATACCACTGTATAAATAAATAATACATTGTATAAAATAAATAAATAAATAAATAAAATATTAAACTAATTCTGTTGACACAAAGGGGTATTTTTTCCTCTTCATTCATAGGAATGTATGTACAAAGCTCCCATTAGTGTATTGAGACAAGCCTATATCCCGGGGGCAGAAACTTTTGGCATGTGGCTCTCCAGGGTAAGCACCCTGGTGGGCCGGGCCAGTTTGTTTACCTGCCACGTCTGCAAGTTTGGCTGATCACAGCTCCCACTGGCCACTGTTCACCATCCCAGGCCAATGGGGGCTGTGAGAAGCGGCGTGGGCCGAGGGATGTGCTGGCCGCCACTTCCCACTGTCCCCATGCGACTGGAGCAGCGAACCACTGCCAGTAGGAGCCATGATCGGCCAAACCTGCGGACGCGGCAGGTAAACAAACTGGCCCGACCTGCCAGGGTGCTTACCCTGGAGAGCTGCGTGCCAAAGGTTGCTGATCCCTGCTATATCCCAAAGTATTAGTTTTATTATGCATCACTATATGGACGGATGGATGGACACACACAAAGAGGAGAATTTCTTTCAGACTCGTGTGGAGCATTACTGAAACATCTTAATTTAAACAATAATTTGGCATTAGAGCTATCATGGAACCCTTTTATAATCATTAAGCATTGAATTATTTCCCAGAAAAGCTTTGAAGTAGTGCTTTTGAATGCTGCTTCCTGGCTGCTGTCAGGGAGCTGTGGAATATAGTATTTGCATAACCCTTAAATGGCTGCTGGCAGACTTCATGTTTGCTATTTTATTAGTTCTAGATGCAGATATTGGCAATAATGTAAAGATTTGTCAAAGTGTTGCTTTACTGTTTTGGTTTCAAATTTACATTACAAATGCCTCTTGCAAGATTCAATTAATCTCAGTTTGGCCTGCTGCCTGAGAAATTTCCTGTAAGATGTTAATATTAATATAGTTCTTTAAGATTTCTCTCTTTATTTGTTGAAGTGTTTATAATTATTCTCTGTTCATTGCAGATCAGAATTGTTTACTATACAGAGTACACAGGTAGGAATAAGCCTCTCATTTCTTTCATGCAAAAAGCCCTTTCACTTTGCTAATCACTGAAAAGCTATTTCTAAAACGTTAGCCTGCAGAAGAGGGAAAAGAAGAACTGAGAGGTTTTTGTAGTAATGCCTAAAGAAACAGGGAAAAAATGATACAGCTTTTAAAATGAGAAGGCTTCATTCTCCCTACATTTGTTAAAAATGAATCACACAGTGAATACTCTAGCTTCATGTTCCTACTGTCAAATCTTCAGTAAGTGGGCGTCCAGGGAATTGAATCACAAGTAGAGGAAATTTTCCGCTCATTTTACAGTTTTTATTGTTTATTAATTTTACCTCAGATTTTAAAAAAGGCACGATACCCTGTTTTTACAGAAATTCAATAAAATAAGATCTCCCTGACCTTTCAGTTATCTATATTGAAGGGCATCTATACTGTATATCAACAGAAATTACCTGAGAGAAAACATCTGAACATAATTATATTAAGAAAAAAGCGCGAATTCATCCAACAGTTGCACACCACCTGTCCTCAAAATATCTCCAATTTAGGTAGGAATAGAGAGTATTGCCCTTCACGCAAGTACTCTTCAAGATGCCCAACACACCAGCTTCCATTAATAACAGATATTTTACTTTTTTTGGTCTTGTTTTTAAAAAATATGGATGTGAGCTTGAGCATTCATGAAAGTGAGAGACAGTAGTTTTAGAAGGGATATAAGCCCTTATGCATCAGGGCATAGAGCAGTGGTAGGCAACCTGTGGCCTGTCAGAGTAATTACATTGACTGTCTGAACGCACAACTACGTGCAGCTCCCAGTGGCTATGATTCCCTGTTCCCAGCCAATGGAAGCTGCGGGCCACAGAGACGTGCTGGCCACCGCTTCCCGCAGCTCCCATTGTCTGAGAACAGTGAACCGTGGCCACTGGGAGCTGTGGGTGACCGTGCCTGTGGACAGTCAATGTAAACTCTGTCTCATGGCCGGCCAGCAGATTACCCTGATGCGCCGTGTGTGGCTTGCAGGCTGCAGGTTGCCCACCACTGGCATAGAACAACCTAAGAGGAGGTTAGAAGAAATTTTCACTGACTTAAGGGTTTCTTGTACCCAGGGCTGGTGCAAGGAAGTTTCATGCCCTAGGTGAAACTTCCACCTTGCGCCCCCCCCCAGCCCTGCAGCAGCTCCCCGCCCCCCCTGCCCTGAAGTGTGCCACCCGCCCCCATGGCAGCTCCCAGTGGCAGCTCCCCACCCCCTGGCCTGAGAAGCCCTGCGGTATCTCTCCACCCCAGCTCACCTCTGCTCCGCATCCTCTCCAAGCAGGACTGCGCAGTGGAGCCCCTGGGCTGGCGGCTGTTGGCAGTGGCCTGCTGACCCAGGGGACCTACCTGGGTTGCCTTGCGTGCCAGGGCAGCCCAGAGGATTCCAGGGGTCTGGGGTCTTTGGTGGAGGGGGGCCCCCGCTTTGGTGGTAATTCGGCAGCGGGGGGGCCCTTCCACTCCGGGACCCGCCGCCAAAGTGCCCCGGAGACCTGCCGAATTGCTGCCGAAGCGGGACCAGGTGCCGAAGTGCAGCCGGGTCTTCAGCAGTAATTCTGTGGTAGAGGGCCCCCGCCGCGGGTCTCCGGAGCACTTCGACGACTGGTCCCAGAGTGGAAGGGCCCCCCACCGCTGAATTACCGCTGAAGATCAGGCTGCATGTCGGCAGCGGGTCCCGCTTTGGATTCTGTGTTCATAGAGGAAACCAACCTTGAATAGCAAGTGGCAACCAAGTAGCAACAGTTGAGGCAGCAGACTGCATCACTAATGAAGTTGTGACCCAGCTTGCTGCATCAGCAATTTGGCATTAGTAGGCTGGAGAAAGATGACAATCCTGAAGGATTTAAAGTGAACTATGAGGGGACATTGTCAATGTAGCTGTCCCGCTGTCTGATGAGATGAGATTAGATGGCCTATAATGCTATGGACCTGATATAATAAATTAAAGTTTTGCCCTGTTAATCAGCTGATTAAGGGAATGGCCAGGAAAACCCAGGTAGCGCTGGTGGAAAATGGTAATGTAGGCAGCACTCTGACTTTTGAAATCAGTTACTGAATCAGCACCAAGGCCAAGATTAATGATTATTAAAGGCCCACAGACATTTCTTATGAAAGACTTTGTGAGCTAGCTACATTTCATCTCTGAAGTTTATGTATTAAACCCTCCTGTTCTAGTAGGCTGCTAAAATACAACATAAGGATCCAAATTTTAAATCCCTCAAAGTTCAGGGCTTCTTTGGTTCAACCCATTATAGAAATAGAGTATTGGCACTAAAATCCAGATTCAAATCCCTCAGTAACAAGACTGTTTTGATGTGGACTCTGTTCTGTTCTGTAGCTGCTGCTGGATGAGCTAATTTTCACATCTGTATTTGTCACATCTTTCCAGTGTGGAATGGTTGACATGTTTCCAGCAAAAGGTGGCTGTAATTCAGTGGCAGGTAACAAATCCCATTATGTATAATGATACTGTGGCTGCTTTGTGCTGACCATGTGACAGAAAGCAGTCATAAATCCAGAGGCTCACAAAACAGCAGGACGACACTGGTAAATCCAGTCCATACTTTGTAAAGTAATTTGGGATGCAGTAGGGTGAAAAGTTACAGACACATTATTTAGATAACATTACACATTTTGAAAAATTCCATCTGTATTTATTTGGCATAGAATGATTTATAAATTGCTCATTTCTAATAGTTCTATGAATGTTTTGAAAGAGCGACAAAGAAAACAATCAACAGCAATAAGAAAATAATTTATCCCAAAAGATAGTCATTACAATGTTGTCAAGGTTCTATCTTAACCCCAGAAAAGCCAGGAAGTTATGAATAAAGGACAAAGATCTGTCACTGACTGACACATGAATAAGGCCAGCTCAGTTTTCCCTACCTATGCCTGTTGTCCCATTGAACCAGGTAAGGCTATTCACCATAGTAAGGGAAGCACGAATTGACCTCTCTCCACCCTGGTAAGGCAAGCAGGATACATCTTCAGTGCAGAAAAGTTGTGTTCTTAACTCAAGTTAGCTAAGCCACATTTTTTCTTAACTCAGGTTAGCTAACTCAGGTTAAAATAGCAGTGAAGACAGAGAAACACAGCTTCTAACTCGAGTTAGCAGCTTGCGTTCAACCCCAGGTTCCACATCTACACTACAGGCACTACTGCAGCCCAGCTACGGATGAGCTGCTGTAGTGCCATGGTGTAGATGCTTTCTATAGTGACAAAGTTTTCTTCCTCCATCACTGTAGTTAATCCACCTCTCTGAGCTGCAGTACCTAGGTCAACAGAAGAATTCTTCTACCTAGTCGTGTCTATACTTGGGTTTAAGTAGGCTTAACTACAATGCTCAGGGGTGTGAATTTTTCAGACCACTGAGCAATATAACTGGGTCAAATGAAATTTTAAGTGTAGACCAGGTCAGTGTCTTGACTGGTATTCTAACACAAATTTAAAAATGTCTTTTTTTTTTGCAGTGAAGACATAAGTTGTGTTAGTTCTGCTGTAGATAAACATAGCATCTCTGTATGACAGCCTTATTAGACCTTTTCCTTTTAATATATTGTTAGTTCTTTGTACCTTTACATCTTAAAGTTTTGTAGGGGCATACAATATTCTATGGAGTGATATTACCTGATGGGTGGCTGTATTTGGAGGTTATGCACCCCATGACAAGCATTGAAATATTTGTGTGCAGTGTTCAATAGCCATCACCATTCCTCATTTATTACCTGTGTTGAGCTGGTCCAGGTTGTATAATGAACTGTGTTCTGAAGTATGCAGGAGCATTTGTTTTAGATTTCCTGTGAGACTTTGGTTCAGTTTTAACCACACACTGTACAGCCTGCAAAGTAGACTCAGATTTTATTTCATGCTGGTGAGTCTTGCTTTGTTTTCACTTTTATAGATACTAAGGAAAAATAGGAGCATGATAATATAAAATTAATATATCAAAGCACACATGTCATGTAAAAATTAATAGGCAAGATCAGAAAGCTCACAAAAGAGAACAAAGAAACCAGACTAACTCTGAACCAAGCTATGACTGGTTCTCACTAGTGCTATCAGAGATCCTGTTTCATAAACATTAAAATTTACTCCTTCCTAACCCGAAAATAGCACAGTCCATTTTAAAAATGGGGGTCAGCTCTGAAAACTGACTGGTACGGACTCCATATTTATTGTCTTTCAATGACATCACACAAATCTGCTTAGTTTCCAGCTGACTAATCAGGTAAAACCCGCGCAATCCAACCTTGTGCAAAAACTAATCCCATCACGTGTCAGGAGTTATCTAGGATCAGTTACAAAAACTCAGCCTTATGTGCATAAATGCTGACTAGCTTGGGACCATTTGCCATGGGTAAATGACTCCAGTGAGGGAGGAGAGAGAGGGGGCACCAAGGAGTGGAAACTTTTCAAGAGGCACAAAGAGTGTGATCAACAGGAGATATGAGAGATCTGCCCCTGACTAGTCCAGTAGTTAGGGGCCTCACTTAGAAAATGGGAGACTGACATTCAAATCCCCACTCCATATCAAGCAGGGGAATTGAATCTAGGTCTCTCACATTCTGAGTAAGCATTCTAACCACTGAGCTAAAAGTTATAAGGAGGATGGCTCAGGCTCCGAGGCAAGATAGGCTAGTTTGTGAATCCTACCGGGGATTAGGCATGAATTGGGCAGTGCCAGGTCTGAGAATGCTATGTACATGTCCAGCTACTGAGATTTAGGCACCCTGGGGACTTTAATGTAGGAAATTTAGGCCCCTAGGGACTCCAGGGACCTACAGGTTTAAGCGGTGGCTGGGCAGGGGTTTTGTTAAAGCCAGTGGTGCTTAAATGTAAGACTTAGGTGCCTAAAGTGTCAGTTAGGTATGAAAGTCCCCTTTGTGAATCACACCCTAAGGACAAGGTTGTGGAGCTTATTCTAAGGGATATAGCTGTTTTCAGGAGAGCAGGATCAGGCAGTCCCTTGCTCCTGATAACGGTTTCTCTGTAAGATCTTGATTGTGGCCCAGGAGTGGTGGAAGCGCCCTAAAAGTGTGTATGGGGGGGTGAAGACGGCGCACAGGCAACTGAACTGTGGCACCAATCCCCCATGTCATGCCACTCCCCCCGGAGGCCCCTTCCTCATGTTGTCCTTTCTCCCTGAGACCACGTCCCCACGCCATACCTTCCCCCCAAGACCCCACCCCCCCAACTTGCTCCTCTCCACCCCCTCCCCCTGTTGCTCACCCTTATGGCTGGTAAAAAAGTGGGAGGGCTGTGGCCTCCTGGTACCCACCTGTTCCGGCACCACTGATGTGGCCTGAAGCTCTCCCAGGCATTATCCAGAGTTTGGTCTGTGTTACACAGGAGGTCTGGCTAGGTGATCATAATCGTCCCTTTGGGCCTTAACATCTACAAATCAAGGGCTCAGCAGAGTTCCCAATCTATCATTTACAAGGTCCACCCCCTGCTGCTGATGCCAGGGTCCTTCATGAAAGGAGGTTTCTTCTCTCACCTGCTAAAGTGACTTTCTGTAAAGGAGATCACCACTCTGGGCCTGGGCTACTGCTGCTGCTTTTGGCTTTAGCTCACATAGCTCGACTGTTGCTAGGCAATTCACGGTTTGTACAGGGCACGTGGGGAATTTTCTAATGGTGAGATCAAGCATTTGAACACCCTCTCAAGGAAATTCTGGTTTATGGCAGACCATCTTGCACTGAAAGAAGAAGAGAAAAAGTAATTTGTTCAACCTTTGCTGAATAACTGTGTATTCGTATGCCTTGTCTCTGCCGTCTCCATGTCAATGATTGAGACATCCTGTCACTGTGTCATGGGTGAAATGTATATTGTAAACTCTCCAGGGCAGAGATCATGGCACTGTGAGGCATCTAGTACATTGATGGACACTATAAAATAGTAAATATAGATTAGAGTGGATGGTCTCCTAAGACTCAGATTTTCAAGTAACCATTGACAATTAAGGTTTCCCAAGATGAGCACTCAGAAACGAAGGCATCTCAAATTAGTGGAACTGTGTAAGTGGAGGAACAGTTCCACTATTGTGGGGAATTTTCCTGGCTTCAATATAACCTGGTGGAGCCAGCTGGTGAAAGGATCTTAGTCCCTGATCCAGCTCCCTTTACTGGGATGTCTGCCTGACCTCTCTCTCTCTCTCTCTTTCCCATGCGACAGAGTCCTCATAACCCGGATAAAGCAGGACCCAGGATCTCTAAGGGGGCTTAACCCACAGTTTCATCATGAGTCCCTCAGGCCAGGGGCTAGGGTGTCCCTGCTCTGGGGTACACCCTCCTTCTCACTGGCCACATCCCTGACCCAGTGATCACTACATTGATTTTAAACCACATATAATTGATTAAACAGCAACTGAGGAAAAAAAGTGTGGGGGGGAGATGGAAAAGTTAAAGGATCAAGGAGTCCCATACTGTGGGCCCAGGGAAACCATAAACAATAGTCTCTGGAACTCAAGAAAACTCACAGCCTATTCCTTACATGGCCCAGGCCTCCTTCCCAGGAGCTGGATGTGCTGCAGTGATACTGTGGGTAAGACACCTGCTCTGGTGGTGGCTACACACGCTCAGGCTCTAGGTAGTGGGACCCTTCTCCCCAGAATCAGCCCTCCTGTTGGGTTCATATCTCTGGTCCCTTACCCCCCACCCGATCTGACCTTCAAGGCCCTCTTATATGGTGACATCTCCCTCCTCTGGACCCTCTCTGCCTCTCCCACCTCATTCTCCTGAGCTGCTCACTGTGCTTGACTCCAGTTTAGTAGTAGTAGAAAAGACCTTCCACTATGCAAGTTCTGGTCCTGTGGCTCTCCATTGGTGCTCTATCCTGGCTCACTGTCTTTGTGGCTGATGTCCGCTGCCCAGTTCTGGTCTGCTACACTCTACCTCTCATGCCTTTACTCTGTCCACACAGTCCCAGCTCACACAGAAGATGGGCCCTGGGCTCTTGAGCCCCTCATTGATTTGTGTGCTCTGTCAATCTTGCTGACTTGGAGTTTTGGCCTCTCCCTGTTGGTCCTGGGGTCAGAGCTCTTCCAATGTACTTGTCAACCCAGGCTCCTGACTCCTCTTCAGCCCTTCCTCTTCTTCTTGGTACTGGGAGAGGGCCACCGAAAACTCCCAGTAAAGAGCCAACAGCCCCTTTACAAATATTTCTGTAAATGTGGGCCTTAATCTTTTCCCATCTGCAATTTCTGAGGTACTGATCCATTTCCCCAGAAGAGTTGGCTTAAAAACATTTTAATTTTTTTGTTGGTTAGGTTTTATTTTTTGCCTTGATAAATCTATATGTATTTGGTAGTGGTGTTCTAGTTCCCTTTTCTATACTGTTTCCTAAATATGTGTTTTTGTTTATAAAGACAAATCCTTTGTTTGAGGAGTACATTTCAGTTCAGCTGTCATCTGTAGTTCAAACGTAGGAAAAGGAGATAGAGGGTGAAAAAAGAGCAGACAGCTTATGCTAACCCAAATGAAAAGAAGAAGTAGTAACGTTTACAAATGGTTTATTTGCCCATCAAGTCAACATCTGTTGACAACATGATGCATCTATGAAGCTGGGACTGCCAGAATATGCTTACCTGTTTAAATAAAACCTCTCATTATCTGCTTGACTGCAAGTGAGGGGCACGGCCATCATACTTATATAATAATTTACATATTCAAAACATAGTACAATTATACATTAACTAATCATCAAAGCACACAGGCAATTATTGTTATCCCTATTTTTCACATGGGGGAACTAAGGCAGAGAGATGAAGTGATTTGGCTATAGCCACACAGCAAGGGATTTTTTTTTGAGCTAGGATGAAAACTCAGGCTGGCTCCCAATTCCCTGTTCAGACTGTGTTGGCTCCCACAGTAATGTCTCTGTGCCAAGAGGGATATCATTTCTGTCTACACAGACCCAGAGTTGGTAGGAATCTGTTGTGTTGCCTTGGTAATATTAACCAATGGAACGTTACAGCTTATGGTTCTGTACGGACTTTCTCTCTAACATCACATAAAATGAATGACGTTGGTAAGAGAGGACAGTGCTTGCATGGATGAGCTCAGACAAAATAATCCCAATGCCAAAGTACAGTCAAGAGGCTGATGGCTGGCACAGAGGAACCTGCATTCTGACATCACCACTCAGTATTGTAATTTTTCACTTAAAAACAAAACAAATGCACAACAGGCGAAAGACTGATGCAAGGATAAAATGAATTGCAAGCAAAATCTATTTAAAATTTCAGGGGGCTAAATTAATTAATTAAAAGTGGTTTTGATCACTGGCCCTACACCACTTAAATTTGGAGGAAAATTGCCCTAACATAGACAAGACCAAAGGATTAGAAAAAGGTGCTGCTTTTCTAGCTCCAGGGCTGGTCACAGTAGTAGCTTGGCTGGAGTTTCTGCAAGTGGAAGTGCCAGTGTGCATTTTTGCTAACTCTGTTCAGGGTGAAAAATGATGAATAAAATAGACTAAGACTCTAGGAGAAAAATCTCCCTGATTGTGTGTGATTCACCTCTTTGATTGGGAACTTAACACGTCACAACGCCCTCATCTGCAAAGAGACAACAATATTTTATGTCTGCTGACCTCCCCTATTGGCCTAACTCAAGTATTTCTGGAAAGAACCAAATAGAGAAGATTTATTGCATACCACGCTGATTGTCTGTGCAGCTTATCTGTTTTTCACCATTGCTAGTTAGTTTCACACCAAGAAGCAGTGCAAAACTGACACTATATATATCTTTCATACAGCTGGGTGAAAATTTTTATTCTAAACTTTTTTTTTTCGGACGAAAAGAGGCCTATATTGAAAAATGAAAATCTTTGCAGAATTTTTTTTATATAAATACATGTAAAGTTTTTGGTTTCTCAAAGGGTTTCTCCCCCTTTCTCTCTTTTTCCCTGCCCCCTGCCCTTTCTCCCCAATGGCAAAATAGAAGAAGGAGACAGGGAAAAGAAAGGGCGGGAAACCAGAAATGGAAAACTCAAAGCTAAAAAGCAGAAAGAAGTATGTTTCAGAAACCAAATATTTTGAGGTTTTTTGTTGTTGTTAAAATAGTTTTGAGAAAACAAAATCTTTTCACTTTTGGGGAGGGGTCAGACATACTTACTATTTTTCAACTGGATCTGTTGTCTGATCTCCCACCTAGCTGATAATGTCACAGAATCCTTGTGTGTCTGTTCAGAAGCACTGGCCTAGAAAAAAATGGTTCTGTGGTTTAAAAAACCATTTTGAAACACCCAGAAGCTTGAACTACAAGTTCAAATCCCATATAGTAAAACTCAATGAAGTACACATTGGTTCTTAGCAGTTACCCAGTACTTAATATCTTTAAATATTTCCTCATAGTCCCTAGGTAGCACAGACTTAAGGGGCTTGATCATAAGGTGCTCAGATACCATGGTTATAGGTACTGAGGTATAAGCATGCTTTATATGCATTAGTCTGTGTTGGAGATGTGTACAGCTGACCCACCGTGGGGACCTCCAAGAGATAAGCATGCTTTAGGCAGGCAGAATTCCTCCTGGAGATTCCCAGTGCACCAGAAGGGGGGAGGGATAGCTCAGTGGTTTGAGCCTTGGCCTGCTAAACCCAGGGTTATGAGTTCAATCCTTAAGGAGGCCATTTAGGGTTCTGGGGCAAAAATCTATCTGGGGATTAGTCCTGCCTTAAGCAAGGGGTTGGACTAGATGACTTCCTAAGGTCTCTTCCAACTCTGATATTCTAAGTAGTGGGTTCCCTGCTACACCCTGGCTGCTAGAGAGAGCAGGGCCATTGTCTTCTTCCCTTGTGAACTCCTTTGGGAGGATGCTAGAAGGAGAAGTGTCTGCACTTGAGGAATGCAGGGGCTACAACTGTACCTCAACACTGGGCAGGGGCACAAGAAGAGGGAAGGCTTCCATTAGCACAGCTGGTCACAGTCTTATTCTGAGCACCCAGTCCTGCAAGATACTTAAGATAGGTGCTGATGGCCCTCACTTTCCATTGATTTCAATGGAAGTTAAAGGTATTTGGCATCTTGCAGAACCAGACAGAAAAGTAACAACAATGCAAAATTAAGCAATGTTCAGCAAGAAGTCCTGCCCCTACCAGTTTGTCTGGCTGAGCCTGGAAAGATGGAGGGAAGCAGAATTTACTTCTTGGCATGCTGCAGCCACTTCTCCATCCCCAAATGAAGGCAAAGCCTGATATGTAATTAGCTATATGATCTTGCAACAATTTTAAAATGTGGTATAATTTGTCCCATGTAATTACTTATTTGTTTCTTTTCAGCTTAGAAAATACTAAAGCACCATTTCACAGCTCAGCAAAACACTGTAACAGCATTAACATTTCCTTTTCAGTCAATATGAATGAAGTAATAAAGCACCATGTAACTGCTTCTTGGTTGCACTGCATTTACTTTCTACTTACTGATATCATAAACTATATGACAGTATTGTTTACTGTTTTGTATCTCTTTTATCTGAATTCGGATAGGGAATTAATTTTGCATGTTAGAGAGAGAGAGCGCGACTCTTTCTCTCTCCTCTCCTTTTTTCTCCACCAATAAATTATTATGTTTTTTTCATCAAACATGATTGACTTTTCTTCCATAAATATCCTCTGTGTTCTGCCCAGTATGTACATGTGGTAATGAAGTAATTCTAAGGGACTGTTGTATAAACTTTAAAATCTGGGTTGCTGGCGGTGAAATATTAATAAGAAAAAAATCCATTCTGAATCCTTGTGTTTTTCCCATTCTCCTCCTCTCATTGTCTAAGGAGCAGAGTAAAACCATAGGTACGTAGGTTTACTCTTCCCTTCGCCTATTAGAAGTTGAGATCAGATTGCTTGACCACATACTCAAAAATTTCCTCATATAAGCTAACTGTGAAACAGTTATTTCAAAAAGAAAAGGAAAAGTACCCTGCCCCTGCCCCCACTGTTGTCAATTCCTTTTTTCTCTCTGGTCAGTTACCAGCATTGTGGGTAAATGAGAGAGGCAGAGAAGCAGATGGATAAATCCAGTAAAATTTTGCAGGCTTATCTTTAAACAAGTGAGGCATTCAACACTGATTTCACTGTGTAAAACCATTCTGCCTGTAATAATGTCACCAACAGCATTAAATGCACTCAGAGTATGCATTGATTGGTAGGCCAGTCAGGTAGACAACACCAACTTTTGCTGGAATGGACTTTAATCAATTTCCTAATTCCCAGAACAGCAATGTGTTTTCTCCCATGGTAGTAAAAGTTTCACTGCATGTGTACGTGTGCGCGCACACATACACAACCTCTTCCACAGTTGTCCTGCTCTGTTCTACTCTAATGAGACAGGGTCTAGACTAGTCAGATGTTCTTTAGTATTCAGAAGTGGTGGGAGCAAACTGGTAGATTGTGCTTCTGATCCTTTTGCTATTCTCAATATGAGAATACTGTCAAGCGATTAAAAAATTAATCTCGATTAATAGTGTGACAAAACAATAATAGAATACCCTTTTTAAAAATATTTATGGATGTTTTCTACATTTTCAAATATATTGATTTCAATTACAATGCAGACTACAAAGTGTACAGTGCTCACTTTGTTTTTTATTACAAATATTTGAACTGTAAAACACAAAAGAAATAGTATTTTTCAATTCACCTAATAAAAGTACTGTAGTGCAGTCTCTTTATTATGAAAGTTTTAACTTACAAATGTAGAATTATGTACAAAAAAAACCTTGCATTCAGAAATAAAGCAATGTAAAACTTTAGAGCCTGCAAGTCCCATCTGTCCTACGTATTGTTCGGCCAATCTCTCAGACAAACAAGTTGGGTTACAATTTGCAGGAGATGATGCTGCCCTCTTCTTGTTTACAATGTCACCTGAAAGTGAGAACAGGCATTTGCATGGCAGTGTTGTAGCTGACGATACAAAATATTTACATGTCAGATGCGCTAAAGATTCATATGTCATTTGATGCTTCAATCACCATACCAGGGGACATGCGTCCATGCTGATGACAGGTTCTGCTTGATAACAATCTAAAGCAGTGCGGACTGACGCATGTTAATTTTCATCATCTGAGTCAGATGCCACCAGCAGATGGTTAATTTTTTTTTTTTGGTGGCTTGGGTTCTAGAGTTTCGACATTGGAGTGTTGCTCTTTTAAGACTTCTGAAAGCATGCTTCCACCCCATCCCTCTCAGATTTTGGAAGGCATTTCAGATTCTTAAACCTTGGGTCGAGTGCTGTCGCTATCTTTAGAAATCTTACACTGGTTCCTCCTTTGCATTTTGTCAAATCTGCAGTGAAAGTGTTCTTAAAACAAACATGTGTTGGGTCACCACCAGCGACTGCTATAAAATGAAATATATGGCAGAATGCAGGTAAAACAGAGCAGGAGACATACAATTTCCCCTCCAAAGAGTTCAGACACAAATGTAATTTTTTTTTAAATGGAAGCATGTCCTCTAGAACGATGGCAAAAGCATGAAGAGGCATATAAATCTTTAGCTCATCTGTCACATAAATACCTTGCAACACTAGCTACAACAGTGCCATATGAATGCCTGTTCTCACATTCGAGTGACATTGTAATTAAGAAATGGTCAACATTATCTCCCATAAATGTAAATAAACTTGTTTCTCCTAGCGATTGTCTGAACAAGAAATAGGACTGAGTGGACTTGTCGGCTCTAAAGTTTTACATTGTTTTGTTTTTGAGTGCAGTTATGTAACAAAAAAACTACATTTGTAAGTTGCACTTTCATGATCAAGATATTTCACTACAGTATTTGTATGCGGTGAATTGAAAAATACTTTCTTTTGTTTATCATTTTTACAGTGCAAATATTTGTAATACAATAATATAAAGTGAGCAGTGTACATTTTGTATTCTATGTTGTAATTGAAATCTATATATTTGAAAATGTAGAAAGCATCCAAAAATATTTAATACATTTCAGTTGGTATTCTATTGTTTAACAATGCAATTAATTGAAATTAATTTTTTAATTGCAATTTATTTTTTTGAGTTAATTGCGTGAGTTAACTGCAATTAATAGACAGCCCTAAAGAATACTTTTGTACTTCTTGATGTTCCAGGAAGCTGTTCTTGGTCCCTGATCAGGAAAGCAGAAGGAATATGCCATGGCCTCCAATATTTTTTCAAGCCGTGACTTTTTAGAAATGCTTGCTTAAAATAGTTGTGCTCGCTGTTGAAAATGATAACACTTTTCCTGTGTTACATATATGAACACGCTTAGAAATATCAGTATTCACATAAATATTTAGACAGAAATTTAAGTTTGCTAAGATCTACCTTTGACGTGATTTTTGCAGTTACCACATGTCAATGCCTCCTGCATTGTGAACCCCTCATTCCTGGCCCCACTCCACACCCATCACCCTGCACCCCAACCCTCTGCCCCAGCCCTGAGCCCCCTCCCACACCGCAAACCCCTTATCACAAGCCCCCCCGAAGCCCTCACATTTTTACATTATTTTAAAAAATATATATTGGCTTACAAGGCCGGGGGAGGGGGCAGGACTTGGATGTGTTCTGGGCACCACCAAAAATTATACAAGCCTGCTGCCCCTGGTCAATGCAGATTGCTCCCCTTTCAACATTCCAGTGGCACTGGAGTCTGAAGTAGCTTAGAAGCCCAAATAACTAGTTAAGTGATTTCAAGATGCCTCTTTCTGGTTTTGTAGCACATATAATATCTACAAAGGAGTTAAACATGTGTCAGTAGTGTCAGTAAGAGGTTCACTGATCAGCCATTGAGAGCATTCTGGTGACATAATGCTTCTGTCTTGTGTTTCACTGATAGAGTGGGATCACTCAATAAGCTGTGGTGGAGGTTGAATGTGTAGAGTTTCTGTAAACTTGTCTGTGTAGTTTAAAGGAGTTCTCTTGCTTGGGTAGTTGAATTTAGTTTTTAATAAAAAGCACTTTTTCTAATTTGCTTCTAGATTCTTAAAAACACAATATATTTATAACATTGTACACTGTAACAAATCTGTAGCCATGTAGGTAGGACTTCATAATTATCACTAGAACTGGGCAAATATTGGAAAAAAACGTTCTAGAAAAAGTTCAGAGAAAAATGATGTTGCTCTGCTGTTGCATGCACCTTTTTCTGTTTGCTTTCAGCAAGTATTTTAGTGCACAAGTTTTAGTATTGAAAATACGTATAAAAAGATTTGAGTGCAAGGTTCAACTGTAAATAAGGGTGTGACAGGAATCTTGATCTGAGTGCAAGGATAAATTGTAAATAAGGGTGTGACAGGCTGCGTGCTGGAGACTGTGTTTTTGGACTAGATGAAATAAGTGGGAACATCCTGAACTGATAAGCTTGAAATGTAGATAAGATGAAGACATCAGCGATTGGTCCTTACATGATCTGCAAAGCAATTTCGGTGCTAACACAATCTGTACAATGTCCAAACCAATTAGTTTTTTTAAAAGTATCCATGCTAGGAAAAACGTATATGAGCTGTGTCATGTGTCACATGGTTTGGAATTGTGCTATCACCCTGTATCTAAACCCCCTGTGTCTGGACATGGCCAGCATGAGCACAGATAGTTTACATGCCTAATAGAGTAACCTAAGTAATAACCTGAAATTAAACTGAGTTTCTGGATCCCAGAGACCTGGATAAAGTATTCTCTAAAACTAAACAAGGTGTTCTGGATTAGCCAAGTGGAAAAGGTCTCAGAGGGAATCCCAACACCAAGAAGGGGAGAAGTCCCTATCCCCTCCTCCTTAAGGCAATGTGCACACCTGGAGGTATAGGTACAGTGAATTTCTGACAGGCCCTTAGGTACATCAATCCCACCCTTGCACACTTACTCAAGGGCCTCTCAGAATCAAGCACTATAGAAATCTTGCTGTGCCTAAACTTACTGCACTGTACTGTCTATGAACTTTATTGAAGTTGTTCCACGCTTTGCTTTATTCTAGGCAGTATTCATGTGATGTTACAGACAGCAATTAGAACATTCAGACATTGATAACTATGTCCAAAGTAAATTTAAGAGAAAGCCCACAATAGTCTCTATTGATTTTTCCCCTTTTTTAATTCAATTTCATTTCATTTGACAAGGATAATAAAATTATGAGACTGTAGGTCTGCCTTACAAGAATATCACTGCAGGACAGCAGTTGAAGGCATATTAATGGGTCTAATCTACCCTGGAACCAGTGCAGAGCTCCCATATGTCAGTAGCAGCTACGCATATAGAAGCAGGTAAGAATATGCCCATAGGCTACGCAATACCAAACAAACAGCAGTCCTGATCTTAACTGCTAACTACATATATAGCAACTGTACTATGGCAACCAAAGTAACCATTCAACAGTACTCTTAATAATAAAAGGAGAGAAAACCACCCCACTCAGGGCATTAAATGAGTTTTGCTGATACAGGGCCTGGAGGCTAAGAAGTGTGGTATTTGTTCCTTGATCATATTATATGCAGACATATGGCAATGTTCCCAGTGAATTTGTTCTTCATAAGGGTCTTGATCCTGCAAAATACTGAGTACTCTGGCCCCAATCCTGCAAAGAATTTAAGCACAGGTTTAACTTGATTTCAATGGAACTACTCATGTGCTTAAGTGCTTTGATGGATGGGGGCCAAAATGCTCAGCATCTTGCCAGACTGAACATAAAATGGATAGAGCCATTCATGAAAGCAAGTGTAGTAAGGCTAACCATTTAACTGGTTAAATCAGAGTCTGATCTCAGTTTATACAGATTTCAATGGACTTACATGAGGTTCAGACCCATATCAATAAGAGCTGAATGTGGCCCAGTATTTTCAAGCACTATGACCACAACTGAGGTGTAAATTATGCAGGCACGATTCTGAAAATATAGGCCATGGTATCTGGTGTTAACTGGAATGATAATGATTTGGCAAGTGAAATATTGACATATATATTTGTAGAGGCATATTGGGCCAAATTCAAATTCTTGATATAACTCTGTTGAATATAATGTCCTTGATCTACCCACTATGATGTCAATTCTTTCTACCCCTAAATATGTGTGTGTCTCTTGTGCATGTTGAATTGCACAGCTGATAGACACAGACCCGAGGCAAAAAACAGTAAACTGCTTTCACAGATCCCCGTGGCACCTGAAGAGACTCCTCTATATATAAGCATACAGTAAACAGGAAAAAGAATGACCTCTCCCACCACTTACACAGCTCTAGACGCAACAATCCTGAAATTCAGGGATATTTGGACACAGTATTATGGCTCAGCCTATTACAGAAATATGGGCTAAATATGAAATTCAAATCCAGATTTGTAAAAGCAGCAAAGAATCCTGTGGCACTTTATAGACTAACAGACGTTTTGGAGCATGAGCTTTCGTGGGTGAATACCCACTTTGTCATGCATCCGACGAAGTGGGTATTCACTCACGAAAGCTCCTGCTCCAAAACGTCTGTTAGTCTATAAGGTGCCACAGGATTCTTTGCTGCTTTTACAGATCCAGACTAACACAGCTACCTCACTGATACTTGAAATCCAGATTTATATTCCATACACCCCCAAAGTGTAGTGTGTTAGCAACCTGTAGTTTGGTTCAGGTCTACTTGATGAGTGGTAGTTTTAATTTGTTCTTTAGTACCACAGTTAATCTAGGGTGTGTGGAAAAAGAATAACCAAATAACATCCAAGTCTTTAAAAAACTGACGTATGCTGCCACACAAAAAAAAAAAGATATTTTTCTTATGAGCTTTCTGATGAGTTTGATGAGTATGTTGCACTAGGTGTCATTTTGCTACCTTGCAAAGATGCATATTGAAAACTTTCCATTTTTTTGAATTAATCAGCAAAGGCACAAACTGAGAAAAATTCATTGAGTTTGGTCAGAGTTAGACCAAAAAAAAGGTGGCTCTTTTCTCAGGTGTTTGAATTCTGAGCTGGGCACCACCTTTGGACCGTTTAGTTTCTGGAGCTGGTGAAGGAATGCAGCAGTCCCTGCTGTAAGCTGAACTAGCCCCCAAGGATTGCTCTAATTTTTGCTGCCCAGTTTGTTTCTCACCTGGGAGTCCAGAATAGCCAAAGCAAGGTACATTCTGAGCATGTCTCCTCCTTCCCTTCACATACCTGGTGTGCCCCTATTCTGGAGCTGTGAAGGGGGGATGGTGCAGGGTCATTATTTCAGGAGGATTTCCCAGTGGGGTCATCTGTCAGTTTTGCAGCTACTGCACATCCTCAGAGCTAGTGTGCAGTATTTTCAGTGTACACCTGTTGGACACACACTTGCCCTCCGTTTCTACGCAGTGTCTTCAGAGAGTCTGGGCACATAACTGGGAGCCAAGAACTCCAGCGCTGTAATCCCACTTGTGAGACTGTCTCCTTTTGTGACCTTGAGCAAGATATTTCACCTTTCTGCCGCCACTCCTATATCTGTAAAATTGAGATAATGACATTTACTGCCTGACAGGAGTGCTGTAAGCTTTAACTAACTTGCTGTTTTAACAATGGAAAACACAACGTTCAAGTATAAGCATCATTTTGCTTTGCTCATTGCTGTGGTTCAGCTAAACTTGCCAGGTAGCTCAGGTTCTGCATAACTATAAGTTGTTGCTTTATGAGACTTTAAAGATGAGTACTGCATGTCTTGGATGTCATGTTGGGCAGATAAAACTACTTTAGTAGGGCTTCTTCCTAAGCAAGCCAGACATTGTGCAGCACTTACATCCACTCACTGCATGCCTGGTTTGTATTTGTGTTACAATTAACTGCAAGAACATACAACTATGAAACAAATGCTTTAAACTGTCTCTCTGAGACAATCCCTCATGAAACTCCCTGGCACACCGGGTGAAATTTGTCCACTGCATCATCCCTTAAGGCACCTCTCCCACTCTGCTTCTTCTGTACTCCCTTTGGTGTAGTTTATGCCTCCAGAATCACAAGAAAGGTTCATTGACTTCAACTGGTGCAGGTTTTGACCAGGAGCGGCACCAGAGTTTCTGGCGCCCTGTCATAAACAGATAGCTAAGGGTTAATGTCTCTTTCACCTGAAGCACCTGACCAGAGGACCAATCAGGAAACCGGATTTTTTTCAACTCTGGGTGGAGGGAAGGTTGTGTCTGAGTCTTTGTCTGTCTGCCTGCTTTCTCTGAGCTTTGGAGAAGTAGTTTCTGCTTTATAATCTTCTGTTTCTAAGTGTAAGGACAAAGAGATCAGATAGTAAGTTATATGGTTTCTTTTCTTTGGTATTTGCATGAATATAAGTGCTGGAGTGCTTTGATTTGTATTCTTTTTGAATAAGGCTCTTTATTCAATATTCTTTTAAGCAATTGACCCTGTATGTGTCACCTTAATACAGAGAGACCATTTGTATGTATTTTTTCTTTCTTTTTTATATAAAGCTTTCTTTTTGAGACCTGTTGGAGTTTTCTTTTCTGGGAAATTTCAGGGAAATTGAGTCTGTGCTCACTAGGGAATTGGTGGGAGGAAGAAATCAGGGGGAGATCTGTGTGTGTTGGATTTGCTAGCCTGATTTTGCATTCCCTCTGGGTGAAGAGGAAAGTGCTTTTGTTTCCAGGACTGGGAATGGAGAGGGGGAGTCACTCTGTTTGGGTTCACAGAGCTTGTGTCTGTGTATCTCTCCAGGAGCACCTGGGGGGGGGAAGGGAAAAAGGATTATTTCCCTTTGTTGTGAGACTCAAGGGATTTGGGTCTTGCGGTCCCAGGGAAGGTTTTTCAGGGGGACCAGAGTGCCCCAAAACACTCTAATTTTTTGGGTGGTGGCAGCAAGTACCAGGTCCAAGCTGGTAACTAAGCTTGGAGGTTTTCATGCTAACCCCCATATTTTGGACGCTAAGGTCCAAATCTGGGACTAAAGTTATGACACGCCCTAGGCAGAATTCGGGAGGCGACATTTTGTGCGCTCCCAGGGTCGCCTAATGGAAGCGCCGGCCCTGGTTCTGACCCTGAGTGTCCATTTCTTTTTTAAGAGGAAGATTTAATCAGTTTGGTTCTCTGCCTCATTCTATAGCTCTTTGATCAAGGGCTGTGTAAGTTACTCTTTGAATATTGAATGTCAAAGTCCTGTTATGTTTGGTATTCACTTAAACAATTCTCCTCTGTAGCTGAGTACATACTGTGCAACTGTTTATCTTAGTACTGCTTATTTTAGCGCAGAATTCCACATATTCGCATTATATTATTTTCAGTCTCCTAGTGAGGAACAATGGTACTTGTCTGATGCTAGAAATAATTACTGGAAATTATATTTGGCTGATGTTTCAACTTAAACTACTAGAGTGAAAATTAGTTTACAGCACATAATTCCAATTTTACCGCATTTCTTCAGGAAGCCTGGCCATTCAATTGTATTTTGCTTTGAAATGTAGTTTAGAATTAGTATGCTGACAAGTGCCAGACTTGCTCCATGTCCTTTCATTCTTCAAACCTTAACCATGTTTATGAAATGCCGGGCATCTAAATCAGTTTTCCCTTTGTCAGGTATAAAAGATTATTGTTCTGAGAGGTCAGAAACCGCTAAGCTGACTGAACCCAGGCCACTTGTTTGTTGTGCTATAAATAACCCACCTTGATTGATTCTACCTTAGAAATTATGAAGTATTATCACAGTATCTTTTCATTTCTAGATAAGACTATACACACACAAATATTTCATATGTATGTGCTATGATGATGGGCCAGATTTTTCAAAAGTAAGTAATGATTTTAAGTGCTTTAATTTTTGGTTTTCTAGTGAAGACACCTGAAAGGGCTCTGGTTTTTCAGAGTAAGGGTGTTCAGAACTTTCTGAAAATCTTTGAGTCTCAAGTTGAGCCCCCCAAAATTGAGGCACCCACAATTGCTAGTCACTTTTGATAATCTTGTCCTTAAAGCCTCATATTTATAAACTGTTCATGGGGAGAGTGCCCAGGGAAATTTTCCCCTAAAATCTTTTAAACTTGGCAAGAAATTTCTAATGACCTGGGAAGATGTTAGGAGGACAACACCAACTGCCCCTCTAAAGGATATTAATTGCACTTTTGAAGTTCATCATATGTTTTTTTATGTTCTGATGTCTAAAAACAATTTACAGAATGAGTAATGGTCTCAAGTTGCAGTGGGGGAAGTTTAGGTTGGATATTAGGAAAAAACTTTTTCACTAGGAGGATGGTGAATCGCTGCAATGGGTTACCTAGGGAAGTAGCGGAATCTCCTTCCTTAGAGGTTTTTAAGGTCAGGCTTGACAAAGCCCTGGCTGGGATGATTTAGTTTGGAATTGGAATTGAGCAGGGGGTTGGACTAGATGACCTCCTGAGATCCCTTCCAACCCTGACATTCTCTGATTCTACTGGATAGCAAAAATCGGTCAGTCCAATTAGACGTTTAACCAAATTATGAAATGTTCAGCAGTTACTGTGAACTTGTTTTTTAGTTTTTGGTGGCTGAAGTCATGAGAGAGCTCATAACAGTAAAGATGCATATGACTGGAAAATATCATGGGAGAATGGCAAATTAAGGTACTTGCTCAGAGACATTTGCTGAATACTATCATTAGTTATTGAACATCCACATCATTTATAGAATCATAGAATATATCAATGGCAAAGATCCCTTGTCCGTTTCCCTGCCAGTGTCAGATTGTTCACTGTTGTGTATTTACTGCTGTCTTGTTCCCTGCACCATTTAGCTGAACCAGGCTGAACTTGGCCAGGTTGGACAAATGGGGCCCAGATTCTAAACTGATATGAACGTTTTGCTAGGACAACCAAAGGACAACCAAAGCTCATAAGCAAGTTTTGGGGGACAATGAATTCCATTAACTCTGCCTAAGTAAAGCATATTTAAAGGACCCCTCAGCTTTAGTTCCCTTGCAGTTTACTGAAGAGATGCCCTTATATGCACAGCATTTTCATTCCCCAGTAGCCTCTGCCAGGCTGCCATCCCTATCCTGATCCCACCAGGGAATGAAAAATCCCCCATTATCACACAGGGCCATTTCCTCTTCCTGAAGGAAGTGAAAAGGACCCACGCAGCTATACTTCTGCCTGAGGGAAGAGGAGAACCAGCCTTACACAACATGTGGGAGGGGGGAACCTAATAATATAACTTTAAGGATTAGCACTAGCTACAAGCAAACAGCTGGCTGGCATATAAAATCTTTACATAAAACTCACTGTGCACAATCCCATCTTGCCCAGGCACTTTGTTATTAAACCAGTTTAATGTGTCCTGCCTCCCTGAAAGACAAAGAGAAAATCCACAATACATCTCCTACTCTTGGAGAAGGGGTGAAAGAGTCCAGGCCCACTGCTCAGAGGAAGGAAAGAGAAGTGATGCCCCGCTCCCTGCCTAATAAGGATGGTATTAAGATAGACCCTCCCCCCGCCGACACTGACAGTAGGGGGTGGAAGTGGCAGAGACATTGTATGTCCTGGGGTGGAATCACTGCAAGGCCTAATATGAGAAATAAGGGTTGTGGAGGAGAAAAAGGGCCACAGGACCTGGTAGAGGCCTCTACAGGGTCAGGGGAGGCTCTATGTATTTTGCCGCCCCAAGCACAGCAGTCAGGCAGATTTTGGCGGCATGCCTGCAGGAGGTCCGCCAGTCCTGCAGCTTCGGCGTACCTGCTGCTGAATTACCATCGAAGCCATGGGACTGGCCGACCTCCCGCAGGCATTCTGCCGAAAACAGCCTGACTGCAGCCCTCACAGCAACCAGCAGGCTGCCCCCTGCGACTTGCTGCCCCAGACACATGCTTGGTGAGCTGGTGCCTGGAGCCGACCCTGCACAGAGTTCAGTAATTCTGACAAGTTTTGGATCAGTATCCAGACTCTTCTGCAAACCAAAATCTGAGCTGTTTGAGATTTCCTTGTTCATTTGTATTTTTGAAATGCTAATGTTGGGGTTTGCTTGATAGTCCCCTAACAAATAAAAATCCATTACACTTCTATTGTGCCCCCCACTGAGGAGACCTATGGGGCAGTGGGCTTTACTTGGCTTTAGGTTTTCTTTCCACATGCCCCTCCTGACTCTGAGACCTGCTGGGCACCAAACTGGCCCCTGGGGCAAGTTAGAGCAGCCAAGGCTGGTCTAACTTGTCCTGAATGGGTAGTGGTTGTCAAGGGACCATCTTGTTAGCCAGGACTGCCAGAGAACATCATGCTCCAGCCCCCCCTTGTCCACTAACAAGCCTTCTTGCTTCCTTAGCTGGCACTGAAGCACTCATTCTACCAAGGGGGGTCAACTCATGATCTCCTATACCAGAGGACTCCTTAGCTGTAGCCATAAATCAGCTTTAGATACCTTTTGTGCCGCTGGAACAGCATGAAGGGCACTTGAGGGGACAAGGATATGACCCTACAGCTTTTCTACTTGGAAATGTTTTTCTCTCTTATCCCCTTGAGGTTTTTTCATTTCTCCTCCTCTCCCTCCAATTTCAGTCTAAGATTCTCCTGAAATGTTGGCTTTGAACTGCATTTTCTCATTTTGCTATTTCTTTCATTTCTCGCTGTGTTCCTGTCTCCTCCACCCTATCCAGTTCCATCAGCAAGACTAAAATAGGCCCTATTCCTGCTGTGGCAAGCCTTATTAGACAATCATGTTGTTTGATGAGTGAAGGGGCAGGCTTGATTTGACAGTGGGGGTCTCATCAAATGTTGATTAAGGTTGTAAGATGATACATTAGTTGATAGCTAAGATCAATATAATTGCACCAGTGAAACATTAATGATACCCCTGTAACAGGAGCAGTGGAGAAATCTAAAGCTGGGAAGTCAAATGCAAATAATACCCTTGTCAATAAGCATATCAGCTATATATTATATCAGACTTCAGAATGGGCTTTCCTTGAGGGGGCACTCAGAAGATTCAGCTAGTGCAGAACACCATTGCCTACTTACATAGATATGCCTCTCACATGAAGAATACTACAAGCGCCCCCACTGGTGGCACAAACTTCCAATTTCTTTCCAGATGTCTGATTTAATCTGTAATCAGTCCCTATCTGGTTTGTACCTTAACTACCTCAGTGACCACCCTTTGCCCAATGCTCCAGTCCAGGAGTGGAAATCAGCTAGAGCTCTCTCTTTGCCAGTCTCTTCTTTACAAATAGGGACAGTACCTTTTCAGTGGACAACTTCCAACTCTGGGATCTTCTTTCCCTGTTGCACTGGCAAAGCTCCGGTTTCTGAACCTTAGGGAATGCTTATTTATATAGGCTTTTGCCTGAAGGATTTTGAGTTTCCTTGCAGGGTGGCATTTTCCTTTGAGTTTTTTACTAGAGTGATGTGTGTCAGTCTAGTTTGTTTTAATGTATGTGATGTTGCAGTCTGTGTGTACCGAATGGCACATTTTAGAATCTGAAGGAATATTTTATTGTGAAGAATGAGTTGATGCACCGTATTGCAAAGCTAAGACTGCCCTTGCAGTGTAGCAGGACCAGGGAAAAAGTTTGCCAGAGTGGAACATCTGAATTCTAGTTTATAGATACTTGTATTCCTATCAGCATTGTCAAAAGTCTCGTAAGTTAATGACTAAAGTACACCACTGTTAAAAGTACCAGGGTTACATCTTTCTGAAGAACTGAAATCCTTTTGGGAATGGTGCTGCAGAGAACAGTGTGTGAATTTATAGTGCCCCTGGAGCCGGTGACATCAGGAAGTGACATGTTAAGTTTGGATCAGAACTAGTTTAATTACAATAATCTGTGGTGGGCTGAGAGTGAGTGCTCTGTGCACAGCAATCTGGATGCCACCAATGCAGCCTAGAGCATTAGGGGCTAGCACTGTCCCTCAGCCCAGCAGTTTGCTCCCAGCTGTTTTGCCTTTAAAAACATGTGACATTTTTCTTCCTCTATGTGCCTTTCCCTATCCAAATCCTTGGCTTTTCAGGAAGTGGGTGCTCGGTCTATGAGGCATGTTCTCCTTTCCCCAATCATACCAGACGCTACATAGATCTGCTTGTATCTTGAGGAATCTGTGGATAAGGAGTAACCCCCCCATTTCTTCCAGAGGGGAGCAAACCTTCTCCCCCAACAGAAAAACTCATAGGAAATTCCCAGTTGAAGCTCATAGTTTCCTATTTCCCATCAGAGTGCAGCTATTTCTTCCACGCTCCTGTTTGTTGCTTTTCCCTGCTCATCTTTGTTTATTGACTTATGACAAACATAAGAATTAATGTCACCTCTGAATTTGGCCCTTTGAGGTCTGGCCTCACAACCTCTAATGTTCTAAAGAAGAACTCAAAGCTTAAGAAGGTTAGGTACATTTTAAATCATATTCACGTGATACCCACCTATTTCCAGATAAACATGGACTTTTCTTTTTAAATTTTGCTCTTTAAAATACAGAAGCTGAGGCTGCAGTCTTATGATGACTGACAGAGTATCACTTTACTCCCAAATCACAATTCAATAATGTGTCCTAACTATAACCAGAAATGGATAATTAATTTTAATAAAGACTTATGGCAAGGTGAATCTCTTCTAAATTCACCCATATTAGCTTTAACAATTGTGAACTGGTCAAATAGCAGTTAGTTTGCTTCTGTTTTTACCCCATAGCATGTAGCCTTGCCATCAAAGCACTTTTAAAGATGAAGAGCGGGGACAGTCTATGGCAGGATGCTTGAAATATTGAAAGCATCCTTGTGATTGTTTTAAGGTCTAGTATCTTGTGAAGCATAGGGCTAAATTTTTTCATAGTGTGGACCATACCTTTTGCAGAGAGATTGTCTTGTAGGATACTCCCTCTCATTCATGATCATGCAAAACAACTTCCTTCACATTCATGAGTGCATATTGCCTCCATAGAAAATATAGCAATTGTTCGCATATGAAAGTAAACAATTACTACATGTGACTGGAAAATTGGAGTGACCGTTTTCCAGTTCTGTGTACTAATGATCTATATCGGTTGCATCCATTTAACTAAACTGGTGTAGAAACTGACTTAGTTAAATCAGTGCAACCATTGTGTGGCCATCTGAAAACAGTTGAATGGTATCGAATAACATAACGAATCAATCTGATACATTGATATAAGGTACTCTCAATTTTTGAGTGTAGACAAGGCCTACGTGGTTACTCAACTGTGGGGCCACTACTGGTGGTGATCTGACCTCCTTGTTTCAAGCTGCTGCTGTTGCTTCATTGCAAGAAGGAGTCTGAAGATTTGAAAAATCATCTGGAAACAAGGAGAAGAAACCAGTGTTGGCTTTCTTTACAATGTATCACTGTTACATGAGAAAAGAAAAAAAGGAAACATAGCCCACCTGGGGGAACAACGACACCAGTGAAACTGGAGTTGCCAGCCCCCAGCAAAAGAAAAACATCCACAGGAGAAGGAAATGAGGTACTCGTGCAGCATGTCTAGGAAGAAAAGGGAGAATGGAACCAAATGGCAAGGGCATGTGTGCAAGGGAGAGGATGACCAGGCAACAGAGACGTATATGCAGGAGGAGAAGGGGAATAGACCACGCTCTCTGTGTGGAGGAGCTGGGGACTGGGTGGGGGACAAGCGACGCAGGGATAGGAGAAGAACAAATGGGTGGGGAGATAAAATGAAGAATAAGGCAGACTGTGTGGTTAAATGACAAAATACTTACTGTAATAAAAACAATGATTTACTGTATACACTTTCTAGAGCATGTCAAAAAATGGGGAAAATCCTCATGAAAATCTGTGATTTTTTTTCCTGTTTGTTTTTTCCATCTCCTTTACTATCCCAGTTCAATTCCGAATTGGTTTTAGTGGCTGCTGTCATTAGAGCTATTAGCAGTAGATCTAATGCTCTGTATCTGAAAGAGACAAAATATTAGTTAGGGAAAATATAATGAATTATGCTACCCTTACTTCTCCACTACATCTGATTGCAGCTCGGACACAGTAGAGGAGAGAGGCCATAGGGATCTGGTTGTTGTTTCTTGATACAGGGTTACCTGGCCCTAGCATAAGTTAGAACAGTTAGTGCTCTAATGTACTTTGCTAGCATAAAGTCACTTACACTAGCAGAGGATCATGTGTAGCAAAGCTCAACTCCACCACATCCCCTCCTACCCTAGATATATGACTCCTCCTCCTTTTTATACCAGAGCGGTTAGCACTTCCTCTATCAATTCTGTGCCAACAAAGACTCTCCTTACATGCATGGAGGTCTTCTCTGGGAATCTCTAGATGGTTGAAGACCACACTTTATGTAGTGCAAAGTGACCTTAGCTTAGTGGACCAGAGAATCCAGCCCAATATATTTTTCCACTTCACTTCATTGGGCATTGTAGCTCCTCTCGAACATGGAAATGAAACATTTAAACAGAAAGTGCTTATGATCATCTGCAGCAGCACATGTCTAGGTTTGTATAAGGTGTTACACCGATTACCATGATATCTGACGGCCTTCCATGAAAAGTAAACACAGCAGTCAAACATCCTCCCTGACGTGAGTGGGAGAGGGAATCACAGAGAGGTACAACTATTACGGTTTCCTTTTTATTTTTAAATTACTGAGAAGTTTGGCATAATATTCGTATATACTGTATTATGCTTAATATATACTCATAATAATTTTTGATTATATATTAATTAATTAGATGACACTTTACTGTCTCATGGCTTGGCAGATGGGAGATATAGGGCAGTTTTGTTCAACACCTTTATTAATGATCTGGATAATGGGATGGATTGCAACCTCAGGAAGTTCACAGATGACACTAAGTTGGGGGGAGAGGTAGATGTGCTGGAGGGTAGGGATAGGGTCCAGAGCAATGGTCCCCAACCTTTTTGTGGCCAATAGCACATTCATGTTTTCAGAAGAGTGTGGTGGGCAGCAACAATTTTTCAAGGCTTCTTTTGTATTTGTACATTAAATAATATGATAAACATCATATTTAATATACATAATATATGAATCCATAAGATAAAAAAGGTAATTTTACATGTAAAAGGTATTAATTAAATTATTCAGCAATTACTTTTTCACGTTACCATGTGAATTTGCTCTTTTTTATCTATCTGTAAGAAAAATTAAGGAGTTTTTCAAAATAAATATCATAAACAGTTTTCATCTTATTTATTTTTAAAAAGTTAAACCTTGTTGAATTGCTGGTCCAAATATATTTATTATTCTTACTTTAACATAGAATGAAGACTGCAGCCCCGGAGTTCTCTGTCCCTGGCAGGGGTGGGGCCGAGACTTCTTTCCCCTGCCGGGCACTAGGCGGGTGCCCATAAATGCCCCAGCGGGTGCCTTGGCACCTGCAGGCATCACATTGGGGACCACTGGTCCAGAGTGTCCTAGACAAATTGGAGGATTGGGCCAAAAGAAATCTGATGAGGTTCAACAAGGACAAGTGCAGAATCCTGCACTTAGGATAGAAGAATCCCATGCACTACTGCAAGCTGGGCACCGACTGGCTAAGCAGCAGTTCTGCAGAAAAGGACCCGGGGATTGCAGTGGATGAGAAGCTGGATAAGAGTCAGCAGTGTGCTCTTTTTGCCAAGAAGGCTAACGGCATATTGGGCTGCATTAGTAGGAGCATTGCCAGCAGATCGAGAGAAGTGATTATTCCCCTCTGTTCGGCACTGGTGAGGCCACATCTGGAGTATTGTGTCCAGTTTGGGGCCCCTCACTACAGAAAGGATGTGCACAAATTGGAGAGAGTCCAGCGGAGGGCAATGAAAATGATCCAGGGGCTGGAGCACATGACTTATGAGGAGAGGCTAAGGGAACTGGGCTTGTTTAATCTGCGGAAGAGAACAGTGAAGGGGGATTTGATAGCAGCCTTCAACTACCTGAAGAGAGGTTCCAAAGAGGATTGAGCTCGGCTGTTCTCAGTGGTAGCAGATGACAGAACAAGGAGCAATGGTCTCAAGTTGCAGTGGGGGAAGTCTAGGTTGGATATTAGGAAACATTATTTCAGTTGGAGGATGGTGAAGCACTGGAATGGGTTACCTAGGGAGGTGGTAGAATCTCCATCCTTAGAGGTTTTTAAAGTCAGGCTTGACAAAGCCCTGGCTGGGATGATATAGTTGGTGTTGGTCCTGCCTTGAGCAGGGTGTTGGACTAGATGACCTCCTGAGGTCTCTTCCAACCCTAATCTTCTATGATTCTATGAAATGCTTTTAGTGAGACAATACACATGCTTTCTGGTCCAGCAAATTTTTCTAAGCACTGTTCCCGACCCAATGATTAGAAAAAGATTTCAATCTTTGAGTCCCCATAACCTCAACCAGCAAAAATACCTATTGTCTTCAACTCTCCAGCACTCAAGGTAGGTGTTTGACTGGAAAAGAGGTGGTATAGGCACGTGCGTATTAATCTGCATCCGACAAGAGGGATGCCCACCATGAAAGACTGTGTGTCCTACTAGATAGAGCAAAGCCTGGGACTCAGAAGACCTGTGTTCTAGTCTTGGATCTGCCCTGGCTTGCTGAATGACCTTTTGCAAGTCACTACATTGCTCTGTGCCTCATTTTCCCCATCTGTAAAATGGGGAGAATGATACTGACTTCCTTTGTAAAGTGCTTTGAGATCTGCTGATGTAAATCATTAGGTAAGAGCTAAGTATTATTAATTGTTATTATTATTTTATTATTGCTATTGCCTGTGTTTTACACACAGCATCTTAACCTGTGATTTAGTCATTCTGGTCCTAGATGGGACTCCAAAATATGTGAGGCAGAAATAAATTCATAGAAACCAGATGCAAGAAATGTCTATTTAGGAATATTATGCTTATAAAAATAGAGGTGTATAAAGAGACTAGTTTATTCCTGGAAGAATTTTCTTTATTACTGGCACCATATTTAGAGTAATTAATTTTTAGCCAGATTTCTTCCCAGTTATAACTTGGATTACACTTACAAGGGAATCTAGGCAACTATAAGGAACGTAAGGAAACAGCTGCTTCTGTCTCAGCACATTCACACACTAAAATTTCTTAGCAACATGTTACTATATTCCTGAAGCTATCAAATATTGCTAGGCAAACATCATAACAACAATTTTACAATTTTAACCCTTGAATACATATGGCATCAAGCATTTGTTTTATTTTGATCTGACCAAGATGTGACATCTAGTGCTTTGCTATTATGATGTGAAATTAAGTAATAAAAGAAATTCTCTCTTTAACCTGCATCACTTTCTGGGTTTCAGATCACCAGAACAATACATTAATTTTGCTGCATGCCTGGGACTCACTTTGCCACTTTCTTTCCAGCTGATGAAATGCACAGTGCTATCTCCTTCAGATTATGTGACCTCTTCTCTTTTAGCCACGATTCCACATTCCTGTTTAGAAGAGCTTCTAGAAATTTGTGGGAAATTTTTGCCAGCTCTGCAGAATTTTCTTCTCTAGAATCTGTAGAAATTTAATAGCTATATAAAAATACATGCTCTTCAAAACAAATTCATTAATAAATATTCATGAAAATACTAAAATTGTAAATTATTTATATCTAATTGAACAATTAAAATAAAATTAACTTTATTTAATATTCTTATTGGGTTTTTGTCTTGTTTCTTTAAAAAAAAAAACCTTACCACCTCATATCTTTCATCTCTACTTCCCCTGCTGATCTTCCACTCTCTCCTAGATTTTCTCTCTTCTTCAATACAGTCCGATTTTGATAACAAAAACCTAGTATGACAGAACTTGATTTATGTCTTTAAAATGTGCAACCTCTTCCCAAAGGATGTGATTTCAAATACAGTCTTACTAGGTAAGCATATCAGCTGGATGCTTAAAATAATGCATAATGCAATAATTAGTGTTGACATTTAAACTGTCACGTTTAGGTTTCAGACTTAAATTAGTTAATATGAATGGTTCTGTTTATCGCTCTTAGTGCTATCTTTTTCAGTCTGCCTGCAGACTCAGAAAGGCAGTACTGAATTGGTTCACACTCTTCAAAGCTAGAAAATTCATTTTGTTTAGATGGAAGCTTAAATATTGCATAAAACATTAGGAATACCAAAAATTAAAAAAAACTTACCAGAGGATCATAAATTCATCCACTCCATACTCTTAAACTTCTAAGGCAGCTCCTGAGAATTTACTTCTCTATGTAAATTATCTTCAGTTCCTGTGAACCAAACAAAATCAGATAATTTGTGGCTATGACAGACAAGAGAACTCACCTACTGAGCAGGTAGCTTTTAAGAAGAAAACTCTCCAAATCTATGCACCTCAAGAAAATTTAATTCATGACAAAGGTAAAATTAAAATAAAATGAAATAAGCATCTAATTATATTATTTTCACCCTAGGTCTGAGCCTTTTCCTCTCCTGACTGATAGCTCACCGAGTGGCTTCTCATTTAGGCTGAGTGGACAAATTAGTGTCCTTAACTACGCCTAGAAGAGAATTGTTCATCAGGGTTGATTCTCTAGCAAGCAGGTTGCTCAACTGTTCTAGGTACTTGTCTGCTTGTTTAACAATTAAGATTTGCTTGTTGGAGATCATGTCATATTCACTTCTAGGAATGGCAACCGTGGGAATTGACCTTGCTTTGGGACGATATTAATAGCAAATTGTTTCAATGAATGTCAAAGAAGTAATAATATAGGTTCCTGGGGATTTGGAAGAGTTTTTTTCAGCTTGTTGTTAACATGCTCCATATAAAGAATAATGGCATGACACCATTTAGAGAGCATTATGAAAATGTTCCTATAGAAAAGTTTACATCAACTCTCCCCCAGAAAAAGTTTACACTGCTACACATGAGAATGATGTCAGTCACAACTGAAGAGGATTCTGACTTTCTGATTGATAAAATACCTTAGCCATAGGGATCTTAAAATTAAGAAAGTGAGACTGTAAGGAAAAGGCTTTGAGGCCAGGCTATATTTTCTTTATATATGTACAGTACTTAACACAATGGAGTCCGCCTCCCCCTAGGCACCACAGTACAAATCATTAACAACAAGCATTGCCGATAAGATTGCTGGAGTTAAAATCGTGTACTACTGTTTGTGGGCTGTTTCTTCTGACTAATCCATTTTATAAGCAGAATGAACAAAAGTTTATAGTCTCTTACCCTGTGCTTCCACAGAGCTGGTTTCAGTAAAAATGCCACTTTGCAGTACAATGGCAATTGCTAGCTATAGGCTCAGAAATTACTGTTTTCACAGATAATATAATTTCCTTCGCTTAATCCATTGTGAGAAGTACCTTTCCTAACCCTGACTTTCCTTCCAAATTATTGTGCTAAGGAAAGCTCAGGATTCCCTTGTGCATTTAAAAAAAGTTGTAAAGGAAAGCTGACTCCTGATTTCCTCTGGTATATGTGAGACTGGAATCAAGTCCGATAAGTCTTGTGGTTGGGTCTCTCTAAGTTAGTGGGGATGGGGCTGGTATCTATATGTTCAGGAGAACATGCCCAATATTGCCTCCTGGTATCAAAAAGGAAAGTCCCCTCATTGAAATGCAAGATGGGACCCTTTTGGCAGAGACAACTGCTGCTGCACTGTGTGCACACACAACTCAGCAGCATAGCTTCTGTCATTGCCTGGATAGGCCTGAAATTGCATAGTAGCAGTCATAGATTGGATCTAGAGGGAGGTAATACTGCTTTAAGAATAGAAATCTAGAAGTAGTGCAAGGGATAGTGGCAGGGAGGGTACAGGGCACCACCTCCCTGGTTCTACCCTTTCTGCCTTCTCAATCTGCTGAATGTCTTAAGCATGGGGTGAGGGATGGCAGGTGATTACATGAAGCACACATTCCTATTTCTATGCTGAAAGAGGACCCTTCCATACATCTTAGTCAATTCAGATTTGAAGTAGGATCAGTAAAGCAGGGACAATTGATTGCTGTTTTCATATGTCAAGGAAACATATTTTATTATTCCAATCTATAATCTCCCGGAATGATTTGTTCAATACCGCTAGGAAAGAAATATGACCATTGTTGTTTCTTCTGTTCTACCATCAGCACTCTGATATTTCTTTGGGATTTTTTCAAAGAGTCTGCTATAAGAGCAATTAAATACTGCATTTGAATGCTCTGATACTTTCCTTTCAAAATCCAGGTATTTGAAGGATTGACTGGGCAACAGAAGTAAGAATACTGGAAAATTTGGGAGCTTTGAACACAAAGGCACCTCTTTGGGGAATATACACACATATTAACATTTTATTTGATGATTCAGAAAAGTTTTCATCAAGCTGGAATTGTATTTCTCATTAGGAAAAATCAGAATGGTAAAAAGGTAGAGCGAGAAAGCAAAAGAAGAAACGAAATAACTATTCAAATAGCTAGTTATTCAATAGCTTACAATATTTCCACATTCCACCAATATCGCAGGCTTTATATTAAGAAGAGATGTCACTCTCCAGTTCCATGCTTGTATGATACAGTGCCATCGCCTCCTTCCTTCAGGGTGTTCTGGAAATTGCAGCTGCTGGGAACCCTCCAGTTCCCTCCCCCTGCCCTGGTCTTGTCTTGTGAGCTGGGGTCTGGCAGGCACAGTGGCCCCTAGTGGCAGCTGACATCTCTGCAGCCCACTTGTGTGGAGAAAAAAGGAAATTCTGTGCATCCAGCATTAATTTCTGCAAAATTCTGCATTGCGCAGTGGCCCAGAATTCCCTCAGGAGTACATGGGTTCACAGATAGTCCCCTTGGGCATTTCAGTTTCTTTTGTCACCTAGACAACTATCCTTAGAGATAGTTGGTTGCCATACACCAAAGATCACAAACTATTCAGGTTGCTTCCAGTCCCAAGAGACCAGTTACTTACCCCAGGTCAATTTGTACCTTAGATCTCTCACCAAAGACAATGCTTGTAGCCAGTCCAGTAATAAATAAAACTAAAGATTTATTAATTAAGAAAAAGAAAGGAGAGCATTGTTACAAGATTAAAGCAGGCAAACATATGTACACAGATGAGTTACAGTTTTTGGTTTTAAAAGGTGACAGAGTTGTAATAATCTGTCATCTGTGAATGTCTTTTAGGGCTAACTCAGGTTGACCCTTGGGATCTCTGCTTCTTTTTCATAAATTGCAGCACTGTGAGAGTCCTAACAGCAGAAGAGGATGAAAAAATTTCGTGTCAGCTATTTTTATATCCTCCTTCCAGAATTCAGGCTAATAGGATGAGCCCTTTTGCAAGTACCCATGAAGAGGAAATTAATAAAGTCCTAGTATTGTGATGTCCCACACTGGCCCATTGACTTTTGATACCTTCTTGATGGTTAGGAGACGAGTCCTCTTGACTAAGTTTACAGTTTCAGAGCCAACATTTTTACAGTCATCAAGCAAAAACTCCAATATTATCTCATAGCATGTAATAAAGATGTAAGTGAGATTAATGCATGCAGCAACTAACAAACATTTCATAAACACTAAACACATTTTTATGGTTAAGATAGTTATTGAACTAATACTAACACAAGTGCAACAAACTGATTTCCAGCAATGAATTTGTCAGTGCTTGGCTGTGGCCAAAGCCTTGGCAAGAGCTGGCACCTGGTCAGCTAGCATCACACTCACTACTTTCATTCTCATTTCAAATACTTCATGTGTGCCCTTGCGAAAGCAGTGGAAGTTGCAGTCTATTAGTCGTTAGCTCATAAATTTGCATATCACTGGAGTACTGTCAGTTGCAATATACATTTTACTGACTACATCAAATAAACATGCTTTCTCAGTCCCGAAGTTTGAAATGAAGAAGTTATATAGGTTTTCTAGCATTCAGAGCTGCGGAATCAGTTTCTATACTACTTTGCTAAGGGCTTCAAATATAGAATTGATCATATATGTTTGTTAGAGAAAAGCTGAGATGAATTTTCTCCAGTCTATAATCTGTAAGGTCATCAATTGCCGTCTGATGAATGCCACTTTGGATTTCAATCTTGTGATCGCCAGACAAACCATCCATTTTCTGAACAAAGATTCCAAAATTGATGTCTGTATTCACTTTATATCCTGGGGTCATGGTAAGATGCAACCTAGCCAAGGCGTCCATGTAATCATCCAGAGAATCAGTGACAAACAACAATGCCCCAATGTTTCTGAAAACCATCTCATAGTCATGGAGGGTCAAAAAAGAAGTTAATTTGCCCAGGCAAGTCCCATAGTACATTTCATCATCTCTGGTCTCCAGCTCTACTCTAAGAAGGAATCAACCTTGTCTCCATTATCTGCTAGCCCAACAATAGTATTTTCCTCCTTTGCTTTCCTAGAGCTTCCTCATTGACTGGCTCATCCTGGCCATGCTTCTCTCACCCACATGGCTCCCTGCTGAGCCAACTCCCCATCTATATGCTACTCCTTTGACGTGAATAGCCACATTCTGAGGTGAGTGGGACATTCAGTCCTTGCTATATTTTCTACTTCGACTGCCACAACAAGTGCCAATTATTTTGCAAATGCTTGTTCAGTAGGAGGTGGATTGAGTCTACCAAATCATTTTGTACAATCCTTAGACAGATAATAATGTTGTTTATTTATTCAATCACATTTGTAAAATATGCTAATCACACTCTAAGTGTATGCACAATTTCTAAAAACAACAATTAAAGTGCAGCTTTCCTTTGTGATAATGCACATTCGCATTCTATGTTCACTATCTCTTTCTGTATCAACTGTGCTGAGTTTATAAAGTTGTTAATTGACAACACTGACAGGTAAATTGGGGTCCTTCCTTCCCACACATCATCAGAGGTAGTAAGAGTTCTGCAGGTCAAACAAGATGATTATGTCGAGCTTCTAAACATTTTTTTAGATTTTCCTTCTCTGCAACAAATATATTTTCTTTTAGCCTTAGTGTAATGCGTATGAATTATATTTTCACCTTGGCTGTATTTCTAGGATTATTTCAACAAACAGTGAAACTTCCCAACTGTTTTCGTAATCAGTTAACATTGCAACATACTTTCTGAGTTGCTGCAGAATTCAGTATAGCACTGCTGTGTATATCAAAGGGGGATTTGCTATGTTATTTAGGTCTCATGCGCCTCATAGCACAAAGGGCCTTGAATTTATTTCTCTGTGGTGATATGATTAAAAGACACATATCTGCCATTAGAAAAGATCATCTGTGCTGGGTATGGATCAAGGACACATCAGTGTTTTAGCCTTTAATGATCATTTGTACATATGTTGAGTAAAGTACCTTTTAAGCTCATTTGAAGGCTATAATTAAAAGAGCACATTGGTCAAAGGTCATCTTTTTTTAATGAGTTTCTGATATTATTGCAGTTTTAGATGGTATTGAATGCTTTCATTTAGCTCTAATGATGAGATTCCTAGGCTTGAAAATAATTTTTGTGAACTGACATATAAAAATCAGTACAATAAACTGATGAAAACCTCAGCTGGTGTAGCACTCATAAACTAATTAGTGTTGGGCCTGTTAAGTAGATGGACGGGAGGCATGAAAAAACATGTAGTCAGCAGGGAACATTTTTCCTTTTAGGGACTTGCCTACATGGGAAAATTTCACCAGCTATGCAGGTACAGTTAAACCACAGTAGTTATACTGGTATAACCCTGCTTGGACACACATATCCAGCAATAAAAGTGCCCGTTGTCATCTTATCTTGAAGCACTTCCAAAGCAGCATAAACTAAACTAGAAGCTTATCCTGGAATAAGTGTGTCCACCTGAGTTACATTGGTATAACAGTTTAAATTCACACCTTACCTTATGCCAGTATAACTTCCCATGTAGACAAGCCTTAGTTCAGTATTGGATCAGTTGGAGGAAGCTTCTGATAATACAGAAGCAAAGTCCTGACCACCTGTCAGGTCATTAAAGAGTCTGTGGTACATTTTGTAAGCATAGAAGTATTAGCCCCAGTGTCCTTGCCAAATTATGATTTGCATAATTCAATCAACGGTGACTAGTGTGTGTGGGGGGGAGCATGAAGGGTCACATGACCCTCCTCAAAATACCCCAGGCCGAGGGGGAAGGAGAAGGAAGCCTAGGGGCTGGGATGATGAAGGGGCAGGGCCAGAGCTGGAAGGGAAGAGGCAGGGCCAGAACCTCTCCTCTTCTAGCCATACTGGCCGGTGTGGCACGCAGTGGCTGCATTCTCCCAGGCAGCCTCCAGCCACGCTGCCTGCCTGGGACAGTCCAGGCAGCATGGCCAGGGGCTGCCTGGGAGACAGCAGCCGCTGCGTGCCACACCACGGGCAGCGTCCCAGGCAAGCAGTGTGGTCAGAGGCTGCCTGGGAGAGTGCATTAGCGGCTCCACACATGTCAGGGGGACTGGAGCAGAGGTCCCCCTGCCAGGTTAATGTGGCATGGGGAGGGGACGGGGAAAGCGCGGGGCCCCTGGGTTGGAGGCAGGATGGGGAGGAGTCATGTGAGATGGTCACATGAGGGGGCGAAGATGAGTCATATGGGGAGGTCAGGTGCCCCCTTTAGCTGGTGCTGTTTTTGTGTCCCTCCCACTAAGTCGCCTCTCTTCATTTCAATTTTAAAAGAGCTTTTGTATTGGACTCTGATGTTAAACAGCTGCTGTGTTTCAGTGTTGGGTGAAGTGGTTCTATGTATAGTTTGCTTATCAGGGCTTTTTCTTCTTCTAATTAAATGGCTTTGGGGAATCTTTCTCGATGAAAAGTGGCATATAAATGCAACTTACTCTAAGCCTTTTTACACATAGTTACCTTTGAAAAAACGAAGAGTCCGGTGGCACCTTAAAGACTAACAGATTTATTTGGGCATAAGCTTTTGTGGGTAAAAAACCCATTTCTTCAGATGCATGGAGTGAAAATTACAGATGCAGGCATTATATACTGACACATGAAAAAAAGAGAGTTACCTCACAAATGTTGGCAAGGCCAATTCAATCAGCGTGGATGTTCTCCACCTCAATAATTGATGAGGAGGTGTCAATGCCAGGAGAGGGAAAGTTGCTTTTGAAGCCACTCCTGGTCCCTAGTCAAGTCAAAATTAGTGGTGTTAAATTTGCAAATGAATTTTAGTTCTGCAGATTCTCTTTGAAGTCTGTTTTTGAAGATTTTTTGTTCAAATATGGCTATATACTTGTATATACTTTTAAATCTGTTATAGAATATCCAGGGAGATTGAAGTGCTCTTCTATGGCTTTTCTATGTTACCATTCCTGATGTTCGATTTGTGTCCATTTATTCTTTTACGTAGAGACTGTCCAGTTTGGCCAATGTACACGGTAGAAGGGCATTGCTGACACATGATGGCATATACCACATTAGTGGATGTGCAGGTGAATGAGCTCTTGATGATGTGGCTGATGTGGCTGGGTCCTCTGATAGTGTCACTAGAGTAGATATGGGCACAGAGTAGGCAATAAGGTTTGTTACAGGGATTGGTTCCTGAGTTAGTGTTTCTGTTGTTTTTGCACATTTAAAACTTTAATTTTTGCTTGAATAGTCACTGGGAGTGGCTGGCTCACTATGAAAGTAACTTTCCCTCTCCTGGTATTGACACCTCCTCATCAATTATTGGGAGTGGACTACATCCACCCTGATCGAATTGGCCCTGTCAACACTGGTAAGGTAACTCTCTTCTCTTCATGTGTCAGTATAATAATGCCTGCATCTGTAATTTTCACTCCATGCATCTGAAGAAGTGGGTTTTTTACCCATGAAAGCTTATGCCCAAATAAATCTGTTAGTTTTTAAGGTGCCATTGGACTCCTCATTGTTTTTGTGGATACAGATTAACATGGCTATCCCTCTGATACTATAGTTACCTTTGCATTTTCCTCTTGGTGTGTCTCTGTGTACAAAGCAATCCAGAAATAGGGTAATATCAGGCATATTCACATAACTGACATGGTGTTTGGAAAGTAAACAAACATGTAACTGTGATGCACCACAGGAAGATCATAACTTGAAGGCTGTCATGCTAAAAAGCATCACCTTCAATGACTTTTTTCCAAACTAGTTTCATTGTTGTCTATGGGGTTAGCACAGTCAACAAACTCTCAAACTTAAATGACCAAATAATCTTCGTATCTTCTTAAGATCTCTCTTTCTAGTTTTATTAACTCAAACAACGGGTCCATACCATGTGTGCTTGTTGTTTGAGCCCTTTTGTGCAAGTTGCTTTTAAGGAGGACTGAAAGCTGAAGCATATTCTAGCAAAATTTTAGTCTCTCAGTAAAGACACATGACATTTTTACCAAATTACACAAAAAGAAAATCTAGCTATGTGCAATTTAAATTTAGTACTCTTTTTTTTTATAGAGCGAAAGTCTGGCAGACCAGCAAAATCCAAAAATGCATAGACAGTGACGCAAAATAAGAAAAGAAAGAAGTCTCTAATTTTTAGACTATGCATATAATACCACAATAGAATTATCTTAATTAGGACATCCAATAGTAGCTGTCTCCATTAAGAAGTGGTGTCTTTTTTTTTAAACAGCTAGACTCTTATATTGAAACAAAATACTGAATGAAATTACACAAATAGAAATATTTTTACTACATTTCATTGTTGTTTATTTGGTAATGGTTAGTACGTCACAAGTGGTTACACACCACTTACCCTCTTGGCACTGGCCAAATGCCAGTAAGGGGCTTTTTTGCAAATACTGGCCCAATTAAACTGCAGTTATTTCTACTCATCTAGTTATGCTAATTTGGTTTCCGGGGGGCTGTCTATAGGAACACAGGAATTGCTATACTGGATCAGACACATGTTCCATCTAGTCCATTATTCTGTCTCTTGCAGCGACTGGTACCAGATGCTTCAGAGTAAGGTATAAGAACCCTACAGTAGGAAGACGTCCCATCTAAGGGGCTATCTTGATTAAAATTATACTGCAATGTACGCCTTTATAGCAGCATCAGTCTGAGTATCTCAAAGTGTTTTTCAATATTGTTTAAGCGTTTTATTGCTCCTGTGAGGTAGGTGTGGAATCTCCACCACTGGAAGTTTTTAAGAACAGGATGGACAAACATCTGTCAGGGATGGTCTTGGTTTACTTAATCCTGCCTCAAGGCAGGGGCTGGAATTGATGGCATTTTGAGGTCTTTTCTAGCATCTACATTTCTATGATTCTAAGAGGAATATCTTCACTCACAAATAAGTTGCAGCCACTTTGAAGATGGAGCGCAGCAGAGGTTTAACAGCACACGGTATCACTTGAGGGCATGTCCACTCAAAACTGAAAGGGAATGTGGGCAGGCAGAATGTAACATTTCTATGATTCTCAGAGTGCTGGTTACTGAATCACCAGCATCACTTCCTGCAGCAATCAGGTTTCCTTTGAAGGACTCTTACCCACATATTGATCAGGTTCAACCTTGCATCATTTAGGAGAGCTGATAGAATCACAGTATGTGTGTGGCTCCTTTATAAAAGTACTGTTTCTCTTCAGTGTAACCACTGGACAATATTGTGTATGCTGGTAGTGAAAGTCAAGCAGGTATAATTCATATAACCCTCTGATTGATTAGGGTTTGAAAAAGATGTTCATACTTGCCCCCTGCAAAGGGCTTCTTTCTCAGGGGCTGCAGGAAGATGCTTGTGGCTCACCAAGTCAGAGCTGCCCACCCTTCCACCATGTCCCATCCCCATCCCCAACATGCTGTCTCTTCCTTTATACCAGGGATGAGGATCGTTCAGGAGGTAGGAGAGCCACAACTGCCAGATTTCTGTCACTTTAAGAGTATTTTGTGCTGCTTATGTAGTGTAAAATGGTCTTACTGGACTGGAGAATCTGCTTGTAATGTTCACAGAAGAAAGAACCCTAACCTATGACACTTGATTTAAAGATTTCTAATAATGGCAAACTTGGGAAATACAAAGAAATGCAAACTGAAGTCTGTGCAAATATAATCTCTAGTAGTACTGGATGAAGAAAAGAGACATACACTTCCCCATTTCCAGCAATGCTGCTTTAAATAACTATATAGTAGGGGGAAATATCAGCCCAAATATCTTGCTAATCCAGTGAGTGTTTTACCAGAGTGAGCACTTCAGATCTGAGCCCCTTGTGTAGTGTGAAACAATGGGAGGAGATGCAGAGCTGCTGCTACCAGATAATTTAGCAGTGATGTCCAAGCGCTTTAGTGCAAGAAAATGCTTTACATTCATTTGTTCTAATGATGAAAGGTGGATGAATGGAATTGTGCCCTTTGTTGCTTTCATAAGAAGTGATGTATTGCCAATATTTTAAACATAGGGCTTCTACAAATGTCCCCTCCTCCAGCCATACTAAATGCTGTGCCACCAGGTTGCTGTGTTTGCAGAGAGAATGGGTGAAGGATTATTCAAAACTATCTGTTTGATTTGTAGCCATAACCAAGGAAGGAAGACTGCTGTTTAGCCTGAAAAGTAAAGGAAGAGGTGGGAAATTCAGGAGAATGGCCCCCCCCCTTGGGAATTATTATTTTTTTAAAATACACAGTGATGATTCTGAAGGCAGTATTTGTATGTGTCCTAAGAACGTGATTTTTGCAGGAGTGACTTAATAGTGTCTAGGGGATGGGTACATTTAATCAGAGACAGAGACATTTCTCTTATCCTCTGTTCAATTATTTAGTGAATTTTTAACAAGGTGTTCCCAAGTGTCCCCTCTCTAGCACCACGCTGGATACAAGATGTACCATGCATGTCCTGGATCCATCCCATTTCTGTGAACATGCATGAGGTCCTTCTCAAATGGCCTGGACTGCTTTCAAAAATACTGTCTGTATGTTGTTCTTTCCCGCTGCCCTCATTTTTATTCACTCCTTTTCTCAGTTCACTTCCCTTTTTATCTCTTCCCTGTGGTCCTTAACGTTTTCTTATGTGTCTAGATATTATCTCCCCCCCCCCCGGGTTCATTACTGTTCCAGATCAGCTATGATGTCCTGCAGCTAGCTAAGCCACGGGCTCTCAACTTGAGGGCTGCACACTAGTGTCTGACGTGTGTGATAGTGATAGGGGGAAGCTGATCAACTTTATGGCTGGATGAAAGGGGGTTCTGAATCCATGGTAGGGGGAACCTGGAACGTTTTTCTGTTGTAACATGATTACAATATGTAAATTAACGTAGCAAACTGCCCTACCAGGCGCTGGCGCAGCTGTCCCTTTGATCTGAAGCCTCTGGGCAGAGCTGGGAGCAGTGTTTACTACAGGTATTGGGGCGGAGGGCAGGTGCAGTGACACGTTCTCTAGCTTCACCTGCTGCCGCTGCCGCGGCATTTTAGCAGCTAGAAGCTGTGCTCGCCCTCGCTCCTGCGGTGTGGGAGCCCCACTGGCAGAGTGCAGGGGTAAGGGGAAGAGGCGACAGCCAAGGGCCAGCCCGAGACTGGGAGGTAGGGGGAAGAGGGTAATGAAAAAGCAGCGGGGAGGAGCAAGGCTGAATCGCGGCCTAAATCACACACAACCACCAAACTCTAATAATTTCTTCGCTTCTCCCCCTCCCAACTTTGCAGTGTCAGTTTGGGAGCACACACGTCTCGTCCCGCCCCGCCCCCGAGGTCCCAGACCTCTCCCCATAGCAGCGAGGGTCAGCAGAGGGCAGCAGGCAGCTGCCTCCCCGCTGCACAGGGCAGGCGAGGGAATTTCCGAGCTCGCAGGTGAAACGCTGCGCTCGAACCTTCCTCCGCCTCCCCGGCCCGCCCGCTGCCCTCCTGTCCCTCGTTGGCCGGAGGTGGAGCGGGGGCAGTCCCGGCGCAGGCGCCCTCCCCGCGCTGAGCGTGTGCGCGCGTCCTGCCGGAGCGGGGAGCAGGTGGGAGCCCGGCAGCCCCGCGGGGCAAGCCCCCCGGCCGGCACCTCAGGGCGCAGTGGCGGCGCAGACTCGGCGGGCAGCCGGGCGGGAGCCGGGGCTAGCAGCGCCAGTGCACGGGCGGCCGCCGCGGGACCGTTCCCCAGGAGCAGCCACAGCCGCCGCCACTACAGGTTGCAGCGCGCTCCGCCTCAGCAGCAGCAGCAGCTCCCCCTGGCCGCCCCGCGGCGCGGCTCCCGCTGCAGGAGGGGCTGCATCTCCCCCGCCCCCTTCTCTGCCGGGCGGCGCTGCAGAGGGCGGAGCTGGGAGCCGCGGAGGGCTGGACCGGGTGCTTGGCTCCCGGCGGGCGGCGCTGCTGGGTTGCTCTGGGAGGCTCCCCGGGGCTGGGCGCGGAGCTGCGGGCTCGGGGGTGTGAGCGGCCGAGTAGGGCGCCCCCAGGATGCTGCGGTTCCTGCGCAGGACCTTTGGCCGGCGGTCGATGCAGCGCTACGGGCGAGGAGCTGGACGTGGAGCCGGGCGAGGAGGCGCCTTTGGGGCAGGGGACGAGCGGGACGGGGGGCTGAGAGGAGCCGCCGCCGCGGAGGGGTTTCCCTCTTCCCCGCACCCCGGAGGAGCCGGGCACAGCGCCGGAGCCGCCGTCCACATCCCAGCGGCCGGAGACAGCAAAGCGGCGCTGCAGTGCCGGGTGCTTCTGCTGGACGGGACCGACGTCAACGTGGAGCTGCCGGTGAGCACCGCGCCGTAGCCCCGCCATGCCATGCTGGTGCCCCCGTGCAGCCCCCTGTGAGTCACACACACTTGTCTGCATGGCCACGTCTCCCTCCCCAATAGCGTGCAGCCCCTTGACACGCCCCTGCCCCCCCGCGTGCGTTCCACGCACCTGCCCTCCGGGTGACTGCACTGGCGGCCCCTGTTTGCCCCTCTCCTTTCCCCGGGGAGCCCCCCCTTCCACTCGGCACAAACCACCCGCATCTGCTTTCCCCTCCTCTGGCAGTGCGTATGGAGGAACATCGCAGCTGCCCCCTCGGGAGCTGCATCTGCTTCTCACCCCCGGGACTGCCACGATCCCTGGGCTAGGGCGCTCGGGGGGGTTGTATGTCTGGTGGGGGTGTGCTACATCGGCAAGGGGAGCCGCCATCTCCTCCTCCTCCTCTCCCCCGCGCATCTGAGCGGCCACATTGTAATGGCTTCGTGCTCATATTAATGCCGTTTGTGCCCCCCCCTCCCCGGAAAGTGATGGGGGGGGGGCAATCCGCGGTGCAAGGGGCCTGGAGATGTTTGAGGAGCTGTAGTTGCCCCCTTGGGATTTCTGCCTTTTCTGTTTCCTCCCGCCCCGGTTCAGCAAGAGGCGGTCACTGCGCCCACAGTCCGCACCTGTAGCTCTGCAGGGAAAAGCAAAGAGCCGGGCTTGGCTCTGGGGTCACGCCGCTGGCTCAGGTCCCTTGGGGTGTGTGTGGGGGTCACAGCTAGTGTTCGCAGTGCAGTGCTATTCGGGGAGGGAGCGAGTAACCTGCCCCACCCCCCCCAACTTCTTTGCGGTTGCTAGCAGGCGATAAGCCTGGCTGTCTAAAGTGCAGGAACGGCTCCGCATTAGGCCTGGTAATCTCACACACCCAGGTGCACGCTGACATTTCCGACTGAAGTTGCTGGATTGCTGTGTCAGACTGTGCCAACGTTGTACCTTGTGGCTGAGGCATAATTCTCTCTTTGTCCCGCACGGGTATCTGTCTTGCGCGGGGCGGCGGGGGGGACGACTTCTTTCTGCGGTCAATACACACGGGCAGTAGCGGCGTAGGTAACTACAACGGTCCTCGGCTTCTTGTGCAGACATTTCTCTCTTCTCAGAGCTTTACCGGGCCGCATTCTCTGCACCTCTGTGAAACATGCTGCTGAGAGATCCGCTGGGGTCTGCTGCTGCCCTGACTTTAACAGAGTTCGGCTGAAAATTGAATTCTTGACAGCCCATAGTTGGGTTGATTTGAGCTGCTACAGCTCACCCAGCTCTGGGAGTTAAGTACTATGGTATTAGTTCTGCATTTCTTATAAATTATAATACATTTTGCAAGTCCTTTTTTTTGGTTGTTTTTCGGCTGTCCCTTTTTTAAATTACAAACTCTGAAGCTTGTTCCTGGCTTCTTCTTATGCCATCAGTGAGGTTTATTTCAATTTAACTATATTTGTACGTGGTATGGCTTCAGGGGTCATTTTTAGATTACAGTAGTATTAAAAATATTTAATGGCTTGCAGGTGTAAGACTAAAGATTTAAGAGTTCCACATAAATTTCTGGGAGACATGTAATAAGTACATATTCCAGAGATCCGGATATTCTCCTTTCTCCCACACACTTTGTGCAGTTGATGTTCAGAGTTTGCAATTCTTTTGTTGAGAAGTCAGTTGTAGTACCAAAATGAGAATAAATAACCCCTTTCCAATTTACACTGCTACCTCGATATAACATGACCTGAGATAACACAGATTCGGATATAACGTGGTAAAGCAGTGCTCGGGGGGACAGGGCTGCACACTCCGGTGGATCAAAGCAAGTTCAGTATAATGCAGTTTCACCTATAACATGGTAAGATTTTTTGGCTCCCGAGGACAGTTATATCGAGGTAGAGGTGTGTTTGGTGCTCTGTGAACTAGGGTAGGAGACTATATTAATATAACTTCAACAGTATAATTAATTACAAGATGTGTAATTTCAACAGTATGAAAAAAGAACTGGTTCCAGAATATTTATTTTCATTGTAAGCTTTTGACTGTTTATTCTGTGTGCACCTACTTATGCTGTGTGCACACTTAACCAACAGAATTTGGCACCATGATGGTCTGTGCTCAAGAGAAACCCAAGAGTTGGAATAGCAGTGTTGCAGGTTAAGTTTGGGGTGCGTGGGTAGAGATATCTGGGGAAGCTTGTAGGGCATCTACCTCGCTTAAGGCAATGTTAGTAATTCCTCTCTTCCTTTCAAAGTATAATCATTTTTCAAGATAGTGGAAATCTTGGTATCTCTTAGAGGAAAGAGCAAATAATGTTCTGGGTCTGAATCACAATTTATTATAGTGCTAATTTTACTTCTGAGCAAAAATGTTTTCTAAGGAAGAATTTTAATAAGAAATCAGGTAAAATCAATATATTAAGGATATACTTAACAGAAGTTTATGTAGTAAGATCAACAAATATTTAGTTCAATGCTATATTCTATTTGAACTGACATATCATATATTGCTGGCTTATTGTTAAAGATCGTGTTTATTCAGATAACATATAGTGTTAAAACACAACTGGACATGAAACCAGATCAATTGCATGTAATCAGTAATTCTTCTGTGTCTTCTGAATAAAATGAAATAATGGCACTCTCCCTACTTCTCTCCTGTTGAAAATAAAACAAAATCTTATTGTCTCAATTTAAATATTTGTGTGGTCCAATAAAGACTGAATAGCACACAGGCTAATATTGTAATGCACAAACCAAGTAAACATAACTAGCCCATTGTTTCCAAACAAAGTATGTCATGGCTATTGTGTGTTTGTCCTCAGATGGAGTATGGGACTGTTGACAACGCTCCCCTTTGCTCAACAGGTTGTGGAGGAGGACTCTATGGGAGCTCAGAATGACTGTTAGCATCTTACCTAACTCAGCAGAAGATTATTTTAGCTGGTATCTTTACCTCTTCCACATTTTATTTCTCTTTTTCATCGAACACCCAAATTGATGATTACAAAAATTATGAAAGAGGCATTGCTCCAGTTCATGCATATTGGTAACAGGTACTGCACTGCAGTTTTCTCAGTCTTACACATACTGTGCCCCAGTCCTGCAGACACACTGCTCATATGTGCATGTGCTTAACTTTATACGAGTGTCTACAGGACTGGGGCCTGAAATGGCATAGTGGAGTAAAGGGTTTTTGGGGGGTAACATTTATAACTTTTACAGAGACTGATTGGTTTCCTTGTTTTTCTGATGGAGGAAATATGTATTGTAGGGGAAAATATAGAAGTGTAATTTTATTAGCCTGCCAAGTTAACCTTTAACTCCTAAAATTCCTCCCTTAGTACAAGTTAGATTCCCTTAAACATACACCTTGTCAGACTAGTTTCAGTGATGCTTTAAGTTTTGTATTGTGCTGGCCAGCTGTCTAAATTAGACAACTGTAGGTGCTTGGTAAGGTTGACTTCAGTAATGTTCTGTGGTAAACATTAAGCTTTTGGCATAAAATTGAGACTCTGATTGCCTACTCTCTTGTTCAAGTCCTGCTAACTTTTCACTTTCTATAATCCCTACCCCTATGGTCTCCACTTGTTCTTTCCTCACTTTTTTTCTTTCTATCTGTACAAAATATTGTCATCAAAGCCATCATTCTTTCTTGTGTGCCTGATCATATCTCCTTATCAATTTCTGCCTTGAACATCTGCCCTCTGTTCTCATTTTCTTCTGTGATCAAGCTAAGGTGCTGCTGCTTTCAAATTATTTAATAACTTGGCCTATATCTCTCTCTCCCACTCTTTCATATATATATCCTCTTCCACTCTCTTTAATCTGCTCAAGCTTTCCTCATTACTGCTCTCTTTGCCTTCTGGACTTTGCACTGCCTTCAGCTAAACAAAGTAAAAAATATATTGTTTTGAGCATTTCAGCCAATTCCTTTATTAAACTTTTTGTGTAACATTTTGAGGATTACTTACTGATACATGCTTTCCCTTTGCTTTTAAATCTTTGAGACAAAATGTGTACCTTAAAAGCATTCTTTCTAAACAGAATAATGCACTAGCTAGCTTCTTAAACCCACAACTCCTCAGGGCCCCATATTGAATCTTAGAGATGCTGTTACACTTAGATATGTTGTGAAGAAGTGAGTGGCAGTTTACAGATCTGTTGCTGTGGGATGATTGCCCACGGGATGGAGAGTGTAAAATAGTGTCATTAATTCCTGTTGACCAGATATCATATGTGCACATCTGAAATCTAGAATGTTTAATATGAATTGATGTGGGAGAAGGGAAGGAGGAACCTGTATCAGAACAGCCTTTTCCTGCTCTTGCTGTATATTATTAAGCTTCAAGAGCATATTTACCATTTTATGTGTTGTCATATTGATACAGGAGGCTATTATTTGTTTGGTCTTTGCCTTGCAACTCAGCTGTTGGTGGGGTAGAAGGCTATTTGCTCACTGCTATCAAAATAATGATTTCTTCTTCTAAGAGTCTTGCTTCAGAATTCTCATGACTTAACAAAAGAAAAGCAGCTGCAGATGATGCCATACGTTTTATATATGGACATAAGGATGGAGAATAGAAAAACAAAATATATTATTGTTGCTCTGGTAGTCTGATCCTCAAGTGGAAATGAAGATTTTTAAGGCCTGGCTTTTAAAGCTGAGTACCCATAGCTTATGTTAATTTTAGTGAAAGTTGTGGATGCTCTGAACTTCTGAAAATCGGACCTACATTTTTAATTTGCTGTATTTTCATCATAAGGCTTTTTGTGAGATGGCTACTTCTGTGCTATAAAGCTCTAGCTGTCAGTTGAGGGTAGTCTGTCATAAACGTTCCTTCACTAACAGTCACCTTGCTGTAATAAAGAAATCTCTTGGATGCCAAGAATATAATTACGGAGAAGGTGTGTTGTGTGTTATAAAATGTTATATTTAGTGATCAAATAAATGGAAAAGACAAATATAATACTTTTAAATCTATGAAATGTTTTCAAGTGGGTAGCTTTTGTTTTATTTCTGTGCCTTCCTTTTTGGTACATCTGTTTTAATGACTGTTTCAGCTACTATAGCAGTGGTTCTCAAACTTTTGTACTGCTGACCCCTTTCACATAGCAAGCCTCTGAGTGAGACCCTCCTTATAAATTAAAAACCCTTTTAAATATATTTTAACATCATTATAAATGCTGGAGGCAAAACAGGGTTTGGGTGGAGGCTGACAGCTTGTGACTCCCCCCCCCATGTAATAACCTTGCGACCACCTGAGGGGTCCCAACCCCCAGTTTGAGAACCTCTGTACTATAGAAACATTTTAGAATAGAGATAACAACAATTCCTTACTACTTTTAGTCATTCATCTTTGTGGTTCCATATCCCTTTCTTGGCTGAATAATGTCATCATAGCTGTGCTAGTGTAACAATAGAGTAAACTCTATTGTTTACATCAAATGCAAATATAAAATAACATTTTGGTGTTTCAAGAAACTCTTCGCTATTGCTGTCCTCTCTTTGGTTTATTATTTGCCAAGCAGCTAACTTGATACAATTCGTAAATAGCATTGAGGAAGAAGAGGAGTCAAAATAACACTTTTCATTCCTCTACCCTTTACATTGTTTCCCGAGCAGAACTTTTGTAAAAATAAACCCCTTCATTTGAGAAAAATATGTGGTGAAACCTACTGACATACAGTAGGACCCATTGATTCATGTTTGTCTCTGAGCTGAAGAATTTTGTATTATTATTTTTAGGACCACAGTATTATTATGTTATTAAATAACGCCTTTCTTATAAAGTAACAAGTAGAGAATTAATAAATAAACACGAATCAATAATAAACCCCATTTAAACTTGTTCACAAAAAATATGGTTTCTCTCATTATAGACGTTGCTTTTTGACAACCTGATAAAAATGAAATGCAAGAAATATTAATGTAACACTAGGCTTGCATAGTTATCCATTCAAATTGGATAATGTTTAAAGTCAGTCATGCTACTGTAACTCTGCCGTCTCGAGTATATTCATTACAATAGTCTTTAATTACTTTATTGTATTTTTCTACAACCTCAGTTATGTCTGTAGCACTTTGTATTGCTCGTACTGCTATTTGCAACAAAGCATATGAACACCATCAATTGTAAAAGTGCCCATTAAAATATACAATACTTTAAATATATTGCAGCAGCAGTATAGTAAAACAGTTATAGTGAGCAGTATTCTTTGTTGGTTTAACTACATAATGATTAATTTTTCTCTTTTGGTTAGTTGTGTAAGTCTTGCTGTTTGCTAGGTGCTTTACAGCTTGAGATGATGAGAGGGATTCTGCTGCAAGGAGTTGACAGTTGAACTAGAGAACTTATCAAGTGATGTGGGAGGAAGGGGAATAATTAGGATAATGTGCTTGAAAGATGAAGGGAAGTGCATGTTGTCTTTGGTTCTCTGATGGAGGGTGTAGATATTCAGAGGGAGGTGGGGAATGGAGACTTGTAGGTGCACTTTGTAAACAATAGGTAAACATGCAGATCTGCCCTGAAAAGTAACTGTGTAAAATGGTATTGTTTCCATGTTTGTTTTGTGTCTGATTCTGTATAACATTTGCTCACTTGACAGAATCATATTGTTTTATTAACAAGCGTGCAAACTCAACCTTTACGTTACCAGCAGCATTTGTGCAACTCTGTTCAAGACACAGGATCCTTATGAGTGATGAGAAGGAAGTTTGCAGGGCTGGCAATTAGAAAACGCATAATTTTACTTGTAAATTGAGCAGATTTGATATGGAAATAATTTCTTTTAGACAAACATAGAACCATCTCATGCCATTTCTACAGTCACTCTTCAGACCAGATTGCTGAATATGCCATTAGTGTCCAGCCTCTGGCCCTGATGCTCTTAAGTGCGGCCTTTGATGGGGTCTGTGTTAAGAAGAAAATGTGTTTGATTCTAAATTGAAAATGTCTCTCCAGTAGCTCCCCCATCTCTGGGGGAGGGGAAGTGAAGAGCAAAGCAACCTCTGAGCTGCTGCTCCTTTAAAAGGCGGGGAGCAGGCATAGAGAGAGCGAGCAGTGAGGAAGTGATGACCATTGAGGGGCATGGGGGAGGGAGGGTGAAATTTGAGAGCAAGGAAGATATTCCTGGAAATATAGGGACAGTGTAGAGAGAGAGGTGATTGGTTGCAGAGAGGCAAGTCTTTGGGGTTCTTGGGAAGGAAACATCTGTTTCTTTCTGAGGGCGAGATTGAGGAGGGTAGTATTGGGAAGAAGGCAGATATAGGTATATTTCGAAGGGATGGGGTGCTAAAAGTAGGACTTGGGAAAAGGATGTCACTCTTTCCTTCCCTCTCCAAGCCGAGCTGCTGCTCTTAAAAAAAAAAAAACCAAACAGCTTTGAACCTAAAGTTTTTGGTGCTGCATTTTAGGCTCCCAGTTCAGTTGAAGAACTTACAAAGTTTTGCGTTGTGGATGGAAAGGGCAGATTTTTCAGAAATGTTTTATAGAAAGAAATAGCAGTGTCTGTGTGGGTGGAAAGTTGGCTAGAGGGTTAGGAGTGCGACAGAAGCATAAAAAAATAACACTATAATTGGAAGCCGGGGTGGGGGAGGGGATGAGGTGGTGGGATAGGGAAGGGCGGATGCTAGAAATGGCTGAGAAATAGAGGTTTTCAAGAAAGTATGGAGAGTTAAATTTTAATCATTTTCTGTTTGAGTTTGCAGCAGGCAATCCAGGAAGAAATGAGAGTCTGAGAAAAGTGGAGAAAAAATTGGGATTGGAGAGAGAAATATGGAATTCATCAATACAGAGATGGTGATAGAAGGCAAGAGAATGTATGAGGTCACTCCAGGTAGGCTGTAGAGGGAGAAGACCAAAGAGGAGAGCAGAAAGTGTTGGGGGTCGAGGGAGGGGAGGAAGAGGAGGGTCCTCTAAAAAAGGATACATTGATGGAACAGTCAGAGAAGAGTGCCATGAGAACATGGCATCTCTGAAGCCTAGACAAGAGAATAGGTGGTATTTTACAGTGTTATAGGTGCAGAATGGTGGAGAAGTTGTGTGGGCAGGGAAAAAGAAAGGTGATTCCTTTTCAGTGAAAAGGGCAAAAGCCAGAGTTAATGGGGGCTATCTTCTCCCATGACAGCAGGAGGAGCAGGAAAGGGAAGGAGAGAGCTGAGGAAGCACTTGATGAGGACAGTGGGGTCTGGGTGGGGTTTTATAACTTGGGGAAACACTGGCTTGTTTGAAGTTAAAGAGGAAGTAGCTGGCAGGCAGCTCTTGAATGAAAGAGGTATGGGATAAACGTGGAAGCAATGGGTGGGTGATGCATATGGAGACTGAGGGTAAAAGTGAAGGGTTTGGTCCAGCAGAGTAAAAAAGACTTCCGAACTAAAAATGGATGAAGGAGACAAATGTGCAGGGAGGAAGATGGGGATTTCTTTAGGACTTGCGTTTCTGTCTCCCCCCTACTCCCTTGCACCCTGAAGCTGCGCTTCTGCGGGCAATCCTTTGCAGTGGTCATCATATGGAGGCTCCAGTTTGCTCCCTGTAATTTTATTTTCTGAGGCTCTTTTCCCTCCATGTTCTTCCCCCTCCGCAGTGCTAACAGATCCTATTTCCCTTTCTTGCTTCACAACATGGCCATGGCATTTTGACCTACTCTGGTTAATGGTGGCTTCTGTCTTGAGTGGCTGTCTCCTGCCCCTCTCCCCCAGTGACTCAACTGATTCCCCCCCCCCCCCCCACACACACATGAATTTTTCCATTTACACCCTACAAGTGGTGGCATTTAGGCTACTCTTGACTTAGGGAATTGACTAGGTCTGCTCCTGGGGGACTGTCAGGAGCACCAGAGGGTGGCTAGTTCTACTGTCTCTGCCTTAGACTTATTAGTATTTTCTTAGAAGAGCGGGCAGAGGAGACCCCTGAAAGGTTCTTGCCATTTCCTGTGGTTCCTGTCAGAACCACAGGAAATATAATATCTGTCTATTTCCTCCGCAGGCCCTTCCCAAAGGCAAAAGAATCCCTTCATTTTCACACAAAGCCCTGATGTGGATTTTCATGGCTGTGGGATGGGAAGCAGGAATCCTAAACCCCAGCAGATCCACAGTGGGCTCCAGTTCTGTGACGCAGGTCTTTGATTCTACCGTTTTGATTAAAATGTTCAGTCTCCATTATTCCAGCAGATGCTGATTCCATAGACAGCAGCTGGTTCCGTGTATTAATATGGATTGAGCACACGTTGATGAAACATCAGCTCTACATGCCCAACCAATCAAATAAATATTTCCTGGACTTTATCGCTTTTATTTTAAAACACACACTCTTCATTGATGATTACTTCATTGGTGATTACTAAAAGAACCATGTGAATCACACATTTAGACCCTGGGACAAAAATGCACACAGTCCAACTAGTGGATCCCACCCGGAGATAAAAAGTAAACATAATGCATGACATTACTAGCCTGGTCCACTAAAACAGTGAAGCCTGCAGTTTGACTAATTATGTGCACTTGTATTGCATTGCCTTGTTTGTGTTAGTGGTTGTCACTCCCTTAAGAAACAGTTTTCTGCAAAATATTTGTTTTCTCATGCAGAACTTGCAAAATTCCTTCCTTCTCTTGTATTAAAAACATGAAAAGGTAGAGCGTGGAAATAATGAAGTGCTTAAAGTGGCCATCCTCTGTTGTGTGTTTGACTTGTTTTGTTCTATGTATTATCACAAATAGCATCAGTTTAAATGTGCCCCTGGACCATTAGTTTTATTGTGAGGAGGTTGTTTCTGTATATTTATTTTTTTGTTAAAGTGCCATATCATCATTGTCATAGCAAACCCCAAAGGGATTTAGCCTCTTTGCAAATCAAACACCACCTGGATTGATCTCTAGCTGGTCTGCCTGGATGTTCAGTCTGTGTCCGTTGTTGTTCTTATCATGCCACCAAAGCTTTTAGTGGCATTCCTTAGTAAACTTGCTTAATAATTTGTCTGCCATCTTAATAATATGTCCGTACCAAGAAAAGTGCCATATATATCTACTCAATCTATAAAACAGTAAATACTATATGTATAATAATATATGACTAATGAACGTAAACATGCTCCCTCATTCATTTTGAACCACAGATATTCAGAGAGAAAATGACTTATTTTAAGATCTGGTTTAAGGAGAAAACATTACTGATTAAAAATGTTGTTGGAATATTTAGAATACACTAACAAGTTGTTTTTATATATAAAAATACTATTGGGGAAAGTATATCTGTTATTTATATACGCTTGTTCATGGTGGTGTTCTACCAAAAAAAAAAAAGGAACAATACAGTGCTGAAGAGCTTGCAGTTAGATAAATATTGTGGGCAGGCCAAGAATTCAAAAAGGCATAAGGACATATGTTAGGGGATCTCAACATTCAATTACATTATATTTGTTGGAATACTGAAAAAATCCATGGAACTAAACAATACAATAATGTTACCTTTTAAAAAATGTTCTAGTGTAACTTATCAAGGGACAAACTGGATTTCAAATGTGGCTGTGTGAAAAGAAAATGTCTCTTTGTGATCATACATAATTAGCTACATACATGTTCCCAAGTTGCTTATTTGTATTAAACGTGGACTCAGGAGGAATTAGCAATTTATCAGACTTGGTTGGAAAATACCCATTTATTTTGCTTTGCCACTGTAGCGCTGTACATGTAGACATATGCTAAGTGAGGAAGCCACTTCTCATTTGCAGCCTCAAGTCTGATGTGATGCTAATTGTACTAATTTCACTAAGTGCAGGCTGGCAGCTTGTCTGGCATTTAGTAAGTAATTTAAAATTAATTTGGCTAGACTAGAATTTTGTGGGTGTCTCACATTGCCGGACATTTGTCATTTTGAAATTGTCCATCAATATTTTTCAACGACAATCATTAGTTTGTAAATGTTGTAATTTTATCTTGGACCATTTCTACTGTGATATCAAGTAGGATAAAATCTTGATTTCCCAAAGTGTGTCTGTTTGTTTTTGTAAGTAAACATTTTTCACGTCTGTAAGCAGAGAGTAATTTATCAACACTGAACTTAACAAATCTTTTTCTTTGGGGCAGATAATTTCTACAAGAAAATAAAACAAAAAACAACTTTATATTTTTTCCATATTTACTGGTAATTACTTGGAGTCATGTGATATAACATGAAAATGAGACCTCGCGCTTTCCAGATGAAAGATTCTTTCTTATATGATAAGTGGAGTCAAAAACACAAGTATTTCATGCAATCGTAATGCTGCAGCAAAGATCTCTTCAGTAGAATGCAAATTTTTAGTATATACATTTTGCATTCAACCTACTTAGGGTATGTCTACATCTACAATTTTGCAGCGCTGGTTGTTACAGCTGTATTATGCAGCTGTATAGGGCCAGTGCTGCAGAGTGGCCACACTTACAGCAACCAGCGCTGCAAGTGGTGTTAGATTTGGCCACACTGCAGCGCTGTTGGGCGGCTTCAAGGGGGGTTCGGGGAACGCGAGTGCAAACCGCGGGGAAGCAGGTCTCCTTCCCCGGTTTGCTCCATTGTTCCCCGAATCCCCTCCGTGCAAGCAGGTCTCCTTCCCCGCGGTTTGCTCTCGCGTTCCCCGAACCCCCTCCGTGCAAGCAGATCTCCTTCCCCGCGGTGTGCTCTCGCGTTCCCCGAACCCTCTCCGTGCAAGCAGGTCTCCTTCCCCGCGGTGTGCTCTCGCGTTCCCCGAACCCTCTCCGTGCAAGCAGGTCTCCTTCCCCGCGGTGTGCTCTCGCGTTCCCCGAACCCCCCTGCAAACCACGGGGAAGGAGATCTGCTTGCACGGGGGTTCGGGGAACGCGAGAGCACACCGTGGGGAAGGAGACCTGCTTGCACGGGGGTTCGGGGAACACTGGAGCAAACCGGGGAAGGAGACCTGCTTCCTCGCGGTTTGCTCTCGCGTTCCATGAACCCCCCTGCAAACCGCGGGGAAGGAGACCTGCTTGATTACCAGAGAGGCTTCCTCAGGTATGCTGGGGTACCTGCTTATTCCACGGAGGTCAAGAAAAACGCTGGTAAGTGTCTACACTTGATTACCAGCGCTGGATCACCAGCGCTGGATCCTCTACACCCGAGACAAAACGGGAGTACGGCCAGCGCTGCAAACGGAGTTGCAGCGCTGGTGATGCCCTGCAGATGTGTATACCTCCTAAGTTGCAGCGCTGTAACCCCCTCACCAGCGCTGCAACTTTGTGATGTAGACAAGCCCTTACTGTGTAAAAGTTTTTCCTCAATAATAAATCTTGCTTGTAGACACTGAGTGAGGAATGATTCTATTATCTTTTAAATTAGGCAAATAACTGATAGAGATGAGTTTCCAATTAACCATGGGTTAATAACCCCAGGACAGGCAGCACTCCAGGCATAGTGCCTAGTGGACAATGTCCAAACAACTCATATCTGTGCCGGTATTTGTTGCTTCCACTATGTTTGCATGAATGAGGGAAATCTTGTAGTTCTGGGGAGGAGTTTTTGCTGCAGTAGACGAAGGATTTAGTTTCAGGTTTGTCTCATGGTGCGAAAGGATAGATTTTCTTCTCTCTTCACTTATCCCCCTCTCCCCGCCCCCCAAAAACCATTTAAAATATAGCAGTTTTTTGAGAAATACACTTTTTGGAAGGCATTTCTTGCTATTGGATAAAGCTACTGTGGTGGTGGTGATTATTTGGTTCAACAGCTAAAAGTCAAATCCCCAGCAGAAAAGGTAAGTATTTTACTACATTTTTTTGTCTTACTTTTTCTGCTGTCCCGCATCTCCTCCTTTTTTGCCTTTGTGTCTTACAGGCCTACACTTACCGTTGCCACCTCCTTGTAGGCAGGAAGGGTCTGTTGTTCCCTCAGACTGTGATGGGTCCTCCACTTTGCCCAGCACTCTGCCAAGTCTAGCCCTCAGCTTTGCTCCTAGCTGCCAGGTGGCTTTACACAGGCATGAGCTTTGCATTTGTGCCATGAATTCTGAGCTCAACTCCTAGTAGAGTTTTGGAGTTCTGTTCCTAACTCTTGTTGACTTGCTGTATGGCTGGGCTAGTCCTTTATTCTGTTTTTTTTCTTTGTCCTTTATAATATAGGGCCAAAACTTTAGAGGTATTGGGAATTAGTGTCTGTAAAGTGATTTGAGTTCCTTATGTAAAAGATGATGTATAAATTCTCCAAGAACTGCTTTTGTTTACTGTTGTGTACTGTGCCTTTCTAAACTTAGTATGTCTGATGACAAATGCCTGCTAAGTGAAGGAAAAGAGGCTAATTTGGGCCCTTGTGATTGACAAAACTATTGTTTCCATACCTGCATTCTTCATGAGAGTGGTTATTTTAGCCTAGAGATTAAAAAAAAAAAGACAGATTGTCACCTGACTTCTACCCATATACAGCTGATGAAGAGAAATGGATCGATGTGGCTGATTATAATGAACCATAGTTTGGAAGTTACTGCTGATATTCATGAAAGGTAACTGATAACATGGGCAGAGGCAGTGCAAGCTCTCTCACAGCACCTCCAAAGTGGCATGGCCCTGAGCTATGAGGAAGCAGAAACCATTTTTTGTGGAGGGAATGGGGCACCTCCATGTCCCTGGCCTTTTTGAGACTTTCAGTTTGTAAAGATACTAATTTTGGAGGCTGTTTTTTAATGTGGATCCCAGTCCACTGGGAGCCGGACTGAGATCAGCAGTTCATTTAATATAAGTAGGCCCTACCAAATTCACAGCCATGAAAAATGCGTCACGGACCATGAAATCTGGTCTTTTGTGTGCTTTTACCCTATACTAAATGTATTACATGGGAGTGACCAGTGTTCCTCCTATTGGGAGTCCTGACCCAAAAGGGAGTTGCAGGGGGGTGTCAAGGTTATTTGGGGGGGACATGGTATTGCCACTCTTACTTCTGTACTGCCTTGAGAGCTGGGCAGCCAGCTCTGAAGGCAGTGCCCTGCCAGCAGCAGCACAAAAGTAAAGGTGGCAGTACCATACCATGCTACACTTTTTTCTTTGCTGCTGTTGGCAGTGGCTCTGCCTTCAGAGGTAGGCTCCCGGCCAGCAGCCGCCACTCTCCAGCTGCCAAGCTCTGAAGGCAGCACTGCTATCAACAGCAGCACAGAAGTAAGGGTAGCAGTACCGCAACCCCCCCTGCAATAACCTTGTGATTCCTCCCTCCCAGCTCCTTTTTAGGTTAGGACCCCTACAATTATACAATTATAACACTGACATTGCAGATTTAAATAGCTGTAACAATGAAATTTATGATTTTTAAAATCCTATGACCGTGAAATTGACCAAAATGGACTGTGAATTTTGTGGGGCCCTACATATAAGCCATTCAGCTGCTGTCAGTGGTAGTGCTTGTTGGTCACTACTGTCCTGTTCTAGATTCAGTCTAGCTCTTGAAGCCTTGTCTACACAAGAGAGTTTGTGTGTCGTACTTATCTGCCCCTGTTCCCCCCAGTTACCATAATATTTGAATACTTCACAGTCTTGCTTGTATTTAGTCTCACAATTTCTCAGCAAAGTAGGGAATAACAGTGTTTGAAAACTCTGGAAACCGCTGGAACTTCGCATATGTTAATACTCCTACTAGTTTATATGAACTGGTATTTGCACTGGTGGGGCGTTTTTTCCATTGAACTCCCAAGTCCTGTGTAGACCAGGGGCGGGCAAACTTTTTGGCCTGAGGACTACATCGGGTTTCATAAATTGTATGGAGGGCTGTTAGGGGAAGGGGTCTTGGTCCGGCCCCACCTTCTATCTACTGCCCCCTGGGACTCCTGCCTCATCCATAAACCCCCGCTCCCTGTCCCCTGACCGCCCCCAGATCCCTGCTGCCCCATCCAACCCCTCCTCTCATTCCTGATGGCCCCCTCCCCGGGACCCCTGCCCCATCCAACCCCATGTTCCCCCTCTACCACCCTGACCCCTATCCACAGCCCCTCCCCCTGACCACCACCCCGAACTCTCCATCTCTCTGTGCAACCTTCCTGCCCCCTTACCGCACTGCCTGGAGCACCAGTGGCTGGTGGGGCTGGAGCCACTTGGCTGGAGCCAGCTATGCCGCCACTGCTGCCACCACACAGCACAGAGACCGGGTCAGGAGATCACAGCCCACCACCCAGAGCATTGCGCCAGCAGTGGAGCGAGCAAGCTGAGGCTGTAGGAGAAGGGGGACGGCCTCCCGGGACAGGAGTTTGGGGACTGGGCTGGACGTTTCTGTGTGTGGGTGTGGCCCGCGGGCTGTAGTTTGCCCACCTCTGGTATAGACACAGCCTTACTGGCAAGGCTCCAGTGTCCCAATGCCAGTCCCCTGGCAGACTGATATAGCTTGAGAGACCAATATGTAAGAAAATAACTGCTCTGCATAATATACATTTTTAGCATCTTATGATATTTTGAAGCATTCCTGAACTTAGATATGAGAAACAAATCCTCAAGTTATTTATCTCCACCTACATCTTCCTTGCCTTTTTCTTGGACTCCCTGGATCTGTCTGCTTTATTAGGAGGTAGTTTTTTGATATACTTAAAATTTTCTTTATGCTGCATAGAGCTTTATAAATCTGAGGCTATTGTGAAGCTTATGTTCTTTGTTGCTTGTTTATTTCTTGATTTTAAAAAGCCTTTATTTAAAAAGGTAGAACAGGATAAAAACATTACTGTGTTGGCACAAGTGCTGTCCAAGTATTTTGCAACATAAAATAGGCTGAAGTTAATGGGGAACAATGTAAAACTTTAGTGCTTTTAAATAGAAATAATGCTGTTTGACTGCTATAATAATAAAAAATTTGTCATCAGATGTTCTGGTTATCTTATGATCTGTGTAGTTTTATTGAGGTATGTAGGGCGCAAAGGACATTTTGAGGTTTATTTGCCTTGTGCGTATGAGTAGAAAGAGTACTTAATAAAGCATTCAGTTATTTGAACAATAATTGTTTGCTGATCCTTCTTCCTTTAGTTTAAGGATAGGGTTGTGACAAGGAAGTGAAACTTCGTTTGTTTTCCTTTAGCTATGTAAAAATGTTCTGACATTCTAAAAATGAAACTTATCCCTTTGTAGCAGAAGGAGAAATGTGTTTGGTATTGTGACTGACTGTTAGAACAAAAACCACAAAATCAATTAGTAGCACTTTCATGTCTGTGATATGGCCTGAGAAACTGAGAAAATAAATAGGAAGACTGAGTTTCACAAAGGAGAATATATGAATGAGAAACTCACCTACTAAACAGTATAGCTACATAGATTCATAGATTCTAGGGTCAGAAGGGACCAATGTGATCATCTAGTCCGACCCCCTGCACAAAGCAGGCCACAGAACCCTACCCATCCACTTCTATAACAAACCGCTAACCTATGCCTGAGTTATTGAGGAGTGAACAAGTTCTGGAACAGCCTTCCAAGGGGAGTAGTGGGGGCAAAAGACATATCTGGCTTTAAGACTAAGCTTGATAAGTTTATGGAAGGGATGGTATGATGGGAGAGCCTAATTTTGGCAATTGATCTTTGATTATCGCCAGATAACTATGCCCAGTGGTTGGTGATGGGATGTTAGTCTTCAAATTGTGGTTTGAAGACCTCAAGCTGCATAGAATCCACCAGCAAGTGACCCATGCCCCACGCTGCAGGGGAAGGCGAAAAACCTCCAGGGCCTCTGCCAATCTGCCCTGGAGGAAAATTCCTTCCCGACCCCAAATATGGCTATCAGCTAAACCCTGAGCATGTGGGCAAGACTCACCAGCCAGCACTCAGGAAAGAATTCTCTGCAGTAACTCAGATCCCATCCCATCTAACATCCCATCACCAACCACTGGGCATACTTATCTGGCGATAATCAAAGATCAATTGCCAAAATTAGGCTCTCCCATCATACCATCCCTTCCATAAACTTATCAAGCTTAATCTTAAAGCCAGATATGTCTTTTGCCCCCACTACTCCCCTTGGAAGGCTGTTCCAGAACTTCACTCCTCTAATGGTTAGAAACCTTCGTCTAATTTCAAGCCTAAACTTCCTAGTGTCCAGTTTATACCCATTTGTTCTTGTATCTACATTGGTACTAAGCTTAAATAATTCCTCTCCCTACCTAATATTAATCCCTCTGATATATTTATAAAGAGCAAGCATATCCCCCCTCAGCCTTCTTTTGGATAGACTAAACAAGCCAAGCTCTTTGAGTCTCCTTTCATATGACAGGTTTTCCGTTCCTCGGATCGTCCTAGTAGCCTGTCTCTGAACCTGTTCCAGTTTGAATTCATCCTTCTTAAACATGGGAGACCAGAACTGCACACAGTATTCCAGGTGGGGTCTCATCAGCGCCTTATATAACGGTACTAACACCTCCTTATCTTTGCTGGAAATACCTCGCCTGATGCATCCTAAAATCGCATTAGCTTTTTTAACGGCCATATCACATTGGCGGCTCATAGTCGTCCTACGATCTACCAATACCCCAAGGTCCTTTTCCTCCTCTGTTGCTTCCAGCTGATGCGTCCCCAATCTATATCTAAAGTTCTTATTATTAATCCCTAAGTGCATGACCTTGCACTTTTCACTATTAAATTTCATCCTATTACTATTACTCTAGTTTACTAGGTCGTCCAGATCTTCCTGTATGATATCTCGGTCCTTCTCCGTGTTAGCAATACCCCCCAGCTTTGTGTCATCCGCAAACTTTATTAGCACATTTCCGCTTTTTGTGCCAAGGTCAGTAATAAAAAGGTTAAATAAGATTGGTCCCAGAACCGATCCTTGAGGAACTCCACTAGTAACCTCCTTCCAACCTGACAGTTCACCCTTCAGTACGACCCGTTGTAGTCTCTCCTTTAACCAGTTCCTTATCCACCTTTCAATTCTCATATTGATCCCCATCTTTTCCAATTTGACTAATAATTCCGCATGTGGAACCGTGTCAAATGCCTTACTGAAATCGAGGTGAATTAGGTCTACCGTATTTCCTTTGTCTAAATAGTCTGTCACCTTCTCAAAGAAGGAGATCAGGTTGGTTTGATACGGTCTACCTTTAGTAAAACCATGTTGTACTTTGTCCCAATTACCATTGACCTCAATGTCCTTAACTGCTTTCTCCTTCAAAATTTTTTCCAAGACCTTACATACTACAGATGTCAAACTAACAGGCCTATAGTTATTCGGATCACTCTTTCTCCCTTTCTTAAAGATAGGAACTACGTTAGCAATTCTCCAGTCTTACGGTACAATCCCTGAGTTTACTGATTCATTAAAAATTCTCGCTAATGGGCTTGCAATTTCATGCGCCAGTTCCTTTAATATTCTTGGATAAAGATTGTCTGGGCCCTCCGATTTTGTCCCATTAAGCTGTTCAAGTATGGCTTCTACCTCAGATGTGGTGATATCCGCCTCCATATCGTCATTTCCGTTTGTCATCCTTCCATTACCCCTAAGCTCCCCATTAGCCTTATTAAAGACTGAGGCAAAGTACTTATTTAGATATTGGGCCATGCCATTTAGATATTGGGCCATGCATACATCTCTCAGAAGTTTGTATTGTACTGACAGTATCTTACTATTGTTTCTACAAGTGCAGAATTATTTTCTGTAAACCCCATACTTCCTGTGAAATCTTTCTAGTAAATATACATTTTGTCTCTTTTTAAATTTGGTCAGACACTTGAGCATTGAGCAATGTAGCTCCTGGTAATCCAGCTCCATGTCGGAACATGTTTACACTAGCACTTTAAAGCACTCAGACGTGCTGTGCTGGGGGGGGGGGTGGATGGTGTGATTTTTCACCCCCCTGAGCCAGCAAGTTAGAGCGCTATAAAATGTCAATGTAGACAAGCCCTCAGAGATTGAGGCTATGTCTATACTTAAAACAATGTAGCGGGACAGCTATGACAGCACTTCAGTGAAGATGCTCCTTACAGTGCTGAGGGATTCTCCCGTCATTGTAGTTAATCCACCTCCATGAAAGCCGTTAGTTAGGTGAACAGAAGAATCCTTCCATCAGTTTAGCGCTGTTTACACTGGAGGTTAGTTTAGCATACATATATGTCACAGGGCTGTGGATTTTTCACACCGCTGAGAGAGGAAGCTGTGCTGATGTACGTTTTCAGGGTAGATCAGCAGTTTCCTTAGTGCTGCATGAGCCTGTTCAGTGGCTTCAGAAAAGCAAACAACTAAGGTGTGCACTAGTAATTTACATCAGTATAGCTACATCTCTCCGGGGTGTGAAAAATCTATGGCAACCTAACTCCCAGTGTCGACTACACTAGGTTGATGGAAGACTTCTTCAGTTGATCTAGCTACTACCTCTTGGGGAGGTGGATTACAGGAGGACATGGTTAAACTAGTTGTACTGGAGCACCTGTTTGAACATTGCCCATCCCACTTGAGGATATGGTTGGTGGGCAAAAAGCCAGAGGACCTGCAGGGTAGCTGGGCAATGAGTTTGCGGACAGCTGGTCGGGGTGGAACGGAGGAGTCCCAAAAGAATAAGCCCACCACGGTGCAGAGAGAGAGTCACCCTGGGACACCCCCCACCAGGGGGAATGTGGAGAACCCCCCTGCCCCAAGAAGAACAGCCGGCACCAGGACCAACCGACCGGCTTGAGGGGACCAACAGAACGTGAATTGTTATTACTGTGGACAGAGGCTCCACATACGGACACAGTGCCCCGAGCTCAAGGACAGACTAAGCAAATTAACCCCCCACAGAGTTAACTGGGTAGGGACCCAGCCGGAAGAGGGGCAGGCTTCCCGGGCAGGAGGAGCTACCTACACTGACAGGAGAACCCTGCCCATGGGTACAGGCATCATCTACACTGAAGTGCTGCAATGGCGCAGCTGCCACTAGCACAGCTGTGCTGCTGTAGTGTTCTAAGTGTGGACAAGCCCTAAGAGAATATATGTGGCAAGGAAGCTAAGGTACTCATGGCTGTCATTCAGTAGTACATAGGTAGTACATAGTTAATGCTGTTTTAGCTGTTGAATAATTCCATATCAGTCATAATGTATTCACCAGAGAGAATGCGCTACCTTAGTTCTAGCCTATTCAAGGAAATAATCACTATTTCTTCCCAGACATAGAGATCCACAGGACACCATGAGTCAGTCTGCACAAGCAGAGCAAGCTTTAGTGGATTTCTGTCCAACTCTATTAGAAAGAGAAGAATGAAGGCCGGTTCAATTTCCCACATGGGGAAATGAACATTCCAATGAATGGGAAAAGCCAAGAGGTTTTATTCTTTCTTGAGCAAGGTCTGGTGATAGTAACTTTCTGGAAGATTTTTTTCCATTGGAGCAGGAACTCCTTGCTTTAAAAAAATTAATTAAAAATAAAACTAAGAGAAAGTGGGGGTCAAGGCAAATTCTGTCCCCTTCTTTTCAACAATCAGGTATGACTGCTGTTCCTCAGAGAATATTTCAGCAGATTTGGAACACCCTTGCAAAGTCAGGAGACAGAATAGGCAGCTCATAAGGGGTACTAAGCTAGACTGAGCTTGTCTGTACCCAGAGTGCAGCAGCAGAAGTTTCAGTAGCCAAATATTCAGTAATCCAAGAAGAGGAGACTTCTTCTCAAGTGAGCAGGAATTGTAAGCCTCACTGAAGTGTAATTTTTGAGGCGCGAGCTGCTGTGCTATAGTTGCTTTCTTCCATTTCACTGGGCCCATTGTAGCATAATGCAATGTCATTAAGAAACTGTTTCTTGTTAACTATGCCATTGGTAAAGTGACTTTTCTGTGAAAAGCAATTGTAAACAATGCTGAGGTTCCTTGTTACTAAGTGTCAATTTTGTATTAAATTTGTTCTGTTTGTTAGAAAAATCTATTTACTTGTGAACTGCACTGTAAATTCACAGTGCAATCTGAAAGTCAAGCTGGGCATTTGCCTTCTCATATACCATTACTAATAAAGCTAGTAAAGTTCTCATTTGCACCTCTGAAAACCCACTTTATTCAAAATATGACTTCAGCAACACCTGTGCAATTCTATTGCCTTCAGTTAGAATTGTACAGATCTAGCTGATTTAGAGTTTAATTAATGATTCTGTTGATACACAAGGAATAGAATCTCGCTGTCACTCCTGGCTGTATTGACTTTGCAAGACTTAGCAGTTGTAAGGAGCAGTAAGAACTTTAGTCACTGAGGTCAGCAGATTGTTTTGCATGTGTATTCAGAAACTTGATTTACTGAGTAAGTGGATGCCTTATTTTAGTCACTCTTCTGATTAGAACTGCACTGTAAATCTATTTGAACTGATGTTTTTTTTACCAGAGCCTCTGATTCCTTGAGATTTATAGTAAGAGCCTTGGCCTTCAGCATAGTGACTAGACAGTGTCTGTGGCTGAGGCCTTGGAAAGCAGACCATCAGGCAAAACAGAAGTTTTTGGCAGAATTTACAAAGGGAAGTTATTTGTAGAGAGGCTGGAGGAAGGTACTTTCAGATGTCTCTGAGGGTACGTCTACACTAAAGGATAAATTCGAATTAGCTTAAACCGATTTTATAAAACATATTATAAAGTCGATTGTGCGCGTCCACACTAGGCACATTAATTCGGTGGTGTGTGTCCATGGTCCGAGGCTAGCATTGATTTCTGGAGCAGTGCACTGTGGGTAGCTACTGTAAAAGAATGAGGCCAATAACGTCGATTTGCACCCACACTAACCCTAAATCGATACAGTAATATCGATTTTAGCATTACTCCTCTCGTTTTGTAGGAGTACAGAAATCGATTTAAAGAGCCCTTTAAATCGCTATAAAGAGCAGTGTAGTGTGGACGGGTACAGCGTTAAATTGATTTAACGCTGTTAAAATCGTTTAACAGCATAGTGTGGACCAGGCCTGAGAGGAAGGATAGTCTTGTGGATAAGGTAGTGGACAGGGTAGCAGAAAATTTAGATTAAATTCATAGCAGTATCTTGTGTGATCTTGGGCAAGTCACTTAATCTCCTTTGCTCCAATCTGCTTGTGACCCTAGGCACCCCTGTATTCATACCCGATACACTACTGCAATAATATTTGTACAAAATATAGCTTGTGAGGTATCGTATGAAAAGCTAATAACGTTGGTTAGTAATATAATTTTTAAAATGCATGTTTTAATCTTACATGTAAAGTTGCAAATTCCCTCTGTATAATGTTACTGGAACATGTTTAAGAGGACAGTCTAGCCTAGGTAAAGGTGATAAACAGGTCTGTCCTAGACACAGGAATGTGGGTTTACCTCTATTTACATATTAGCAGTAAACAAAGCTATCAGGCTAAACCAGCAGGGTTTATCTTGAGCCTGAACTTGAGAGATAAAGAATTAACATGGCTCCTGCACCCCAGAGAGAGACAGTAGACTAAATCTACGGGAGGCCATCCTGACTTGTAGGACAAAGACAGTCCCTTTGGGGATATAAAGAGCAGACAGACACGACACACTATCTTAATTTTTCACTTTCAAATGACAAAGAAATCAAGTGATTTGATCTCAGTGGTAGGTCCTGGCAAGGCCAGCCAGTAAAAAAGCCAGAAGGCAGACTGGAGGTGAGAGAAACCATTTTGAACAAAGACTGTATTTTGCTCGATTAAGTTTTATATGTGTGTTTTCACTTTTATTTGCTTGTAAACCTATTTGTCTTTTACTTGCTGTGATGCACTCTGTCTTTAGTGTAGTAGCAAAACATAATATCTTCTGTGAATGCCCAATGGTAAGGGTAGTGCGTTCCAGAGAAACATCTCTGAGGAGCTTGGAGGCTGGAATTCGTTGATTGTTATCTGCTAGGCAAGGTGTGGGCTGGGAGAGCCTTGAGGAGTTTGCTAGAGGCCAAGACAGGTGGTTGTGGCAGGGAGCTATGGATACAGTCTAATCTCCAGCAAAGCTCACTCTTGCTGAGGCAGAGAGGTAACTCAGTGACTTACAGCTCACAGCATCCCTAACAGTGATTTGTTCAGGATAAACTAATATAATATTTTTGAGGTACCGTTCAGGTATCTTCATGGTGCCCTTTATACTGGTTCCTGAATAGATACCTGGGAAAAGTGTGTGCGTTCATTCAAGCTGAATTAAAGGGAATTTAAACCAGCCAATAGAGGACAATATTTTCTTTAGCCTTAAAACCAGTTATGATGTAAAGACGGAAGTTAAAACAGAGAATCTGCAACGAAAGTGGCAGAGTTCATAATTCACAGCAAGGTTATGGCTCCATTTCTGCCATATATTCTCTCCAGTGGAAAGCTGTCAAATAGGGGGCCTTGGACAAATTTTTCTATTTGCTGAAATATGAACATCTACTTTAGCTGTAGCTCATGAAAGCTCATGCTGAAATAAATTTGTTAGTCTCTAAGATGCCACAAGTACTCCTGTTCTTTTTGCAGATACACACTAACACGGCTGCTACTCTGAAACCTTCCTTTGCGAGAGTGGCTATTAGGAATTTCCATTTCCATTTATTTTTATCCAGTCTCCATTATGGTTGTGAGAATTCATTTAATAAAAATTAATTGGATTCTTGATGTTATCTTTCAGTATAGATTCTCACAGACTTTTAAGACCGGAAGGGACCATCATTCAGTGTGACCTGGAGATTGCTGGCCACAGAACCTCACCCATCCACTCTCGTAGTAGGCCCATAATGCCCGAATATGGATGTTGGTTCCTGGGAGGCAGAGTGGTCTGATACTAGCATATGTTGGTGAGAGTAGTGAGAGAGAGTTAAGATGTGAAGTAGGAGTCAGTTAATGAATCAAATAGACATTGCCTCCTGTTGATGGTTTTAAATATCAGTACTCACATTAAATTTCTTGTATGAAGAGGAACCCAGCAAAATGGATGGATTTGCATACAAACTGGTTCTGAATTGGGGATTCATTGGCTTCTTTTTTTATTTTTTATTTTTTTAAAGACCTGAAGGGACTGTGAGATCAGATGGTATGCATAACTCAGGCCTTAAAACCACACCCACTACCTTCTGCGTCTTTGAGCTTGTCTTCTAGAAAGATATCCAGTGTTGATTTAAAGACTTCAAGTGGTGATGCCACCAAGTCCCTCAGCAAATTGTTTCAGCAGTTAATTACTCTCACTATTAAAAAAACTGTGCCTAGTCTGGGTTTTAGTTTCAGTTTCCAAATATTAAATCTCATTATGCTTTTATCTGCAAGATTAGAGCTCTCAGCTATCAGAATTTTCTTCTCTGTGTATGTATTAGTAGACTATGATCAAGTCATCTCTTAACCTTCTCTTTGGTAATCTAAATAGATGAATTTCTTTAGTCTTTTACTATAAGGCATGTTTTCTAGCCCTTGAATAATTCTTGTATCTCTTCTCTGAAACCTTTCCAATTTTCTACATCCTTTTTGAAGTATGGACACAGCTGGACACAGTATTCCAGTAGTGGTTTCACTAATATTGCATACAGAGGAAGTGCCACTTCCCTACTCCTACTTCGATATTCCCTTGCTTATTCATCCAAAGATCACCTTTGCTCTCTTGGCTTACTGGGAGCTCACGTTCAGCTGGTAACCTGTCATTACCGCTCAGTCCTATTCAGAATTGCTGCATTTCAGGATCCTATCTCACAACTAGTAAGTGTGACCTACTGTTTTTGTTCTTAGATGCATAATCTTGTCTTTTGCTAAATTAAACCTTTTATTCAAATAAGCCCACCTTACCAAGCAATCCAAGTTGGCCTGTATAACTGACTTGTACACTTTTACCACTCCAACAATTTTTGTATCCTCTGCAAACTTTAATAGCAGTGATTTTTATACTTTCTTCCACATGATTTATAGATACTGATTAGCAGTGGTCCAAGAACAGATCCCTTCAGGACTTTACTGGAAATGCCCCCATAAATAACTGTAACCTGTTAACCAGTTTTTAATCCACTTAATATGAGCTACAGTGATGATTGTATAGTGCTAACTTTTTATCAGAATGTCATGCAGGACTAACTCAAATGCCTTACAGAAGCCTAAGTATATTATGTAGAATCATAGGAATGTAGGGCTGCAAGTACCCTGAAGATGTCATCTAGTCTTTTCCCCCCATGCTGAGGCAGGACTGAGTATACTTAGATCATCCCTGATTTATCTCATTTGTCATTAAGTTTATCAGGAAAAACTTGTATTCTTATGAACAACTGTATACAGTTTGTTAAACGAGTCCTACTTTCCATATAACTATTATTAATTGGTGTAAAGTATGCTACCATGCTTTCACTATGTACTGACTGTGTCCCACCGCCCTATGTCATAAATCTGGTTGGTTCCCCTGGTAGGAGTTCACCAGACTGCTGTGAGGGGAATTGTGCCGCTGGATCCCTGGGTGTCTCAACAGAGTCTAGTATCAGAGGGTAGCCGTGTTAGTCTGGATCTGTAAAAGCAGCAAAGAATCCTGTGGCACCTTATAGACTAACAGACGTTTTGGAGCATGAGCTTTCGTGGGTGAATACCCACTTCCTCAGATGCATGTAATGGAAAAATCCAGGGGCAGGTATATATATGTGTGCTAGCAAGCAAGCTAGAGATAACGAGGTCAGTTCAATCAGGGAGGATGAGGCCCTGTTCTAGCAGTTGAGGTGTGAAAACCAAGAGAGGAGAAACTGGTTCTGTAATTGGCAAGCCATTCACAGTCTTTGTTCAATCCTGAGCTGATGGTGTCAAATTTGCAGATGAACTGAAGCTCAGCAGTTTCTCTTTGAAGTCTGGTCCTGAAGTTTTTTTGCTGCAGGATGGCCACCTTAAGGTCTGCTATAGTGTGGCCAGGGAGGTTGAAGTGCTCTCCTACAGGTTTTTGTATATTGCCATTCCTAATGTCTGATTTGTGTCCATTTATCCTTTTCCGTAGAGACTGTCCAGTTTGGCCGATGTACATAGCAGAGGGGCATTGCTGGCATATGATGGCGTATATTACATTGGTGGATGTGCAGGTGAATGAACCAGTGATGGTGTGGCTGATCTGGTTAGGTCCTGTGATGGTGTCGCTGGTGTAGATATGTGGGCAGAGTTGGCATCGAGGTTTGTTGCATGGATTGATTCCTGAGCTAGAGTTATTATGGTGTGGTGTGCAGTTACTGATGAGAATATGTTTCAGGTTGGCAGGTTGTCTGTGGGCAAGGATTGGCCTGCCACCCAAGGCCTGTGAAAGTGTGGGATCATTGTCCAGGATGGGTTGTAGATCCTTGATGATGCGTTGGAGGGGTTTTAGCTGGGGGCTGTATGTGATGGCCAGTGGAGTCCTGTTGGTTTCTCTCTTGGGTTTGTCTTGCAGTAGGAGGCTTCTGGGTACACGTCTGGCTCTGTTGATCTGTTTCCTTATTTCCTCATGCGGGTATTGTAGTTTTGAGAATGCTTGGTGGAGATTTTGTAGGTGTTGGTCTCTGTCTGAGGGGTTAGAGCAGATGCGGTTGTACCTCAGTGCTTGGCTGTAGACAATGGATCGTGTGATGTGCCCGGGATGGAAGCTGGAGGCATGAAGGTAGGCATAGCGGTCGGTGGGTTTTCGATATAGGGTGGTGTTAATGTGACCATCACTTATTTGCACCGTGGTGTCAAGAAAGTGGACCTCCCGTGTAGATTGGTCCAGGCTGAGGTTGATGGTGGGGTGGAAGCTGTTGAAATCATGGTGGAATTTTTCCAGAGTCTCCTTTCCATGGGTCCAGATGATGAAGATGTCATCAATGTAGCGTAGACATTGGCACTCTCACTGAAGGACTGTCTGGATATATGGACTCTCTACTCAGAGCCTATGCCACCAGCACTCCCAGCTATCTCCGCGACACCACTGATTTCCTGAGGAAACTACAATGCATTGGTGACCTCCCAGAAAACACCATCCTAGCCACCATGGATGTAGAGGCTCTCTGCACAAACATCCCACACACAGATGGAATACAAGCTGTCAGGAACACCATCCCTGATGATGCCACAGCACAACTGGCTGCTGAGCTCTGTGCCTTTATACTTACACACAACTATTTCAAATTTGATGACAATATATATCTCCAGATCAGTGGCACTGCTATGGGCACCCGCATGGCCCCACAATATGCCAATATCTTCATGGCCGACCTGGAACAACGCTTCCTCAGCTCTCGTCCACTCACACCCCTTCTTTATCTACGCTACATTGATGACATCTTCATCATCTGGACCCATGGAAAGGAGACTCTGGAAAAATTCCACCATGATTTCAACAGCTTCCACCCCACCATCAACCTCAGCCTGGACCAATCTACATGGGAGGTCCACTTTCTTGACACCACGGTGCAAATAAGTGATGGTCACATTAACACCACCCTATATCGAAAACCCACCAACCGCTATGCCTACCTTCATGCCTCCAGCTTCCATCCCGGGCACATCACACGATCCATTGTCTACAGCCAAGCACTGAGGTACAACCGCATCTGCTCTAACCCCTCAGACAGAGACCAACACCTACAAAATCTCCACCAAGCATTCTCAAAACTACAATACCCGCATGAGGAAATAAGGAAACAGATCAACAAAGCCAGACGTGTACCCAGAAGCCTCCTACTGCAAGACAAACCCAAGAGAGAAACCAACAGGACTCCACTGGCCATCACATACAGCCCCCAGCTAAAACCCCTCCAACGCATCATCAAGGATCTACAACCCATCCTGGACAATGATCCCACACTTTCACAGGCCTTGGGTGGCAGGCCAATCCTTGCCCACAGACAACCTGCCAACCTGAAACATATTCTCACCAGTAACTGCACACCACACCATAATAACTCTAGCTCAGGAACCAATCCATGCAACAAACCTCGATGCCAACTCTGCCCACATATCTACACCAGCGACACCATCACAGGACCTAACCAGATCAGCCACACCATCACTGGTTCATTCACCTGCACATCCACCAATGTAATATACACCATCATATGCCAGCAATGCCCCTCTGCTATGTACATCGGCCAAACTGGACAGTCTCTACGGAAAAGGATAAATGGACACAAATCAGACATTAGGAATGGCAATATACAAAAACCTGTAGGAGAGCACTTCAACCTCCCTGGCCACACTATAGCAGACCTTAAGGTGGCCATCCTGCAGCAAAAGAACTTCAGGACCAGACTTCAAAGAGAAACTGCTGAGCTTCAGTTCATCTGCAAATTTGACACCATCAGCTCAGGATTGAACAAAGACTGTGAATGGCTTGCCAATTACAGAACCAGTTTCTCCTCTCTTGGTTTTCACACCTCAACTGCTAGAACAGGGCCTCATCCTCCCTGATTGAACTGACCTCGTTATCTCTAGCTTGCTTGCTAGCACACATATATATACCTGCCCCTGGATTTTTCCATTACATGCATCTGAGGAAGTGGGTATTCACCCACGAAAGCTCATGCTCCAAAACGTCTGTTAGTCTATAAGGTGCCACAGGATTCTTTGCTGCTTCAACAGAGTCTAGGCGCTGCCCCAGTCTTTTTAGGTCCATATGCACACTATCTGGATACAGATTGAACTGGCACCTGTTCCTGAGAGCTTAGACCAGGTGGCCTCCTGCTCAGCACTCTGGAACCACTGTTGACTCCTCAGAATTCCCTGTAGCTTATACATGCCGTCTTCCAGAACGCCACCAAAAGGTGTGAGCCTTCTAATTTACCTCTGTGATAGGTGTAGTATATAACACACAGACACTGGGCACAGAATCCTAACACATTATTGCACTTTATTTAATCATATGAGAAATACACAGATCTATACAAAAACAATAAATCCTACACACGTTTTTCTGCCTCAGTTTCCTCCCCATTTAAGGGCATTCTTTGGGCTGGGGTCAGAGCTCTTTGGGGTTCAGGAACCTTCCACTGCTGCTGCATGACTTCTCTTCAGAAATGTGGAGCCTGTCTTTCTAAGTCAGCTTACTTTTTCTGTTCATGGCCAGTCCATCCCCATCTTTCTTCCTGTCCAAACTTCCTATATGTCTCACTGTAAATCTTTCTCCTACAAATCCTTTTATAACCTTTTGCTTTGGTCAGCTGCCTCTTTTTCCTGGTTCGGTAACTTTCCACTCCAGTTCCCTTCTTCTCCCTTCAGGCTGGAGGAGGAAGTATCTTCTCACAACTAGAGTAAAGCCACTGTCCTAAGATAACAAAGAGTCCTGTGGCACCTTATAGACCAGGGGTCAGCAACCTTTCAGAAGTGATGTGCCGAATCTTCATTTATTCACTCTAATTTAAGATTTCACGTGCCGGTAATACGTTTTAACATTTTTAGAAGGTCTCTTTCTACAAGTCTGTAATATGTAACTAAACTATTGTTGTATGTAAAGTAAATAAGGCTTTTAAAATGTTTAAGAAGCTTCATTTAAAATTAAATTAAAATGCAGAGCCCCCCGGACTGGTGGCCAGGATCTGGGCAGTGGGAATGCCAGTGAAAATCAGCTATGATGCCGCCTTCAGCACCCATGCCATAGGTTGCCTACCCCTGTTATAGACTAACAGAAGTATTGGAGCATAAGCTTTCGTGGGTGAATACCCAGTTTGTCAGATGCATCACCCACAAAAGCTTATGCTCCAATAAATCTGTTAGTCTATACAGTGCCGCAGGACTCCTTTGTTGCTTTTTGCAGATCCAGACTAACACGGCTACCCCTCTGATACTTGTCTTGAGATACTTTACCTTGAATAGGTTTCAGAATGGTAGCCGTGTTAGTCTGTCCTTGTGGCACATTAGGGACTAACACATTTGTTTGGGCATAAGCTTTCGTGGGCTAAAACCCAGTTCATCAGAAGCATGGCGTGAAAAATACAGTAAGCAGTGTATATATATTACACCACACGAAAAGATAGTAGTTGCCTTACTAAGTGGGGGGTCAGTGGTAACAACGCCAATTCAGTTAGGGTGCATGTGGCCTATTCTCAACAGTTGACAAGAAGGGGTGAAAATCAAGAGAGGGAAAAGTACTTCTGTAGTGCTAATCAGGCCAATGCAATCAAGGTGGATGTCATGCATTTCCAACAGTTGACAAGAAGGTGGGAGTGTCGACAGGGGAAATTACTTTTTGTAGTGACCCATCCACTCCTAGTCTTTATTCAGGCCTAATTTGATGGTGTCCAGTTTGCAAATTAATTCCAGTTCTGCAGTTTCTCGTTGAATTCTGTTTTTGAAGTTTTTTTGTTGAAGAATTGACACTTTTAAGTCTGTTATCGAGTGTCCAGGGAGACTGAAGTGCTCTCCTACTGGTTTTTAAATGTTACAATTCTTGATGTCTGATTTATGTCCATTTATTCTTTTGCATAGAGACTGTTTGGTTTGGCCAATGTACGTGGAAGAGGGGCATTGCTGGCACTTGATAGTATATATCCCATTGGTAGATGGGCAGGTGAACGAGTCCCTGTTGGTGTGGCTGATGTGGTTAGGTCCTATGATAGTGGCCCTTGAATAGATATGCAGACAGAGTTGGCAACAGAGTTTGTTGCAGGGATTGGTTCCTGGGTTAGTGTTTTTGTTGTGTGGTGTGTAGTTGCTGGTGAGTATTTTCTTCAAGTTGGGGGCTGTCTGTGAGAGTGAGGGATCGTCCTTCAGGATAGGTTTTAGATCCTTGATGAGGCACTGGAGAGGTTTCAGTTGGGGGCTGTAGGTGATGGCTAGTGGTGTTCTGTTTCTTTGTTGGGCCTGTCCTGTAGTAGGTGATTTCTGGGTACGCTTCTGGCTCTCTCAATCTGTTTCTTCACTTCACCAGGTAGGTACTGTAGTTCTAAGAAGGGAGGGATAGCTCAGTGGTTTGAGCATTGTCCTGCTAATTCCAGGGTTGTGAGTTCAATCCTTGAGGGGGCCACTTAGGGATCTGGGGCAAAATCAGTACTTGGTCCTGCTAGTGAAGGCACGGGGCTGGACTCAGTGACCTTTTGGGGTCCTTTCCAGTTCTATGAGATAAGTATATCTCAAATATTAAATTTAAACTTGATAGAGATCCTGTCGGTGTTTGTCTGTGTCTGAGGGATTGGAGCAAATGCAGTTGTATCTTAGAGCTTGGCTGTAGACAATGGATGATATGATGTCTTAATGAAAGTTGGAGGCATAAGTAAGTATAGTGGTCAATACGGTTCCAGTATAGGGTGGTTACAGAGAGCTTCTGCATCCATAGTGGCTAAGATGGTGTTTTCTGGAAGATCCCCAATGGATTGTAGTTTCCTCAGGAAGTCAGTTGTGTCTTGAAGACTCTTACGTTATAATAAAAAAGACTGACAAAGAAGGTGCTGTACTCGTCATGAATAGGTCAGAATATGAATGAGAGGCTGCTAGGCAACTCCCTGATACTACATTCTATAGGCCATTACCCTCTGATTTCACTGAGGGCTACCAAAACAAAGTACACCATCTGCTCAAGAAACTCCCCTAGAGCCCTGACCAGGGGTATTCTATCTGCTACTCAAGATCCATAAACCTGGGAATCCTGGATGCCCCATCATCTCAGGCATTGGCACCCTGACAGCAGGATTGTCTGGCTATGTGGATTCTTTCTTAAGGACCTACGCTACTAGCACTCCCAGCTATCTTCGAGACACCCTTAACTTCCTGAGGAAGTCACTACAAAAAGTAATTTTCCTTCTGCTGATACTCGCACCCTCTTGTCAACTGTTGGAAATGGGCGGGGACGTCCACCTTGATTGCATTAGCCTTCTTAGCACTACAAAAGAACTTTTCCCTCTCTTGATATTCACTCCTTCTTATCAACTGTTGAGAATAGGCCACTTCCATCTTAATTGAATTGGCCTCATTAGCACTGACCCCCCACTTGGTAAGGCAATATTTATACTGCTTACTGTATTTTTCACTCCATTCAGCTGATAAACTGGGTTTTAGCCCATGAAAGCTTATGCCTAAATAAATTTGTTAGTCTCTAAGGTGCCACGAGAACTCCTTGTTGTTTTTACCTTGAGTAGAGGGGTCATTGAGTGCTAATGATCCACTGCTGTCCCTTCTGGTAGAGATGTGACACCGCCCTGCCAGCTCATGGTGGGTACACACAGAAAGAGGTATTCATGATACAGCAATTTTCATAGTAACAGCATCTTAATTTTGTAACGTCAGGTTTCATAAGTTGTACAGAGAGATCCCCCAGATTATCAGATCCTTGTCTCTAGTTTCACGGAGTTTGATAAATAATCAAAACAGGATGGGTCTTATGCAGATAGAAGTAATGAAACAGGTATTGAAATTAGAAAAATTCTGGCAACTTTACAAAGAGCAAACTTGTTCTATTCCAAACGGGGGCCCACTAATAGTTTCAAGATTGGGGAAGGAGTTAGGAGGATCATTTCAGGCTGCAAAATTACATGTGGTTGGTGGTTTTTCCCTCTAACCTACCCATGAGTTAAATGAAGGTAGCTAATCTTGTTGAGGGGAGACTTATAAAAGATGAAATTGCAGTTCAGAATAAAGGCTAGACTTCTGTACTCTCACAGGAATCTAGCAAATTGGAATGTTTTAAGTCTAATCATAACCTTTAATTTGAAACTGTTCTTTGCTGATATTCCCAAAACTTGGCTCCTAATTGTTATAGATGTGGTCGTTACTAATGGTGAGCAAAAGGAAAATACAGTTTTAGAAATCAGCATTTCTAACTCTCTAGTTAATAATTCTACTTTAACTTCTCACTTGGAAATCAGACTATGGCTATATTATTTGGAAAATTCTACTGGGAACCTAACTTTATGAGATTTAAAGGTTAGAGTCCTACAGTTCCAGAAAGAGATATTAATAAAACACATGATCCAAACTATTGTGTTAAAGAGCTGCTAATGGTGAGATGTAGTAAATATATATAAAGCCTGTTTCTGCATTTAATAGTTGATGAAAACTGGAGTACAAACCCCTGATCCATTGAAAACAAAAATGAACAGCTCTGAATCATATTGAAGACTGAGGGTATGGCAGCGCTTTGAAGTGTGAGTGTAGTCAGCGCTGCATGTAAACCGGATCCCTTACGGGTGTAGCGTGCAGCGCTGGGAGCGCTGCTGTCCTGGTTACACTGACGCTTTACAGCGCTTTATCTTGCAGCGCTCAGGGGTGTTTTTTCCCACCTCAGTTGCAGCGCTGTAAAGTGTGAGTGTAGCCAAGGCCTCATAAAAAAATAATATCCATTTAGGCTATTTCCTAAAATCCATAAATTACACTTAATCTACTAGAAAGACAAATTATAACTGGGTGTCTTTTTTAAGCTTTTGAGTAAATATATAGATTTATTTACTGAACCACTACATTGGTCCAAAACTTTGATCTCATAATATCCTTAAGACTGATATCACAGTACTGTAGATAACATACCACTATTAAGCCAATGAATGAGGACTTCTAGTGATGAAATATCTTTCCAAGGCCAACCCTTCCTAGTGGTTAATTTTACAGCTTTTAGATCTAATATTGCAGTCAGATTATGTTCATTGTATGCTGTATTAAAAGGTTGCTGTGAGAAATTTGTGTTTGGGGGTGTCCATCTGATGTACAGCAGAACCATCTTTGCAGTTTTTGCACACTTGTGAGTGCCTCATCTGCAGCCTGGCCAGTAGCCCATCTCTCTGGAACTACTTTTAGCATTTCAAGTCTTTGAGCAGCTTCAGACAGTCAAGAGTCTTTAAAATACAGCAGCATCTATAAAATTATCCCCTCTTCAGCCTCACCTCCCTGAAAATAGACTGTCTGTATGTGCCTGAAGGGCAATGTTCAGTGATCAACAGGTGCAATACTTTGCAAGCCATGGTGGTTATAAATTGGAATCTTTATAACAGTGGAAGGGAGAGATTCCCAGAGATCTCCAGTGGGACAGCTCTTGCGTCAGTGTCTGAAAATATGTAAAATTGTGGTATCGTGCGTGGAAAAGCCATACTGGGTAACAGTTGAACTTTCTACAAATTTGTTATAACTTGCTTCTCCTTCTGAGACATGTAAAGCTGGACTAAGGGAGCCTAAGACGTGAAAAGTAATAGTAGTAAAATCATCAGGATCTCTTCAGAGATGTTTTTGAATTTGGCATATACAGCATATCTATTGGGATAGTAAGTATAGAGGTTTTATTGACATACATTTGGGATGCTCTGGATAATTAGCTGATGATTTCTCTAGTCACGAGCTATATAGGACTTCCCAAAATTATGCCAAAACTCACCACACCATTATGTATTCTGATATCCAGTCATACTGTTTCACAAAAGCAATTAAAATGGAAACTGTATGTGAAATTGATCAGTTTGGCAACTTGTTTGAATTAGGGACAATTGTTCAGGGAAAATGAAAGATGGGACCTTACACAGGAAGTGATGAAAGTGGCCTAAAAGTTTATGGGAGAGAAAGCAAAGATCTGGAGCGTGAGGGTGTTGTGATCATGCAGTTGATCTTATTGTCCAATTTGGTTAGTGTCTCATTTTCCCTTTTGGCTATGTGGCTCAGCCTTCTGGTTGAATCAGCCCCCATCACCACAGCTTTCTAAGCAGGCCCAGAATGCAGACTTCTGCCTTTTATTGTACGACTTCACCCCTCTTCTTTCCCAGTTCCTCTGCAGGCTTCCTGCTTAATCACTTTCACTTTGGTACTCCTGCCCTGACCTAGTTTCCTCCTTGGCAGACATGTTAGATCCTACTGTCTCCCTCATCTCGTTCAGACTGAGGAAGGCATTGCTTTCTTCTCCCAGCATGCTTCGTTGTCAGCAGTCCCAGAATTCTTCTGTTTTTGTCAGAGGCCATGTCACAGGAGTGAGCTGAACTCTGATATTCTGAAAGGTGGAAACTCACCCTATGGCATATGTCTTGTGGCTAAGGCATTAGATTGGTTCCCCGGAGAACTTGGTTCAATTCCTGCCCCTGTCACAGACTTCTTGTGCAATCTTGGGCGGATAGCTTTATCTCTGTGCCTCCATTCCTCTTTGTAAAATGAACATGATAAATACTTGGTTTCTTGCTTGTTCTGCGTTGCCTGTTTGGATTGTAAACTTTTTGAAGGAGGGACTTCCATCTTACTATGTGTATATGCTCAGTGCATAAGACTACAGGGGCTGATCTCAGTAGGACTATAGGGCCCTGATCTCAGTTGGGCCCTCTGGGCGCTATTGGAATGCACATCATAAGAAACTTTGGAATTGAAAAAAAGAGAGTAGGAGTCAGAGTACTGGCCCAGATGGAATACTTCATATCCTGCACACTCCCCACAGCCCCACTATGCTGAACAATGGAATCTTGATTAAATCTGTGCATGTCTCAAGCTCATGACCTGCTCAAGTGCTCTGTACTCTGCCTCCTGGCTAGTGGGGGATTGGGAAATTCAGTTTTATTTTCTTTGCACCTGCCTAGTTTCATGCAGAGCCCTATTATTTGGACTTTGGTACCAGAATTTCACCTTACATAAATATTGGAAGTTATTTAAGTATACGGCAGCTTACAGTGCAAAGTTTATTCTCAGACTAAAGTGATGGTGTTTATAATATTACAAGACAATTTGTGATTGCTTGGTTAGTTGTAATAACACATTTTTACATGGTTTTCTCATAAAAGAACACCAATAAATGGGCAGTAAGCACAAATTAGAAGCCTAGATTTAAAACATTCACTTTTATATGCAAGACTGGCCATAAAGGACTTGGTAGAATATAGAGTTGAAACACGAGCAAAGCTGTCAGGTGGTACCATATATTACACCAAATGCAGAATGTATTAAAGGATTATATTATATCGAGGTAGAGGTGTACCTTAATTTAACGCTGTAGTTGGGAGCCAAAAAATCTTACTACATTATAGGTGAAACCGCATTATATTGAACTTGCTTTGATCCACCAGAGTGCACAGCCCCACCCCCCTGGAGCACTGCTTTACCGCGTTATATCTGAATTTGTGTTATATTGGGTCGTGTTATTTTGAGGTAGAGGTATAGTAACTTTAATTTGTTAGACACTTATTGAAAGATAGGCTTTCTCTCTGAGTATCCAAATCCCTCAATAAAAATTGTTTTGACATACAGTTTCTCTTAGTACCTGCCCAGAGGTTAACTTCCTGAGGAGGGAAATCTGAGGTTAATCTGACAAGTTTGTTTGATTTATAAGATTTAGAAAATGTAGTGGTTTTCTTTTTACACTTTTAAAAATTGTTCTAATGGTTTTCTTGCCTACCAATTATATAAAATTTGATGTAAAAACTAATTCTCAGTGAGAACTTGTTAGTTTAGAGAACAGGTTTTACTAATTTGGAGAGAGAAAATATCTTTTTAATAGAGGTTGTCTGTGTATGTAAATTTCCCTGAGAAATTTGGTGAACTTTTATGTGTTGTGCGTCACTTAAATCAAGATGACATTCATTGCATCCTTCAGGATATAAACTGATGACATTACATTTTTAATAGCTAGAGAATAGCACTTGAGGCCTCTGCTTGCGCCTGTAGCTAGATATATCCCATGCTTTGGTAAATGTGGTTTTAGACTGTACCAGCTTGTTCAAAACTTTTGATGTAGTTCTTTGGGTCCTCTCTACCCTACTATATGGTGTCCTAACATATACCCTAGAACGGGGTGGCCAGCCTGAGCCTGGGAAGGAGCCAGAATTTACCAATGTACATTGCCGTAGAACCACAGTAATATATCAACAGGCCCCCATCAACTCCCCCTCCCCTCCCCGCTCCCAGCACCTCCCGTCCACCAGCAACCCCACTGATCAGCGTCTCTTCCTTCCTTCCCGCACCTCCCAATTAGCTATTTCATGGAGTGCAGAAGGCTTGGGGAGGGACGGGGAGGGGTGAGGGCACTGCAGGCTCAGGGGAGGGGGCGGGAATTGGTGGAGTGAGGGCGGGGCCTCTGGCAGAGCCAGGGATTGAGCAATAAGCATCCCTCGGCACACTGGAAAATTGGTGCCTGTAGCTCCAGCCTTGAACTTGGTGCCTATACAAGGAGCCGCATGTGGCTCTGGAGCCATAGGTTTGCCAGTCTTGCCCTTGAAGATAGTGATGTAAAAGGCTGATCTAGGCCTTGTCTACACACAAACTAGTACAGGTTTAGTTAAACTGGTTACCTAAACACAGAAGTTGCATTGGTTAACTTGTAGTGCAAGCTGAATTTAAATAAACCAGGTTTAAATTGATATGCGTGTCCACACTTTTTGGTTTGATATCACATCTTCAGTTAAACTGGTGCAACCATGTGTATGGACTAGGCTCAGTTAAACTGGTGCATACCCATTGTGGTATACTGAGGACTGTGATGGAATTGCAAGCTATCACATTAAGAGTGTGTGGGTGAAGGGTGGGTAATTGCAGCGGGGGCGGGAAGGGATTACAGTAGGATAGAATTACTTTACTGGAGTTAATTTTTTCCCTTAGAACATGTGACTTATTTCAGTTATTGTATTTTAAGTAATTTTAAAATATAGTACCACTCTGAAAAATGAAGATATTTTTTGTTTTAAATTGTGTGATGCATATTTCACCTATAGCTGTAGTAAATGCACTGACAAAAGCCCACAAGTAAGCACAAAAAAGGTGACCTTAACAGGGAGCTAGATTTTTTTTGGGGGTGGGGGGAAGGGAAATGGAAAATTACAGTAGGATCCTATGGAGCAACAAGGGAAATCAGCGGAGGAATCTGCATAATATTTTAGCTGTCTGTATGCAAATACAAGGAGTCTGGGGAATAAACAGGAGGAACTGGAAGTATTGGTACATAAGTGAAATGATGACGTATTTGGAATTACAGAGACTTGTGATAAATCTCATGACTGGAATATTGGTATAGTGGGGTATAGCTTGTTCAGAAAGGACAGGCAGGGAAAAAATCAAAGGATGTGTTGCATTATACATAAAAAAAAAAATAATAATATAGTCGTTCTGAGGTCCGGAGAGAGATGAGAGACGAGCTGAATGTCTGTGGGTAAAAATAAAAGGGGTAAAAAAAAAATAGGGCTAACATGTTGGTAAGTGTCTACTATAGACCACCAAATGGGGAAGTGGATGAAGCGTTTCAAGAACAAATTACTGAAATATCCAAAACACAAGACCTGGGTAGTAACTACCCAGACTTTTGTTGGAAAAGTAATACGGCAAAACAAAATTTCCAGTTGGTGCTTGGAATATACTGGGGATAATTTTTTATTTCAGAACAAACCAGCGTGGGGGGGCGCCATTTTAGACTTGATTCTGACCAGCAAGGAGGAATTGGTTATGATTCTGAAGGCAACGTGGTTAAAAGTGATTTATGAAATGAGAGATTTCATGAGTCTAACAAAAGGAAGGGATGAGAGCAGCAGAATAAAGAAAAATGGACTTCAAAATGCAGACTTTAACAGACTTAGCAAAGGAAGGAAATCTAAGGAAGAAAGCTATTCGGGAGATGTGGCAGTTTCTCAAGGAGAAACAAGTGCCACCAGCAAGACTGTGTTACAGGTCAGAGATGAAGTTTCAGATTCCTGAAGAAGTTTTGCCTTTGCCTTGTGACAGAACAGAGGACTGAATAGCATTCCTGTACTTTAGAAGCTGGCCAATGACTGGAAAAAGTGAGAGCCACTGAATTGGAATGAGACACACATCTGCTGGATTCTTCTTCTGCCAAAAATATTAAAGCACTTCAAAAATTCCTGAGTGCTCTTTGCTTAGGTAAAAAAAATCAAACGTCACTTTTGACCAGTTAACATATGAGAGTCTTGACTGCATGCTCAATCATATTAGCGATGTGTGACATTTATGGTTAGTTTGCAAAAGGTTGAACTAGTTTCAAAATGGCGATGACACAGAAAAGGCTTCCCAAAGTTCATGGGTGCACTATTAACAAATGCAGCTGCATCACTGGTTTCAAAAACTATTCAGATTTTGAGTAGAAACTTTGCAGAAATTGCATGAGCACTTTTGTTTGCATTACAGAAATCAAGTAATCCATCAGTCCACACCATCTTTCAAAGAGTTCTTTACCATTACAAGGAAATATTTGTACATTTTCTTTCACTCTCCATCTGCTAAGAATGTCAGTAATTCAGAAGATATTTATATAACCAGTAAAGGATATGACAGAAGTTGACAGCTGAACTGGAGGAGGAACAGATTGAGATCACAGAGGTAAATTCTTGAAAAGTAACAGGGAGTCAAACTGAGGAATTACATACCAATGGGCAGACTACCAAATATAAACCTTGTAAGTGTTTATATACGGATGCAAACACCTTCAGAGCAAAACTAGAATTGATTCACCAATGAAAGAGGATCTTGACATAAATAGAAATGTATGGGATATTGTAATTTCTATCTATAAGCTATAGAGGAATGATCAATCATCTTATTGTGCTGGGAGAGTAGCACTATACCTAAAAGATTCCATGAAATCTAATGAGATAAGGTTTCCAATTGCAGAGATCTGTGCCGCTGTCTCTGTATAGATAGCGTTCACAAATCATAAGAATACAAACATACTAATTGGCTTATATACCCATGGTGTCCTGATCAGGAAAAGGTATTGAGTGCACAAAAGTGGAGGGGAAACCAAAGACGCAATTAAGTCTAATAAAATAGTAACTATGCAACTTCCAGCTGCCTGCATATAAATGATCAAATATCACACTGAGACAAGTTATGGAGAATAACTTTTCAGTGCCCTAAAATGGAACAGCATTTCTAAAAACACACAAGAGCAGAGGGTATTCTTGAACTTTTTAGGTAACTCAAGATGATCCACTAAAGAACAATGGTCACAGTATAGTTAAATTCTAGCATCTTCAGGGAGGGGTTGTACTAGAAGATAATACTGTAAAAGTATATTAAAGAACAGGAATTTTTTTTTTAAAGGATGCTAGTCAGAAAGACTTATGAAGTCAAGAAAAAAATTAAAATCTTTAGATTTTTTCATGAAGGCATACACTGCATACCCTGAGTCTCATGATATGTTCATCTCTAAACAAACCTGAACAGTATCTGTATCTCTAGACCAAAAAATCAGTGAGGGATAAAGGGGGAGGAAGAGAATCTCAAGCCCCAAACACAATCTCACCCTTTCTCTGTTGTGGTAGGAAAAATCTTTTCATCGTATCATTGCTTTGTGTACCCTCTCTCCAACCCCATTACCCAAGCTCCAATCCCTTACCTGGAACAAATGTCACCATAGTCCACAAATTGCCCGACACTTGTGCAGTTAAAACTGAGTCCTGGACAAATGGGCCTTCGTATTCTTCGCTAACCCATAAGTGATTCTTTATCTAAGGAGAAGCCACATCATAGGCATTCATTGTGGGAGCTGGAAAGAGTTTGGATGTGGGTTATCATTCTATTTGCATAAAGACCCTTTTTGTAAACCAGTTTTTAGTTCCCTTGTTAGTCTGAATACGCCATGTAAGGTGTAATACTTTCCTTTAGTGTTTGTTTGAATTATCTGAAGTGGGTTACCTTGGGTTTCACTATAAAGTTTCTAGCAGGAACAAGTGTCATAGGAAGGGTGAGGAGGCCTTTTCCTCAGATGGAGACACTGCAGTATCCATGAGTAAGATTCCTCCAAAATCCTGCTTTTTTCAAATGAATGACTGTCTGCTTCCATGGACATGAGTGTGGTGTAGTGGATAGAGCACTCAACTGGGACTCAGACACTTGGATTCTATACTTAAGTCTGTCACTTTCCTGATGAGTGACCTTGAACAGATCAGTTCACCTCAGTTTCTCATCTGTAAAATGGGGATAATGTTACTGACTTTCCGCTGTAAAGCACTTTGAGATCTAATGACAAAAAGTGCTATGTAAGAGCTAAATATCATTTTAAATAATTCTTTCAAATTCATGAAGTCCCTCCTCTAAAAAGGAGGAAGTGCTTGAAGAAGTTGTTGAGCACAACTAAACCACGCTGAGTGTCTAGCCTCTGTGTATGGGTGTGCAGGAGAAGGAGAGAGCTGTGTAGCAAAGATGCAAGTACTGCAGGGGGAGTGCATGAAAGAAAAGTCTGCTGTAGACATATGCCTAATAGGGTAAAATGCAATACCTCTCCTAATATGCTACATAATTTAGTAGTTGCCAGAAGAAGATAGGAAGTTTTATTATATCATAAAAACCAAGCTAAAAATTCTACCACATTTTGGAAGATGGTGGGTTTTGGTAGATAAACTCTGGTTGAGGGACCCCCATTTTAATGATGAAGCCTACATAGAACGTTTTGGCTAGGGCTTCAATGAATCACCCCAACCATTTTTTTAAATCTATTTCCACCTTAGCTGATGGAATGAGGAAACTTCTTTTTGATTTACACTGTGGCCTTTAGTAACACACAGTGAAGTCTAGTTGTTTATTTTAGCTCAATGTCAGAAAAAAGCTTCAGAGGAAGATTTTCTCTCTGCTGAAGTTTTTCAGGAGAATCTTGGTTGGTGGTCTCCAGTCTGGTTTAAACTACTTGCTGACAGACTAGATAGATTTTGGCTTGCTGGAAGTCTAGTATCATAGTTTTTTGTTTTGTTTTTTTAAAAGGGATAGAAAGTATCTTGCTTCATATAGACTTTTAGTCTGCAAGATGTGGCAGGGAAAATTTATTAGTTTTTTCACTATCTGAACTTTAAACAGGGCTTTAGGGGCTAATTCACTACCCGAAGAGCCAGAGTGGATTTGATGTAAATCAAATTGATTTAAATCACTAGTCAGGAAGAATCAATTTTAATAATTTTCTACATAAAAGTGCATTCTTGTCAGTTGTTATAGTCTTAATACATATTCTTCACAACTCAGAGATAGATGCAGGTTTCATTTTTAGAAGGTATACACTATACATTTTTAGTGATTTATTTTGAAAACTTTACAGATTAGTTTTACCACTATATCAGAAAATGAATGATTGTTTCGTTATTTCATTTATCAAAGGTAATTGAAGCAGATATTTATGAAGTCATTGGGAGGAGAACTATTTCCAGTTCAACAGGTTAATCATTAATATTTGGAGGATTTTCTTGTCATTCTGTATTAGGAGCAGAAGATCACCAGACAGACATTTAAATTGTTCTATTTAACTAAAACAATAACACTATGTATTCTGGATTTTTTCTTCAACAGCAAACATATAATATTTTAACAAAACAAGCATATGAATTTTTGAATTTAGTTAAACATTCAAGTTTTTTTCAAATCAGGTTTGTTTTTGTTAAAATTGTTTTTAACTAAAATAGTTACGTGTGTGTGTGTGTATATATAAAATAAAAAATAGACTGTCAGCCAGGTCAACATGACAAACTTAAAATATTGGCTTCTGCAGCTAACTCAGTCGTCTTCACCTTCGTTTTCCTGTTTGTTCATAATCTGGAAAAGAAAAAAACAAGCTTTTCTGCTTTTTCAGGTCCCAAACGATTTCTCAGTTTGGAATTAATTAGTCCAAAGGAAGAAAAAAATTCTTTCTACACCGAAAGAAGAAGCTACTGCTGTTAAAAGTGAAATTATCACTTCAAGAGTCTCTGAATCCAAGTGCTTAAGTGACTTCTTCCAGTTCACTGGTGTGACTTTCTTTAAAACATTATCAGCAAACATATATATATTTCTTGAATGGTTCACCGTTAGCTCTGAAGTTTATTATAGTTGGCATTATGGAGGGATGATTGCTGGATGTCCATGTCATAGCCAACTCCTCTTCTTCAGCAGTTAAAGTTTGACCCACGTGCTGGGTATTGAGAATATCTGCAAGAAAATGAGCTGGAGGTTGTGCTTGTCCCATTCGTTTTTTAATGCTTGTAATTCCACTCTGTCATTGCCTATTTTCCTTTTTAAGATCTCACTCAGTTCCTTCCAAATATCAACAGCATCAGCAATAAAACAGCTATTTCCCTGCATTTTGTTCAAGGCTACAGAAATAGGCTTCAGGTGCTCAGCATGTGTTCAACATTTCTCTTAAGCCCAATGTTGAGAACTTTGGCTGTGACAGTGCCATCTATATTTTTCACGATTTTGTTCACAAACTTCATCAGATTAGGCCAGTGCTTGATATAGTGCTCAAAACAGTCCATTACTGAGTTCCATCGTCTTGTGGGCGAGTTAGCTTGGTTCCTCCAAGTTTTTTCAGAGCAGCTGCTGTAAAGTGGTTGTTATGGAAGTATTTTGCAATTTCATCAACATTAGCCTTTATTTCTGGAACACTGAAGTCTTTGGCTAGGAGGTGCATCAAATGAGCACTGCAACCGTCTGTTATTAGCTTGGGACTCTCTTCATTCTCTCCTAAATTTTTTCTCATCTTGGTTACATTTGCAGCATTGTCTGTGACCAAGCTGCGTACTAGACATTTGAATTTTTTTTCACAATTTGTTATAGCTTTTACTGCTGCTTCTTGTAAGTATTCTGCTGTGTATATATTTCCCGATGTAACAATTGTTTCTGTAAGTAATACATTACCTTCTTTTACTCATAGACTCATAGGTCAGAAGGGACCAATATGATCATCTAGTCTGACCTCCTGCACAAGGCAGGCCACAGAACCCTACCCATCCACTTTTATAACAACCCCTAACCCCGGACTGAGTTATTGAAATCCTCAAAATTGGTTTGAAGACCTCAAGCTGCACAGAATCCACCAGCAAGCGACCCATGCCCCACGCTGCAGGAGAAGGCGAAAAACCTCCAGGGCCCCTGCCAATCCGCCCTGGAGGAAAATTCCTTCCCGACCCCAAATATGGCGATCAGCTAAACCCTGAGCATGTGAGCAAGACTCACCAGCCAGCATCCAAGAAGGAATTCTCTGCAGTAACTCAGTTCCCATCCCATCCAACATCTCCCCGCAGACCATTGAGCAGACTTATCTGGTGATAATCCAAGATCAGTTGCCCAAATTAAACTATCCTATCATAACATCCCCTCCATATACTTATCAAGCTTAGTCTTAAAGCCAGATAAGTCTTTTGCCCCCACTACTTCCCTCGGAAGGCTATTCCAGAACTTCACTCCCCTAATGGTTAGAAACCTTCGTCTAATTTCAAGTCTAAACTTCCTAATATCCAGTTTGTACCCATTCGTCCTCGTGCCTACATTAGTACTAAACTTAAATAATTCCTCTCCCTCCCTAACGTTAACCCCCCTGATATATTTATATAGAACAAGCATATCCCCCCGCAGCCTTCTTTTGGCCAGGCTAAACAAGCCAAGCTCTTTGAGTCTCCTTTCATAAGGCAGGTTTTCCATTCCTCGGATCATCCTAGTAGCCCGTCTCTGGACCTGTTCCAGTTTGAATTCATCCTTCTTGAACATGGGACACCAGAACTGCACACAATATTCCAGATGGGGTCTCACCAGCGCCTTATATAACGGTACTAACACCTCCTTATCCTTGCTGGAAATACCTCGCCTGATGCATCCTAAAATCGCATTTGCTTTTTAAACAGCCGGATCACATTGGCGGCTCATAGTCATCCTGCTATCAACCAATACCCCAAGGTCCTTCTCCTCCTCTGTCGCTTCCAACTGATGCGTCCCCAACGTATATCTAAAATTCTTATTATTAATCCCTAAGTGCATGACCTTGCACTTTTCACTATTGTATTTCATCCTATTACTATTACTCCAGTTTACAAGGTGGTCCAGATCTTCCTGAATAGTATCCCTGTCCTTCTCCGTGTTAGCAATACCCCCCAGGTTTGTGTCATCCGCAAACTTTATTAGCGCATTCTTGCTCTTTGTGCCAAGGTCAGTAATAAAAAGATTAAATAAGATCGGTCCCAAAACCGATCCTTGAGGGACTCCACTAGTAACCTCCTTCCAGCCTGACAGTTCACCCTTCAATACGACCCGCTGGAGTCTCCCCTTTAACCAGTTCCTTATCCACCTTACAACTTTCATATTCATCCCCATCTTTTCCAATTTAACTAACAGTTCCCCATGTGGAACCGTGTCAAACGCCTTACTGAAATCGAGGTAAATTAGATCTACCGCATTTCCTTTATCTAAGTAATCCGTCACCTTCTCAAAGAAGGAGATCAGATTGGTTTGGCACGATCTACCTTTAGTAAATCCATGTTGCAGTTCGTCCCAATTACCATTGACCTCTATGTCCTTAACTACTTTCTCCCTTAAAATTTTTTCCAAGACCTTACATACTACAGACGTCAAGCTAACAGGCCTATAATTACCCGGATCACTTTTATTCCCTTTCTTAAAAATAGGAACTACGTTAGCAATTCTCCAGTTGTACGGCACAACCCCCGAGTTTATCGATTGCTTAAAAATTCTCGCTAACGGGCTCGCAATTTCACGTGCCAGTTCCTTTAATATCCTCGGATGGAGATTGTCCGGGCCCTCAGATTTTGTCCCATTAAGCTGTTCAAGTTTGGCCTCTACCTCAGTTGCGGTAATATCCACCTCCATATCCACATTTCCGTTTATCATCCCTCCATCATCGCTAAACTCCTCACTAGTCTTATTAAAAACTGAGGCAAAGTACTTATTTAGATATTGGGCCATGCCTAGGTTATCCTTAACCTCCATTCCATCCTCAGTGTATAGCGGCCCCACTTCTTCTTTCTTTGTTTTCTTCTTATTTATGTGGCTGTAGAACCTTTTACTATTGGTTTTGATTCCCTTTGCAAGGTCCAGTTCAATGCGGCTTTTAGCCTTCCTCACTTTATCCCTACATGTTCTGACGTCACCAAGGTAGCTTCCCTTGCTAATCCCGCCTTTCTTCCACTCCCTGTAAGCTTTCTGCTTTTTCCTGATCCCCTCTCTGAGTTGCTTGCTCATCCAGCTTGGCCTACAACTCCTGCCCATGGTTTTTTTCCCCTTTCTTGGGATGCAGGCTTTCGACAATTTCCGCAGCTGCAACTTAAAGTAATTCCAGGCCTCCTCTGCATTTAAATCCACAAGTTCCTCCGTCCAATCCACTTCCCTAACTAATTTCCTTAACTCTTTAAAGTTAGCCCTCGAGAAGTCGAAAACCCTAATCCCAGATCTACATTTGTTTATCCTTCCATCTAGTTGAACTGAATCAGCTCATGATCACTCGAACCAAGGTTGTCCCCTACCACCATTTCTTCTACGAGGTCCTCACTGCTCACCAAAACCAAATCTAAAAAGGCATCCCCTCTCGTAGGTACTTCAACTACTTGATGAAGAAATCCATCCGCTATCACATCCAGAAAAATCTGCCCCCTATTATTCTTGCAAGCACTCGTCCTCCAGTCTATATCCGGGAAGTTGAAGTCTCCCATAATCACACATTTCCCCTTTGTGTTTACTTCATCAAAGACATTAGAGAGGTCTCTATCCATCTCCAAATCAGATCCCGGTGGTTTAAAGCACACCCCAAGCACTATCTCAGGGGAAGCTCTAGTTGCTTTTTTACCCAGTGTGATTTTTGCCCAGACAGACTGTCTTATCCATTCCATCACTTCTTATTTCATTACAGTTAATCTCATCATGATGTACAAGGCTACTCCACCACCTTTGCCTTTCTTCCTGTCTTTTCTAAACAGCACATAGCCTTCAATACCTGTACTCCAGTCATGAGTACTATTCCACCAGGTTTCTGTTATCCCTATAATATCCGGTTTCACTTCCTGCACCAGTAACTCCAGTTCCTCCATCTTGTTACCTAGGCTCCTCGCATTAGTGTACAGACATTTTAATTTTTGGCGTTTGGTGTCAGTGACATTCTTTCCCCCGTCATGCACAAACCTTCTACCACCAGCATCACCCGTTAATCTGGTTCCTACTCCACTATTCCTTCTTGTATCAATTCTTTGGTCCGCAAGGGTATCCCCTCTCACTTTGTTTACTTCCCTCTGCAGGTTATATTCCGGCGTGGAGATCTCCTGAACATCTCCCAACCATCTCCCCCAACTTCCTAGTTTAAAGCTCTCTTGATGAGATCGGCGAGCCTCCATCCTAGAATTCTATTTCCCTCCTTACTTAGATGAAGTCCATCCTGAGTGAACAGTTGTCTATCCGTAAACGCTTCCCAATGACCGTACATCCCAAAGCCCTCCTTATAACACCAATGCCTGAGCCATCTGTTGATCGCCATAATTCTGTCACTCCTTCGTCGCCCTGCTCTAGGAACCGGCAGAATCCCACTGAAGATCACCTGAGCCTCGATTTCTTTGAGTGTCTTCCCCAGTCTGGCATAGTCATCCTTGATACAGTCCAGCGAGTAACTAGCCGTATCATTCGTTCCCACATGAAGGACAATCAACGGATTCTTTCCCGCTCCCGCTAGGATCCTATTCAGCCTCAGGTCCACATCCTGTATCTTAGCCCCTGGCAGACAGCACACCCTTCTGTTCTCCTGATCAGGTCTAGTTACAGGCCTGTCTATTCTTCTCAGTAAAGAGTCTCCAATCACGTAGACTTGCCTTTTCCTGGCGACAGTGTGATTCTCCGGTCTATCCCCCACACCCGCTGGCCGCAAGTCCTCTCGATTTGTATTCGCCCTTACAATCCTCCTAGGGCTCATACTTGGTGTCGCCTCCATTGACTCCTCCCCTCCTTCTGTAGGACTAGCTGCTCATCTCTTTTTCCTTGCCCTCTCTCCTTCAGCAGCCTGCTGTGCTCCATCTTCATTTTCCAACTCAGCAAACCTGTTCCTGAGTTCTGTTTCTCCATCGCTGGCCCGTCTTTTCCTCTGCCTGGTTCTCCTAGTCACAAGCTTCCACCGTCCACTTTCCTCACCCAGCAGCCCCTCCTCAGAGTTCTTTGGTCCTGCTTCTATCCGCTCGTCTGAGCTTATCCCGTGTGCCTCATCATGTCTGTGTTCCATCATCTGCTCAAACCCCCTTCTAAACTCAGCCAGAGTTTCCACCTGCATCTCCAGTCCTCTTATCTTTTCTTCCAGCAGCTCTATCAGGCGGCACTTCATGCAGACAAAACTCCTTTCAGGTGCCCCCTCCAGGACCATGTACATGCCACAGCTACCGCATCCGGTCATCTTCAGTGTGTCTCTACCTGCTGCCTCTGCCTCAATCATACCCTTCCAACTCTGTGCCTGGCAACCCACGCCTCACACCGCACCACAGGCCACCAACAAGCACTGGGCTGCTGGCAGATTGCTGCCCCTTCCCTTGTCTGATCTGCCTTGGTCTCCCATGGAAACTCCCACTGAAACTCCCCTGTTAGCAGCTCTGTTGGCTGGCTCCTGCGCTGCTGCAGCTGTCTGTGCCGCTGCCTGAGTGCCTGGCTCCTTATATAGGACCCCTAATTAGGTAAGCCCCGCCCCCAACTCAGGGCTCAGCCTCGCTCCCAGCACACGGCCCCTAGCAGCCTGCACACACACTCACTCACACACAAACTCCACAATACAATCCACAAACTACAAAAACCTGCTCCTCCAACAGAACTCCCACTGAAACTCCCCTGTTAGCAGCTCTGTCACACAAGCACATAAAACAGGATCATTGTGGACATTGCTTCACCCATCAAGACTCAGGTTAACTATTTCACTCTCTAGACCTTTTGCACACTGATCAATTTCTCTTTCATACATTTTATTCAGAAATTTACCTGTGACGTTTGCTCTGTTGGGTGGATTGTATCCTGGTTTTAATGACTGAACCATGTTAATAAAGTGTGGGTTTTCAATCATACGGAAAGGAGAGCTTGCTGTATAAACAAATCGGGCAATTTTTTTCATCAATTACCTCTTTTTGTAATGTGCTGGTTCTTATCACAAACTTATCTATGGTTGTTTCTGGATGATGGAGATTTTTTTTTTATTTATTTTTGCTACAGGTGATATACTGTGGCCATGTGACACACATGATGTGTCTGAAACACTATCATTGGCAGATAACTCTGAAACTATAGAAAATGATGGTGATCTTGAAGATGGATAGTCTTCAGAATCCTGTACGTTGAGTCAATGTAGTTATCCTGTAAATAAGTCAATGCAGTTATTTAATTATTATTACTATACTGCTCATTTAGTATTACTCATTGCGTTCACTGACAGTTAGTACTACTTTAAAGGTAAAATTGTAAAAGGAAAATCTGCCTATTTTAGCTATTTATTTTTTTATCTTAACTGCATTTAAAATGATAGTACCACAGAGTAACAACTATATTTTTTGCTCAGATGTGAGAATTCAAGAATAGTCCAGAAGGAACACGGACAGTCTTTAAGAAAGGAATATGAAATAAAAAAGTTTACAAACCTGAAGATCCTGCATGCTCAGATGTGTTCCTTTCATCATCTTCAATGCAGCTTCCTCTTGAGAAGGAACACTTCCCATGATGTTGTTTCATTCTGGCAATCAGGCCTTGCATTTCTTTGTTGCACTGTTTTCATTTTGCACGCATGCATGTCTTACTCACAGGTAGAAGAACTTCATTAAAATATTCCCAAACTGGGTATCTCTTATGGCCTGCTGCCATTATAGGTTTTCCCTTCTTGTGAGAGAATGGTATGGTAGATCTTAAATCAATGAAGGCTGCACTCTGAAAGACTTCAAGACTTCTGGAATATGCTTCTCAAATAGTTTATCTTTTGTTTCTACTGCTTGTCCCTCCCTTCTCACGTTTATCTCCAGACTTCTTCTCCTTTTCCAGATCTATTCCACCTCCATCAATCTTCTATTCATTGAACTTTTAAAAACTTTGCACTTTTAGAGAGAGGTAAGGGACTGACTGCAAACAGATTTGCATAGGGACAGTAGGGTTGAGGTCTGTTATTTCCCACCTCTATATACTGTTTGTTTATTTAAAAACATTTTTGCTGTTAACAAGCATGTTATCTCTGGAGATACAAATCCACAGTTTGAGAACTGCAGAACTAAGTGTATCTGATATCTTCTCGACTGAGCACTGAGTCCCATTGAGTAGGTAGGAAGATTGACCTAAGTAATCTATACAGAAGCCCCTGTAACCCCATAAGATTGGGTCTCTGATCCATGAACTATTGGAACTCATTTACAAAACTTTTGTTAACCAATATATTGTCTCATAATATAGAATTAGAATTTAATCCCTATTGCACAATGAGATTCTTTGAGATATAATGTATCTTAATTAAAACGATCTTTAGATAGGTTTTTTTCTTAAAAAGCATTTTATCAAAAAATCCAATTTAAATAAAAAAAATCTGATTTTTTTTATTTTAATTCATTGATTTTTATTCACCCTGCGAAGAGCAGTCTGGCTTTATGGCTGATAGAGCCACAATTGATGATTGTTTTATTTTATCTGATATGATTTATCAATATGTTGTGATTAAGCATACTAGATAATATAACATTTGATTCTAATAATCAAGACAAACTTTGGGCAAAATTAAGAAGGATGGGTATTGATCTAAGAATTTTTTGCCTATTTTGGAGAGACTGCACCAGGGCAATATGGCTAGGGTGGTAAGACCTGAAGTCAATGAATAATATATTAATGTTTTTCCTATTTCTAGGAATGTACACCGGGGATGTCTTCTGGTGCCTCTTCCTTTTAATTTATAAATTAATGATATGGTGGATATTTTAAAGGAAGACAATTTCTCAGCACAGCAAATTAAGGGTGGCTCCTTCCCAGTGTTGTTAAATGCCAATGACCTGATTGTTTTTTTTGCAAACTCCAAGAAGCCTCCAGTGGTGGTTACCTTCTTTTTCCTTTCATTGAAATTCTCAAGATCTGATTCTTAAGTGTAATTAAGACCAAGGTCATGAGTTTTGGGAACCTTGAAGGATTTAAAACAAAAAGACCCTTAGCCCTGCTCAAGGGGTGCTCTGTTTCCACCAATCATGTGGTGGAAACAGAGTTGCCCCAGCATTATGAATTTTTAATACTAAAATAATATTGCAGTTGATTTATGGGGCCCAGGTTTTGTTTAGAGGCCAAATTTAGGCCTTAGATATCATTCAAAATAATTTTTGAGGCGGCTTTTAATTTTCCCAAAGTCTACCCCACGTCATTTTACATACTGAGGTTGGTGTTTCTTTCCTTAAATTTGGGTATGTGACAGATATTACCCAACAAGAAGATTTGGCTTTGATTCATGATTCTAAGTTGCCTTTTTAGTTTTCTACGTTAAAGGTGGACCATGTTCTTGAACCATATTTGAATGAGTTGTCAAATCCTCATTTACATAAGGAATATGACAGGGTCTCTCAAACAGGGATTGCGGCTTGTGTAGGGAAAGCCCCTGGCAAGCCGGGCTGGGCCGGTGTGTTTACCTGCCCTATCTGCATGTCCGGCCAATCGCAGCTCCCACTGGCTGCGGTATACTGCTGTGGGCCTGTGGAAACTTCTGTCCTTAAAAATAGGGAAGTCCATTTACGTCTGCATTTTTCTCAATCACTGGTAGTAATTAAATTGGTGGTAATTTTTCCCCTTTTAGCATTGTGCTGAAGAAGAGTTTGTATTACATTCTGATTGACATTTTAATGTATTATATAGTAGAACGTCAGAAGTACAAACACCTTGGGGATGGAGGTTATTCGTAACTCTGAAATGTTCGTAACTCTGAACAAAACGTTATGGTTGTTCTTTCAGAAGTTTACCGCTGACCATTGACTTAATATAGTTTTGAAACTTTACTATGCAGAAGAAAAATGGTGCTTTTAACTAGCTCAACTTAAATGAAACAAACGCAGAAACAATTTCCTTACCTTGTCAAATCTTTTATTAAACTTTCCCTTTATTTTTTTTTTAGTAGTTTACATTTAACATAGCACTGTGCTATATTTGCTTTTTTAAATCTCTGCTGCTGCCTGATTATATACTTCTGGTTTCAAATGAGGTGTGTGGTTGACTGGTCAGTTCCTGACTCTGAGTTTCTACTGTATGTAGCACATGGATGTTGGTGGTATTTTCAGATTGTTTGTTTTTTTTTTCTTTTTGCATTCACAAAAAACATATGTCAGATGCGAATTAATGAAATTAAATTGAAGTACTGAAAGGCCCAAAAACATTGGGCTCAGGAGTATAAACGGTGGCTCAGCAAGAAACAATTGTAACTAGGAAACTGTTGAGCTGCTGAGCTGCTGCATGGAACTTGCCATCCCCTTAATTAAGATAATTAATTGTAGGGGCCAAAGTTATTTGTTTTACTAAATGGAAAGAGACAGTGAAACTGATATTAATTTTTTATTTACCTTAAAAGGAAAAAAAGAGTAGTTTCCCCATGAATTAGGGACATTACCCTGAAATTAAGGACAGACCTGGAAAAATTTCATGTGGTCTTAAAATGATCATGTATAAATCATATATTCTTCTACAGTTGTGTACAGTTGCATCTACTTTAGTGACCAAAATACATTGTCACTGCTTGTTTGGTCCTGTTAGCACTGCAGCGCCAAAGCAGCTAACAGACTGAGCTTCATTCACTTCCTTCTGAAGGTGCATCAGTGGGTTTAAACAGGTGCCAGGGATAGCATAATTTGAAGACCTTGAGGTTGTGGCAGAGGAGCAATATCGAAGACATAATCTTTGTTACTGGTGGTTATTTGTAAAAGAGGAAACCAGCTGGGTTTTCAGATCTTTGTCTGTGTTAGCAGGGCTTCCAGAGGGAAAACACATTCTTATTTGTGAATTGAGAAGTTTCATATGGAAACGGCAAGACAGTAAAATGGAACTCCATCCAGTGTAATTTTACATTCACTTCTGAGGCTAGAGCCACATTAAATGAAGAATATTTATTTATCCCAACAGTAACTGTGGTTCTTTAACATGCTGTAGCAGCGTGGATCTCCCTGTAGGAACACACATTGCTTTTGTGCACAATATCAAATTCTTTTGAATAGCAGTAGCTGTTGGGGCTGAGCATGCACCATGTGCCTCGTCATACTTCCACGCAAGGGCCTAAAGGGTGGAGTGTCCACGACCCTCCCTCAGTTTCCTCATGGTTCAAAATGCATGGAAGCTGAGGATTCTGAAAAGTAGGGATGGAGGATGTGTCATGGGAGACATAATGACTATAACATCTCAAAGAACCCAGGTAAGTGACCATTCTTTCTTTGAGAATGTTGATGTATATTACACTGTAGGAGGCTGGCAAGCAGTACCTCATCAGGATGGTGGGGATCAGTCAGACAGTGACTGAAGTGCTGCTCTCCCAAGCTTGGCATCTGACCTAGCAGCTAAGTCCAAGTCATAGCGTTTAACAAAGATCATTGGGTTACTCCATGTTGCTGCTTTGCTCTTAAGCTCTGTTGCAGTGAGCCGCAGTGTTTGGTGAAGAGGTACACCAGCCAACTGATAACACAGGGATGCACTGTGTTATCCATTTTGATATCCTTTGTGAGGAGAGGACCTACCTGTTAGAATGACTAGCTATAGCCAGAAATAAGATAGGAGACAGTCTGAATGGCTTGGTCATGTCAGTATAATAAAGCAAGGTCCTGGATACATCTAGTGTGTTTTCCTTTTTCCCTCCCAGGGCCAAATGCGGTTTTTGGGAGAAGATCAATAGGTTGATTGGTTTAGATGCAATTTTGAGGCCACCGTGGGGGTGAATTTCAGATGTTGTTTCAGTAACACCTTTCCCCTATGGAATGTGTTATAATGGGGTTCAGCCATAAGTGCCCAAAGCTTACACGCTTCCTTGCCACATAGAAGGCAGTCTTCAGAGTTAGGCCATGTAATAAGCACTCTGAGAGGGGGTTGAAAGGAGGCGTGATGAGCCTGATGAGGACTAAGCTGAGGTCCCAGGCAGGTTTTTTAGTGGTGGCTCAATATATAACTTTGATGCAGACAGGTGAGAGAGAGACTGAGTATGACTGTATAGGTGGATGTTATACAAATTGCTCCAAGGGGGATCTTACACAGGACTAAATAAAAGGTCTGCCTGCTTTAAGTGGATTAGGTAGTAGAGGATATTTGGTATTGAGGCCAGAACCAGGTCCAGGCCACGCTGGACTGCCTATATCCAAAAATTCCTCAAATTAGGTTAATTAATCTTTCTCCTGGATGTTTTCCTGCTCTACATCAGCATTTCCTGGACCTGCAGGGAGCATAGTCATACTGTCAGGTGCAGTGACTTCAGGTCTGGATGGAGTATCTGGTCATGATACTATGAGATCAGGTTTGGGCAGTCTGGGAGCTGGATTGGAAGCTGAATTGACATCTGTAGTAAGTTTGTCAACCAGAACTGCCTCAATGAGTACAGAGCTACAAGAATGAGCATGACTTTATCTCTTAATTTTGCAAATCACCATGGGAATTAGAGGACTCAGGGAAAAGGCATCTAGAAGGCATTAAGACCACTGCAGAAGGAAGGAGTTTGTAACTATATCACAGTCATGTCTCCTCTGGCACGTGGCATTGATGGCAAACATAATTATTGTGGGGATCCTTAAAGACCTAAATATCAGGTGTATGCTGGACCTCGTCAGTGACCGACTTTCCAATCTGTCCCTGATGCATCTGTTGTTATAGTCTGTCTTAGGGAAGAAGCAGAAAATGGTATCTCTGCATGCACATCTTTGGGTTCCTTTTACCATCTCAGGTCAGCAATGATTAGAAGTGGAACCATGACCTTCTTGTTCATCTGGTATTTTTCTGAGGAACAGACAGACTTGAGCTAGAATTGGAGCCAGTCATAGGTGATTTTGGCAAGCAGCATCACATACATGCAGATTGACATGACTAGGGATACAATTTTGTCACCATAAAATTATGTATAATTCATGGCACAGTCACAGTAAAAAACAGATTATTTCACTCTATAGTCACAGCAACTTGTGGACCCTGCTACTGTGCATTAACAGTTTTAGTTCAGTTTGATACAATCCTCTTTGAAATGGAGTTAGAGCAAAGCAAATGACCTGTTAATCAGTGCTCTAATTATGGAGAGCCAGGTTCTGCTCCCATTTCTGTCCTCTCTTCCACTCTGACTCCTTCCCCCCTTCCCTTCTCCAACAGACTCCTCTCCCAGTGTGGGAACTGGAAGGGCAGGGTTAGGTCTTTGCCTTCTTCATCCTCGGGTCCCTGGTGACAGCTCCCCCTCTGTGCCACCTTTCCCCTTTATAAGTACCCCATTTCTCAACCCTCCTGGTACCCTTTTCCCCTGGTTCCCCCTTATTCCAGTCCCCTTTCCTATCTCTCTTCCATGCCCATCACTGAGAACTGCTGCATGGGCGTGGAACTTCACTGGTGGGTCCTAAGATCTGAGGCCCAGTGCTTCATGTGTGCCGGGGGCAGTTTATAGCCCCGGCACCTCTGGGCTTGCTGCATCAGTTATGAATGTGTGTTTAAAAAAAAAATGCTTGAGCCTAGGCGCCTCTTTCATTACAAATCAACCCCTTCATCCCAGCAGGAAGAAAGAGACACTGCCTAATGTTCAGGCCAGCCTGCTTTGTCCCAGCCCAAGCACTTCTCCAACGATGGGCTGGGAGGAGAGATGGAAAAGAGGCTTGGGACTGAGGAAACTGGGGGACGTGGGGGAATTGGGTTGAAGGAGGTAGGGGGGTCAGAGAACAGGAGTTGTCACCACAGGAGATTCGGGGGTTGTGAGTGAGGGACAAAGACCCAGCTGTGCTCCTTCTAGGAGCTCTATATTTGGAAGAGGAGTTTGTGCATTAGGGGAGTCAAGAGTGGAAGGAGGGACAGAGATGGGGCAGGACTAAGGGAAGCAGGAGGGGAGTTAAAATCAGAGGGAGGCAGGTGAAGAACAGGGGAGCTAGAGCCTGTTGGATGGGTACAGAAGGATGAGAGGAGGCAGGGACAAAAAGCAGATGAGGATGTAAGGGTCAGTGGCAGATAGAAGGGATTCTGTGGTGGGTGTGGAAAGGGGAGTTATGAGTGTGGGAGAAGGGGGCAGTTGTGGTGAAGAAGGAGACAGCTGGTCAGAGGGAACTAATGAACTGTTTGTGTGGACCCTGCTGCCTTCTGTTCACAATTGGTTAGTTTGCTTTGATCTAGTCCTGTTTCAAAGAGGACTGGATCAAAGTGAACTAACAAACTGCTAATGGGCTGCACTAGGGTCAATATAAATGGCCTAATTCAGAGGTCCCATGACAATGGTGACCACTGTGACAGAATGATATTGCTTAGCATCCCCAGACATGTCCGAATTCTTGTTGTCAGGATTCATTCTAATGTAAATAATAGTGATTGCATTCACATGAACCTGTTTTCAGGCGGGTATGCTTTCACTGGTCTGAAGCTGGTCAGGCTCCTTTGAACTCTGTTGTCTCTGAGGCCATGGCTACACTAGAGAGTTGCAGCACTGGTGAGGGGGTTACAGCGCCGCAGCTTAGGATGTGGCCACACTTGCAAAGCACGGCCAGCGCTGCAACTCCCTGATTGCACCGCTGGCTGTACACCCGGTCGAGCCTCAGGTGTAGCGATTCCAGTGCTGGTGATCCAGCGCTGGTCAGCAAGTGTGGACCCCACCAGCGCTTTTATTGACCTCCGGGGTATAAGGAGGTATCCCAGAATTCCTGTCCACAACAAACTGGAAGAAAGGGAGAGCTCGGAGTTCAGCCAAACTGCTTATTTAAAAAACAAACACAGCTCCTGTTTGCTGAGCGAGCGGAGGCAGGCAGGGAAATTACTTTGGAATGTTCACAGCTGTTTGCTTGAAGAGAGAAACAGCACGCTCACACGGCAGAGGGGGAGGGGGAAGTCCATGTTGAGCAGAAGCTTATCAGGTCTGATGGCTATTTAGGAGTACATAATTTGCATTTAGTGAATGAGAGAGGGGCGGGGGAAGGGGTCAGAACTTTTAAAATGATTGAAGGTAGGCACTATGTGTCTTCCAGTCCTTAGAACTTGCAAGGCAGGGAGCTGAGAACAGTGTCAACTCCAAAAATCCATTGTGTCTGTCTCCTCCACGCTCCCTGTCACATTCCACCCCACCCCCCTCTTTTGAAAAGCACGTTGCAGCCACTTGAATGCTGGGATAGCTGCCCACAATGCACCACTCCCAACAGCACTGCAAATGCTGCAAATGTGGCCACACTGCAGTGCTGGTAGCAGTCAGTGTGGCCACACTGCAGCACTGGCCCTACATAGCTGTACGAACACAGCTGTAACTACCAGCGCTGCAGAACTGTAAGTGTAGCCATGGCCTGAGAGAGGTAATGACTTTCTGACTAGAAGGGTAGTTAAGCATTGGAATAGGCTTCCCAGGGAGGTTGTGGAATTCCTGTCATTGCAGGTTTTAAGAACAGGACGGACAAGCACCTGTGAAGGATGGTCTAGGTTTACTTGGTTCTGCCACAGTGCAAGGCGCTGGACTTGATGATCTCTTGAGGTCCCTTCCAGGCCTACATTTCTGTGATTCTGTGACTGAAGTGGTCTATGTATTTGGTCAGTCTCTTCAGATCCAGGATAGGATGAAGACTCCCTTTCTTCTTTGGGATAATAAACATTGAGGTAGAAATCTCTTCCTCCCTAGTCCCATGGTACCTCTTCTGTGGCTTCTAGGCAAACCAACAAGGCCACAATAGAACCTTTGTCATGAGAACCCTGAAGAGAGATTGATGTGAGAGGGGGTAAGGAGTTAAAAAAGCGACAAGGTGGTTCACAATTGTAGGACTGACTCTATATTGGCTTCAGTGTGACTCGATGCTCCCATGAAATCTGCTCACAGGGAGGGAGCCAAGTTGGCAGAGGTGGCAGAAGAGGGGTGTCCCTAGAGTACCTGGGCTGATTTCTTTGTTGGTACTCTAGCTCTTGACCCAAGGGGTAGGATAGTGTCCTAGGCCTTTGCTGGGGCTGGTAAATGTATGGCACTCTCCTGTGTGGAGGTTCCCAGGGACGGTAGCATGACCCTTGAGCTTTTGATGGAATGGAGAACATAGTCTTTGGCTGAAGAGCTCCGTTCCCTTGAAAAGCAGGTCCTTGATTCTGGCATGTACCTTGAGTGCTATGCCTGGAGACATGAGGCTCGTTTCATACTGAGGGCTGTGGTCATTGACCCTGCAGCCATATCAGATGCATCCATGGCTGCCTACAATAATGTTCTAGTGACCATCTGCCCCTCTTTAATGATCTCCTTCAACTCATCTCTGTTCTCCTGTGACAGCTTTAATAGGAAGGGAGTGATGTGAGATAATTGTATATGGCAAATAAGGCCTGGTAGTTCACCCAACTGAAGTTGCAGTGAGGCTGATGAATACATATTGTGCCCAGAAAGGTCCAGCTTCTTGTGATCTTTGTCCTTAGGAGTGTCTTTAGTAGACTTGGATTTTTATCACACTGAAGAAACAACTAGGGATCCTGCTTTTGGATGAGTATAGAAGCCCTCAGAGCCCTTTGGGGATGCCAGGTCTCTCTCCTCCATTTATTTAGAAGTGGGAGGAAGGGTGCTAGGGATTTGCCTTAGACCTTTGCCTGGTTCCAGGATCTCATTGTTCACTTGGGAGGGGGATTCTGGGCAGCGGCATAGCAGTCAAAATATTGAGAGGTTCGAGAGACTTTTCTTGTTGAATGTAGTTTGTGTCCTCAAGGGTCTGCACGTTTCAGGACAGGAGATCCTGGGCAGCTTTAAAATAAATCGCCAGCATGGGGGCTGATGTCTTTGCCTTGTCTGGCAAGTGTGGATGACTCCTTGATAAAGACAGAGGTAGTTGTTGTAGTGCCTCTGTCATTTCCTGCTCCTGCGGGCCCACATCTGGTTCCAGTGTGGTTGGCCTGAGTAATGATGCCGCTGTGGAGGGGGATCTTCTCTTTGTAGAAGTGCAGAAGGTGATCTGCTCCTGGATACATAGGATGAAGGTCCCCAGTATGGCCAAAATGCGTGCCATATGGTTATTGGGCTGGTTGTGGCTGGCCAGCCCAATGCCCTCCCACCACATCTGGGGCATAGTTCTGAATGAAGGCATAGGAGAGGGATTCCTGCTCAGTGTCATTAAGGTGCATATTCCCTGTTTGAGTGGTGGCGCAGAGGGATGATGATATACTGTTGCTGGTTGCCCCTCAGGTGCTGGGAATATCTCCAGAGTTGGTATGGATTCCCCCAGAGTGTATTGCAGACCCTTGTCTGATACTGGAACCAGGGCTGTAGTTACTTGAGCCACTCCAGTTCTGACTGAGGGCTTAGGAGCTTTGTCCTTCGATGAATGATGGTTCATGTCCTCCCTCCCCTTTGGCTTTGGTGCTATGTTTAAGGTTGGTTGGCTCCACAAATCAGTGTCCCCTTTATGTGCAAGTACAAGTGTCAGCTTTAATGCCTGTGGCTCTGCATCAAAACAGACAGTGCAGGTGCCAAAGCTTTTACCAATGCTGAGGTGTTTGGTGTCTTAGTCACCTCTACCAGTCTCTCCTTTCCTTCTTTCCTCTACCGGCTCCCAAGGTATTATGTGTGCTTGAGGGAGTGCTGGCTGATGCTGGTTTGTCTTGTTTCCCTCTGGTAAGGGCCATCACCTCTCACTCCAAAGTGACCTGCATGGATCGTTCCAGTAAATGTGGCTTAAGCAGAGTGTCCCAGGCTTTGCAAGCCCTGGAGGGAAAGGACTTGTACACAAAGCACCTGTATGGGGTGTGGCTCTACCCTAGGCAGTAAGGGCTGTATCCATCATTGATGGGATCAGTCCATCACAGGATGGATCTGAGTTTGGAATCCACCACAATGTGTGGCAGTTGGTGCAAAAATCTGGCCCTGTGGTACACAAATTCAGGGAGAGGGTTGCCAGTCTTTTTTTTTTTTCAAGGAACATCCTTACTGGGAAGATATGATTTATTCAAGTTGGTTGAAAAGTGAAAAAGCACTTCTTAAAAAGGTCTCTGAAGCCATTGTGGCTTGGACACTCGATGGTTTCAGTCTCAATCCCATTAACAATAAGAGGGAACTGAGGGAACAGATGCCCTCACATAGGAGTGTGAGGTGGTAGAGGGGCTTGCCTGGCACTGCTATTCAGAAGCTTCCCAAGCCGTGCACATGAAGCACTTGTGTACCTACAGATGACCCACACTAACACACACTTGAACTTATTTTAAGAAAAAAACTGAATCTACTTTGTTCTTTCTACTGGTTGTTGTAGTTTTTTAATTTTTGCTCTCTATAGTCTTAATTTTTTTTAAAAATTCCTCTTTTTTAGCTTCATCCTTCTCATTTCTACCTATTATAGATTTTTTTGCTCCTCCTATTTTCTTGTCTGTTCATTTCTGTTCTTCCTCCTCTGCTGCTGTCTTTTGCCTTTACAGTATTTCTATGTTTTTAATTTTTTCTTGTATAATTATTTTACCCTATATTTCTTCTCTTCTTTCTCATACTTAGTTATAGTCCAAATAGCTGTCAACATTCATATTATTTAGAAGTACCAACTACTTACAGAGGATGATTTTTTTTAATAACTTGTTACAATTTGGACCACAGAACTTTAAGGCCGTTCTTCTAGACACATGCCTTCAAGTTAAGTGAAGTGTACATAAATAAGAGTATAAAATTACTACTTGATAAATAGCACAGCGCATTTACAGAGTCTGTAAAGTGATTCATCTCTACTTAGTGGTCAGCCTGTATATGAGAGTGCCAACATTATCATATTTGATGTATCATACTACCAAGGTAATTTTATTTTAACGGTGGACTGGTGTTTTCAAGAAGTCTAACGGAACGGTGTGCCCAAATCCCATTAAAATTCAACAGGTTTTGGGCACCCAACTCTCCTAGGCTTCTTTGAAAATCCCACCCTTAAGCACTATCCTTTTCAGCTGGTATGTTATGTTCAAATGCAAATTCATGACAGGGCAGTCCACAGGAATGAGGCTTGAGTTCGAAATCTGAAATTCCTGAACTCTAATGCCAACCTTGGCACTGCCTCTGTGACCTAGGGCAAGATGCAACTTCCGTGACTCAGTTTCCATATTTTTGTGGTTATACTTTATCTGAACATGTGTTCTGAAGTTTAATCAATCAGCACTTGGAGTGTGTAGAGCCTGATCCTGTTCCCATTGAAGCCAATGCAAAGTTCCATTGTCTTCAGTGGGAATAGAATTGAGTCTATGAACTGATATGCACATCCTGAGTATTGTTATTTCTACGAATATTCTTCATCTATTCTGGGTCGCTCTTTACGTTTAACTGCCTTTGAATAAGGAAGCAAATTCTCAGTTACTAGGTTGGTGTTTCAACATCCAAAACTCAAAAGGAGAAAATCAGGTTTGCAGTGATTATTTCATGTTAGTTTCTGTTCAGTACTACTGTTACAGACAAGTTGTGACTGGTAGAAGCTTGCTTTATTCCAGGTCAGTCAGTAGCACTCAGCTTATATTTTCTCTAAAGTAAGAAGAAAGTGTTGATAATATGTCTCAGCTAGTTCTGGAATGTGTTCTCAGCTTTCATCTGAAGCCTGTTGCTTTGTCACCGTGCAACCAGGTCAGCGTCTACACTCTGATCTAATCTAATGCACTGTACTTCTCAACAGTTATTTGGAATGTAAGTACCTTTAATAATGGCACTGTGTTCTATGCTATTGCAGTTTAGTGGAGAAATATATCCATTTAAATTTAACAAGTCATATATGTCAAGTTATGACCGTAATCAGTTTTTGACTCTTATTCCTTATAAGTGAGAGAGTTGCTGAAATTTTGTCTCTTAATTAAAAAAATGGAATATACAGTTTTTCAGAAAAATATTCTCATTGACTATCCAAGAGCTCAAGTTATTAATATAGTCACTTGCAAAGTAAAAAGGTCCTTTCTTTAAAGCTCCTAGTGACTTATTTATACAAAGGTTGTAAGTCAAAAGGTTCACCGAGAGACCAATGATTGCACTACGATGTTGTCAGAAATATGAAAGTGACACTCATCTGCCATGTTAAAGATGAGATGGAAATTGGCTAAAGTGAAGTATATCACACAACTTGGAGAGGAGCACAAGAAAAGGAATTAACTAGCACAGCTGGAAGATATTTGCAGTGCCCCAGTCCAAATTAGAACAAGACAAAAAGGGAAATGCAAAAATGTATCCCATCTTACTGAGAGTCTAAACAAGATACAGTATGTCACAATTCAGGGCAGCTGCAACTGTATTTCCCACAAGTGGTTTAGCAAGGGCACCCAGTTTGAGGCATCCAGCTCCCTAGCTTTTGCCTTTCTTGGGTGGAAACCCTCGTCTCTCTCCTTGCCCAGGTAGTTCCCTGCCTTCACTATGTTGTTCTCAAAGCAGCAGTCTGCCTAAGCAGGTCTGCTTCACGTCTCACCTCAGAGACGGTATACAATTCAACTGCCAGTGATTATAAGTTACCACACAGCATTTCCTGCACAAACCTATTTTATTCTTAAGGTAAAAGCATTATAGAGAAAACATTAAAAACAGTAAAAGAACCTACATGTATTTTGATAAATTTACCAGATCAACCCAGCTGTCTCCAACATGGGCTGTGGCATGTGAGTCCTTCAGACCCCCCAAAGAAGTCTCTCTTGTGGTCAAAATTTCACAGTGGCCTCAGTTCAAAACTAGCACCAAATCTTACGGGGCCTTAATAGGCCTTCCAGACCTCCCCTAAGAATTGGGGCCCTCCATGGATCAGAGGTCCTGTCCATTTGCTGAATCAGAAAGAAGACCTTGAGCCTATTTAAAACCAGGCTATTTATCCAACAATCCTTTCTTTGTCTATTGGTCCCTGGAGGACCCAGACTGGGTCTTTGAACTGGCCTCCTGAAATAAGTGATAAGGAAAACAAAAGATCTCCTGCATCAGGACAAAGCTGCAAAGGATGAGCCCATAGATGGACATGCATGCACCTCTTCCCTGGGACTTCCACTTCACACACTTTGTCCTAAAAGAACAATCCGATCTGCTATATCGTTCAACATCATCTTTTGAAGTTCACATTACTTCCCAGAGATCACATTAATCCTCCTTCTCCTAAATAACTTAATTTCATAATGTTTGCCTGGGTCTGGATACTGCAGGATGCTGTCATATCTGTCATACGGGACATCTAACAACTGCTAATAAATACAATAAAAATAGTGAGAGGCAGTATGTTGTTTGTTCACATATCACGCAAATGCCCCTGAATTCAACCTTGTTGGAAAACTCAGTGCTCCTCTATTATATAGACCAGAATTTTTTGGGGCCAGGTTGGTTGGCCTTTCTATTGGGAACACTAATTTGTAAGTCCCCAAACTCACTTGGTGAACAATTGATCATGTGTTTAGGGTGCATCTGGCCTTCAAATACTAAGCCATAAATAATAATGAAATGGTTTTCCCCCTGCCCTGGCTACATAACTTCTTGGTTTGTAATACATGTGGGTCTTTAACCATGGACCATAATCAAGCTAAAGCCTTGGGCATGACAGATATAGTCTGGTTACTGTACATGATTAAGGTCCTAGACATAATGCAAATAAAAACTATTATGTAGCCAGTTCAGGGGACACCCTTGCTACAGGATTCTTTGACACAGTGATATTTGTGGTGTCAATGAGCCTTCACTGTTACACTAAGGTTAAAAAAGAAAGTATAGCACCCCACACGGTAAGATAGCCCAGGCTCCAGAGGGCAGTAGCTGTCTTACACTGACTCACATAATATGTATGAAGATGCAATATGTAACAAAAAAGGGGGTGGACCGTATGATGGAGTATAGCCTTGTACTGACCAAACTTAAAAAGAAGTGTTAAATATTTGTTCTACTAGTTCCTTGGTGTTGGGCCATAATATAACTTAAAATAAAAGTACTTTCAGATGGGAGAATGGAATTATGAAATCCAGCTAGTTTTCTTTTCATTGTCAGAGGGCAGCCATCAAAGTGGGTGGAGGAGCTGAGTACGAGAACATGGACGTCTCTGTAATCAGTGTCACTGTGGGAGGTGGGATGCTGAATAAGACTGGGTTTGTAGACCACTTGGAGGTTTCTCTACCAGTTGAGGTAGGTTAGAAAAGGCGTCAAGGCTGTGAGGCAAGGGTCCATGTGATGGTTTGGACAGTTGGCAAACGGACTACAGGCTACGCTTGGAGCCGGGGGTGTGATTCCCAGTTCAAGTAGCTAAAATAGGTGTGTAGCTGGGATAGCATGAGCAGCTGCATCATGGGTAGCTGCCCCATTTACAAACCCATCCGGATCCCATTGCCACCACCCACCGCTGCTGATGCTACCCCAGCTACGCTACTGTTTTTAGTGCGGTAGCTTGGTGAGCTTGCGCATGTATGTCTATAGGAGTTGGGAATTGCATCTCCAGCTCCAAATATAGATATCTCCTCAGACAGCCTAGGGGAGGGCAGAGTTCAAATCTGGCCAGAGGCACCATATATGTGCATGACACCAAGTGACCTAATAGTTTGAGAGGTTTTTTAATTGATGCAAGGTTTTCCATGAGGTTGATGATCAGAGATGTGATGGTCTGAAGCCTGTCTTGAGGGAGGTATGGCTTTGCTAACTTGGAAACTAGAAGAATCTCTGCAAATTATATGCATTTGGCTGGAGTGAGGGACGTGTAATTGACTCAGTCCTGAGGAGTGAAATAAGTTGAGAACACTGGATAGGGTGCTAGAAACTTCCCGTGGGGATTTCCCTCTGAGAAGCTAGTCATCCAAGTACAGTAGGAGACAGCCAGTATAGCCAAGCATTTTGTGAATATTCTTGAGGCTATAGACTGGCTGAAAGGTGTACCCTGTAGAAATAGTGGTTGTGTGCCACTGTGAACCAGAGAGCTTGTTTATGGGCTGGATTAAATTGCTCTGTGAAAACAACCCCCATGAAGGTGGAGAGCCACAAATTAAATCTGAGCTTCTAGAGAGAGCTGATGGTGAAGGCTGTTATCACCGCATTGGTTTACCTATAAACTCTGAATCTGCACCTGGGGTCCATAAAGGTTACTTTGGGAAGTGGAAACAGGAGATGAAGGAAACTTATGAACTTCAGGAAAAGTGTTCTCAGAAAGTGTATGGTGCTGTTCTCTTCCAGGTGACAGAGTACTTGTCTGCAGTCTTTCAGAGAGAGAAGGACCAGGCAAATTAAGATCCTATTAAGAAGGTAAAATTTATGTAGCCTTTGACAGGAAAGGTGATAATCCAGTTTATGAAGTAAAAGCATAAGATGGAAAAGGAGGTGTGAGTGTTCTTCACCACGATCTTTTAATTCCCTGTGACTTCTTACCCTTGCATATAATGCTGTAAACCACCCTCTAAACCACCACAGCAGAAGACACAGGAAAACAAGACAAAATAGTGCAATAAAAGATCAAAATGAGGCAGGAATTTGGATCACAGTAATTCTGATAGTGAGAGCGAATGGCTTAGTCAAGATACTGCCTGAGGCAGACACATTTTATTTACAGCTGGGAAACGAGAATGATGTTGATCCTGTAAACTTGGAAAATGATGTTGAAAGACATGAATGCCAAAACAAGAGCATGGAACCTGAAACTAGTGTTCCACAGTAGCACAGATCACCAGAATGATCTGTTGACATGCTTGGCCATTTGACTAGGTAGAGTAGAATCTCATGGACACTGACATAAGAATGTTTAGGGACACATGCGCAGCAGTATTTAAATCTAGCTGTTGGAATGGTGAATGCACTTATGGGGTTCTCTTCACATGCTGTATCAAGTACCTTTTCCTGTACCTATGCTGCATTCTATCCAATACAGATGTGATATTGATTTATAATCTGGATATTACTCTAAATCACATGTTTTATAATTCTAGATAGTCTTTTATGTTAATTTAGTGGATTTTTTTTTTCTGAATGACTTGCCATATGTCCAGTGGCTTGAAGGTACATGGTTATAGCCTTGATCATATAGGAACTGTTGTTTCATAAGATACAAGTATCTTTGGGAGTTGAAACTGTTCAGGACTGGCTATTCTCTTGGTTAGTAGAACTACACTTGCTACAGAAACTTCCTGCTTAATGTGAGGAGATGCATATGTTTCCGTAATCAATACTAGACTTGGTGAAAAAGGAGAGAGACAAAAACTAATCTGAGAACGATTGCTTATGAGTAAATGGAACGTCTGGATGACTGCTAATAAGTCCAATAGGTGGACTGAATTTTTTATATTTTGTTTAACCAAAGTTTTTGGAAAACATTACATTGAGGGGGGAGGGAGGGAGTGAGTATAGTACTGAGAATATCATGGTTACGTTTACTGTTAGGATGATATTTACCTGCAACCTGGCCCTTTAAGGATTTGGAGGTCTACTGGAAAGGTCCAAAGAAACACAATGGAGAAGCAGGCAGCAGGCGCAGGAGGGAGTGCTCTCATGAGACTGAACTGATGTGGACCTTGTGCAAACTTAACTTGTTTGGGGTTTTTTGCATATCAATTTTAATAAATTCCCAGTTTTTAAAACCATCCCTGGTTGGGAGAGTGAGATCACAATTTTGAATATGAATTGGTATGTGAATTTATTTAGCTGCCTCAGGTACAGGATGGGATGCATTCCCTCCTCTCTTCTGGGAATGAGCAAGTAGCAGCACTTCTTCCATGTCTCCTAGCCGAAGTAAGGAATTCACTTCATGAGGTGGGTCTCTGAAAAGGGACAGAGATGGGAAGCAAGCATCGGAAGGAATTATATGGGACTGAGAGGTGGTTGGGGCTGCTCTACTGTATATGTCCTCAGAAGGCAGGGAGGGTACAAGGACATAGGGGGTTGCACATGCAACCCCAAAAGACATGGCTGGTCAAAAGATTGCGATCTCACATGCATCAGATGTGTGTTCACAAAGAGTGGGATCCACCCAGACAAAAGTTTGAAGAAAAATAAATACAGGTCTCCTAGATAGACTAAGGTGGGTGGAAGCAGGAGCAGAGTGTGAACTGTTGGGATATGACCACCTCTGCAGCCCGAGGACTGATGGATCACCAGGTTTCAGGGTGTCTTGAATAGTTAGGTACAATCTGAAGTTCAGGCAGTTAAACAAAAAACAGTTTCCTTTGTTCTGAACAAAGGGAAAATGAGGAGTTTTTTTGCCAGCAGCTGAAGTCTATCCTGGCTACGCGAGTATATTTGTCAGTGTTTCTCTCTTGGTCTCAGGAAGTTGCCTGACATATTCCACAACTTCGAGATTCAGCTTTTATCCTTTTAATGAGGGATCATATCCAGCAGTGGAGCTAGTCTTAGATTTGGTCTACACTTAAAGGTTATGTTGACATAACTTTGAAAAAAGTTACATCTCTAACCTACATTGCTATGCTGACAGAAACCTCAGTGTAGATGCAGCTATGTTGACAGAAAAGAGCATCTGTCAATCAGTGTAGCTAACATTGTTTAGAAAAGTGGTCATCTTAACCGACAGAGAAACTCCTATTGGTGTAAGTTGACTCTGTGCTTCGGGACTCTGCTCTCATAGCTCCATAGTGTAGACATACTCTTACTCCCTCAGTCTAGTCTCTGTGGTGAGGACACACATGGGTCATTATAAGCATGCAAGAAAGAGCTATAGTTTGTTAGGCTCAATGAAAATATCTTCTCAATATACAATGGTGTTTCAAAAACAAAACAAAAAACAACCAAGTAGAGTTTTAGGCTCTATAAAGAATAGGAGAGGAAACAAAACTGAAAAATTCAGCTGGCACACGTGCATATTATGTTGTAAGCTGCCCAATATCCCTTCCAGTTTGGATTTCTGAAGTCCCAAGATTTCTTGCTTTTAACAGCAAGATGGATGGTATTATACCAGCAGATTAATTTGCTTATATTTCCTTAATTCAAAGGAAATACCATGGAAAAAATGCTGCAGAAAGATCATTTCCATATTGGATTTGAGTAAGCCCTATCCTTTATTTCAATACACAACTGATAAAATAGATGGATCAATAATTGTTTTGTAAGTTCCACTTCATAGAAATGGAGAGGACTATTAGAAGTAGCTGAACAAATGACAGACCCCTCCAGTATCCTGAAATAGAACCTGGTTTCCAAAGTTCTGGCAGATTTTATTTATAAAATCTTATGTTTTCATAAAATAATCTCTCTAATTTTAAATTTAGTCACTGTATATATTTTTGATAAATACCGAAGACTGATATTGTGTAAAGACATTCAAAGGTATTCAATTCCGATGCTACATAGGAGTTGGAAATCAGTGGATGATTTGGCTGTTAGAGTTCAGATTGTCAGTTCAGTTTCGTGTCTGAAGTGTTTTCCTGGTAAGTGCTTTTAATAACATGAACTAAAAGCATATAATTCCTTATTTTTATTTAGCTTGTGCATAGTCGTCTAGTCAAGCAATGGCATCTTCAGTGGTGTGATGCAGTTCTTCTAGGTCACCGCTGAACCTAGTCAGCAGGCATTCATCAACAATATGCATCATCGTATGTGTTGTGCTGCAGCTGCATAAAGGGCTGTCACGAAGGCCCCAACGATACTGGTTGGCTGCACAGAGACCTTGCCCAGTCTGGAACCTGTTCAACAGAGACCACTGATGACAGGGGAGGTCAAAACCACGTGGGCGGATTATGGGGTCGGTGGCAAGGGACTGGTTGGGGATTATAACAGATATCCATTCCTCTTGCCAGAATGTTTCCGCTAGAGTGACCAGATGTCCCAATTTTATAGGGACAGTCCTGATTTTAGGATCTTTTTTTTTTATATAAGCCCCTATTACTCCCCTACCCCTGTCCTGATTTTTCACACTTGCTGTTTAGTCACCCTGGTTTCCGCCCTAACATCCTGGCGTAGCAGATGAGATCATAATGGGCGATGTGATGGCAAACGTGCAGCTGGTGGTTTAAAAGAGTCATTATGCAGCGGCAGGCTTGAGTTGATGTGTACTTTCTCCAGCACCTTGCCAGTGGCAACCTCTCGTCTGATATGAGGAGGAGCAATATTGCTCAGAAATGGAAGCCACAGGAGTGAAGTTGGATGCAGGGTGCCAGAAATGATGAACTGCTGCTATCATGGAGGAACAGTTCAACGGCGCCTGTAACCCAAGGTGTAGCATGATCCGTGATACCTTCATGAGCAGGCCAGTGTGCCATACCGTATCGTACGCCACTGTTAGATTGATGAAAACAGCACCTGTTTTCAGGTTGCTCTGGAAGCCATTTTCAACAAATGTGATCAGCGCGAGTACTTGGTCGCATGTACTACAGCCTTAGCAAAAGCTGGTTTGGTCAGGGCTCAAAATTCTCTCCACATCGGGTAATATACACTGTAGGACCAAGTGCTCCAGGGCCTTGAAGCACACCGACAATAATGATATGTGACGATAGCTTGATGCTTGACTTGGATATTTTCCAGGCTTTAGGAGGCCAATGACTTTTTTTCAGTGTGCCATATCTTCGATAGCCTGCCTTCACTGATGACCATAATGAAGAATTTCACAAGACAGAGCCAAGCACAGGGCCCAATTTTTTTCAAGAATTCTGGAGATATGTTGTCATAGCCCACAACTGTTCGACACTTGATGCTTGACCTAGTGTCTCTTCCAGCTCTGTTACAGTGAATGATTCTGTAGCTTCTGATCTGGTGTACATGTTTAAACATAGACCCTTCGTCCCTCACTTGTCTTCGCACCTGTTTCTCCAAAGGTGCTCTGGTCATTTTAAGTAGGTGTCTGGCTATCTGGCTGGGTGTCACTGAGGGTTGGCAGAGTGCATGTGGCTGCTGCGCTGCTCCAAGGTGATGGAGCAGACTCCAATAGTTGCAGCTGGAGCGGATAAATCTCATTATCTTGGTCGTCTCCTCTCATCTGGCTTGGTGAGCAGTGTCCACTGTTTTCTTAAACATTGGGAATAAAAATGACTCTGAGCTGATTCTGTTCCCACTGACTTCCCTTGTCTAAAATTTGGCATTTATGCTAAGTGGACAATATAAATAGCAGCATTGTAGCTGCTGGGTTTTTGTTTTTGTTTTAAAATAATGCTCCATGTTCTTTGGAAAAATTATTATGCTAATTCTTTAAAACGTGCTAGCCCCCCTCCCCCAAAAGAACTAACTTTGCTAAAGTTAGTAATGATAGCAGACCTGAAATTTGAAACACTGTACAAGATTAATTTTTTTTTCTTATCCATATCCTAGGGTTGCCTGTCCAGATTTTCCCAGGATCATCCCTTTTTTGAGAGAGTTATACTGGGAAATCTTTAAAGGTGCTCAGTACACACTGTCAGCTGTCCAGTTTGATGGGTTCAGCATCATCTTATGTATACCAGGCTTTTGTACCTTAGAGGTGGCAACCCTATATACCTCCAGAATGCTCTGTTTCAGAAGAAGAATTTCATGGTCTTCTCCAATTTCATTTAAAATGTGTTAAATTCCATCACTTTTTATTTATATGGAATTTATTGTGAACTTCTTGAAGACCCTCTTTGGGATATCAGTCTATACTAAAATTATTATGTAATCACATTTTTTGTACAGTCTGTCAAGAAATACACTAATATTGTCTGCTTATCTTGTCTGAGCATGAACCTGTTTGTAATATTTTTCAGTATATGTTGGTTAATTACAAAGCATAGTTTCTGTATAGTTCTTAAATACTGGCAGAACTCCGTTGTGGAGGATCTTTATTTATTAATAATAGAGCTTGTGATTTGGGACCATTAACTTGTGCACATACTGTATCTAGCCAATGAAGTCACATTCTTATTGCAGTTACACTCCAGTTTCTCTTATTGTTTCACTCACTTGTCATATCTCATCATAAATTAGGGCATGGCACCTGTTTAATGCTTATATAACACTTTGCACAATGGGGCCCTCATTCTAATTAGACTTCTGGGAACTACCTCAGCAGAATTAAAAATCAGCATAGAATGCTAAAGGAAATTAATAAAAGATCTCTAGTGATACAAGTATGACAGCTGAATCCAAAGGTGCAAAACAAAGAACAAATAGCCCAGCCCTCCCCACCCCACCCCACAAAAACCAACCCTGTTGCTCTGGGAGATTATAATCCAAATTATAGCGATAACCAGCAATTATTATACTGATATTTGCTAACACAAGCATATAGTTCAATGCCAACAATTGCTTTTGAGTATCTATTTTCTTACGTTCCTGACTAGAAGTGGTTAGTGGTCCTCTATAAAAATACTTAGGAAGTTAACATGTCATGTGCCTCTTTATACCATATGTGAAGTGCTGTTCAGTTTTCCCACCAGATCTTAGAAGAGGCAAAGAATCTTTTTCCTAACAGGAGTGCATGTGAGATTTTGAAAGTAAACATCTCCTTTCCTTCAGCTGCCTCTTCAAGCAATCTGGATAAGTTGATCCTCCATAATCAATAGTCAACAAAGGCAATTTGTTGGTCGACTAAGCTCACCATTTTAGATCTTGTGTTCAGATTTGCTTTTTGTCACCAAGAAAGCTTCCCCTACATTGTATTAAGTGTTGCTTCCTGATAATTCATCTACTGGTTTAGAAAGGAGTTTTATCACCTTGCAGGTTACCAGGCCTTTGGGCAAAAGTCATGAAAAATATAGCTCCAAGCAAACATACTCAGTAACAGCATGATGGCCCAACTAAAGCTGGAAGGAAAGGAAGAGCCATTCTCCACATTAAACTGGTGATAATAAAGTTTTCCATTTAAGTTAGTGGAAAAACAAGAAACACCAAATTTTTAACAACATAAGTTAATTGTTTGCTTTCTTTTGGTGTCATCTTGGTCTTTCCCAAGTGAACACTTCAACCAGGAAAGTTAAAAAGGTGGTGAGCCACTGTACCGTATGAACAGTATCAGCAGAATGTTAGTGATGTATGTGACATGTAGCTGGCATTCAAATTGACCAGGTGACTGTTTTCAGAAAATCTGCTTCAATTCCCAGTCCTTCCACAGTTACAACTGCAACTAAATTAGTTACATATATGTTTGAAACAGCTTTCTATGAAAAAAAACAAAAAAACTTTAGAATCTTAGGTTGATTTGCCTTGGTATCTGGCAGCAAACTGAGAATCTGTTGTTTTTCTGTCAAGACAAGTGTGAACAGGCAAACAGAATGTCTAAAAGAGGAATGGATATACCTCATTGTACTGTTTGTAATGTTCCTTCCAACCATTATAAACAAATGCTAAACTAAGCTCAGTGGTTTGAGCATTGGCCTGCTAAACCCAGGGACATGAGCTCAATCCTTAAGGGGATGATTTGGGGATTGGTCCTGCTTTGAGCAGTGGGTTGGACTAGATGATCTCCTGAGGTCCCTTCCAACCCTAATAATCTGTGAAATCTCTGCCTATAATATAGAAAGATAAGATTTCTTTTTTATTCACAAAAGTGAATAATTGGAATCATCCTAAACACTTAGTATGTAACTGTTATAAGCTGTTTAGTTTCTAACTTCAGCATTTTGCTATTAGTCTTTTCACGTGTTACGCATTAACATTCCATCTTACTAAATCCAAATATCACTAAGGTTATAAAATCAGTTTAACTCGCCCCTTGACTTATTTTATTACTAAATTTGCATGATTTAACCTTACCTACCAGAATGCCCAAAACTGAATAACTGGCTCCTACAGGGTTAAATGAACTATGCACTGAGGCACCAGAATTCTTAGCAGCATTGTTTCTCCTACTGTTGTCAAATAAAGCAATTATTGTGCAAGCAGTCAAGTCTCCATGGAAACAAGTTTACTACAATTCAGTATTTTTCCTCATCCAATCAAAACAAATAGAAAAGTCTTCTGTTACTGCAGAAAGTATTGTATAAAACTACATTTAGTAGTCTCATTTTGCCAGTCCCATGTACCTCCCTTTAATTTCCAGAGGCGACTTAAGTCAATTATAAGGTATGTTGTGCCATTTGCTTAGATGAAATGAACTTCTAATGGTTTAGTTCGGGATGGAATTCAGAGCCATGAATATAGGTTCTACAAAAACAATGTAAAACGAGCAAGACAGATATTTAGGAAGAATTGAAATTATAGTTCTCTGTCCAGTGTCATCAGGCAAGGGCCAAAAGTGTGCTTGGTGTCATATCACACATGAGTCTTGCTGTAAGGAACTTACAGCACAAGATGGATACAACCTAAAACAGTACAGAAACAATAGACTGTATGTTTTTGGAAACTGAAAGGAGGGAATCACTGTATTTATTATAATAATTATTGCTTTTCTCCTTGTGAGCCTTTGGAAGAAGCAAGGCTCTAGATTGGTTGTAAATTAGAATTGCTAGGGGCTTGTTGCCCCAGAATGAGGAGGATATTTCGTGTAGAGGGTAGCATGGAAAAGGGCACAGAGACAATTGTAGTGAAAGAATCAGAAGAACTGGGTCAGGAAGACAAGTATCACAGGTAGAGCTATGGATGTTGACACAGTAATAAACAAGGTCTGAGCTGAACTGCAGTTATATTGGGCCTTGAAGGCATAGACATAAAATTTAAACTTGATTCAACAAATGAGGAGGGGTAACCAGAATGACAGGTGAGGAAGATCATTTTAGCAGCCACTTTTTTGATGGAGGGGATTGATGTTAGTAATAGGGACACCAGAGAGGAAAAGTTGCAGTAGTTAAGTGGGAGATTATCGGGGTTTTAAATGTTTAGACAGACAGATTAAAAAGGTTAGATTTCCTATGTATTGGAAGGAATAAGTGGGAATGTCTAGAAAATGACATATGGTGCTAAGAGAAATATAGAATAGGGAACGTGTGGGAGAAGAATCTATCGGTCTTTACTGACTAGCAAAACTAAGGACAATGTTCTGCTCTGAAAAGGAACTTTGTAAAAAAATGGAGACTTCTTATTGAATAGATGTTTCTTTTTGTCTTCAAAGGTATATCTGCTGACTTGGATGACTAGATGTTTTTTTTCTTTTGTTTAACACTAGCTAGCTCTACAAAGCCAACATAGCTAAAAGGGAATAGCTGGATTGTATTCCTCCTTTTGAATAAACAGTATGTTTACTAAGTTCCAATCAGTTACATCTGTGTAAAACAACTGATGGCAATTCAGATTACATAGGTGTCCTTGAGAGCAAAAATAAGAATTCAATCATAGATGAAATCTATGTTCTAACTCAGTGGCGGCGGCAAGCATCATCATCCAGAGGCATCGCTGCCCAAATGCCGAATTTCAGCGGCATTTCGGCGGACGCTCGACCGCCGGCCAGCATACAGGCACATTTAGATGGCGCCCACAGGCACCGTGTTGGGGACCCCTGTTCTAACTTATCTTGAAAAACCTTTTAGTAGGGAGTCATGCACAAGGAGGAAAAAATCCAACTTCACTCAGATTCCAGGATGAGTTTGAAGAGTTGGGGGCTGGGGAGTGGAGACAAATTTTTACTTTTAAACTAGAATTATAGAAGGTATAGGGCTATAAGAGACCACAAGAGGTCATCAAGTCCAGCCACCAGCTCTGACACAGGACCAAGTAAACTTAGACTATCCTTCACAAGTGTTTGTCCAAAATGTTCTTAAAAATCTCCATTAATGGGGATTCCACAACCTCTCTCTTAGAAGCTACTCCAGAACTTACAATTTTTGAGAGTTTTAACTAATATCTATCGTAAATCTCCCTTGCTGCGGATTAAGCCCATTACTTCTTGTCCGACCTCAGTGAATGTGGAGAGCAATTGATCATCCTCCTCCTTACAACAACACGTAACATATTTAAAGACTGTTACCAGGTCCGCCCCTCAGTCTTTTCTCAAGACTAAACATGTCCAGTTTCTTTTAACCTTCCTTCATGTGTCAGGATTTATAAAGCTGTTATTTTTGTTGTTCTCCTCTGGACTCTCTTCATTTTGTCTGCACTTTAAGAAAAGTGTAGTACCTGAACTGGACACAACACCCTCCCTGAGGCCTTACACATGTGAAGTAGAGCAGAACAATTACCTCAAGTGTCTTACATATGACACTACTGTTAATACATCCCAATTGTGAAGGCCAAAGGTATAACTGGCTTAAAAAAAGAATGATACAAGTTCATGAAGGATAGGTCCATTCAGTGACTACACTGCTCTACAGCCAAAATGCTTCTGAAATAAATGTAGTCCAACTTTACTAATTCTGGGTCACTGAGAACGAAATTGATGCTTAAAATTGTTGATTGGCTCTAGTTTTCAAGATATGCTATTGGGTCAGTATATACGACCCTTGACTTGGGAATGGCATAAGTGAGTTCTAAAGGGAAGGGATCTCAATTTAAACCAGAAATGACTAAAATACATCTTTGACTGGATCTATGAATAAATCTATGACTGGGTTTGGACAGTACTTGCTTTTGAGGCAAAACAATGAATGATGCAATCTGAAGCTGGTATTGCGTCATACATGATATGAATTGCATCATGTTATTCCTAGAAGTCATGGATGGTGCAATCATAATGAAGCTTACATCACTCTGCTGAACAAATTGCCCTATATCAGCTCTAGAAATCATACAGTGTCGTGCTCTCTTATTTGTCAGTTTGATTTTGCAAAGGGACACATTTCTGTTTAGCCAAAGTTAGCAGAGATGCCTCGTACTTGTGTGAACAGTGCAGATAACTTCTGCTATGTTTGTGGTGAAGTGACTTTTGCATCACAAAAGCGCAGTATAACTGCTATGGTTAAGAAAGCCTCTCACCTTTGTTTTGGCTGCAAAATTGGAGATCAGGACAAGAGGTGGGCCCCACACATATGCTGCAACACTTGTGCAAGAAATCTTGGCCAGTGGTTGAACAGGAAAAGGAAATCTATGCCTTTTGCAGTGCCAATGATTTGGAGAGAGCCAACAGATCATATCAGCAATTGTTACTTCTGCATGGTGCCTCCAGCTGGGAAAGGTGTGTCAAAGAAGAAAAAGTGGACTGTGTATTATCCAAACATTCCATCAACTATACGCCCAGTACCCTACGGAGAAGGACTGCCGGTTCCTGATGCACCAGAATCGTTCTCACTTGAGTCAGATGAGGAAGAGGATGAAACTTCTGGTCCTGAACCATCAATGTCACAGGACCCACATTTTCTCCCATGCTCCTCCTCTGAACCACACCTCATAAGACAAGGTGAACTGAATGGCCTTGTCAGGGATTTGGAACTACCCAAGAGTAAGACAGAGCTGTTGGGCTCCAGACTACAGCAGTGGAATCTCCTGGCAGGCTATCAGGGCAAATGGAGCCCATCAATGCTTGCAGACTATTGCTGGACAGTGACAAGAGATGCTCCATTTAATGAATACAAGAGACAAGCCAAGAAGTGCCGAGTAGACACCGAATAGGACTAAACTATGTACATAATAGTTTTTTGCCTTTTGTTTCAGAATAAAAATCAGCAAAAGGGTTATATAAATAAAATTTAAAGTGTTACATAAACAGGACAGGTGAAATATTATCATGTAAAGCAGCCATAAACACATGAAAAGACCTAGGTTTACAATTTATGATTAAAACTCTACTATCTACACAATATACATAGACACAAAATGTAAAAACGTAAATATCTTAGAAACAGTAGCCAATCAGTTGTTTTAATTCATAGAATCATAGATTATTAGAGTTGGAAGGGACCTCAGGAGATTCATATTTGAATTCAGCACATCAAAATACATAATAAATATCACATTTTATCTCTGAAGCAGACGACTTCTCAAAAATTGTAGACCAGTGCTATTAGCCAAGATGGTCAGGGGCACAAGTACGTGCTCTGAATGTACCTAAATCTTTGACTCCCAGAAGCTGGGGCTGGACAACAGAGGATAGATCACTTGATAAGTTGCCTTGTTTTATTCATTCCCTCTGAAGCATCTGACACTGACCACTGTGGGAAGACAGAATGCTGGGGTAGATGGGCCATTCTTAGGTTCTTAACTTCTTTTGCAACTGCATCACATTGTTGACTCATATTGGATTTGTGATCCACTATAACCCCAAACCATTTTCAGCAGTACTATTGCCTAGCCAGTTATTCCCCATTTTGTAGTGATGCATTTGATTTTTTTCCTTCCTGAATGTAGTACTTTGCAATTGTCTTGATTTAATTTCCTCTTGTTGATTTCAAACAAATTATCTTAATTTGTCAATAGTTTTTTGATTCTGTGACCTCTGGGTTAACAGTATAGTGTTGCTCCCTGCTCTTCCCATATGACGTTAGATCAGGCTCTCTGCTCTGCCTGAAGTGCTTCATAAATTACTTGGGCTGTCAAATGATTAAAAAATTATGATTAATGGCGCTGTTAATAATGTAATATCATTTATTTAAATATTTTTGGATGTTTTCTACATTTAGAAATATATTGATTTCAGTTACAACACAGAACACAAAGTGTACAGTGCTCACGTTATATTTATTTTTATTACAAATATTAGCATTGTAAAAAAAAAAAAGGTCTTTTTAATTCCCCCATTTAAAGCACTGTAGTGCAGTCTCTTTATCATGAAAGTTGAACTTATAAAAATAGAACTATGTACAAAAAAACCTGCATTCAAAAATAAAAAATGTAAAACTTTAGAACATACAAGTCAGTTCAGACAATCACTCAGACAAGTTTGTTTATGTTTTCAGGTCATAATGCTGCCCACTTCTTATTTACAATGCCACCTGAAAGTGAGAACAGGCATTCACATGGCACTGCTGTAGTCAGTGTTGCAAGATATTTCTGTGCCAGATACACTAATGATTCATATGTCCCTTCATGCTTCAGCCACAATTCCAGAGGACATGCATCCATGTTGATCGGTTCTGCTTGATAATGATCCAAAGCAGTGCGGCCTTATGCATGTTCATGTTCATCATCTGGGTCAGATGCGACCAGCAGAAGGTTAAATTTTCTTTTTTTTGTTCGTTCGAGTTCTGTATTTTCTGCATTGGAGTGTCGCTTTTTTAAGACTTTGGAATGCATGCTCCACACCTGGTCCCTCTGAGATTTTGGAACGTACTTCAGATTCTTAAACCTTGGGTTGAGTGCTGTAGCTGTCTTTAGAAATCTCACATTGGTACCTTCTTTGAGTTTGTCAGCTCTGCCATGAAAGTATTCTTAAAATGAGCAACATGTGCTGGGTCATCATCTGAGACTGCTATAACATGAAATATATGGCAGACTGTGTGAGTAAAACAGAGCAGGAAACATACAATTCTCCCCCAAGGAGTTCAGTCACAAATGTATTATTTTATTATTTTTTAACGAGCATCATCAGCCTGGAAGCATGTCATCTGGAATGGTGGCCAAAGCATGAAGGGGCATATGAATGTTTAGCATATCTGGCACATAAATACCTTGCAATGCTGGTTACAGAAGTGCCATGCAAATGCCTGTTCTTTCTTACAGTGTCACCTCAAAGTTAGAAGTGGGCAGCATTATCTGTTGTAAATATAAACAAATTTGTTTGTCTGAGTGATTGGCTGAACAAGAAGTAGTACTGAGTGGACGTGTAGGCTCCAAAGTTTTACACTGCTTTGTTTTTGAGTGCAGTTATGTAACAAAAAAAAATCTACATTTGTAAGTTGTGCTTTTAAGATAGAGTTTGCACTACGTTACTTATCTGAGGTGAATTGAAAAATACTATTTGTTTTGTTTATCATTTTTACAATGCAAATATTTGTAATAAAAATAATATAAAGTGAGCACTGTACACTTTGTATTCTGTGTTGCAATTGAAATCAATATATTTGAAAAAGTAGAAAAACATCCAAAAACATTTAATAAATTTCAATTGGTATTCTATTAACAGTGCGATTAAAACTGCGATTAATCATTTTAATTATAATTTTTTTTTTAGTTAATTGCGTGAGTTAACTGCAATTTATCAACAGCCCTATGAATTACCTTCTCTGGACAACAGATGAGTATTTTCATCTTTGTTTCACACATGATGTCAAATATTTGCACAGGTAAGATTATTTGTTTACATCTGCTAAAAGTAAACTACTTATCCAATCTGAGAATATTTATTTAAATAACTTGTTGTCAAGGTACTGTAAAAAGATACTGTGTGAATTCTGAGTCTGTGCAGCTATGATTCATCTATTGCTATTAGTAACAGCTAATCATAACAAAAAAAACCATTTGCAGTTTATTCTTAAAGTATGGTGTGCTATTATCTTTTCTTTTCATTACATATTAGGTGTATACCAACTAGTTCTTTCTTTATAAATAAGAAAGTCCCAAGTTTTACGTGTGACATTTAGATTTCAGCATATATACTATATTATTTATTAACCAATGCGGGGAGAGGAGGAATCTTCACCTGTTGGTAGTATTCCTAGTATCTTACAAGTATGGCATAAACATTACTCATTAGTGTGAATGTTAGAGGAGTCTGGGTAATGGGTGAGTTTATTTGCATCTTTATTCGGGCATTTTCTTTAACACCCATCCATACCCTCTCTGTCACTATGTTACACCTGGGTTGTGGAAATTAAACTCTAATCATGCAGCTGAAAAGACACGCAAATTTAATCAAGTATGAGAGTTTGTCTACTTGAGGAAAATTGTTTGACTGGTATAGCCACAGTGAAATAATTTTTCTGCTATAGCTGTGCTGGTTTAATGCCCCAATATGGATACTCTATTCTGAAATAAAATTAGCTTTAATCTTGAATGATTACTCTGCTTCCAATGTTTGTCCAGTTTCCAAAGCAGAGTAGTCAGTTGCTTTTCTTCTGGAATAGTGGTTTCACACTGCCACGTGAGGGAGTTATACCGGCATAGTTACAGCAAAATAATTATTCTGCTATAGCTATGCTAGTCAATTACCCCTCCTCCCCCTTTCTGAACAAGCTGTAAGATCTTGCCAAGTTGCATATCCTACAAATCACTTCAAGGTCTTAAAATGCCAGCTGGCACCTCTTCAGTGTACTCTAAGATTGAGGGATCTTTCAATGGCCACTTGAAAATTTGTAGGCAGAGCAAACTGGCTCAGCCATTGATCTGGCTCATGATTTTTCAGAAGATTATTTTGTTCCCTTTTGTCTCTGGAGAACTGGAAATATATACTGCAAGAACATTTGTTTAAAGAGACTTGCTTTGCTTCCTCCACCCCACCTTGTAGAATGTATGCATTTTGGAGTAAAATGTGTAGCTCATACAAATAGAGCATTTAGTTTTTGGAAATAATTTTTGACAATTCCTCGCTATATATTTACTGGTAAGTCTGAACAAATAATTACTTCTATGTTATTTAATATGCTCCTATTTTAAATGTTTAAAATTACATAATGAACTCATAGAATACAGTGGAAGCTATAGTGATAATAGGTTATAAAAGTTGGGTGGCCTACAGGAAAGTTTCATTTCTTAATGTTATATCCTAAACAAAATTGCCTTAATGTGAAGTGGGGGGGGAGGGAAAAACCCTCAAAATTTGGGAAATAGACCGACTGACTATACATAACTCATCCATCTTCTCTCTTGCATGTGGCTTAAACATACTTTATTTTTTATTATTGTCACACAAATGCAATATAATGCAAATGATTAATTTTGTATATAGTTCTGCACATACTTTGCAAATACTGCTAAACTAATCAATTTGAAACTATTCAGTATTCCCTTTCATTAACTTAGAATTAGTCTGTGAATTTAGCAATTCTAAAATGGTATCTTACTGCACCAAAAAAGCCAAACCACACATGCACTGTCTATCTCTCTGCACGCAAAATTCTAGCAAAGATTTAAATTTAACAATACATTTATCTTGAAATGGACAACTTTCTGAGGAGCTTGCTTTCCACAACACAATCTTTGCAATGCAGTGGAACACTTAATTTCCTTAATCATAAATTCATAACCCTTTGAGATTAGGTATATGAGACCCAGGTTAAATATGGAAACTACAAAGGTACCTCCGCAATGCCATCTTAATTAATGACCTAGAATTTTAGGATCATATGAAGAGAGCACTGAGTTCTCTTAAACTTCCCAGACTTCAGCCTTTCCCCATTTTATACATAACAGACATCTTTATTTTGTAAATGCACTTGGTGACGTTTTAGTATACTTCTCTGTGCGTTTTTGGGAAGAGGACAGCATTTTTTTCAAACTGTTTTAAAAAACTCTGTAACACTTAACATATTTTCAGACATATCCGGAACACCCGGAGCCAGATTCTTCCCTCCCCTTCCCCGATTTACACCAGAGTAGTTTCTGACAGTGGAATCGCTCCTGATTTCCTGACTACGTGAGATGAGAATCAGGCCTGAAGAACATTTTGCAAAAATTCTGCTGTATTTCATATTCTAAACAGGAGCAACATTGTCATCACTTAAGTGGCAGTGAGCCAAATTCTTAATATAATTCTATAATATAACATCATTTACATCAAATGAGGATCTGATTTTGTTTGTGTATTATACATTTGTAGAGCATGGTGAGTATATTTGTGTGCCATATATAAGAAATTATAGCTTGTTATAGTAGAATAAATCTGTAGTTTTACTGATAGTTGAATTAATATATATATAACAAGAGGCCATGGTTCAAGATCTACGTATGCATAAATGAAGAGTGTGTGTGTCAGTGATTGAGCATTTAACTTTAAAATATCTATCCTGACGAGTGTCTTGTTTTTTCCAATATTTCCAATATTCTAAAAAGTGACATATAAAAATTCTATACAGCTTTTCCCCTTTTTATCCAAAGTAATATCTACTTATTAAATAAGAAAAAAAAGGGGGTAAAAATATTTTTAGTTGATACTTTGAATCAACACAGCTAAGAGAGTGTGCTGAGTCTTGTTCCTTCTTCCAGATCATGAGTAGAATGGCTTACTAAATTTCAGTTACAAGACCTATCAGTTACATCTGTTCAACTTCACTGAAGGGCATCATTTAACAACAGGGAGTTCCATAAATGTAACTGAGGACTGAATTCAGCTTTGTTTCTGGCAATGATGCCCATAAAGAAAAGAACCCAGCTTTAGTCTCAGATCTCAGGTTGAGTCTGTAAGGCTGACAGGTAGACACCTCTCTTTATTTCTAACATATCTTGAAATAGAAATTGAAAGACAATAAACAGCTGATTCTATAATGCCATGCTTCATCACTTTTCCAGCGCGTTTCAAAAAGCACTTCATATTGTTACCTTAAGACTGTTGTTTTACATTTAATTCAATATTTAGTTGAAGTACTAGGGATATTAAGAAACCAACTGTGCTTTTATGTTCACTTTCGTTATAATAACTGAAATTATTACAGGAAAAATTGTCCCTTAGTGGATTTTGATTTGGCAGTTATAGGCAGAGTTCTTTGTCGCTTTTAATCCCTATGGGGTTGCAGCCTTTAATTCCCAGTGAACTGATAATGCAGCTTGCATCCAGTCCAAAGTGGAGGGGAAAAAGAAAGTGTTAAAAATGCCATTATTAGGGTACTGTAGCCTTCTTAATAAATATAGTACCAGGCTCTGAAGGAGCCTCATCTTGTTAATCGGTTTTGAGGTGGACTTTTTCAATGCATGTAGCATGCTTTCATATAATTGTACAGAGAGAGAAGAGTGATTGGGATTTTTCTGTCCATCAGTCCCTGTAGAACAAGCCTTGCTTGACTAGAAGAATGAGTTGTCAGTCCATGCCATGATCCAGTAGCTCCACTGTCCATAGCCTCTTAGGCCAATCAAGAGGCACTAGATTTACCTGATTACTGATCTTTGCTGTCTTCCTCAGGACCCTTCCTATGTCAAGATGAACTCCCAATGATGCTTTATTTGAAAAGATATCAGCTTGAAATCTAGCCAGTTTAAAAATAGTTAAAATTTGTTTTAGGTTATACATTTTCTCTTTAGCCTTATGCTAATTACTGTAGCTTTACAAAAGTTTCTCCCTGACCTGTTGCTGTGTGACTCTTTCTCAAACAATGAGAGAAACTGACTTTACAGGGGAAATATAGTGAAGTTCAATTTTCCACAAAATGTTTCCAAATGGACAAAGTAAACAAGCTGAAAACACACTTTTGTATCTAATCTGTTCAGTAATCTTGGATTGGAACTGTAATGATGTGAATAAAAGAAAATTCCACAGTCTGTGGTATTTGATAGAGAATCCATTTAAAGGAGTAGATGCAAGCAAGGCAAATCAGAATTTAAATTAGCAATTTAATTTCTGTAGCTCATTGCATTGGAGCAAGATTATCAAATTATCACCTGGTGTTCATCTAATTTACCTAATTGGGGGAACAGTCTGCCATCTATTTTGTTCTGTAGTATCCTCTCTCTGTTTTTATTTTTCTTCTAAAATACCTTTTTACAGATTCTGATCAAAATATTTCTGCACACTTTGAGCTATGTGCAGTACTGTGTCAAAGACCTTGCTAAAATCAATTACATTCTCCACATTTTCCTTATGTTCAATCTGTCACAGAACTGAAAAAAGAATTGGGTTATTTGGAATGATCTGTGTTTCAGAAACCTATCTTGACTGTAACTCAGTAGGCTCCATTTGTCAGAAATACATAGAAATTCTTAAATATTTTAATACATATGTAAATATATAACAGAACCTATAAGAGTCCTTTGCTTCATTTTACAAAAGATTATTGTTATCACTCCTGAGTCCCTCATCTCTTTTCATAAGATTTATCACTAGTGCCTAAGAGTATCATAATGGTTAGTTTCATGTTAGTTAGCTTTAGGATGGATCACATATTCAGATCAGTATGTTAAGTTTGACATAGACCTTAATTATTTCTTGAATTTGGCACTAAGGGTATGTCTACATCTACAATTTTGCAGCGCTGGTTGTTACAGCTGTATTAGTACAGCTGTATAGGGCCAGCGCTGCAGAGTGGCCACACTTACAGCAACCAGTGCTGCAAGTGGTGTTAGATGTGGCCACACTGCAGCGCTGTTGGGCGGCTTCAAGGGGGGTTCGGGGAACGCGAGAGCAAACCGTGGAGAAGCAGGTCTCCTTCCCCGGGTTGCTCCAGTGTTCCCCGAACCCCCGTGCAAGCAGGTCTCCTTCCCCGCGGTTTGCTCTCGTGTTCCCAGAACCCCCTGCAAACTGCGGGGAAGGAGACCTTCTTGCACAGGGGTTCGGGGAACGCGAGAGCACACCGCGGGGAAGGAGACCTGCTTGCACGGGGGTTCGGGGAACGCGAGAGCACACCGCGGGGAAGGAGACCTGCTTGCACGGGGGTTCGGGGAACGCGAGAGCAAACCGCGGGGAAGGAGACCTGCTTCCCCGCGGTTTGCTCTCGCGTTCGCCGAACCCCCCTGCAACCGCGGGGAAGGAGACCCGCTTGGGGGGGGATTCGGAGAATACCGGAGCAGACCGCGGGGAAGGAGACCTGCTCGATTACCAGAGAGGTATCCTCAGGTATGCTGGGATACCTGCTTATTCCACGGAGGTCAAGAAAAGCGCTGGTAAGTGTCTACACTTGATTACCAGCGCTGGATCACCAGCGCTGGATCCTCTACACCCAAGACAAAACGGGAGTACGGCCAGCGCTGCAAACAGGGAGTTGCAGCGCTGGTGATGCCCTGCAGATGTGTACACCTCCTAAGTTGCAGCGCTGTAACCCCCTCACCAGCGCTGCAACTTTGTGATTTGGGGCTTGTCCTACATCAGAAAGTTGCAGCGCTGGTGAGGGAGTTACAGCGCTGCAACTTTGAAGGTGTACACATCTGCAGGGCATCACCAGCGCTGCAACTCCCTGTTTGCAGCGCTGGCCGTACTCCCGTTTGTCTCAGGTGTAGAGGATCCAGCGCTGGTGATCCAGCGCTGGTAATCCAATGTAAACACTTACCAGCGCTTTTCTTGACCTCCGTGGAAGGAGGAGGCCTCTGGTAATCAAGCTGATCTCCTTTCCTGGTTTGCGCTCTCGTTCCCGGAACCCCGAGCAAGCAGGTCTCCTTCCCTGCGGTTTGCTGGGTGGCTCCGGGAACGCGAGAGCAAACCGCGGCGAAGCTGGTCTCCTTTCCCGGTTTGCTCTCTCGTTCCCGGAACCCCGAGCAAGCAGGTCTCCTTCCCTGCGGTTTGCTGGGTGGCCTCCGGGAACGCGAGAGCAAACCACGGCGAAGCTGGTCTCCTTCCCCGGTTTGCTCTCTCGTTCCCGGAACCCCGAGCAAGCAGGTCTCCTTCCCTGCGGTTTGCTGGGTGGCTCCGGGAACGCGAGAGCAAACCGCGGCGAAGCTGGTCTCCTTCCCCGGTTTGCTCTCCTCGTTCCCGGAACCCCGAGCAAGCAGGTCTCCTTCCCTGCGGTTTGCTGGGTGGCTCCGGGAATGCGAGAGCAAACCGCGGCGAAGCTGGTCTCCTTCCCCGGTTTGCTCTCTCGGTCCCGGAACCCCGAGCAAGCAGGTAAGGAGAACCGCTTGCTCGGCGGTTCGGGGAACGAGAGAGCAAACCGGGAAAGGAGACCAGCTCGCCGCGGTTTGCTCTCTCGTTCCCGGAACCCCGAGCAAGCAGGTCTCCTTCCCTGCGGTTTGCAGGGTGGCTCCGGAACGCGAGAGCAAACCGCGGCGAAGCTGGTTCCCTTTCCCGGTTTGCTCTCGCGTTCCCGGAACCCCCCTTGAAGCCGCCCAACAGCGCTGCAGTGTGGCCACATCTAACACACTTGCAGCGCTGGTTGCTGTAAGTGTGGCCACTCTGCAGCGCTGGCCCTATACAGCTGTACTAATACAGCTGTAACACCAGCGCTGCAAAATTTTAGATGTAGACATGCCGTAGACAAGCCCCTTTGTCTGCCTTGTTTCCTATGTCATTCTTAATGAATAGTGAGGAAGTTAAAAGGCAGAACGTGACTTTTATTTAATTATTTTAGTATATCTTTTATTGGTTTCCATTTATTGATCAATAATTTCATCTGAGAGGGCTTCCCTAAGAATTCCAGGTATTGTCTCCTATCCTTCAATACTTTAAATATGTCTACAGACCTTCATATTAGTCCACATAGTTTTTTTTAGTATGGTAACCTTCATCATTCTAGTAAACAAAGTTAGATAAGGAGTAAACTTCCCTTATCTACACTTAGCTAATTAGCAGTGTGTTAATCTGCACACTATATAGTCTGCATAAAAATACTGTCTCCCTACTTTTCAGCAAAATAAGTGAATAAAATGTTTTTTGTGTTCCATTATTCTTGGTTTTCTTGTGTCTGCTGATTCATAAAATTCAGTTATTAATAGTGGGTTTCTCTGGTGGAAGTATGAACCTTTCAGGACCCATTGATCTAGGTTTTCCTTGCAAATCGACGCAGGATACAGTCTGAAAGGGAAAGCTTTTGGCTGAAAGGGATCTGCCTTTGTACACAAGGAGAAAAGACTGCACCCAGTTAGCTCCCCCAGAAAAAAAAGGGGGGGAGGGATAGCTCAGTGGTTTGAGCATTGGCCTGCTAAACCCAGGGTTGTGAGTTCAATCCTTGAGAGGGCCACTGAGGGATCTGGGGCAAAAATCTGTCTGGGGATTGGTCCTGCTTTGAGTAGGGGGTTGGACTAGATGACCTTCCAACCCTGATATTCTAAGGCAAGTAGTACAGTAGTTGTGCTGGCTGCTGCTGTTGATGCTCTGGGAAGATGAGCTCTCCATGCTCACAAAGGGTCCATCAGGAATGTATGTACAGTTTATTTTACTACTTCAGATTGTGTTTTTTCATGTCTAAACAGCCAGGAGCTGACACTCTGGTTTAAGTTTGTTGGCTAGCTGAGAATAAATCAACAGGCCTCTTCTTTCCCTGTTGGAATTGTTTGCATTGTAAGATGGATTTTCGGAGCTAGGATCTGCCATACTCACCTAGGCATTAGTGCATATTTGAGATTCTATGTTCAGGTAATGCTATAAACTCAGTACATGCTCACTGGTTCCTAAACTTCCTCACATATCTGTTTGTCCTTTCTTTTTGATGCTCTCATCTTGAGAAGTATCAGAGGGGTAGCTGTGTTGGTCTGGATCTGTAAAAAGCGACAGAGTCCTGTGGCACCTTATAGACTAACAGATGTATTGGAGCATGAGCTTTCATGAGTAAATACCCGCTTCTTCAGCAAGAGAAAGCGACCCTTAGTTTAAGGTGCTCAGTAGCTTAAAAGATCTTGTTCTATACATAAGTGTGGGGATAGAAACTATATTTCATTTAAAAAAAAAGATTAAAATGGTTTTATAAGAGCTACCCTTGTTGTTTACTAATGCTAGCATAGGCATGTGCTTGTTAGGTAATACTTATAGTACTTTTAGTGATAATGCTATATAAGTTTTAATATATACTTTTAAAAAAATCTATATTTTTCACTTCTGGCATTTTCACATAAAGAAGGGTACACAAGCCATAGTTTTGGTCACTGTGGGATGCCATCCTGGAATGGAGAGGTGCTACTGTGAGCAGGCTGTACTAGGTAAATTCAGTTACCTGAGCATAGATACTTTCTAATCTGTTATGATGGGAAAGGGAGGTGGGGTATTTTGATCCTATTCAGATATAGAAAGATAGACCAAAATATTCCTTTAATGGATTTAGAGTTTGTTTTAAACAAGAAAGTTTTAGCAGTTATCCTGATAAGTTACACCACGGTAGGTTTATTCATGTAATTCCCCACGTGGATGCTCTTATTTTGGTTATTCTATTTTTGGTTTAGCTTAAAAGCATTCAAAATTACATAAGCTAAACTGAAAAAACAAAACAAAACAATAAAAAGCCACTCGTACATTGGAGTAGAAGTGTCTACATGAGAATTGAATTCATACCTATACAGTAGTACCTCAGAGTTATGAACCCCAGAGTTACAAACTGACTAGTCAACCACACACCTTATTTGGACCTGGAAATACACAATCAGGCAACAGCAGAGACAAAAAAGCACAGTGCTGTGTTAAAAGTAAACTACTAAAAAAGGGAAAGCAGCATTTTTCTTCTGCACAGTAAAGTTTCAAAGCTGTATTAAGTCAATGTTCAGCCATAACATTTTGTTCAGAATTATGAACATTTCAGAGTTATGAACAGCCTCCATTCCTGAGGTGTTCAAAACTCTTGAGGTGTTATGTATAACTATAGTATAACAGTTTCAATTGACACCTTAGCTTTAGTAAGCAAGCCCATTGTGCTGTTTGCAAGGTCCCCCCTGCTCACTAGTGTTGCCAACTTTCTAATCGCACAAAACGGAACACCCTTCCCTGCCCCTTCCCTGAGGCCCCACCCCTGCCCTGTCCCTTCTCCAAGGCCCTGCTCCTGCTCACTCCATTCCCCTATCCCTCTGTTGCTTGCTCTCCCCCACCCTCACTCAGTGGGCTGGTGCAGAGGGTTGGGGTGCAGGAGGAAGGTGAGGGCTCCAGCTGGGGGTGGGGCTGGGGATGAGGGTTTCAGGGTTCAGGATAGGGTTCTTGGCTGGGGCAGGAGGTTGGAGTGGGGGGTGATTATACTCTGGCTGGGGGGTGCAGGCTTTGGGATGGGGCCAGGGATGGGTGGGAGGGGGTGCAGGCTCTGGCTGGGGGTGTAGGCTCTGGGGTTGGGCTGGGGATGAGGAGTTTAGGGGGCAGGAAGGGGCTGAGGGTTGGGGGGTTGGAAGGGTGCGGGCTCAGGGAGGGAGTTTGGGTGTAGGGAGGGACTGCAGGTTGGGTCGGGGATTGGGATGCAGGAGAAGGTTCAGGGTGCGGGGTCCCAGGGACAATTACTGCAACTCCTGAGATGTGGATGCCAGGTCCCTGCAGCCCCTAGACACATGAGCAGCCAGAGAGACTCCATGTGCTGCCCCAGCAGCTCCCATTGGTCATGGTTCCCATCCAATGGGAGCTGTGGAGACAGCCCTCAGACTGGGGCTGCTTCCTGAGCCTCCCTGGCTGCCCATGCATCTAGGGGCTGCAGGGACCTGGCAGCTGCTTCTGGGAGCTGCCCGGAGCTAGTGCAGGCAGGGAGCCTGCCTTAGCCCAGGGCCCCCACTGCGCCGCTGTCCAAACTTTTAACAGCTGGTCGAAAACCAGATGCCTGGCAATCCTGCTGCTCACATGCATGAAGGCATAGATGCCTCATGGAACCCCAGTGTTGTACCTCCATGTGGGAAGGTAGAGATTCTTTGTGAACTCTCTCAGGGCTTCTCTTCAAGCAGGAGCTTTGATAATTTATCCTGGTCTTTCCATTTTAGTGCAATTTGTTTATGTGGTTGTTGAATGTTACTTCTCAAATACACTTGAAAAAAGTCAACATTTAAATTTCCTTTCCCATTGTGAAAGTTTCTAGTACTTGAAACATTCCATCAGTATCTGGACTGATGGAGCAGCAGGTGTGCACACACCCACACCTGAGAAAAGTAATTTTTTTATTTTTCTTTTTCTCTTGGCAGAAGATAAAATTACAAGTAACTTCTGCTTAACCAGAAATCCATCCTGTGTTTAGCCTTACTTTATCGAATTCTATTTTTGTAATGAATGGACACTAATCAGAGAGCAGTAAATTACATCTTTATCTGTGCTAATCTGGGTTAAGAAGTCCCTGCTTGGATTGTTTCCTGTGTCAGTTGGTTCCTAGTTTTGTTATGGTACTGCAGCTGTGTGCTGAAGATTCCAACATGCATGGAGTATTACAAGTATTTCAGCTGGGGGAGCTGACGTTCTGGGGCAAGAACATTTCATAAGGAACTAGAGCAAAATTCTTCAAGTGTGGGAATAAGGTGAGGTCATCTCATGAGTTTCTAAAGTGACAAGTAGAATTCTCACATATAATTCCCCACTGCTCTCCCATTTGTGTGCTATTTGTAGTCTACAGTTCAATTCTAAGTCTGTACCTATTGGGTTTCCGGGAAGTGGGTGGGCTTCTGCCCGCCCACTGCTAAAGAATCCCCCCCCCCCACAGCCTAAGGGGAGGATCTACAGGACCTCAAAAACCCAACTGAGTTCGGGGGACAACTAATAAAAGAACAGGGACAGGAGTGCGGTCAAAGGATCAAAAGGAGGGAGACTGACAGGGACACCAAGCAGAGAACCCCGGACAGCGCCCACTACTCGAAGGCGTCAAGGGAGCCAGTGGATGCCGCCCAGAGGAACTCCGCCCGGATATGTGAACGGACAAAGGATTGGAAACAAGCCCCACAGTCATAGGAGTCTCCATTGGCCAACCTCCTCTCTCTGGTTGTGTAGATGGCCATTTTAGCCATGGCGAGGAGGAGGTTGACCAGGAGGTCCCGCAACTTTGTGGGTCCACGGATAGGCAGTGCATAGAGAAGGAGATGAGGGGAAAAGTGCAGCCAGAAACGCAACAGTATATTGGTGAGGAGCCGGTATAGGGGCTGCAACCTGGCGCACTCTAAGTAAATGTGCGCCAGGGTCTGTAACGAAAGAGTTTCAGAAGTGTTCCTGCTTGTCTTCATTTACAAAGAGGTATGAGCTGCTACTGCCATGTTTTAAGTGGTGGAGGCAGTAAACAGAAACTCAGGACCTCAAGCACAGTCCCAAATGTTGAAGCACCCATACTAATATTAATAGTGGTGTTACTAGTAAGATATTTTATTTATAGAGCACCCATTGCTAAAATATTTTTGTCCTTCATGTGATTTAGATAAAAGTTATGAGTATTTAATCTAGTATTGCATTCCTTTTAGTGCCCTCTAATTTTCTTGAGTTGTAAAATCGTGTGCCACAAAATCAAGATGCATTTTGTAAAGCTCATGTTCACCTGTTTGAATGTGTGGTATGCGTATGGCTGGTCAGAGTCACTCAGGAATGCTGAGCTGTATTCCTTTAGACAAACTGAACAGATGGTAGAAACAATAACTTTCCTTCATAAGATGGTCACTTCATAACAGAGCAGACTACAACTATGCTTGACTGCAAACCATGCTTGGCTGATCCTTTTTTTTTGTATTATTGTCCGTAGTCTGTTTGAGGTGTTAGTATCAGTATCACCTTTTTCTAACTGATGACTTAGCATGTGGTGTTTTTTTCTTTCTGGGTGAATCAGTTCTCCTTTATTGCTTTTTTAATGCACTCTATACAATGTTTTGCTGTTTATGTTTACATTCTAGTAATTGGATTCATCTCAGCAAGTTGTAATTGCTCAGATTATGATACTTTATGAATAATTCAATGATAATTCATTTCTCATGTTTCTAACAATTGTACAGTGGAGTTTGGAAAAGGCATTTTGTTTTCCTATCCTCAACTTTTTATTCTTTGCTTTATTCCCAAATTTTGAAAATTCACAAATTCTAGCCCATGGCTAGATGTTAATGGCTAATGGTTACTACTACTACTAGTAGTAGTAGTAGTAGTAGTAGTTAATGGCTGATGTAAAAGACTGCCTTTCCTCAGAGCCACGTTAGCAGGGTCAAAGGTAGTGTCCTGATAGAAGCCCAGTGTAGCCATTTACCCTGAGGCCTGTCTGAGGGGTGCTATGTTTCTGTATAGAATCTTAGCTTGTAATTGTCCAGTTTGAAGCTCTCTTTCTTCACAGTTTCTCTAGTTTCTCCTGTGCTCTCAAGCTCCCAATATTTAGTCATTCATTCCTAGGCCATGATAAGTTAAGAGAGGCTTGACTCCTTTGTTCCAGGGGCTCAGTCCTGTTGTTGCTTTTCAGAAGGAGGTGAACATCATTTCCCTATCCTGATGATGGAAGAACTCCTGAGCACTGTTGGGGTGTGTTGCTGGGAAGCTTTGATATACAGCAGAAAACAAGCTTATTTTGCCCAGCATCTTCCTTCATTCCCTTTCCTGAAGCTCAACGGTGATCCCTGATGGGATTCTTCCACTCCCCACCCCTTCAGTCACAAAGACCGCATCATCTAAGCACTGGCACTCTTGAAGTAGGATCCAAGAAGTTTATTTTGGTGGGCTGTTATTTGAGGATGTACTTCCTGAGAGTAATTCCTCTCCCTAATTTGTAACTCTCAACTTTTTACAGTAGCCTCTTTTGCACAGAAAATAGTAGTTTCCTATCAGTTTTTTCAATGCATACCTTTTATTTTTTGGGGGGGGAGGAATGGGGGGGGAAGCTGAGGGTAATAGAAAGTGTTAACTTTGTTAAAATTGGGTTAAATCAGGTGAAATATTATAGAAGTAATTTTGGTCTTTTAGGGTAAAACTTATTTTCAGTATTTTAACTAAAATTTTACTGGCTTTACTTTTTTTCTAGTTTTTTCGTAAAACTTTAAAAAATAACTTCTTAAAGAAGCTAAAATAATTGATCCTTTTCTCACTCAGACATGTTGACGTGCATCATCCGTTGCATTTTCAGTGCGTGTTCAGGAATGTTGCTGCTTCTGTGTTCTTCAAATTTAAACACTATTACACGAAACAGCAGGTGCTTAAAAAGCCCCTTTGTTTACTGTTGTGACAGAGCTGGAGGCTTAATGGCCATTTGAAGATCTTTATTTGTAAACTGGCTGAATGCCAGCACTGAAATTGAGATACTGGCCAACTGCTGAGAAAATGATACAATATCTTCAGACCCCAAGGTAGAATACAGTTAACTACATGGTTGGGGACATGGTCTATTAAAAAGAAAACCTTTATTTTTTCCAGGCTTAACGCTTGCTTTGAAACATGAGGAATGGGGGTTGTACAAAGCAAAACTTATTTACTTTAATCATATTGCAGCCTTTACATCAGGGGTTTTTCAAACTGGGGCTCGTGACCCTTCAAGGGGTCGCAAGCTGTCAGCTCTGTGGGGCTGACAGCCCTGAGCTTACATTAGATTAAATTACCCCCACTATTTTTAATTTATAAGGGTGGTCACACTCTGAGGCCTGGTCCACACTATGCTGTTAAACCGATTTTAACAGCGTTAAATCGATTTAACGCTGCACCCCGTCAACACTACACTGCTCTTTATATCGATTTAAAGGGCTCTTTAAATCGATTTCTGTACTCCTACAAACGAGAGGAGTAACGCTAAAATCGATATTACTATATCGATTTATGGTTAGTGTGGACGCAAATCGACGTTATTGGCCTCATTATTTTACAGTAGCTACCCACAGTGCACCGCTCCAGAAATCGACGCTAGCCTCTGATCACGGACGCACACCACCGAATTAATGTGCCTAGTGTGGACGCGCACAATCGACTTTATAATATCTGTTTTATAAAATCGGTTTAAGCTAATTCGAATTTATCCTGTAGTGTAGATGTACCCTGAGGCTTGCTTATGAAAGGGATCACCAATACAAAAAGTTTGAAAACCACTGCTTTACATATTTTTAATGAACCAAATTAATTGGGGGAAAAAATAGGCCACAGGTCACCCTGGGAGGGGCAAGGACCTAGATCTCTGTCTAGGCTGTAGGGGGCAGTCTGCCAGAGTGACCAGGATTAAAGAGCGCACAGGATCAGGAACTGCAATTAGCAGATGTGGGACTTCTGTGTGTGACACACAAGCTATCTCATAGAGCTGGAAGGGACCCTGAAAGGTCATCAAGTCCAGCCCCCTGCCTTCACTAGCAGGACCAAGTACTGATTTTTGCCCCAGATCCCTTAGTGACCCCCTCAAAGATTGAACTCACAACTCTGGGTTTAGCAGGCCAATGCTCAAACCACTGAGCTGTCCCTTCCCCCATCTGGGACATTCAGAGGGAAGATCAGGCACTAATAGTGGTCGGAAAGATCCAGGGACTACCAGAGAATGGAGTAGAAACCCATATAGCATAATAAAGCTAGGATAAGAGGCTGGCCTACAGCAGGGCTTGGAAGGGGAGAAGCAGTGGGGCTAGAATATCAGAGCTGGAGCAGGGCCAGGCCTGTGGAAGAGAAGATTCCTTCTGGAGGGAGGTAGTTTGGATACTTGACCTAACACTTGGATTGCTTGTATGGGAATAGTTTGGAAATTCTCTACTTTCCCATTCAAAGACTTCTGCCAAGGTTATTTGCACTCTTTCTTTTTTTGTTTGCGATAACAGAATATTCCCTTATTAACCCACCAAAACTAGAGTCAGTAGAGCCTACTGCTTGAAGTGCCTACCATGTGTGCCTTAAAGCTCATAGGAGTGCATGCTGCTAATGTTTTTAAAGGAGCTGATGTATCACAATACACTCATTTGCATCCTGCATTATGGCTGTGAGGATATACTTCCCTTTCAGGACAAGAAACCATTTCTGTCCTTCCTACTCCATTGCTACAAAACTTTTCCTATTGGTATTTAATGTGTTGATTGGAACGTTTTGTTGGCAAAACTAGATATGTGCTGAATTGTCGTCATCCCCTTCTGTGTCTCCCCTTCCTCCCCCACATTCTTTGTTTCAGAATGAGGAATATTTCATATTTTGCTTTTTTTTGCCTTTGTCAGGTTGTCTTGCACAAGTTCAGGTAGTTTTGAAGTCCTTGTCAAAGCCTAATTTATAACGCTGCTATCTGAACTCTCCAGTACAATGCAACACCTCTCCTTCATTCTGGTTGGGCTTGTAGAACATGTGTGGTTGCTAAATGCTACAGAGGCATTTTTTTTTAAAGCTTTGGAGCATTTTAGTTTGAGGAAAGCAGACTCAAAAACTATCCTGCTTTTAAGCAGTCTTTTTTCTTTGAAGAGAAAGTAGTCTCATAGAATATCACCACCATATATTTCCTGTACTATGGCCATTTCATCTCCAATGTACTTAAAACAGCACCTCTAGTTTTAGTAGTACATACGTTTTTTTCTGTCCCGTTCCCATTGGCTGATTCTTTTAATGCCTTTTATTAACTATTGGATAACACGTACATCAGCTTCCTGGTCAGTCTGTTTAGGTTAAGGCATCCGATATAAATTGTGTGTTTTGGGTATTGATTTGTCCTGATTTGCCTAATAGGAGACAGAGTCTTCTACCAAAAGTTCTTCCGAAGTTGACATATTTAGAGAATTTCATCCTTTCTCCATCAGGTCTTAGCAGTGAAGTATGAAGAATTCAGCAAATTTAACTGGGATAAAAAATGTTCACTAATTAGAGTTTTAGCCCAATTTTAACTACAGATATTGGCCAGATCGTGAGCTGGTGAAAATTACTTGAGCTACTTTGAGGGAGTTATCCCAATTTACATCAGTTGAGTATTAAATTTCAGAAACTATATGAGCTTTTTTCCCACTTTGATTATATAATGAAGATGTTGGTTAGAAAGATAGGGATTAGGGATTAAACTACAACTAAACTATTAAACTCGCAAATTAATATAAGGCACCGGTGAGGCCTCACCTGGAATACTGTGTGCAGTTCTAGTCTCCCATGTTTAAGAAGGATGAATTCAAACTGGAACAGGTTCAGAGACGAGCTACTAGGATGATCCGAGGAGTGGAAAACCTATCTTATGAAAGGAGACTCAAAGAGCTTGGCTTGTTTAGCCTAACAAAAAGAAGGTTATGGGGGATATGCTTGCTCTTTATAAATATATCAGAGGGATTAATATTAGGGAGGGAGAGGAATTATTTAAGCTTAGTACCAGTGTAGATACAAGAACAAATGGATATAAACTGGACACTAGGAAGTTTAGACTTGAAATTAGATGAAGGTTTCTAACCATTAGAGGAGTGAAGTTCTGGAACAGCCTTCCAAGGGGAGTAGTGGGGGCAAAAGACATATCTGGCTTTAAGACTAAGCTTGATAAGTTTATGGAAGGGATGGTATGATGGGATAGCTTAATTTTGGCAATTGATCTTTGATTATCAGCAGGTAAATATGCCCAGTGGTCTGTGATGGGATGTTAGATGGGATGGGATCTGAATTACTGCAGAGAATTCTTTCCTGAGTGCTGGCTGGTGAGTCTTGCCCTCATGCTCAGGGTTTAGCTGATCACCATATTTGGGGTCTGGAAGGAATTTTCCTCTGGGGCAGATTGGCAGAGGCCCTGGAGGTTTTTTGCCTTCCTCTGCAGCGTGGGGCATGGGTCACTTGCTGGTGGATTCTCTGCAGCTTGAGGTCTTCAAATCACAATTTGAAGACTTCAGTAACTCAGACATAGGTTAGAGGTTTATTATAGAAGTGGATGGATAGGATTTTGTGGCCTGCTTTGTGCAGGAGGTCTGACTAGATGATCATATTGGTCCCTTCTGACCCTGAAGTCTATGAGTCTAAATTAAACAGTGCACCATTGCAAATTAACACAGAAAGGGGCTGTTTAAGAGAGTGATGACCAGGAGCCCCGCTTTCTGCCTTTATTACCTGTAGCTTGTCCAAGGTCCAGTTTGTTGTTCCCCTCACTCTTGTCAACCCCAAATCAGTTTCTACTGCACTTGGTAGAAAAATAGTAGTTATTTCTTGATACCCTCTTGTGAACAATGTTCCTTCTCCAATCTGCCACTTTGTCATTGCCTTTGTAGGACTTCCCCTGGTGGGTTAACAATCCAACTTCAATCTGTGGCCTCTGAACACCCCTTTTGAGTTGGATGCATTTGTCCCAGAAGATAAAGAAAAGTGCTGACAGAACTGTATTCTTGATGGCTCCCCAGGATTGTCAAGGGAATTATCCTTCCCAGCAATGGAATGGGACCTTGGTTGAAACACCAGGATGTCTAATACTAGAGTTTTTTCCCCAAATCATTGCCCTTTAAAAGAAAAAAAAGAGCCTAGTTAAGGAAAAGCAGAGTTCTGCATAATGCAAAAATATTATTCTTAATAGTGCTTGAATGTGGGCTGGGAGCTCTTGGTTTTAAGAAACTGAATAAGATTAAAAAAAAACCAGTGCATCCTCAAGTCTGGAATCCTACATGAGTTAATTGAATGAGATTAGGATCTTCCAGAAAGCAGATGATGATTGTCCAAGTTTTACAAATACCCCCCAACCCCAGATAGCCTTTGTTACCCTCCCAATTAAAAGTGCCAACATATATCCTAGTAAAATATTCACCATTCCTATCAAAAGAGACTTTTGATTTCCAAAAAACCCTCACTGCTAGCTGCACAGATACATATGTGCTAGATTTTGTTAGGGATGAATCTTCAACATTGGTTATTTCAGCAGTTATCAGGGAAGGTCCTCCTTACCCAAAAATATGGCAGGGAAAAATGTTGAATAAGTCAGAAAAGAAAGACTACTGGAAATCGGGAAAACAGAAATAGTGAGCTCCCTAAGGAAACACAAGTCCAGGGCACTTCCCTCACCATGTATCATGATCCCCAAAAAGAAAAGGGGAAGGGTGACAATGGACTTAATTTTTCTCAACAAGCATCAGATTCAAGGTGGAGATTCTAAAATAATGTTCAGATACTCTGCTTCCGTCCCAACTGAAGAAGAGGTCAGTGTAGCACGAAATCTTGTACCTTCCACCTAAAGAAGTTGGTCCAATAAAAGATACTGCCTCACCAATCTTGTCTCTTGGATGAAAATTCTTCGTGCATTGAGAGTATCAAGTAAAAAGTACACTCCTCATTCTGCTTCTGTTAACTACACGCAAAAACAAATAGCAGAACGAGCACTTGTCTTGAAGCCAGACGACCATGACAGTCTCAGCTTTTTAAATGACCTTAATAAGATTCTGTAGTTTCCAACACAAGTTCAGATTCCTAACCTAGGAGGCAAGTATCATATCTTTGTCATATCACAGTGTAGTGTTGAGAGAATGAGTGATGTAGACATGGTCAAAGTTAAGGTGGCACTTTTATGCAACACATCCTGAAAGCACAGATGGAGATTAGATTAATTCATAATGAATTATCTGAAAGTAAATGCCTAAGTAGTTTTTTTAACTTGCATTTTTTGTTGTGAAAGTCATCTGCAATCTATCGGCTGGGAATCTTGCAAGGTATATGAGAGGAGGGTATTGTTGGTGAAAGATGCAAATAGGCATGTCAGCAAAAGAGAGGGAAAAAAAGAATAAAATGTTGCCACTATTAAAGTCACATTAATATGTTAAAAATTAACAAAAGCCAAATAGTAGTTGCGTTGTCTTGTTAAACAGTAAATTAAATATCCTCTCTTCCACTTGAAAGAAAAGTCATTTGAACAAATTAGAAGAGCAGGCAAGCTGTCTGTCAGCAGAATATCTGAAGGCTCAAGTCACAAAAAAAATGGAACTATGAAATGTTATTCAGCCACAAAAAGGAATTACAATCTATGATCCCCAAAACTGCAAATGAATTGCACAGATTTTACTTTACACATCTGATTAGGGCATAGATTTCAATTATCTGGTATCTTTTGTAGCAGGACTCGATTTGCCAGTGTTCATGAACACCAAAATAGATGAGACAGAAACATCTATTTCCTGCGATAGAATAAGAGGCCATTATATTTGGAAGTATGGTGTCAATGTGAAGTTTTACTGACTCTTCTGTGATCATCTTGCTCCAGTATTTATAGTGGTATTTGCAGAGGCTGAGGAGAGAGGTACACTTAAATAGGGCTGTAATTTCCCTAACACCTAAAAAAACCAGTGACCCTTAACTGTATGCAAGATGCTATTGCATCTCTCTTGTAAATGTTGACATTAAAATATATGCCAAGATATGGTACTCCGAATGGACAGTGATGTCTATATTTACGTAACTTTTATAGAAACTTCGCCACCAGCGGTGTTTCATGTGTTTGTATAGAGCCTGTCAAAGTGGGACAGTGATCCTGGCTGAGGCTCTTGGCACCACCACAATACCTGGGACTGGGGTGAGCTAGGGTGTTGAAAGACCCAAAAGCTTGCACAATCCACCTACTAGATTTAAGATGTCCTATCATTGCATTGTCTGAGGATACAAAAAAGGTGTTTCTACAGGCCTGCTCTATAAAAAATGCTGAAGAGCTATAATTTTTGCCCAGAACTTGTAAAACACTTTGAGTTCCTTGTTTCTATTCTAGCTGCTTCTGTTCTGTCCAAAGAGATAATTCTTTAATCCTTTCGAATCTAAACAAGGTGAATTGTCACTGCTCCTTATTCTTTTTGGCTTGTGAGCAGTTATTGGCAGTTGCATTTAGGAAACATCAGGACAGTAGGGGAGCGATAATGCTTAGTATAAGGATAATGTTCTGCTTAGTCGCGTCCAATCCAGGGAGACCTTGAAGACTTCTGATTAAAAATAGCTCTCTCTCAGATTTTCAGAGTACAAAGTAAAGTAGGATAAGTACTTATTTGTTCAGGGTCGGCTCCAGGCACCAGTCGACCAAGAACGTGCTTGGGGCGGCACCTTATAAGGGGCGGCGCTCAGGGGTTTTGGGTTTTTTTGGTTCAATGGGGTGGTGTTTGGTGGGCAGTTGTTTTTGGTTCAGTGAGGTGGTGCTGGGTTTTTTTGTTGTTGTTTTTGGTTCGGCAGGGCGGCGCTCGGGTTTTGTTGTGGTGGTGGTGGTGGTGGTGGTGTTTGGTTCAGCTGGGAGGCGCTCCGGGGGTGTTCTTTTTGGTTTGGCGGGGCAGCACGGGGGTTTTTTTTTTTTTTTTTTTTTTTGCTTGGGGTGGCAAAAAAGTTAGAGCCGGCCGTGTATTTGTTTAAATATTTCCTTAATCTGTGGTTGTAGTACCTGAGGTTGCCAGGCTGATCTTGGGGCAAAGAGAGGGGAAGGTAGAAGAGAATGACCGTGGAACGTGAAATTATCCTTGATGCCAGTTCCACTCCCTTGCTTATTGCAGATGTGCTTTCATGTTGATGGATGGAACAGTGGGCAGCTCCTTGAAACGCCTTTGTCCTCAGCTGAGTCCTGAGAATGCTCCCACTTCAGTTCTCTAGCGCTCTAAGGAATCCTCCAGCAGAAAGTGGGAAGAGATAACGTAATAATCTTATCTCTGAAGTAAAAATAAGTAGAAAAAATATTTTAAAGAAATCTTTCCAACTTTCCTTGTACATCAGAAAGGAGCACAAGTACCCTCCTCCCCCAGTAGGTTATTTTTAAGGCAGATACACATTTTGAAAAGAGCATGGATAGATGTAGGAATCAAAGTGCTGGGAGATATTGATAAGATGCTCCCATTCAAAAACCTACAAACCAAATGTACTTTGGTGCAAGAACACTGAGAGAGGTACATGTCAAATATTTGAAAAAGCATCAACATCTTACAAGCAGAACAATTTATGCTGAAGACATCACCCATGTCAACCTATTCATCCTTGAAAGTGAGATGGGAGATAGAATCTTTTTTTACTTTCATCAACAGGTCTCAGAAATTCTATACTTTTGTAGGATATTCTGCCAGTTTTTCCTCCCTAGCCATTCTGCTATTTTGATAGTATTATTACACAGTTATTTTGACATGTCTAAAACACTGCAAAATTCATTTTTGGAGCGCTAGTGTAGACCAGCCCTTATCAGCACTCATGTGCTTTGTTTTTGTTTTTTTTTTTAATTACCCTACCCCATCTACTTTCTTTTTTCTTCATTACCATGGAGTGACAGGAGCTGGTACAAGTAAAGCCAATGTTCTAGTTTTGGAAGCTGATAGCAGGGTTTTTTCCCTCTTTCCCCCTACCCCCACCCACTCGGACAGATGGAGAAGCTCGCTAAGGGATGGATCCTCCTGAAGGGGAGAAGAGACAGATAGGGGACTCATAATTTGGACAGCTCTTCTCACATTTGGAAAACGGGAGGATGTTGTTCTACGTACTTTAAGAAAGATTTGGAGCCCCAGCAATACCCCAGTAAAACTGGTTGGGAAATGATTTCATGAAAATTTCAAAATAGTCTGTTTCGTAAATGGGCCCATTTTTCATTAAATGTTCAGCAGTATATTAAATTGAATTTTTTTTTGAAAATTTTAATTGACTGAAATCCCAGTTTACAGTAAGAAAATGTGGTTTTGAGTAAATAAAGAAATTTAAAGCTATTTTAATAATTTCCATAACATCACAGAAAATTTTGATAACGTGGACAATTAAAAAAAATAATGTATTGTTGAAGACCATTTTCCTGCAAAGAAAACATGTATGGAAAATTGTCTACCCACTCTACACCCCAGCTCCTTCTGCTGTTCCCTCTTCATATTCTCCATTAGGCAGCGAAGGGGTAGGAGAAAGGAGAGTGCTATCTCTACTGTTACAGGGTAGGGAGCTGCACTCTCCCATCTTCCCCATCTGTAATGCCTGGAAGAAAGTCTCTTCTCTCCCCCGCACCCCATGAGCCCCAGCACAAATTTTTTATCTGAAGGTTCAAGTAATTAGGAAATAACATTTATTAACATTTAAGGGCTGTTGTCTACTAGAAGTTATGTATGTAATATTTTATTTTACCACAATTGAGTAAATGACAATACTGCTTCTTCCATGTGACTCATTTCATATTTGTGGTGAACATGTGTGCAGTGGAACAGTGCATGCTCCTGGCCCAGGCTGGTAGTGACAGAACAGGCTAGTGTCTTTTTGACAGGTGTCTGCTTCATAATTGGCATGCTTACTGACAGTCTATGCATAAGCAAGCTATCAAGAATTGAATGGTCATGGAAAACTGAATTAAACTGTTGGATTCCTATTACCTGTTTTGTATCTGCTGTCTCTGTTCAGGTGAAGAGAATACTTCATTCTAGTGTGCTTTTGATTTGGCATCTTTCACAAGCATTAGTTTCACTAAACATTTAAAACAACAACAGATCCATCTTTAGAATACCTTTTTTGCTTATTTGACTATAGTCTAGAATGTTATTAAATATTGCACCTTCAAAACAGTGATGTGGATGCGTACTGTTTCTAAGCAACATTATATCTTAGGAGGTGATCATCTCAGATGTTTGCAATAAAGTTGTTGAATTTTGTGATTAATAAAGCATGTCTTTCTATAAATCATCTTGTGCCTCCTCCGAAACAAGTAAAACAATATCCTAAGATGTCACTTTCTCGCTTCTGTTAAGTAGCTGTACATCTTATTTTAATGGAGATCAGATGGATGTTTCTGAAAACATAGAAAAATTCAAATTGCAGTGCTTTCAATTTGTCAGTCATGTTAGTTGAGGCTTAAATAGAACCTGCCACCTACACCAGAGCTGTTTGACCTCTTCAAGAAAGCTAGTGGAGGTGGAAATTATTTCATTCCTTTCTTTATGGTTAGAGAAGAGAATTTCTAAGTATGTAAGATAACAGCTTGGAATCTTTCCTTTTTTATAAGAATTTTTTTTTTAATGATGTGAGTACAATGCTCTCTTATATGTGGAAGATCAGATTAATTGAACACTTAAAGGTCAAATTCTAGTCCAATTGAAATCAGAGTTTTTCTGGGAAAGGAAGCTAAATGAAAATGCCTAGCATGTTTTAGAGATCAGGTTTCTGACCTCTTAACACAGATTTAAAAAAAAAATAAATTCAGAGGCAGTAGTAGACATGCTCCTACTCTTAAGGTGTTCTTGTATAATGGCCATAAGAAGCTAAAGATAAGCAGTTGCCCATATCCTGGCATATATCATGTACTGAATGGGATCTGTTGAAAGTGCAATTCCTCCTTCCCCACTGAGGATAACTTGTAAGAGACTCAGAGCCTGACCTCTTGGTACACCTCTGTTCAAGAGAGAGCAGAAACAAATATATTCATTATGTAACTCGGTTTATATGCAGTACCCAACTTTTGCAGTTCTGTGTGTTGTATTTAACAGTCAACCTAGGCTATGGATACTTTACATTCATTAGAACAATATTTAATACAGAATTAAAAACCTATTGCACCCTTTACAAACTGTCCATGCAAATAATACAGCTGCTCCCTTCAGTAACACAGTCATTGAACAGTAATCTAACAGTGAAATCCCATAGATCCATACTACTAACTAAGGTGGGCTTTTCAGTATACTGTATTTGGAAGGTTAAAAAACGGCCGGAATGGACCACAAAGCAGGAGAGTAAAGTCCATAGCTGAGGACCCTTTTGTAGAAAATGCCTGGTTAGCGGCTTTTTCCATTTTTTCTTAAAAAAAAAAAAACAAGAGAGCTCTTGTTTGAGCCCCTTTCCTGACCAACTGCAACTTTAGCAATAACACGGAGAAAGAGAGAAGCTCAGGCATATTGCTTAGTAAACCAATAGAATGATGATAAAATTAGTTTAATAGTTTAAATGTATTGCCTCATGGTAGAATTTACCTCAAGTCTTTATTATAAGGTTGTGTGTATATATATATATATATATATATATATATATATATATATATATATATATATATATATATATATCTGTTTCACGACATTTTGGGTGGTTTTAATCTAAATTAAATGGACCAAGATAATATTGTAATGAGTGCCTTTATAAACGTGTGTAACAGTAATAATGGGCTTACTATTGAATGTGCACTCAAAATGGTAACCCTCTTGCATGCATGACTAAGTAGGTTACTTCTATCCATCCGTGTATACAAATCACATGCAGTAATACGAATGCAAAGTAAGTGTGCAGTTGTGCACATTAGCACTTTAAATCTGAAAATCAGGTGCACCATGTCTAGGGAATTGGTCTTTATCTCATTGTGACATGATGCTGCTCCTTACCTTAAAAAAAACAAGGCTCCAGTTCAGTTGCATGTTGTGCTGGGTTATTTTTTTCGAAATAAATTCTTTCCATATGTTTGAAAAAAATATATTCTCAACTCTAAGCAACAAAGTTGGCATTTCAAATTGGTTTGTTTCTGGGCTTTTCCTTCCACGCATTCCCACAACCTCCACACCTTAGTTTTCTTCCAGTGTTTGAACTTGACAGCACCACTGATGACTTAAATTCATGAGTTACCCTTTGAACAAGTGTACAAGCATACAACCACAGCACAGGAGTAGTGACAGTGCAAGCATCCTTACCAACATCTTGCCTGTGAATCAGCCCTAACCTGGGCTGAGAGTAGTTCAGTTTTCATTCCCATACATTCCTATAAGGGTGCCAAATTAGTAAAACCTGTGGGTTTTGTTTTGCTTTGTGTAAAGGCCATAAATGCTGTTCAACAATTAGCAGCATTATTTAAAGATCCTATCAAATGCCATTTTCTTTCCTTGTAGTACTCTTAACTAGTCAAGTTGTCTTAAATTTATTTTGCTGCCTGAATGGTGCAGTGGCCGTTCATAATTGCAGTTGACATCAGGCAGCTGCCAACAGACTTCAGACAAGTACAGAAGCAGGCATTTAATAGAGAATTTGGTATCCTGGGGTTTAAAATGCTGGCTCCATAGTGCAGGGCATTAGCAGTGAAATTATTTTCCTTTTGCTTCTGTAGCTACTTGTAGAAAACTTCTTAAAGTTGAACTGGGTGCAAAATGTTTTGATACTAAACTAAATAGTAAATTTATTGCACATCGTGGTGATTTTTCAGTGTTGCATACCATCATGATAAACACTTAAGAAATACCTTATTCATTGGAGGAAGTGAAAGCACTTTGAGGTGAATTGTTTAACATCTAAGCAGTGTACATCTCATGCAGTTTTTGAAATAAACTGTCTTTGTGCATTCCCCCTCCCCCACCAAACCCTTTGAAAAAAATCTTTTGTTTTTCCTTTTGAATTACAGAAAAATGCGAAAGGGCTGGATTTGTTTGACCAGATTGTCTATCATTTGGACCTTGTGGAAACAGATTACTTTGGCCTGCAGTTCATGGATGCCTCCCAGGTTACAGTATGTACAACATTTATTTCATATTTACAACAGTTTATGATGCCAATTACAAATGTATAATTGGTGGAAATAGTAGAGAAATAAATGAATAAAATGCTGAAATAACTAGAGAGGTGATGATCAACAATTCTTACAAATAGGACCAGACGTTGTTAATTGTATGCGTACAGTTTAGGCCCTTATGGCCAGTTTGATGGTGATTGTGTGTGGGAGAAGGGGGCTTCATGTTTGGTAGGTCCATGATACTGAAACTGGTTAAAAAAAAACCTTGATCTTAGTATAATCTGCAGTAAATCAGGGGTCCTGATAACCCCTGCCACCAGAGTTGCAGATTGTGGTGGTGTTTAGCATGATGGAGAAATAGCAAGTTAGATTAAAATCTTGTATTTTTGGTACTCATGATGCAGAATTCTCACCCCCATCCCAGGACTCATAGGTCTTCAGTAAAAATTAGCTATGTAAATAAAGCAACCTCACTCATTTTACAAATAGGTGACACTTCAGGAAAATAATATTTAAAAAGTCTAATTTCTTGTGGCAGAAACACACTAAACTACTATCGGTTTGCTTTTTGCTATAGGCATGTCCACCTTATTCTCTGTAATTTTGCTACCATTGCTGGCTATTTGAGTTGCAAATGAAATTTTAATGGCTTGGAAAGTAAATTACTGCAATTGAGTTCTCTGAAATAAGTAAATATTTTCCATAACGCACAGGAGGAAAAGATGCAATAAGATGCCATTAAGGTAGAACACTGGGGTCATATGTGAGGAAATATTGATATATACAGTAAAGTGTAGTTTCTGAATTTTCCTTTTCAGAATTCTCAGTTTCATTACGTAGTGAACAGAAGATGCAATGGTTTAGAAAAAATAGTGTCAGAAGATGATTATATTTGAGCAGCGTGTTACTCAACATGCAGTGATAAACCAGTACATGTACTAAAACAGAATGACATGGAAAAAGAATCGTGTGTGTTGTAAGTGAAGACATATTTGAGAAAGGAAAAGAAATCTGCTCTTATTTATAAGAAAACTTACTTTCTCTTAGATTTGTTTGTACTTCATTAAATTGTTTGTACTAATCTCCAGAAAACAACTATCAGCTGACAACAGTTTAAAACACTGACTTTTCCCTTGTTGCAATAGTTGCTGACATTTGCTTATTTTGATATGGAATTTTTTTTTAAATAAACTGGTCATTAGGTCACAGCTGTTGGAGACTTGTGTGTTCATTATAAGGAAAAATCTTAGAAAATTAGCAAAAACTAGATTCTAGATTGACTTTTGGTTTATATTTCCAGCAAAAGCACTGAGTCTAAATCAGTGCCTGCTTTTCTCTGCTTGTAAATAGAGCTAGTTGAAAATCAGGAAAATAATTTTACAAAGTTTCTGAATTGTCTCATGTTTGCTGGGTTTGAAATGGTCCCATTTTTCCATATTTGCATAATTTTCCAGATTTTTTTTAATTTAAATGATTTTCAAAATGGTTATAGAAAGTTGTCATTTACCCAAAGTAGTTCATTTTTTTTTCCCATGGAGAACCAGATTTTCAGTAAACAAAAAATCATTAGTGATTTCAATTCAAAGTGTATTAAAACATTGTGTAGATAAACAAAATTCAGATGATATCAAGTTTTAGTAATTTTTTGTTTCTGAGAAAAGGCCATTTTTCAATGTAAAACTTCTTGCCTGAAAAGTTTAGATCAGTTCTACAGGAATCTATGTAAATAAATTTTTTAAAAAGTCATCTCTAAGTGGCTTGAACCCAATCTTCAACTTAAATGAAAAATTATCCTTTGACTGTGCAGACTTTATTTTCCCCCTACTTTCTCCAGTGTCTGTTCTCTTCCCTGTTAGTTTCTTCATCTGTTCCCTACTTTACCTACATCTATAGCTCTTTCATGTATAATTCCAAATAATTTCCATTCTGTGTTTCACCTGCCACTGGGTGAGAAAGCATATGGGCTAGGCCCATCTGTCTCGGTGCATGCTCCCTTCTGCCACAGACACAACTTGACTGCCTTTTGCCCCTATAGAGTACACACTGCCCAATTTGCCCTAAGCCTCGACATTTGTGTAATGAGTTCACTGTGCTCCTTCATAGCACAGCTGGCAGGAGGATATAGCTGCAGTTCATGGAGGCACACAGCACAGCAGGGGAAGGAAAGGGTCCAAGCAACAAGAACAGAATTTCAAAGAAAAGCTACCTTTTGGATCTTGAAGCAGCTCGGGATGGTCACCAAAGGGAACAGCAACTTTATAAAAAGAACTCATCCAGCAAGGAGAAGGGGAGAGAAGGAAGCAGACTAAAACCAGAAGAGATGTGGAGAAACTGGAGAGGGTCCAGAGAAGAGCAATGAGAATGATTAAAGGTCTTGAGAACATGACCTATGAAGGAAGGCTGAAGGAATTGGGTTTGTTTAGTTTGGAAAAGAGAAGACTGAGACGGGACATGATAGCAGTTTTCAGGTATCTAAAAGGATGTCATCAGGAGGAGGGAGAAAACTTGTTCACCTTAGCCTCCAATGATAGAACAAGAAGCAATGGGCTTAAACTGCAGCAAGGGAGATTTAGGTTGGACATTAGGAAAAAGTTCCTAACTGTCAGGGTAGTTAAACACTGGAATAGATTGTCTAGGGAAGTTGTGGAATCTCCATCTCTGGAGATATTTAAGAGTAGGTTAGATAAATGTCTATTAGAGATGGTCTATACAGTATTTGGTCCTGCCATGAGGGCCGGGGACTGGACTCGATGACCTCTCGAGGTCCCTTCCAGTCCTAGAGTCTATGAGTCTATGAGAAGGCTGAGCAGAAGGAAGAGGAGACTCTTAAACCTGTGAACAGACAATCTGACCATTCCTTGTGCTTAGAGTAGTGTGTATGTGTGTTTAGAAATTCCTTTGCAGAGTCTCTGTAACTTGCTATAACATAATCCTTGAAGAAGGAGATGGTAAGACAGAAGGTCAGCAGCTTGAGTGGAACTCAGGGAGCATTTAACAGGTAGTGGGGAGGCTTGGGAAACCAGGCACTAGTTTCAGGGTCTAGGCAGTTCATGGTCCCCACTGACAAGAGGGATATCAGATTCAGGATCTGCAGCTAGAGTGTGGGCCTAAACTCTGCCCATCCCCAGCAAGCCAAGAGTATGTGAGGCCCAAGTTTTGGGTCCAATACAGGAGCCTGGTGAGTGTCCAGCAGAGGAAGCTCATCCAGGTTTGTAACTCCATCTTGTGCTGGCATGAGCCTGCAACTGCTAGTAGGAACCCCTCTTAGACACTTTGACCATTAACACCCAGTCTCTTTTCCTTTACTTCAGCAGCCAGGTAACAACATCACCGTGGTTCTCATTTGCTTGCAGGTGTCATAACCTCACTCCAATCACTCTAACTTGATCTTTAGATTTATCCACAACATTTAATTTCCAGATACTTTCCATTTGCATACAGCATGTGAACTTGGTACTCTATTTCACTGATCAGCTTCACAGTTTTATTTAGCAAAGGCTATGTTATTACCCTTCTACCACCTACCATTTCCCAATCCTCGCCTCAGTTCCTGTCCCCTTTTTCTGACTTCTAGCCTTAACCCTCTTTCTCGTTGCTTGCTCATCCCAGCTTGCTTTATTCGGAGTGCAGTTTGAGCATTCATCTCAAGAAGCATTGCCTGTGTGCACCGTTGCATCTGTGCGGTGCCTGCCTACTGTCAGCTGCAGGTTTGGAGGTTTGAGATTGTAAACTCTTTGAGGCTAAGACTCTTGACTGTATCTCAAGTGGCAAGCAACTTTAAGCCAGCTCAGAAAGCACCTATCACAGCTTCTGATCAGTCAGGAGAGAGAATAGAATGCCGTGCTCTAAGGCTGGGGTCTCAAACACGTAGCGGACCGTGGGACTCTTGCGTGTGGCCCAGCAAGCTTCCCGCGCCCGCCCCCACTCCTCTCCCTACCCACAGGATTGCCCCATGTGGCATTGCGAGCCCTGCGCCGCTGTCTGAAGCAGCTGGCAGCATGCCCCTTCGGGCCGGGGGGGAGGGGAAGGAGGCAGAGGGCTCCTGCATTGCCTCCTTCCAGGCACCGCCCCCCACAGCTCCCATTGGCCAGAAAGAGGGAACCGCAGCCAATGGGAGCTCCATGGGAGGTGCCTAGAGGAGCAGCAAGAGCAGCACATGCACAGAACCCTGAGACCTCCGTCTCCCCCTGGGGCTGCAGGGACACGGTTCCAGCTGCTTCCTGGAACAGAGGAGCGCAGGGCCGGGGACCAGGGCAGGCAGGCATCCCACACCCCTCCTGCACCCTGAGCCCCATGCCGCATCCCACACCTCCCCTGTACTCCCTTCCCTGAGCCACCTGCTGCACCCTCACTCTTTTGCACCCCACCCACCAATGTCCTGCCCTGAGCCCCCTGCCGCACCTTGCATGCTACCTGCACCCCCTGGGGGCAGCATTGGGGTGGGGACTTCAGGGAAGGGGTTGGATTGGGGCAGGGAAGGGGTGGAAAGAGGTGGGGCAGGGGCGGGGCCTAATGGAAGAGGTGGAGTGGGGGTGAGGCCAGAGGCAGTGAGGGGGGGTGTCAGTGATGCGGCCCTTGGTTTAATGCACTAGTCCTCATGTGGCCCTCATGGTCATTTGAGTTTGAGACTCCTGCTCTAAGGACAGCAACACTGCAGGCGCAGTTTGCTTTCACAGTTCCAGAACTTTGGCTGGGACCAGAAACCTCAATGTCTGTTTTGTAAAACCTGAGAGTCTGGCCAACAGGTGCTGCTGGCAGCTATGATTTAATTATTTCAACTATTGTTATTAGAATACTGCTGGCCTAAATAAATGTTATTTTTGGCAGAATAGCCATTCATGCATTTTATTTACTTATCCAGCCTTTGTTTTAAATCATAAAAGCCATTTTAAGGAATAAGATCATTTTGCAGTATAGTTCATAAAATTAGAGCAGGAAACCCTTAAACAAATGTGTTAAATTGACTTGGCATCACTTTATGCCAATACAGTTTGGAAAAATCCATATAAATAAATATCTTACAAATCCAAATATTTATTAAAAGTATGCACTTTGTTTATTCCAAAGCAAGGCTTTGTCCCATGATCTTCACTTCCACATTCTAGCCCTAGAAGTGGAAATAAACATATTTAAACAAGAAAAACAAATAAAAAAAATCCTCTACTACCCTATAGGACAATTTGATGATAGAGGAAGGTGATGGTTTGTGAAATAAAAAACTTTAAACTTTCTAAAGGATATTTTATCATCCAGAAATAAATCTGTAGTTTATAACTTCCAGGCTGATCATGACAGTTTCAAAATAAAACTAAATTCTATTCTAGTCATATTCTGATGACTTTGTGTTATATGTTGTTCCTACAGAACTCAGTGACAGAACTCCTAAGACTTGGTCCTTTATATCTATTGTACCTCATGTATTCAAAGAAGAGTCTAACAACTAAGTCCTTTAGTATTCTAAAACTCCCCAAATCTTTTCCCCTCTCTTTCTGAATAAAAAGCAATATGCTACTTTCTGTAATTGTTCTTGTTTGTGAGAGGAATGGGTAGAAATTGAAGAAACTGTCAGTGTTATCTTTCATGAGTTTTCTGTTGCTCAGCTAACCCCAAGTAAGAATAAATGCCAAAGAACTACTGCATCTCCAAAGCAAAGAAATTGAGCCTCAGATTAATGCAAATTCCTGCTACAATAGGAAACGTATGAACTGATTTGCACAAATATTAAGCTAATAGTTTTTTGAGCATTTGAAAATGTGAGGGTGGGTTTTTTCCCCTTTAATTCTCAATTCTTGTTTTTTTATTGAGCCTAGAAATGGAAGTAGCAAAACTTATAAGACACTGTTAGCTACTAGGTTGTCCCAATTGGAAGTCAGTAGTTGATTATGTTGAATATACAGTCTATAGTGGTTTAGGTAAATTGATAGGTATCCAAATCAAACTTATTTGAGGTCCACCTGTTACTAATCTTGACCCACCTTTTGTTGAGGTCTATAATTTTCTTACTGCTTGTTCCCAAACACACTTTTTCTGTTGTTGCCTGTGATTGCCAACTGTTTTTATGAGGTGTAACATATTCTTTTTCTCTGGAAGCTGGGAAGACTACAGTCCCATACCTTGTCTGAAAAGTATCCTATGTGTGCTGGCAAAACACTTGTGCCCTTGTTTGCTTCCATTTCTTATCATGTGTCCAAACAGAAGCAGTATTAGTATTTCATTAGTGTGGCATTTAGTGTGATTTATTCTGTAATTTTGCTTCTGTTCCCAAAAGTAACTCATGGCATAAGAGGAAGTGCTCTCATGGATTGGTAACTGTTTAAAGGATGGGAAACAAAGTTAGTATAAATGGTCAGTTTTCAGAGTGAAGAGAGGTAAATAGTGGTGTCCACCAGGGGTCTGTTCTGGGACCAGTTCTGTTCAACATATTCATAAATGATCTGGAAAAAGGGGTAAACAGTGAGGTGGCAACATTTGCAGATGATACAAAATTACTAAAGATAGTTAAGACCAGGCAGACTGTGAAGAGTTACAAAAGGATCTCTCAAAACTGGGTGACTGGGCAACAAAATGGCAGATGAAATTTAATGTTGATAAATGCAAGGTAATGTGCATTGAAAAGCATAATCCCAACTATACATATAAAATGATGAGGTCTAAATTAGCTATTAGCGCTTAAGAAAGAGCTCTTGGAGTCATTGTGGATAGTTCTCTGAAAACATCCACTCGATGTGCATTGGCAGTCAAAAAAGCGAACAGAATGTTGGGAATCATTAAGAAAGGGATAGATAATAGGAGAGAAAATATCATGTTGCCTCTCTATAAAACCATGGTATGCCCACATCCTGAATACTGTGTGCAGATGTGGTCATCCCTCTCAAAAAAGTTACATTGGAGTTGGAAAAGGTTCAGAAAAGGGCAACAAAAATGATGAGGGGTATGAGGAGAGATTAATAAGACTGGGACTTTTCAGCTTGGAAAAGAGACATGATGGTGTTGAGGAAGTAGATAAGGAAGTGTTGTTTACTACTTCTCATAACACAAGAATGAGGGGGTCACCAAATGAAATGAATAGGCGGCAGATTTAAAACAAATGAAAGGAGGTATTTCTTCACACAATGCACAGTCAACCTATGGAACTTCTTGCCAGGGGATCTTGTGAAGCCAAGACCCTAACAGGGTTCAAAAAAAGAACTAGATAAATTTATGGAGGATAGGTCCATCAGTGGCTATTAGCCAGGATGGGCAGGAATGGTGTCCCTAACCTCTGTTTGCCAGAATCTGGGAATGAGCGACAGGGGATGGATCACTTGATGATTACCTGTTCTGTTCATTCCCTCTGGGGCACCTTGCACTGGCCACTGTCCGAAGACAGGATACTGGGCTAGAAAGACCTTTGGTCTGACCCAGTAGAGCCATTCTTATGTTCATATATTACATGTTTTTCTTTTTCTTTCATTTGTTTAATTTTAAAGGACAGGGATATGTGGGAGTCGGAGATGAGATTAAAAGTAGCATGTACTAAAGTAGCAATTTGGTCCCTTTTATTCCTGTTCCTGAGAAATCCTCTAACTTCCTGTTATTATTGACAGTCCTAGACTGATACTTAATTCATTCACTGCAAGGTATTTACTGGGAGGGGCAACGAGATGGGCTGGGCAGCCTCATTGGAAATGTGCTAACATAAACTCAAAAAAGCATTTGTTTATTTTACTTTTTAAGGTGTAAAAAGTAAGAAAAGGGCAATTCTGAGGATTAGAGAATACATTAGACACTATCACATACAACACAAAGTCTATAACAACAACAACGAAGCATCAATAACCAAGGGCTTCATTGACCGAAACCAGGAAATCTGCCTCTATGTCGAAGGTGCACCAAAGTAGGTGACAGCCCAGTTATCTCCACCTAGCTCAACTAGGAGTAACTAGAGATACACACAAAAGGCAGGAATATTCAGCCAAAATGACTTCTGCACACTGGAGTTTGGGGGCTGGCATGGGCAGGAAAGGCCAGCTCCTTACTGCCCTTATTCTCTGTCCACAGCATATGTTACGGATAAAGTCAGGGCCTGATCCTATACCCACTGAAGACCACTGGAACATTTTAATTTATTTTAATGGATCTTGAGTCAGGGCCTTGAAATGTTGTGGCACATATGGAAATTTGTGAAGAGTGTGAAATGACAGATCTGCACCTTCCCTCGTGTGCAGATCCACTCCATTCCCTGTTCCAGGCCACGTGGGCCAGTGTGAGCTCAGACTCCAAGTACTGAGTGGTTAAAAGATGAGAATAATGATTCAAAAGGAAGGGCCAGTCTCTTCAGACTTTCCTCTTACAGGGTCTCTCGTTTTTTCCCTACAGCTTGCCAATTTGCTCAATCCATACAGTAACTTGAATTTGAATAAGTTAAATGGTAATGAAAAGAGTATTTTTAATCAATAAGGGTTCCTTTTTGTGTTTCAAACATTCAGAGTTTGATAGTATTGCTTTTATACTTTTAAACTGCCAAATGTTTGAGAGATGGTGAGTGAGTAGCAACTCAAAGCAGTTGGTTAGGCCAGCTAGTGTGTTTCCTGCAAGCATAATGCCCCAGCTAGTGCTGAATGCTATAAATAGGGGTATTTGGAGCACAGTCAGAGACCACCTTAAATATATTAAATTTTAGGAGGGATAGAGTAGAAAACTGGTAAATATTTTGATAATACAACAGATTCATTTGCTGACTCTGCTATAGACTTTCTGTTTCACATTGGGCAAATCACTTAATCGGTCTATGACTAAATTCCCCATTTATAAAAAGGGAGAGTAATATTTTTTTCACCCACTTTGTCTGTGTGTTGTAAGCTCTTTGGGGCAGGACCTGTCCCTAACTATGTGAATATGTGGCATGCAGCACAGTGGGGCCCCAATCTCCTTTGAGACCTCTCAGTGCTATTTTAATACAAATAATAAATGTCTCCATGCCCTCAGTGCGGAGGCCAATTGCAATGGTGATATGGACACCCATCCGCTAAAAAGTAGACTGAGGTAATTGGCTGTCTTCATGTAGCTACTACTCATGTCTCATGAATAACTACTTTCAGTTACATCTGCCTAGGGCTGGATTTTACCAGTGAACTATACATGAAAGACTTCAACACATTAAAAATTCCCAGAGCTGTTCTAGTCCATAGTCTTCTTTAATCTTTTAGATGGAATATGGGCTGTTCACCTGAAGGGCTTATGATAATACCATAGTACAATCTTGAGAGGTGGTGGAGAAGCAGGCTCTTGACTTCTGAGGACCTATGTCATGGTATAATTCCCCACTCCGAACCTTAGCGTCCAAAAGATGGGGTACCAGCATGAATTCCTCTAAGCTCAATTACCAGCTTAGAACCTGTAGCGCTGCCACCAACCAGGAATTCCAGTGCCTGGTACACTCTGGTTCCCCCAAAACCTTGCCCGGGGACCCCCAAGACCCAAACTCTCTGGATCTTAACACAAGGAAAGTAAGCCCTTTCCCTCACCATTGCCTCTCCCAGGCTTCACCTCCCTGGGTTACCCTGGAAGATCACTGTGATTCAAACTCCGTGAATCTGAAAACAGAGGAAAATTCACATTCCTCCCTCCTTCTCTCTTCCCATCCCAGATTCTCCCTGAGAGAGACAGTAATCCTAACACAGAGAAATTAACCTCTTTCTCCCCCTTCCCTCCTTTCTCCCCACCAATTCCCTGGTGGATCCAGACCCAGTTCCCTGGGGTCTCACCAGAATAAAAAAAACAATCAGGTTCTTAAACAAGAAAAGCTTTTAATTAAAGAGAGAAAAACAGTAAAAATTATCTTTGTAAATTTAAAAAAATGGAATAGGTACAGGGTCTTTCAGCTATAGCCACTGGGAATACCCTCCCAGCCTAAGTATACAAGTACAAATTAAAATCTTTTCAGCAAAATACCAATTTGAACTCCTTTCAGCCAAATACACATTTGAATTCCTTCCAACCAAATACACATTTGCAAATAAAACAACCATAAGCCTAACTCGCTTTATCTACCTAGTACTCATTATTCAAAACTTATAAGAGCCTGTATTGGAGAGACTGGAGAGAAACCTGGTTGCACGTCTGATCCCTCTGAGCCCCCAGAGTTGAACAACAGCTAAAAACTAACAGCATGCACAAACACTTCCCTCCCTGAAGATTTAAAAGTATCCTGTCCCCTAATTGGTCCTCTGGTCAGGTGACAGCCAGGCTCACAGATCTTGTTAACCCTTTACAGGCAAAAGAGATATGAAGTACTTCTGTTCCATTAACTCTTAACTATCTGTTTATGACAACCTATGACTGAGAAATTCTCTTAGCCAATACTACTTCTCTCACACACTTTTAAATACACAAAAACAATAGTACTCGTCATAGTTAGGCTCTATAATTTCTCTTACATGAGGTGTGCACTGCTGGTAATTTTTCAGTCTCTTCCCACTCTGGGATTTAATCAGGCTTGTTGCCTATTTATTGTAAATTGTTTAGCTTATTTTTGTGAAGATGCCAGAAGCCATCAGGCATGGATGCCTAGAAAGTAAAGATTATTTATTACTGAAGTTGATCTGGAGCGGCATCAGCCAGTCACCAGCAGAGCAGCTGTACAACAAAAAATCTAATGAGGTTTGTGCTACACTGGGCAAATTGTTGTGCACAATTTTCTTTTCCTCTTGAGATGTGGAGTAACTGCAGGAGGAGTAAGAGGAGGAAGGCTGTCTGAGCCTGGAAAGCCACATTGAAGAATTGTGTGAAACAGATTCAGCTTGCAGCAGCATGCTTTACGGGAAGCTATATTTTATGGACAAAACTCCACCTGATGCCTTAACCCTTTAATTCTGCTAAGCAGAAACTTGTGACTCAAACTTACACCTGTGAAGCTTTATCATTTTGTGACGGTGTTGGACTCACTACCGCAGCACCTCCCATTGGCACATCTGGGAATTAGCTCTGTCCTCTGCGGTGTGCCCTCTGCCATTGGTGTCCCGTCCATCATCCGCTCCCGTGTTGGTGTCTGGACCTGTGTTGCTCCCCACTCGGCGGCATCCTCTTCAGGACCCTGCCCTCCAGCAGTACCCACTGCTCTGGTCTTACCCACTTCTGGGGGTCTGGTGTTATCAGCAGTCCTTTGTCTGCACCTGTTCTAGTGGCTGGCTGCAGCCTTAAAGTCTAGCCCCTTTGTCACAGGGGCCATCCACAGCCTGTATCAGGCCACACTCCTCCTAAACCAGGTGTAGTACAAGGGGGATGGGGGAGACCCAGGCCCACCTGCTACTCTGGGTCCCGACCCAGGGACCCTCTAGCAGCAGCCTCCCTGCCCTCTTCCTCTCCCCTTGTCAGACTTTATCCCTGGGCCACTTCCTCTTTGGCCCTGTGCACCCGCTTGGCCCTTTGTAGCAAGGCCCGCAGCCTGGGATTTTCCTTGTCTGGAGGTCCCCAGCTCCTTCTGCCCTTCCTCAGCACTGCTCTGTCCAAGGTGCTGGTCTCCTGCTCCGGAGATGGACTTTACCCCATGAAGGTCTGGGACAGACTGCCTGCGTCTCTCCTCAGCGGCCTTTATATAGGGCCTAGCCTAGCCCTGATTGGCTGGCTCTGATCTCGGCCCTGATTAGCTCTCAGTAGGCCCTTCTCTAATTGGCTGCTGGCCTGCGCAGCCACTGTGACCTACTCTAGCCCTCTCTCTCATGGGGGTGAGGCAGTTGCCCCACCACACATTTAGATAAGATATTAGCATGTGATGCATATTGAAGCAATTCTACATGAATAGCCAGCCCCTTCCCTCTCCCCCTCTTTTAAAACTGTTTTCAGTGTAAAATATTTAGGTGTTATATGAGAATGACAGAAGTATAAGTGTATGTTGCTTTCAAGTTTGAGTTTTAAATTGTAATTTTGTCATTGTGATTCATTCCTGTATTTTAATGGTGAACAACACTCACAGCACTTTGGTTAGCATTTTATATGAAGTATTATAGAATAATAACCTTAGATGGCATAACAATTAATAAAATAGTATAAGTATAAGATTCATTTGTTTGTTTTAGTGCTCATGCCCAAAGATGTGTGAACACTTAAGTAACACTTTTAAAATAAAAAAGCAGACCTTAAAATAATCCTTAGAGAAAATACTCTAAGAGATGTGTAGAAAAGATGTATTGTGGAGAGACAGTAACCTTTTTGCTAGCTAAGGTTGTAATCAGCTTCCTTTTTTATTTTTTTTAAATTATTTTAGTCCTTCTTATAACTCTTGGTTGGAAAAATTACCAAGAATATAAACAAGAATTTTTCTGCAACTTTTGAAGAAAATTGAATTAAATGGTCCAGGACTTACAGGTTATTAGAAGAAAAAGTTACCTTGATCTGAAAGATTAACTTTGTTTCTTTCTCTTCCCCTTGCTAAAGAAGAGCTGTTTACGAGCTTTTCAAACTTTCCATGCTGTTAAATCTCCTGGAAAGCATCTACAGTGGCTACCTTTGAAGCAAATAAATTCAAATTAAGTGAAGCTTTTAACAGTTTATGTTGTAGATAATTTATGGCCAAGTGATTTCAATGGGAGTTATGGACCTAATCCTGCTTTCTTTAATGTCACTGAGATCTTTCTGCCTTTAATTTCAGAGAGCACCAGATCTGGCAGTATATGTTTTTGTTAGTCTGTTGGCTGACTTCTAGTTAGGAAGAAAATCAGGGTCTTTCTGTAAGTGACCAATAACTAAGATCTTCAGCTCAAGTGCAAGAAGCCTACTGTTTTTCAGATTTCCAGGACAGTGGTTCCCAAACTTGATTGTTTTAAAAAATTGATGTTTGAAGTATCACATGCTCCATTTTGTGCACATTTATTTTAGGCCATGTAAGCTTAACTTGAGTATTTATGAACTCCTAATAAAATAAACTTTGGATTTGGCTGGTGGAGATCTTACTGTGGGAAATTAGAAGAGCAAACAGTTTGGCTGGGGGAGTCTAGGTGAGAGGTTTAGAGCTGGTCAGGGATTTTTCAATTAAATATTTTTTGTTTGGAAAACACCAATTTGTAAAACCCAAAGCTTTTTGCAGGAACATACCAGTTTCAAAAAAAAAATTTGTGGAAACTGTTTCTCAGGATTAGGATGGTATTTCTGTTCAAAACCAGAGAAATACCTACCCTTGAATAGCTTGATGGTCAGGGTGCTCACCTGGGAGTCTGCCTGATTCAGAGTAGGGAGTTAAAGCTGGGTCTCCCACATCCCAGAGAGTTGCCCTAGCAAACATGCTATTGGCTAGTCTGGGGTGAGTGAGAGAGTCAGTCTCAGTCAGTCAGTGTCTCTCTCTCACAGAGAAACAAAACAAAAAAATTGGAATGTCTCAGTTTTGTCCTGATGCAAAATGAGGAAAAAAATTGGTATCAGTTTCTCAAGGTGGGAAAACCATTTCCTGCCTTTCTCTAACAAGATTGGACTGAGGGTGGCTGGAGTGCAGGTGGTGTGTATGTGTTGAGGGTGAAGGGAAGGGGGCCTGAGTGAGAGTGGAGGGTTGGGGAGTCTTGGCTGGAAGTGGGAGCTTTACCTGGGCATCAGGCAGGTTCTGCTCCAGCTCACTGTTGTTCCAAGGCTTCAGGTTGCCAATTTCCTCTCAGTCAGAGGAGCCAATCCCACAGCAGTCCTTAGCCTCCCTGGAGAAACTTTCCCACTTGTGTCCTCCTGCCCTTGTCTCACAACACCTCCTTGTGGGATAAGGGATTCACTACCCTTCTTCTTGGGGCTGGGTGTGATTCCTCTTCGGGGATACATTTTGAGGGTTTTGCTTGTAGTCCGTTGGCAACTAGTTGATTATATAGTGCTAACTCTGCTCCTTGTTTACAGCCACTAAATGAGCCACTTTCTCATTATAAAAAAGCTAAAAATGTTAAATATTTTCCTAACTTAATTTTTCCATGTGATCACATGTTGCCACAGTTGCCAGAAGGATGTTGCAAGATCATGAATGAATAGGGAGATAGTCTCTCTTAAAAGGTGGCCAGCACTGTGAAAATATTTGAGAATTCCTATACTAAGGGGAATATAGATGTTGACTTCTAGTAGCTTTTGGCAGTTGACGGAATAAAAAATAATGGTCAATTTACCAGTCAAATATTGTCAAATGTAAAAAATGATAAAATTTGCTAAACCATTAATTCATTAGAACAGTAAGTAAATAAAAAAAGTAAGGCCTTGTCAACACTACTGCTTAAGTTGAGATAAGTTACGTCGCTCAGAAGTGTGACAAAACCACCCCGCAAGCGACGGAACTTGCCTCAACTTAAAGCAGTGTCTGCACCGCACTTTGTCCTCATTGAGGTGGAGTAATTATGCCGATGGAAGAGCACTCTCCCGTCAGCATAATGTATCTTCACCAAATGCGCTAAATCGGGACCACTGCATTGATGATAATATAGACAAGCCCTAAGCCTCCATGCTCTCCAAAAGGCTTAACCTTAGATTCTTATACCTAATTACAAAAAACTAATTACTTAACTGAGTTATTTTAACTCAGGAAAATGCAAAACAGTGAAATGAAGTTCTAAAAACTGAAAGAATGGAGCCATGAAGCAATCAAAAAGCTGCCACTTCCATCAGGGCATTCTTGCTGGAATTTTTGACTGTGGTCAAATATAGGCAGTCAGTTGACTGGTCAGTTGTTTGCCAATCACATTTACCAAACCCAAGTACAAAACACATGGAAATGAATAGTTAAGGATGTCAAAAATCTTGTATTGTCCATATAAACAAATACATAATTCTTTATCAAATACAAAGAAATGAATATTTTATCAGTACGCAGCACTATTGGCAACATGTCCAAGATGAAGCCAGGAAGGCTATTTTTTCATCCTTAGCTGTTGAGAAGAGGTGATATGTGTGGTCATATTATGCTAGTTCATTCTTTCAGGTAGGATGAAGAATAAATGATAGTGAAAATGTTAAGAGAAACTCCAATACTGTTGGGTTTTTAATAGACTATTCTACAGCATTCAAATAGAAGCAATATTATTCAGTGAAATGGGCAAATCTGACATAATATCACTTTCAGTCACAGGCACAGTGATGATACTTTTATTGAAACTGACGGATATTCTTCCCTTACTATCTTACTTATTTTTCCCTACAACATCCTAGCATTTCATTGCAAAAAGGGAAAACCCAGTCCCTTAACTTTCTCTTAATAAAGCTTCCTGTCTTAAAGTATTTGGTCCACAGACATTAGAGCCATGTGTAACATAATGATGGTAAAGCTCATAACTTCTCTTTTTCCACTGCAGTTCTTCCACTGAATGTTGACAGGAAGTTAGCCAGGTGGAGTGGAATTGTTTACTTTGTACTTTGAAAGGTCTGGATTCTGCCCTAAATTCATTCAGTTACCTCTTATCATATTGTAATCCCGTAGCTAAAATAGACAGTAATGGGGCCTGTCATTTTTATTTGCTCTAGCACTTAGCTGTTAGAGAATCCCCTGCTATTATAGGCTACTACTCTCAATTCAAACTTGCCTTCTATGCAGAAGTTTTAGTGCTCTGTATTTCAAACCTCACGTTGTCTGTTATACATCTTCTCATTTCTCCAAATTTTTAAAACTTTTCGGATAGAAAATTATTGCAACCCAATCCAGATCTTAGTTGCTAATTTTAGTTGTCTAACACATGTTGCAGACTGATAAAATAAGTATGTATATGTCAACCTGTCCTGTGTGGAATGGAGCATTAGCATACTCATTGTGTGAAACATCCACATATAATTTGTGGATATGTAAACACTGGTGATTTACAGATGGGGTAAAACTTTCTCAAAACAGGTATGGCTTGTGTTTGAGCCCAAGATTCTGTTCTGACCATTCTGACAAGTAGCATCTAATATCTTTTATCTGGATCTGTGCAGCTGCATCATCCATATGGAACATAGATGTTTTGGTGAGGTCATAGAATATGATGTGTACTGTAAGGAAGCCAGATTCTAATCTATGTAAATTCTTGGGAGTGCAGTCCATTATTCACTTATATATTTGTAAAGTCCCTATAACAATGTGGCCCCAATGCTGTTCAGACCCTAATTATTATTAAAGGTGACCTTCAGAAGGGAAGAAAAAGAGTTTGTTCTTATTTCTTTTTTAAAACTTTATACTGTATAAAGAAGGCATGACAGTGTTTTTCATTGGATATTTTTTGCCTTAAAAAATGATTTTGGTATTTTCCCTGCTTGTGATTTTACTTTAGAAATTCAGATCTTGTCTATATTGGAAGATGGTGCGGATAACTGAAGAACTGGTAGGATTATGATAGCAGAGATACCACTCAAGCAAAACCTTATTGAGAGGGAAGGTGATATTAGTTCAGACTGTTGATTTAAAGCTCTTTGCTTTTTTGTTCATGTTAACACTTAACAAAACTTAGGAAGAAAATGTATTTGACAGCGGTTCAGTGCCCCCCCCCACCCCGGCCCACACCAGTTAAAGGCTGAGAGAGTTTGTAGACGGTATCTTCTGAGACTTCCAGTAAGTCTTCCAGCAAAACCAGACTTGCCATTCAGGACATTCTGAAGGTTGAAAACAAGCAGGGACAAAACATTTTCCAGGCCTTCTTTATGCATAATAAAGCAGCAAAACAAGTAATAAAAAAGGGTCAAACCCAATTTTTTTCCTTTGCAGGTCACCTTTGAGGGCTTTGTAGCTCAAGACCAGGACTTTGAATTCTTTTATGAAGCAAATGGGGAGCCAATGGAGTTTTCAAAGCACAGGTGTGTGGTGTATTTGTCAGCCTATATTGCTTAAGGAGCATGCTGATGCAGTTGTACCAGCTTCAGTCTTCAGTTGGCAGTTGCAGTCATCCTCAGTGTGTTCCAATAGGTACAGCTTATTGGCTGTATCTTGACATAAATGCGTCTCTTATCTTTTATGGCTGTTCTATTTTGGAAAAATATTGGTTGTTACCATTATTGAGGAATTACAGTACTTTTCTTCAAGGAGCTGGAAGGTGATTAAATAAACAGAGAAGTAACTGGAAATTGTCCTAATTCTTCTTTGCACCAGTTTTTCGAAACAAAGAGGACAAAAATAGATTTATCCCAAATGATTTCTAACATTCTGTTGTTAAATAAATATGTCCTTCAGACAAAATCTAGCAAGTTTTCTCTCCAGTGGAAATGATCTGGTATAATAACGATTTCATTTCTGCAATGACCTTGGGAAGAATAGTGCTATTAATTCCAACCAGGTCTTTAAAAACTAAGAATATTGGGCCTGATTCACCATTGTTACACTAGTATAAAAACCAAGTGTAACTCCATTGAAAACATTCTCAGTTGGTTATGTCCATTAAGTTGCTCCAGTTTTACACCAGCGTAATGCAGTGGTGAATCAGGCCCAATCTGAATATGGTTACTGCCATATTATACACAGCTTGATGAGGACTAAGACATGAAGACAGTGATGATGTCTCAGATAACTGTCAAAATGCAGGTAGCCATTTTTCCTTGCCTTCAACATTCTAAATATAAAAATTGTTATAGAACTTCCCATAGAAAAATAAATTTCAAAATGGAATTACGATTAATCTTCCTTACCTTTCAAGGGCACTGATAACTTGCTCAGAGTCCAAATTGGAGCACGGGAATGTAGTGTAGTAGGAAGAGAGCACTACCTAATTTCTACTCTTGTATCATCCTCAAAGGACCGCTTCTAAGCAGTGGCTCCTTGATGCACTTGGACCCTCACAACTTGAAGTCCATTAGCCTGAGCTCCAGTTTTTAAAAGGAGGCAGACCCTCTGCAGAAGTTATCAAAAAGAGTTCTTGTGGAGTCCCCCAACTCCAGGCAGCTTCATACTAAGGCTTCTGGAATTCACCCTTTTGTGTTCACATTCTGAGTTGGGATAGTGGTTATGAGTTCCAGTCAATAGCTTGTAACACAGCCAAGTAAGTTTTGGTTCTTGGCAAAGATGCCATGAAGTCTTCACTTCCATTTCCATTTCAATTCCTCTGGCTGTATGTCAATTAATAAGAGCGTCTGATTTTTTGCTTAGAGGCTAGGGCCTGCATTCCATTGGCATATGAAATTCTGGCTTCTAAGCTGGTGTGCTTCCAGCATTTATGGCAGCAGAGGCCAATACTGATTGTTCTTGACACACTTTCAGTGCTCTTGGCCACCTCAGCCATCCAGGCAACTGCAGTCTATAGGGAGGAGTAGGACGATAAGGGCTATTACTTGGGTTCAGTGGACCTGTAAGAAGACTAACACCATTATGGAGAAACATCCAGACACTGGCTATGGCGGACTTTAGCCCAGTTTTTGCAGAAGTGATCCAAAACAGCTGGGTTTAAGTTAATAGCAGTTCATGAATCTGCAAGGACTAAAATTGCTCCCTGTTTTGGAAAGCGCTGAATAGTGGTATAATGGACCCCTTGAGCATCTGAGTTTGCTTCTCAAAGGAGTGAGTGTAAAATGATGATGTCTAGTGCTTGCTGTTTGTTGTCTCCTGGAGAATCCTACATTTATGACTGTATTGTATATGTAGAAGAAATGAACAGTTACAAATGTACATTAGCTGTTTAGGTTAGAACCTCAGTAATAGCCTATTTTGCTACTTATTAAATTCTTAAACGTTTCTTTAAAATTGCTCATTTTTTGTAAAATTATGTATAGATATGACAGATGAATTGGTAATTTGCAGTGTTATGGATGTTTAGCATAATACCACATGCAGACATTCTAAAATGTGTTAATCATTTACAATACACACAATGAAGATAATTCAGAGTACTGAAAGAAACTTTCTCAGTACATTTGAAAAGTGAATAAAAAAGTGAAAAAATGGATTTTTTTTATATGTTTTGGTTTAGAAATAAAACACTGAAGAGTAGTATTCCATGTTAGCTAAATTGTTTTCTTAAATTTTTGTAAAGTCTTAGTTATACACTTTTTAAATCCAGGTGAACTCCAAACAGTCATAGAACTGAACCTTCTGTGTTAGAAATCCTTAAGAAAATGGAATTGTATGTACATATTTAACTTGAAATGACAATAGTGATAAATGTGGACAATGCTCCTATAAATATAGCTGGGGATATGTTTTGCTGACTAATGTGTTCGTTGAAGTAAAATGTTCCTCTTCTCTACAAGCAAAAACATTTAGGAAGTTCTAATTGCATAATTTCAATCACAAGAGCAAAGCTTGAATAATTTTGTTTCTTCTCAGAAACTTGAAATGATTACTAGCTGATATCTTGTGAATCTATATTTGCTGGATGAGATAAATAATTGATTATGTGTATATTAATTTACAGCTATGTAATATATTTGTATAAAAATTATCATAACATTTTATTTTCACTATGGTGGTAATTCTCAAATTTGTAAGGAGTTGGCTTCCTTGGTAATTTCTCCCAAGGGAGTCCAGGCAAGCTCTGGGCAACTATAAGCACATTTGGAATAAATGTTCTATTTGTTTTTTATTCTGCAGGGAATTTATTTGCTATTTGGGTTATGGGTTGGCAAACTTTTAAAATAGACTTTTTACAACTAGCTGTTTCATAAATTTTGCTTTTAGTTAAAGCATCTATAGTAAAACTGTGGTTTTGCTATTTTATTAATTATTTTCACATGCATTTAGCAAAAGGAGAGGAGAATATGTTAAATACCAAATATTTACTCTGATTCTGTTTTTACTTAATATAGAGGGGAAATGCCCCAACAAGAAAAGCAAGCAAAAGGAATAGGCTTCTTTTTCTGAATATTTCTGCTCCAAATTTACTGGTCCTATTAATTTATTTTATCTGTTTTTAAATAAACAGCAAAAAATGTGAAGAGAATTCCTCTTATGGTAAGGTGGCCCAAATTATCATCTGTAATTTAGTGAAGGGACTATCTTGACATGTTATCATCATTTAATATTTATATTTTGGTAACACACCCAGATGCCTCATTCGGGAGTGATTCGTGCTGGGCACTGGGACTATAAAACTTAGGACTAGTCTGTATTGGAAAAGGTTTGCCAATAGAGCACATTGTCCTAGTGTAGACAGAGCTTATATTGGCTCAAGTGTTTTTTTTGGTGTAGCTAATACCGGTTCCCTGAACAAAATAAGCTATACCAGCAAAGGCACTTTTTTGGCCAGTATAACTGTTTCCATAAAGGCTTTTTCTGGTATATATTTTTTTAAAGTAATCATACTCCTAAATGACATTGCTATACCAGTAAAAGTTTTAAGGTTGGACCAGGCCTCAGACTCTGAGCTTGAGAGAACCACAGTGTGGGTGGAGGAATACAGAGCAGCAGAGAGAGCTGTGTGGGAGCTCCACCGAGTGGGATTGGACCAGACAATTGTCTGCCTTCAGAAGGTTATGAGTAACAGTTAAAGCATTGGGCCCAGAGTTTGAGGAAAACCTTCATTTGTTTGTTTTTTATAGCCTTTCACTGCTAGTTGGGTTGTGCCTCAGAAGGAGGAAGCTCCAATGGATGTGTTTAACTTTTAAAGTCCAGTTTTCGCTGATAAGATAGGCACCTGAGAGGTGTGTGTGTGTGCGGGGGGAGGAGGGGAAATAGTGTTCAAATAAACCTTTTCTAGTGAAAACAACTATAAAAGATGACCAAATATATATGTATGTCTTTTCTTTTCAGAACAGAGAACCTTTCCTTTAAATTAATTTGTGCTCTATTATATAGTAAAATACCAGTAAAATCTTGACAATGACTTACTTTTAAACACAGGTTTTCTTTTTTTAGCACTGGCTGGATCATTCTAAACCAATTAAGAAGCAAATAAAAAGTAAGTAACATGAGTCCACAAGTTTTTTTATTCCTCCCCTAAGAATTCAGTTTAGAGTATTCGTTAACATGATTGTGAGGCTCCAAATGTTTCCATAATATAGTGAATATTCCTCAGACAATGGATTCAAGTTAATGGTTGGCTGGCTGGCTAATTTTTTTTTTTTTTGTATAAAAGCAAGGGTCACAATGAGTAATGGACCAATCTTCAACTCTCTTCTTTAAATGATTTTTATTTACCACTTTTGTGAATGCCAAAAGTCCCTTCCTCTTTTCTAGAGGAAAATCCCTGCCTGGAGTTACTTTGTCATAAACCAGGCCTGGGGAGCAAGCATTAGCTTAGGTTGCTGCTAATAGATTCAGCAGCCAAATATCAGTTTAGAAAAACTTATGTGATTTCTCATAGGTACCTGTTAATAGTAGTTAGAGGCATGGGGGAGAATAGGAGGAAGCTCTCCCCTTTCTTGTAACCCCTAAATTACAAGAAATTAGAAATTGACCTGGAAAAGAAGGAACGGTGGCAGGAGGGACCTGAGGGTTGGCAGTTCCTGCTGGAAGTTGCAGAAGTCCTTTGAGTTTCATATCCAGGTAGCCTCTGCTGCCTCCCCTTACATCTTCACTGGTGTACTTTCACCTGGTTTAATGTACATAGTTCCTGGATAGGTTTGCATTCCTGTGAGCTGGACTCATGTCACTGGTGGCAAGTGGATGCCAAGAGAGGAGATCCTGAGACCATTATTGACAGGGAGAGGGTAAAGATGCCAACCACCCTTGAACTATGATTCAACCCTGGCTCAATAAACTGTCCCTTGAAACATCTGTGTTCATCTGATTTCTCCAACTTCATGGATCCCTACTAATCTGGAGTCAGGCCTGGGTATGATATAGAGACAGTAATAGTATCCTTGGGCAATAAATGTCTGCTAGCAATGGATATAGGCCAGGTGTCCATGTTGATTTTGAGATCTAACAACTACCGTAGGTATGGCTGATCACAAGATGCTACTGACCAATTTGCAACATCTGGAAGGAGTGAACACAGGTTTTTCTTCAGTGCTCTCTGTTCTTTCCATTCTCAGGGGTCTCAGAGTATTGGAGCTGCTCACCCACTTCTAATGGCCATTTTATGCAAGGTCTGCAGGGCACTGTGCTTTCACTCTTACCACTTCTTGTGTGTATGAGGCTAATAGGGTAGATTGTGAAGAAATGTAGGGTCCATTGCCATTGATAGCTCTGGTGCTTGACTTGACCTTGCCTTTTCATGACATCTCAACCTGCTTCTCTGTATTTGGATACATGATCAGCAAGTGCTTATTCTCTGATATGCCAAGGAAAAGGCAAAATGATCCTAGAGGGAAGAATCATATATTTTCTGCACAAAGACATTTTTAACAGATTTAGTTTCATTACTTTCACGGTGTCTGGCCCAGTTAGGGGATTGTATGAGAACAAGCTGGCTCAGACCCATACTAGAGAAGATAGTGGGGAAATAACTTGATGGGGGTTGTAACAGCTCCATCTCTCAGCGCAATATGTCTTTTCCTTGCCAAAGTGGTTTGCATTTTTGGAGAAGTTTGGGTCCTCAATTGTCTTTGGACAGTGGTGCATATGGCTTTATTTTTCCACCAGTAGCAGCTAGTGTTAAGAGTCAGTGCCCTGAGAAGGTAGATCTCACCAGTAAACTTTGTCACCTACGGTTTTGACTTCTGAAACACCTCTTCTTGGGTTTATCCTTGAAGACAACTTTAAAGCTTCAACTAATGCAGCTTTTGGCTGCTCATTTGCCTAGTAGGTTGGGTGATCAATAGGCCTTCAGAAACTACAGCAGTGATTGTCGTCATATAAGCACCTAGATAGAGAGGTGGTGGATTCTCCATTTCTTAATGTCTTCAAACAAAGACTGGGTGCCTTTCTGGAAGATATACTTTAGCCACACATGCACTATGATAGCCCAAATCAGCAAAGACATATTTGCTGAACCTTTTTAGCTGGAGAACTAAATTGGGGAGGTCACTCTCTCATGCCCATCAGAGCTTGAATTTTTCCAACATTCCCAGGACAGTGTAAGGCACATCTTTTTGTACAAACATTTGCTTGACAAATGATCCATGGTTTAATTACTTATTATATTGGCTGTGGTAGCACACTAAAATGCCCACAACAGGCACATAGTTATTTCTTGTTGTAAGTATTTTTAGTTTAAGACACATAGTCAAATGTTACTGTGATAAGGACACTTTAAAATATAATTATTTTGTGTTAAATTTTTCTCGCTCTATGGGATCACCAAATCTGTGTAAACTTCTGTTTTGAATCTTTGTGTATACAGTTGGACCTCCGTACACTTTGCATTTTCGAATTAAATATTACTCGTCAGAACCGAACAACCTTCACGAGGAGTTTACAAGGTAGGAAATAACTGTGATTGCTAAACTGATGTCTGACAATGGGGTTTATAAGGTATTTGGGGATTAAACTGTGGGGAAGGGAGAAATTTGGGTTATATGTGCTTCCTTGGTAGAATAGGCATCATGTTCAATATTCTAGTTGGTGTTTTATGACGGTCTATGAACCATACCCTACTTCCCATTTTTTGCCCAGACCTGCTGTTTTGGCCTCTCAGGTCCTTCTGGATGGAGGGGCAGATGGACCAGAGCAGTGGTATTTCTCTCCAACTCTCCATGTGTTTTAGGCTTTTTGACTTTGGAAAGGGAGCCATGACTGGGTAGGTAGGAGCTGAACCTGGAGAAGGACTTTCTGCAGCAGTATTGCCTGTCAAACCCATGGTGGGTAGGGGAATAGGAGCAGGGTTTCCAATCTATAATGCCGACAGCTGGGCTCTGTGCTTTTCTCTGCTGTGAAATGTAGAGGTGATCAAATAAAAGTCAAATGGGTCAAAGAAAGACCCCAAAGCAGCAGAATTTTGGGAGGATTGGGAGCAATGCTAACAGCTCAATCATCTCTACCCTCTTTTCCTCCTCCCTCCCCCCACTTTGTTCAAGGTGGATGACCTGTGGTCTTTGAGAACATTCCGTACTTGTTAAGTGAGGAGCCCTCCACAATTCAGGAGAAATTCGGTATCATGAAAGCGGTGGGGGGGAGAGGGTGATTGCTTATTTTTGCACTTCCCATTCCTCCTAACTCTTCTGATCACTCGGTCAGGCCAAATTGTCTCTCTAATTATTTTGTACCCTTCCTGCTATTATTTTTCTGTTTCTGACAATTCGGAGCTTCTTAGTGTGTTTTTTTTTGTTTTTTTGGTTTTAATTTGCTCTGCATTGCTAATTGGGCCAAACTGTTTCCACCATGCTCTTTAAAGATTAAATTGATCATTTTATAGTGCTTATAAGAAACTTTTAGTCAGCAGATCTCCGTTTACTATAGCCTTATCTCCTGCAGTGATTAAATACTACTTTGACTGCTGTGTGACAAGAAGATTAAAGAGCCAGTTGTAATTGCCCACTTATTTACTATGAAACCTCTATAGAAGCCTCAGTATACATTATCAATTACAGCAGTAGCAATAAACTGATAAAATGACACTTTTTCATACAGGTCATAATTAACCTATGGAACTTACTGCCACTGATGTAATTGAGTTCAAGAGTTCAGTACGATTCCTAAAAGGATTAGATATCTGCATATATAATGAGAAGATTCATAGTTACATTATGTAGGATGATATATAAAAAACATGTTAGAATAGATATACACCCTCATACTTCAGGGTTTAACCTGGTGTTAAATTTCACCAATGAGCAGGTTATTCCATTGTCTATCACAGGATTTCTTTTACATTTCTCGGCAGCATCTGATGGCAGTCATTTTCAAAGAAAGGGCACTGGACTAAATGGATCTTCGATGTGATCTAGTAAGGCAGTTCCTATAAAGCACTATAAACTGTATAGTTCGGACTATAAACTTCTGGAGCTGTATAGTCCAATCACTGCTAAAAAGGAAAATTCTAATTTTTTTAATGAACCTCCACTCTAGCTAGGCTGTATTTCCCAACATCCTGTAAAGTTAGGTAAGAGACCAGGAAAGCAGGTGCAAATGCAGTGCAGGGGAAGGGGGGAAGATTTATAGTGGTAACAAAATGAGCTAATTGAAGAAGAAATTACACTAGATCTTTGTCCTGTATAAAGATATTTTTAACAGGTGCAGATGCCTTTTGATGCTGTAAAAATAATGTGTCAAGTATCAGAGGGGTAGCCGTGTTAGTCTGGATCTGTAAAAGCAGCAAAGAATCCTGTGGCATCTTATAGACTAACAGACGTTTTGGAGCATGAGTTTTCGTGGGTGAATACCCACTTTGTCAGATGTATGTCTGACGATGCATCTGACGAAGTGGGTATGTATGCATCTGACGAAGTGGGTATTCATCCACGAAAGCTCATGTTTCAAGACGTCTGTTAGTCTATAAGGTGCCACAGGATTCTTTGCTGCTTTTAAAAATAATGTGGACACAGTTAATACTTTTATGGGAAAGTGATGACATTTCTTAAACTTTAATGCACCGAGGAAGGCATCTGCTGGCATTTTTGTCTACAGGACTTCACTAGTTTCAGTTGGAATAATAATGGGTTGTTTCTTTTGAAGAATGTAATTTGCTGCTTGAAGTGGAATACCAGAAAATGAGATGCAGTAGTAAGGTTGCACAGAAAAAGAAAATAACAGAGTGTCAGGTATGAAGAGGGTTGCGGTATTCCTCAGGGTAGCAAAGTGATGGTATTGCCTGGATTATCGTCCCCACATTTACCGGCATTCATGTTATTTCGAAACCCTGGAGCAAATAATAGGGACAGATTTTCTAAGCCCAGATTTCTGAGGTGGTGCACAATTAATTTTACAAATACTGACATGTAAATGGCAACCCAGGTATCAGCTATGTATGTAAATTAGGCATGAGTAAAAATCTGAGCCCTACTCTTTTTCCATGAGCTTTTCTACTGCATAGGGTATAGAAAAGCTTGCTAAAACATGCCTTTGGCTCCTGTTCCCCTGTCTATTTTGAACTGATTCAGTCTTCTAAGTATTGAAAGGTCAGCTCACAATTTCCCAAACACATGAATGTGAAAAATTAGTTTGTTCATCACAAGGTGCTGGTGATTCACAGTGCCTGATCCTTCCTATTCTGTTCCCAACATGTCTTTCAGTGCCAATAGAGAAATTAATAGAGACGTTTGCTGTTCTCTTCTTTTTGAAGACTGGAGACATGCATCATGCTGCTTTGAGCCCAGATGTCTTATTTATTTCATTCACCTCTTAACTCGCCCTTCAGCGGGTAGAAGAGGCTGGACAGCCCCAACCCTTGCCATCCCCTAACCTCAAAGAGGGACGCCCTGCTCCAGAAGACCCAAGGCAGAAGCCATTTTGGCTTGGTCTACACTACTACTTATGTCAGTATAACTTATTTCACTTGAGGGTGTGAATAAGCCACTCCCTGAGTGACATAAGTTACGCTGACCTAAGTGCTTGTGTAGACAGTGCTATGTCAGTGGGATAGCATCTTCTTCCGACTTAGCTACCACCTTTCATGGAGGTGGATTTATTATATCAATGGGAGAGCTCTTTCCCATCAGAATAGAGCATCTACACCAGATGTGCTGCTAGCCCTTAGTGTGAGATTGCTGGAGGTGGGGGGGTGGGCGAGGAAAGACCAGGTGAGATGCCCCAGGAAGCAAGGTGGTTGTGAGATTTTTCCCAGCCCGTGAACCTTTTAATAAAAATAAAACAAACGAATCCTCAGGCTTAGGAAAGAGTGGCATGTGGATAGGGCGTTAGACTGGGAGACCCAGATTCAGTTACCTGCTCCACCACAGACTCCCTGTGTGGCCTTGGGCAGTCACTAGATCTCTATGTGCCTCCACATCCCCATCTACAAAATGAGGATCTCTGAGTTAAGGAGTTTATTTACAATTAAAGATTGTGAGGCATGTAGGGTATGTCTACACTGCAATGTAAGCCCAGGGTTAGTGGGACTTGAGTCAATTGACCTGTGTTAAGCAGCTCTGGGCATGAGCATCTACATTGTATTTTAACCCTATGTTAAGAGCTTTCTAACTCGTGCTTGAACCTAGGGTTCTGGTGTCCACAATGCAGTGTGCAGCCCCAAGTCAATGTAACCAGATCCCAGAGACCCTAGCACCCGCCCTCCTCCCCCTGAAATGTGGCCATTCTAGCCCTAGAACCATGCTGCACTGTGGAAAAACTTCACTGCCCACGCTACACATTACCAGGAAGCAGCTCGCTTTGCAAAAGACTTGATCGGTTCACTCTCCATTGCAAACCCAGGAGGCTCTCTGATAGTGTGCTTGCAGATCGGTGATCAGAAGAGAATGAGTGAATGCTAAAATTGAACTTCTGCCAAAAGGGGATGGGGCTTCCATTTTCAATAGAGTGGATTGCAGATTGTTGGGATAGAGAGGAATAGGGAAATTGTCCCACGGAATTGTGGGATACTTCCAGCTGACTCCAGGGAACAGAAATAACCTGTGCCTGCTGGTGAGGGGTGGGGGGGGAGGACAACGTGAAGGCAGCCTGCTTCAGCAGTGATACTGCTGTGAGCATGCTCAGTACAAGCCAAGCAGCAAATCTGAGGGGGCACGTGACACCCCTCCCCCTGCGTGCCTCACCTCTGCCTGAGAACCATAGCTACACTGCAAAGCAAAGGGGTTTGGACCCTGGGTCCCAGCTTGACTCAAGCTTGGATCCTCCAGCCCTGCAGGGTCCTGCGATTCTGAGTTCAAGCCCTGGGTTAGCGCAATTGCAGTGTAGACACAAAGGGAGTTTTCCCTGAGCTTGGGCTCAGACACAGCTTGCATTGCAGTATAGGCATACCTCTAGATGCTACAGCAATGAGTGCCATGTAAGTACCAAAGATAGAAACTAAATAGGTGGGCCTATCTCCACTCTTCATGGAACCTTTGTTCTTCTCTCATTCAAAGCTCTTTTAATTTTTAAAATAAAGCCATAATTGCATTTAGACTTCATAGCTCATTTAGGCTGCAATTCAGAACAGCACTTAAGTATGGGCTTATGTCCCATTGGCTCAATGCTCAAAGTTGAGTACAGGTTTTCTTAAATAAGGATGGGTTCCTGAAATGCTACTTTACGACTTCATCCTGCAATATGTTGAGCACTCCTGCAAGGTGTAGAATGTTCTGAACTTCAACTGACTTCAGTGAGAGTTAAGGGTACTTAGCATCCCACAGTGCTCTTTATAATTGATCCCGAAGGCTCATATAGCTTACAAAATCAGTTTATGGAAATGTCTTGACTCAGAGCGTACTCTTGACAAAGAGATGAGAGCTGAAAAGATGACTCTGTATGCATTTGATTGTTTGCTTATATTTATTTATTTAATGTATTTGTTAGGTACCTGTTTGTATTACAGCTCCGACAAGACATTCTTTCAGGAAAGTAAGTACATTTTTGTTGCTGTAACCTTGCTTAAAGTGTAAGTAAAAGAGCACCACTTTAAGGGTTAAAAGTATTACTTTAAGCCCATAAGCTCTTGCTGATCCTTTCTGTTATTCAAAGATGTATATAAGAAATTGTAAATTGCATTTACTGATCCAGTGTTCTCTTGTACGTTTTTTCTTTTTGTATTAGAATACAGAAATGTATACATATACATTAATGATAACCAAATTAATAAAATCTAGTGGAATAAGAACTTTTTCATTTGGTGAGAAGGTGGTAGAAACATATCTATGCATACAATATTATGCAGAGCTTTCTGTGTCATAGCTTTAACAATTCTGTTATCCTTAATGGCTGTTTGCATGTTACAGATGTAATTGTAAGTGAACATTATGCTGCAATTAGCCACTGTTAAATATTCAAAAATAAAATACACTGATACAACATGATTAAAATAAACTTATATGAATCATACTAATCCTATGTATCCTGTTATCTTACATATATGTCAATATCAGATTTAAAATTGAAATGAGAAGTAGTCAAAATAGGACCCTTAAAAGAAACTGAGAAGCTCTAAGAGCGCTTAATTTGAACAATATATGGTGGTGAAACTGGACATTGTGCTCTGTATAGAGTGGAAGATGGGAGTGATCAGCGAGAAAAGCTACCTTATTGAGATCAGAACATGTAGGGATAAAGGGAGAAAGGCCAAAAGCCATGTAGAGTTGGTCCTTGCAAAGGGAATTAAAACTAGTAGTAAAAGATTCTGTTGCCATATAAATGAGAAGAAAACAAACAAAGAAAGAAGAAGTGGGACTACTAAACACTGAGGATTGAGTGGAGGTTAAGGTTAATCTAGGCATGGCCCAATATCTAAAAAAATATTTTGCCTCAGTCTTTAATGAGGCTAATGAGGAGCTTTGGGATAATGGTAGAATGACAAATAGGAACTAGGATATGGAGGTAGAAGCCAAGCTCGAACAGTTTAATGGGATGAAATCGGGGAGGGGGGGCCAGGAACTGGCACATGAAATTGCAAGCCCAGTAGCAAGAATTTTTAATGAATCTGTAAACTCAGGGGTTGTAACATATGACTGGAGAATTGCTAACATAGTTCCTATCTTTAAGAAAGGGAAAAAAGGTGATCCAGGCAACTACAGGCCTGTCAGTTTGACATCTGTAGTATGCAAGGTTATGTAAAAATGTTTGAAAGAGAAAATAATTAAGGGCATTGAGGTCAGTGGTAATTGGGACAAATTACAACATGGTTTTACAAATGGTAGATCATGCCAAACCAATCTGATCTCCTCCTTTGAGAAAGTAACAGATTTTTTAGACAAAGGAAACATAGTGGATCTAATTTACCTCAATTTCAGTGCAGATACGGGTCCACGTGGGTAATTATTAACTAAATTGGAAAAGATGGGGATCAATATGAAAATTGAAAGGTGGATAAGGAACTGGTTAAAGGGGCGACTACAACGAGTTGTACTGAAAGGTGAACTGTCAGACTGAAGGGAGGTTACTAGTGGAGTTCCTCAGGGATTGGTTTTGGGACCAATCTTATTTAATCTTTTTATTACTGACCTTGGCATAAAAAGTGTGAATGTGCTATTAAAGTGTGCGGATGAGACAAACCTGGGAGGTATTGCCAATACAGAGAAGGACCCAGATATTATACAGGAAGATCTGGATGACCACGTAAACTCCTAGTAATAGGATGAAATTTAATAGTGAAAAGTGCAAGATCATGCATTTAGGGATTAATAACAAGAATTATTGTTATAAGGTGGGGACGCATGAGTTAGAAGTAACAGAGGCGGAGAAGGACCTTGGAGTATTGGTTGATCACAGGATGACTATGAGCCACCAATGTGATATAGCCATGAAAAAAGTTAATGTGGTCTTGGGATGCATCAAGCGAGGTATTTCCAATAGAGATAAGAAAGTGTTAGTACCGTTATACAAGGCACTGGTGAGACCTCATCTGGAATACTGGGTGCAGTTCTGGTCTCCCATGTTCAAGAAGGATGAATTCAAACTGGAACAGGTACAGAGAAGAGCTACTAGGATGATCCGAGGAATGGAAAACCTGTCTTATGAAAGGAGACTGAAACAGCTTGGCCTGTTTAGCCTAACCAAAAGAAGGCTGAGGAGAGATATGATTGCTCTTTATAAATATATCAGAGGGATATATATCAGGGTGGAAGAGGAATTTTTTAAGCTTAGTACCAATGTGGACACAAGAACAAATGGATATAAACTGGACACTAGGAAGTTTAGAGTTGAAATTAGATGAAGGTTTCTAACCATCAGAGGAGTGAAGTTCTGGAACAGCCTTCCAAAGGGACTAGTGGGGGCAAAAGACATGTCTGGCTTCAAGACTAAGCTTGATAAGTTTATGGAGGGGATGGTATGATGGGATAGCCTAATTTTGGCAATTAATAGTCTTTGACTATTAGCAGTAAATATGCCCAATGGTTTGTGATGGGATGTTAGATGAGGTGGGATCTGAGTTACTACAGAAAATTCATTCCTGGGTGTCTGACTGGTGAGTTTTGCCCACATGCTCAGGGTTTAGCTGATCGCCATATTTGTGGTCGGGAATGAATTTTTCTCCAGGGCAGATTGGCAGAGGCCCTGGGGGATTTTTGTTTTCCTTTGCAGCATGGGGCACAGGTCACTTGCTGGAAGATTATCTGCCTCTTGAAACCATGATTTGAGGACTTCAGTGGGTCACACATAGATTTGATACGGGAGTGGGTGGGTGAGATTCTGTAGCCTGCGTTGTGCAGGAGGTCAGAGTAGATGATCATAGTGGTCCCTTCTGACCTTGAAGTCTCTGATTCTATGTATGTTTAAAAAGAGAGAGAGAGAGTATACATTTTCATTTCCAAGTAGCAAGTTCCAGAAGAGAAACCTCCATGCTTCATTTGGTTTGGAGAAATAATTTTTACACAAAAGACATAATCCTTTTAAAATTGCTCCTTTCTTCAGCCATAGAAAAGCAAGAAAAAGATTTGGTTAAAAAATAGCTAAAGTACAGTAAATATTGTATTTTTGTGTGTTTTTTAGGAGATTAGAAGGTTTCAATCTGAACCAGAAGTTTATTATTTATTATACAGTAGAACAAATGGCACGTACAAATGGGAAAATGATTTTACTCCATGTGTAATTAGGCAAAGAATGTCTTGATCTGTAAGTTTATTTAAAATGTAATCTGAGCTTGCCATTCTTGTCAGTATGACAGAGGCATGAGAGTGGAAAAAACACTCTAATAATGTCAACGCTTCTTATTTAAGACACTTGGAAAAAAAGTTTTTTACAGCCTCACTCTTGTTGACAAATGTAATCGTGTATTTGTGAGGTGCTTGTGTGTGTGTGTGTGTGTGTGTGTATATATATATATATATATAAAAGAAAAATATTTAATCTTAGACTGGGGTGTTTCCTAGAATCCATTGTAGGAATACTACCTATTTCCTTCTTCTGGATTAATGTTTTGAGTATTAGTTTAAACATGATTTATAGTTTAGCATATCATGTTTTCAGTATTAATGAGAAATTACTAAACCAAGATATTATTAGTTTAATTACTAACTTGTAACTGAAATTAACTAAATGGAAATATTAGTATTTGAATTATCTAAATACCATGCAATTTAACTGATACTTTGGAGTCAATATTTTATTTTCAGTTAGATTGTTGGAGAACTCTTTTAGAGTCTTCTGGAGAAAGTGCTTATATAAAGCATACTTTAAGAAATGTGCATATTTTTATTGTTTGTTTCATCTCTTTAAAGACTGAAATGTCCGTATGACACTGCTGTGGAACTAGCAGCTCTATGTCTTCAAGGTATGTGATTATTTAGAAGTAATTTGCATAACCTTTTATTTTAAAAAGTTGACCAACAATTTCTTCACACATTTTTCCTTTTTGTCATGAATAGGCACTAATTGACTGTACATTTGTTTAAGTGACAGCTATTTTTATTGTGGTTAGTCATTGGTATCATAAATTTGCAGAGTTTTAGAATCTGACTCACAATCAGACATTTGTGAAACTTTTGTAATGAAACTCAGTTCAGTTCCTTGTTTTGAAATTATGTGCTATGGCTTCACTGAGCATAGGCCTAATATTGGGCATGATCCGAAGTCCACTCAGGTCAAAAGGAGTCTTTCCATTAAATATAATGGGCTTTGGATCCTCCAGATTGAGTGTTTGAGAGTGGGGGGGATTTATGGCCCAAATTCAATAATAGGGACCAATTAGTGGTTTTGGATTAGATTGACTATGAAATTTTGGATTCAGTTCAGCCTCGGATTAGGAACAAAATTCAAGGAAGACAAGACCAGGCAAAAGTAGTAGTAATAACAATAACATCATTTCCCATGAAATTGTGATCCATATTGCACAGTTTTGTTCATACTGTGAACTTACACAAAGATGATAAAGAAATTGTTTACTCCCTTTTCTTTTCATTCATGTTGCTTCTTTACTCTCTCAACATGGACCTTCTGAGTTCAAGTCCAGAGCCCACGTTAGCTTCAAATTGTTATGCACTTATTTTTATCTGTGGAGACTCTAGAATATCACAAGCACCGGTAACTTCATCCCAATTTTAGACAAGGAGAACTGTTCATAGAACAGCTTGACATGTCTGCAGTTCTCATAATCAAAGATGGAGAATTATATCTCTACTAAGAAAAGGAATAGAGCAGGTCATCCATTTACGGCATTACCAGTATCATAAAAGAATTTTTTCTTATCCGGTATCAAAACCAATATTTTTAAAACTGTATGTCAAAACAAAGTACTTGTAAATGGTGATTGCATTTTTTTCTTTGACCCAATCAATTTTTCTCTATTTGGAGGTACTTATAGTAACTTTCTCTAAAATAACGTCCTACGTTGGCACTGTGATATTGAATTCTCTCTGTCTGCAGATATTAGAATTGCAATTTTGGATCATTTATTGTATATTTCTTTCCTTTATATTGATATTGAAGACTTGTAAATAAGCAGAGGAGTTTAAAGAACTGTAAAATGATTATTCCCTCCTCAGTAGTTTAAACTTCACCCTAAATTTAAATGTATCTTTTAATATGGCTTTTTTAAGGGTGAGCAGGATGATAAAAGGGCAGGTCACATAGGAATTGGTGTGTTAATCATTTTAAATGGGTCCCAGATTCTTTCTCTTAACCAAGATTCTATTTTTACTTCACTGTTATGGCTGGTTTATGAATAATATTGTTCTATTAGTTGAAACAATGAAAGAATTTAATCTAACTGCCTTAAGAGCTGGTGTTTTCTCTGCATTGTCTTTGAGATGTAAATTGTACTTTTGTAAAGAAAAATCTGGAGAGACGCATCTATTCGTGCTTTTGTAGCTGCTTTAGAATTCTCCTGTATTGCAGCTTTCTCTTTATGTAGTATTTTAAGTTTGGTTTTATTCAGTCTAAAATAATTGGTACAATATGTTAAATTATATATTTAAGGTCACTCTGACACAGTTCTCTTAACCAGCTGCATTTCTGAGCTATTAATTGAAACCAACAGGTGAACTCTGTCTGATATATTTTAAATATCTCAAGTTGTGTGTTTGCATTATCACATTATAAATCCTATTACACATTTATTTTTCTTTCTACGTTAGAGAGACAGTGGTGTCGCTACAGGTGAAATAATTTTACACTTTTTAAAGACACCTGGGTAGCTACCTCATTTTAAAATGCATCCACCAGTTGGTGCATTTATTTATAATTTGCCAATTTACACATGTTAGAATGCAGGTACATAATTTTTTTACTACAATATGTATATAAAAAAGAACATGGTCCAAGATAAGCCATCCTCATCCCTGAACCTCCAGTAAAAACCTGAGAAAAGAGATGGACCTAGGACTATGCCTCAGATGTCAACAAATTTGACTCTGCTGATTTATCCTGATCAACATCAGAGGCTTCTGACTTCTCTCAGACACAAAACAGCAGCAGAGTTGTCAAATATCTCTGTGAAAACTTGTGTATATGTTTTATTGTTGTAATTCATATTGGAAAATACTGTTGAGCAAAAAATTATCACACGTACATGATCTCATTATATTTAATATTTTAGAAACCCTAAAATTTGATCATAAATTTAACTGTTGGCTAACAATTAATCTAGGTGTCCTTGATCACTTAAAATAAATCATTTTTTATCTTCAAAAAGACTATTTTTCCATGTAAATAGTCTTTCTATTCTGTATTTCTGCAACTTATGTGTAACGTTCACATGAAGCAATAGTAGATTTTCTTCAACAGAACTGACTTTCTCAATTCCTTTGTTGTTCATGGCAGCAAGAACACAGATGCATTATAAATAAGGCTATGCATGTGTCACAGAAGTCATGGACTCTGTGACTTTCCATGACTTCTGCAGCGGCCAGTGCTGACCCTGGGCCAGCAGCAGGAGTTTGGGTGTGTGGGAGGGGGCTCAGGGCTGGGACAGGGAGTTTGGGGTGCGGGCCGTGCTTACCTTGGGGGGTGGCAGGGCTCCCCGGCTCCCACTGGCATATCCCCGCAGCTCCTAGGCAAAGAGGCCAGGGGGCTCTGCATGTAGCTCGTCGCCACAGGCACTGCCTCCACAGCTCCCATTGGCTGTGGTTCCCACCCAGCCAGCAAGGGTCCAGGGTTGCGCCTGGCCCCCAACCCCAGCTCCAGCGGGGATCCCGCGCAGTGCTTCCCTCCCCGCCCCCCCAAGCATGGGTCCCAGGCTGCAAGCTGCCGCTCATGCGCGCACACACACCTTCTTGTGCCGGTGGGGATCCTGGGTCGTGCACCACCACCCGCCTCCTCCTCCACAACAGCGGGGGTCCTGGGCCACCCTCCTCAGCACCCATGGTGCCCCCAGACCGCCCCCACCCATGTTCTTCCAGCCCAAGTTTTAGTTAGGGGCATATAGTAAAAGTCATGGGTCGTGAATTTTTGTTTACTGCCCATGCCTGTCCATCACTTTTACTAAAAGTACCCATTAAAGCACCAACATTAGCACATATGTAGGCATGTCTCATTTGTATGTGATAGCATTGGAGATGCATGTTTGCTGTATATATGTTAAACAGTACTGAAGCAGTTAAATTGCAAACTATTTGTATAGGTCAAACATTCATGGAACCATGTGGGAAATTTCTCACAGTATGTATTGTAACAAAGCTCCTCCTCTACCTTGGTGGGTCCTGTGCTTATTGGCGGATTTGCTCGCCTTAGAGATCTTCCCCTCTGGTGGAACCCACAGTCTGGGTCGTCAACTCCTGTGTCTGATCGGGAGTTGGGAGGAACCCGGGCCTGCCCTCTACTCCGGGTTCCAGCCCAAGGTCCTGTGGACTGCAGCTGTCTATAGTGCCTCCTGTAACAGTTGCATGACAGCTACAACACCCTGGGCTACTTCCCCATGACCTCCTCCAAACACCTTATTTATCCTCACCACAGGACCTTCCTCTGGGTGTCTGATAACGCTTGTACTCCTCAGTCCTCTAGCAGCATACCCTCTCACTCTCCGCTTCTTGCTCCCAGTTCCTCACACGCACACCACAAACTGATGTGAGCTTCTTTTTAAACCCAGGTACCATGATTAGCCTGCCTTGATTGGCTGCAGGTGTTCTAATCAGCCTGTCTGCCTTCATTGGTTCTAGCAGGTTTCTGATTACTCTAGAGCAGCCCCTGCTCTGGTCACTCAGGGAACAGAAAACTATTCATCCAGTGACCAGTATATTTGCCCTCTACCAGACTCCTGTACCCCACTGGTCTGGGTCTGTCACAGTATAGCAGGTAGGGGCTCAATTCAGTAGAGTTCTGATCTCAACACCTTGCAGGATCAATACCAGGCTCAATCTGTGCCTTTCAAAAAAAACAAACAAAAAAAAACCAAACCACCTCTTCCCTAACATATACTACTGGCATGAAAATTATAATAGTGTTGGGGGTTTAGAAAATGCTATAATCAGTTTCTTGACACTAGCTACTGTATCTTTATGTTTCCATATATAAATTGTGGGAAGAAATATGCAATTGTGGGAAACATTACTTAGTGATAAAAAAAAAAGTTTCAGTTAAAGGAAATGCAGAGTAACCTTGTATGTAAAAGTAGTGCATTTGATCTGTTTTGAATTGAAATTATATTCCTCTTGAAATCCCTTAAATGTAAGAAGTAGCAGTATTTCATGTGTTTAGAATTCTGAATCTGTGTCCTAAACTTTCCTGCAGAGTTTCTAGTTTGATTTGTAATTTGAGATGTAAGTACTTATACAGATGACAACAACAAATCTATGTTCTAAAACTTCTTCAGTAGGCTGCTAAATGAGGATATGGAAGTATCTTTGTAGAAGCAAGTTGTTTTTTAATGTTTGTGGTGACAGAGTGACCTTTTTTCTGGCTTTCTGAATGATTCCAGCTGAACTTGGAGAGTGTGAGCACCCAGAACACACACCAGAACTAGTGTCTGAATTCAGATTTACACCAAACCAGACTGAAGCTATGGAATTTGATATCTTTCAGAAATGGAAAGAGTGCAGGTATGGTACCTGTGTGGTGGTGTCAGTTACAATAAAGTTACACCAGAGATTCTTCTCCAAAATCAAACTTTGCTGCCTAGACCCCTGTTTTGGGATCAGACAGTCTCAATGTGTGTTTTTAGGGGTTTTCTAGAGATCTCTAGAACCCCTTTAAAGAAGTGGCAGGCATTAACATCTGACAGGGTTGTGTGTTTAAGTTAGTTGCAATTTTCATTATTTTGGCACCATTTTTTCTCCCTGACCTGTGTTGAAGAAGCTCATTTTCCACAAATGAGAATTGTCATGCCTTCCAAGGCTCCTTCACTTAAGCAAGCAAGATTCTTTCACTTAACTTGTAATTCAGGTAGCATTTTTGCCGACACATTCAATCTTTCAAAGATTTCAGGTATTTGGTATCAAACCAGATGCCTGAATCCACCCTGTGTGGTGTTTGAGTTTTTTTTGTTTGTTTGTATTTGGTGAGGATGAAATTGAGACATGAACCAGGAATGTCTTAGCTCATAAATCTTCATTTTAAACCCAAAATATTGAGTCCCTTTTGGTCAAAGGGAACTTGACTATTGGAAATTACGAAGATTGTATTAGCCACTATGCAGTTTTTCTAAAACTTTGGAACACTTAAGAATCTGGATTGTTGCAGTAGTACTGTGCTATTTGCAGCTATAACCAGCTACACGGCAGCAATTCAGTGGAGTAAGAGATAATTAGCAGTAATGGAAAAGTAATAACTTGGGCATTTTGAACTTTAATACTCTCTTCTTAACAAATGGATATGGAGGCAATAATGTGCAGTTTTCTAATTTGCTTTTCTCATGCTGTCATAGAAACTGACTACAATTTAGAGACACGCAATTTTTTTTTTTGATGTCACTTTTTTGAGAAATGGTAGTTTGGCTTAGTATAGCTTCTTGGAGTCTTTGAGCTTGTTATGGACTCCAATGACATTACGTTGAAGTCAAGCATGGTTTTCAAACCAAGTCTCCTTTTGTGTGGTACAATTGTTCTCCCCCAAACAAATCATCATTAAAAAGCATGAACGAACTGTGGATGCAAACTTGTGCCCTCAGAAATGGAAGCCCAGTTTAAAAATTAGGCCCCATAACACCAAAGTTTTTTTTATTACCGGTCCCTATGTGTATTCTACCATGCACCCGAGAGCGAAAATCTTGCAAGTAGTGTCCATTCGTCCATGTCTGCACCTTAGATCTCCTTGTGCTCAGCACCGAGGATATAAGGGGAGGTGCACACTGACCTCCTCTTTGGTTTCTTCTTATTGCTGCATGGCCTGAGTTGGAATCCTCTGTATCTGGAGATATCCTTGCACTGTCTTCATCTCTGTTATATATAATTGTATATAATCTGGTAGTGCTTTTATAGAGTTTTTATAGTATTCTGTATAGTTAGTGTAGCTTAGTTTTCCCAACCTTGAGGACTCTCTCTGTCTCCGCTTTTGGGAGTAGGACTGTGCTCAGGATTCTGGGATTTAAAAACTTTGTGTCCTGTCCTCGCTTCTTCTCACTCTCTTTACTGTATTGGTGCACATATCTCCACCAAATGCAGTATCTTTTGCTTCTTCCCACTCCAGAACCAAGAGAGATAGGAGCTTTGATTGAGGAAACACTTCATGGAGAAAGCCATAAGACTCGAGTCAGATCCAGACTGGGGGTACCGTCCTGTATGTCAGTCTCAGTCCTTGAGCATCACATCTTTGAGCATGAGCTCTGGAGCAGAGGTCAGATCAGCTAACTGTAAGCCAGTCTTGTCATGAGAATAAGGGGCACTGTCAGGGACATAAAAACAGGTCCTCCTCTAAGTCTCTTTCCAGAAGAAGGATCTCTCCTCCACTCCTTCCAAGTCAGTTGAGTCTTCATGGACAGGTCCCAAGGACTTAGGTTTGCCTAAGCCTCCGGACCGTGACGGAAAAGTGTGCAGGAACAAAGCTCCAATGGTACCAGCCCCAGCACTAACACTGATGCTGGCTGTCATCTGTAACCAGAGGACCAACAACCACCTGTACCAACCAAAAACACTAGATGGAACTCTTTCTCTGACAGAACCAGCCTGGCCCCATGGGGATCCACCAACCACTGTCTGTTGTGACACCAGATCTGGTGAAAACCAACAACTGGGATGTCTAGAACATCAGGACAGGCTGAGACATTTACTACCCTGGACCCACAATGTCCTCTACTTTTGGGTCCAATCCTGAGTGACATTTTGACCCCAGAAAAGGAGCTACCTCAAGGAGAATAAATTACTCCCCTAGTCTGTTCAGAAGCCACATCTTCCTCCCTGTCATTGACAGTACTGCCAATGGAGTTGGCTTTTTCATCTGCTGAATCCTATGTCCAGGATGAACCATCACCTACCTAGGGGAGGTTAGCATAGACAGAACTTCAAGAATTTCTTGGACCTGTCCTGGGCTCAGGTAGGATTGCCCTCCAAGAGATTTCTTGTATATAATGCCTTGCCACCACTACCCCCTCCGAACAAGCCTTTGACCCAACGTAGTGACCCTGTTAGGGTCTGGGGGATCCTTATACATAACACCCAGATCCATGCACTCGACAAGAGCGTCACATTGTCCCTCTCCTCCTTGACAACAGCATCTGGCTTCTCAGGAATATGTGGAGGAAAATGATGAACTTTGGCATGAGCTGGCATTTGGTCTGCCATGAATCACAGAGGAAGCATCATAAACAGGTATGTAAGCTGAGACCTCTTCCATAGCCTTTCTAGCACCAACGACCACATGAACCACCATGCAAGCATCCAAGAGCTTAGAGGCCAAGGTGTGCAGCCCCATCCTTCGACGACAGGTACCCAACCTTATCCACCGGCTAAAGGCTACTTTTGACTGGACTTTGTGGAGTTGCAACATCATGATGATATCATCCTCACCTGTTTCCAAATTTCCCTTTGATGTCTGCGTAGCATACATTGCCCACAACTGGAGGGCTGTAACAGACAAGTGGGTACTAGATATCATCCACTTTAGCTACCATCAAATTTCTTTCTCCACCTCCTCAGAAACCCCCTTTCTGGCCCCTAATCAGAGTCTGCTCTCATGAGAAGATCCTCCTCAAATGAGGAGGTAAACTTGCTCCTCAAATGAGGACCTATAGAGCAAGTTCCACCTCAGCATCCAGGTAAAGGGTTGTTACTCCCACAATTTCATAGTTCCCAAGAAAAAGGGAAGATGGAGGCCCATTCTCAACCTGCGTCAGTTAAATGTTTGTATTCACAAATTAAAATTCTGCAGGGTTAATTTGGCCTTAGTAATTGTATGCTTGGAAAAAAGACGTATGATGAGCAGCTCTCAACATGAAAGATGCTTAGTTTCCTGTGGATGTTCACCTAACCCACAGGTTCCTCAGGTTTCTTGTAGGACAGGAACACTCCCAGTTCAGAGGACTCCCATTGTGTCTGACAACAGCACCCAAGGTCTTCTCAGTTGTGGTAGCACAGATGAGATGAAATGGCTACATCGTTTTTCATTATTGGAACGACTGGCTTCTAACAGGCAGATCCCATCTGCAAGTTCAGTTGGCAACTTTGTCTTTTCTCTGCCTGCTGGCATCCTTGGGAATCTGCATAAACATGTAAAAGTGTATTTTGACCCCCCACACAGCTCATCAACATTATAGGCGTGACCCTGGACTTGACTGCAAGCAAGAGCCTCCCTTCCTGCAAACAGATTCTTAGTCATGAGCAGTCTGATAAACCAAGTCATGCTCAAACCCAGAACAAAAGTCTGGATCTGTTTGTCTTTACTCAGTCAAATGGCCTCCTGTTCGTACGTAAGGTCATTTGCTAGGCTGTAACTCCATTGTTTGCAAGCCTGGCTCTGGTTGGTATATGTGCCGCACACAGCATGAACACTGTGACAGTGCCAGTCAATGTCAGGGCTTCAATCAGAACCCCCAAATTATGTGCGTTGGAGTCCCTTTCCTACCCCTACCCTGCCCCGTGCACACGTACACAGCCAACATGATGATGATCACGGAGGCATCCCTCATAGGCTGGTGAGCCCACATGGGCAGAGTCATGTCACAAGATACATGGACACCGTGGAAACCTGGGATGCGTATCAATCTTTTGGAACCAAGTGCAGTCAGACAGGCATGCACTGCATTCCTCCTGCTCGTATGATCCTGTCACGTTTGAATAATGCAGACAACGTGGCAACTGTTTTCTGTATTAGCAAACAAGGAGGGGTAAAATCCTTTGCAGTGCCCATAGAGGCAGTCAACTTATGGTGTATCTTGAAGCACATCACAATTTCTGTGATGCACCTCCGAGGCACTCAGAATTCACAGCTGGACAGCCTCAGGAGGCATTTCATCCCCAATTATGAGTGGGAGTTACTTCCGGGCCACCTTTTGAATCACTGGCTGTGTTCTTAATATCCCACCTGTCTGTTAAGATTACCTTCCTGGTTGCCATTACATAGCCCAACCCACCATATACTGTACTTCATAAAGAAAAGGTATCCCTTCACCTCCACCTAAAGTTCATCCCAAAGGTAATTCCTGAGTTCCACATAAACCAATCAATTCACACATTGGTATTTTTCCTGAATGCCTGCAGTGAGGAAGGAGACACCATTTTCTTGATGTCTGACGAGCACTGGCATTCTACCTGCAAAAAATGAAACCATTTGGAAAATCGCCCAGACTATTTGTTGCTATAGCAGAGTGGACACAGGCAGAAGTGATATCAGCTCAGATACTCCTTAGATTTCTAGTTGTATCCTCCTTTTCTATTAGTTGGCACATTGTCACATTCTGGGATTCAATCCAGCCCAGTGAGGGGTTGTGTTACCATCTGCCTGTAACCATAGGTGCTTTAAATTACTATGCTGCTGTAATTCTCTTGTCTGGATGCTCCCAGCCAGCATACAAGCATGCACTGCAATGTGCTCTGCAATATCTAGCCCTTTCCTTAATAATAAGGTTTGTTTGCTCCTCTAAAGCGACAAATTGCATAGTTTATCACTTTAAGTGGAGTTAATAATCAATTCAATTCAAACACAACACTGGGTTTGTTTAGATTTAAAAGTAAAACAAGTTTACTAGCCAAAGGAGATAGGATCTCAAGTGAGTTCAGGTATAAAGGATAGAGTTAGAAATGGTTACAAGGAAATAAATGTGAAAAACGCTTTTTAGAGGCTAAGAGCTAACAAAACTACCATCTTTTGTCAAAGTAAGATTCTTACCACACTCCCTACCAACTAGATGGCTGCCCTACCCCTCTGGTCATCATCTTCCGCAGTGTTCAAAGTGCTCTGTTCCTTTGTCACCTTAAGTGAAAGGTCACTTGATGTTCTTTGACCCTCTCTTTTATAGTCCAGTTAATCTTTAAAATGGATTCTTCTGATGGTTGCCCCCCAAAGTAAAATAAAATTCAAGCTGTGAGAAAGGAGATACAGAGTCTTGTGAAGGAAGTCCTGTGCTGGTTTCTCCCCCATTTTTTTTTCAAAAATGCAAATTGATCTGTTCCTGCTCTTTGCAATGCAAATGAATGGCCACTTGCCAGCGATTGCTAATCAATTTTGATTACACCTGCTGAAGGCATCAACTTGTCCTTAGTCTGGGAGAAACCTGCTTACCCACTCCCCAGACCTGTCTGATAAACACAATTTAGTTCCACATTTCCTTGGGTGTTTACTGTACATACAGCATGCGAGAATATTAATTATCTCTGTGTTGTTAATTTTCTAGTTATCACTTACATAACACATAGCTGATAAAGTTTGACAATAATGAGTTGCAGTACACTGAACTGGTCAGTTCAACAGAACCTACCTATCAGATACCAATGAGTCTCTTGCACTGTAATGCTGTTAAGGTCATATGCATCTGCCTCACCCAAATGGAGTGAGAGTCCATTCCAGTAGAGGACAGGCAATCTCTGTAGCAACAGTTTGAAAAGTGTCAATGTTGGACATAGGGTGACCAGATGTTCTGATTTTATAGGGACAGTCCTGATTTTTGGGTCTTTTTATTATATATAGGCTCCTTTTACCCCCTACCTCTGTCCTGATTTTTCACATTTGCTATCTGGTCACTCTAGTTGGACATTTGTAAGGCTGCAACCTGGAGTTCCATACACGCTTTCACAAAGCATTGCACTCTGGTTCAAGCCTCTTCTGCTGACACAGACTTTGGAATTGCAGTGTTAGACATTTATACCTCCTGTATCCTCACAACCCCCTCCCCCTATTGAGGACTGCTTGCCAGTCACTTGTGTGAAGCACACGTAGAGACTGGCCCTTGAAGAAGAAATGGAGGTTACTATCTGTAGTGTGGTCCCTATCTGTATTCCACTACTCGCTCTCTGCCCATAACTGGATTCGTGGTAGACAAGGAACTGGAAAGGCAGTCAGTCTGAACCTACCCCATACCCTTGGTGGTGAGCATGTGAAAGTCCAGGGTGCAGGTGCGGACCTACAGACACTACTTGCAAGAGATTATCAGGGCCCTTAAAAATATTTACAATGCCCAATTCCTTAACAGCTTGGAAAGTCTAAGTTTTGAAATTGTTTTGAAAAACACTTCACTAATTGAAGATGTGTGGTGTAATCAATGCAGGTGTTGCTGTGGCACAACATTTATTAGAAAGTTTTTATATTAGTGTACTGTATATCCAGCCAGTTATGCACTTTCTTCGTAGAAATTAAGATGGCATGGGCATGCAACTGGCAGCATTTAAATGTAAACCAATCACTTTATCAAGTCCACGTGATTGCGTAAAAGGAGATTGCATTCAATGGTAAGAATGCAGGATGGCTAAAATGAAAAAGTTCTGATGTAAATGAATTCAGCAGCATGGAGTCTGTGTATTCTTCAAAGCCCCACTTCAGCAAAGCATTTAAGCCTCTAATTAAGATTCTGCTTTATATAGCAAAGCAATTAAGCTTGTGTTTAAATACTTTTAACAGGGATGGACTAAGCACATACATAAAGTTAAGCATGTATTTAAGTGCTTTGCAGAGTCAGGGGCCTAGGCAGGGGAGCCTGGGTAATGGATGACAAGGGGAGTTATACTGTATATAAGAAAGTATTCTATTGCAAACTAAAGTACATTTTCCATGTTATTTTCACAGGGGAAAAACCCCAGCACAGGCTGAATTGTGCTACTTGAACAAAGCTAAATGGTTGGAAATGTATGGTGTAGATATGCATGTTGTTAAGGTAAAACCTACATTGTCATTTATTTCTGTGGGGAGTGGAAGAGATTGTAAATAGAAGAATGTGAATCTCTTTGTAGAATCATAGAATATCAGGGTTGGAAGGGACCTCAGGAGGTCATCTAGTCCAACCCCCTGCTCAAAGCAGGACCAATCCCCAAATGGCCCCCTCAAGGATTGAACTCTCAACTCTGGGTTTAGCAAGCCAATGCTCAAACCACTGGTAAACAGGTCATAATTCTCTACTATTAAAACATGCGAACAGACTTTGGTACTATATCTTATAACAAAAGTTTTGAGTTACTACCATATTAACATTTGTGCTAGTAACTGCATATTGATTATTCCATCCTGTGTTTGGTTGTAGGGAAGAGACGGATGTGACTACGCGCTTGGACTTACACCAACAGGCGTATTGATCTTTGAAGGAGCAAACAAAATAGGTTTATTTTTTTGGTAATTTTTTGCTTTATATCCCAATTTGTTAACAGCTGAAATCCTTCCCCTTTTAAATAATGAGTTTTGGCTTGGTTTGAATGTATAGTGTGGGGAATTTAAGAAGGGAGATTGATTCTGCGATATCAAAATATTAAGATACATGCTTCCGACTAGGTCAGTTTGTTTCAAAAGAATCTAAAGTGATTTGTTAAACATATTTATATTTTAAATACATTAGGAGGTCAGATGTCCCATTATTGTAAACCCTCTTATATACCATTTTGTTTGTTTTTCTTTAACTAAAAATCCTAAATTTATAAAATGTCTGTTTATTTCCTGTATGTGTAGGCCTAAAATCACTAAAATGGACTTCAAAAAGAGCAAATTAACACTTGTGGTCGTAGAAGATGATCAACAGGTAATTTTTTCCCCCTTGCTTGGAACCTGATCCATTGAAGGGCTGAGAACGTTCAATTCCTGTTGGCCACCAAAGCTGAAGGGGCTCAGCGCCTTGTTGGATCAGGCCCTTTCTCTTTTGTGTTAGCCATTAACAAATATCATGCTTGCCAACTTCCAAAGTTTTTTTGTTTCTGCATTTAGGGCAGAGAACAAGAGCACACATTTGTTTTCCGGTTAGACAATGCAAAAACTTGCAAACATTTGTGGAAATGTGCAGTGGAACACCATGCATTCTTCAGACTGCGAATACCAGCAAACAGTAAATCTAGCAGATCTGACTTCATAAGGCTGGGTTCACGCTTCAGATTCAGGTATTTAATGAAATAACTGGGCATTTGTATTTATTTGAGGACGCAAGAAGACAGCATAAAAATACAAGATTTGTCCAGTTCATTCCAAGATTATTTATTTATTATTCTTTGCAAAGCAGCTTGGTTTCTCTAAGCATGTTTGATAAGCACGAAGTAAGGGTGGAGTTAAGTCGTTCTCTCTAACTAAAAAAAATTTTTTTAGTGGTCGAACAGAGTATCAAGCAACGCATGGATCCAGGTTACGCAGAACCAGTACATTTGAAAGAAAACCCAGCAAACGGTATCCATCACGAAGGCATTCAACTTTTAAAGGTGGGGCTTTTATTTAACCCACTTGAATTATACATCTTCGTTAAATTAATTGCATGCTCATTAACAGCCACACAGGCATATTGCAGAATTTCTATTGGTGTATAGGTGACCATATTCAAACCAAACAATATTATAGCTCAGTATGATGAGCATAACCGAATGAGTCACCAGCTGACTCAAATCAAAGGTAGCAACTTTTTCCCTGAGTCACTTTTGTTGTGTTATCGTTTGTGTCTCCTGTATCCTCTCCCATCCTTCACCATTCCTGTGTCTTGTCTTCTTCCCCATCCTCAGCCAGAGTTATACGTTCCCTGGGCACCTGCGAGCTCAGCTGCAGGTGCAAACCTGGAGCGACATTGGGCAATTATTTTTGTGTGACTGATTTGTGATTTTGGAATGTGTGGGGTTGGCAACCCTTTTGACTTTCTCCCCTTTCCTTTTCTGCCTGGGAATGGGGAGAACCACATCTAGAGGTAACTCTCTATGTGTGCATCTGCGGGGTTACTGGTCCCATCTTTTGTTTCCACTGTGCTTATGTCAGCTACAAAACAATCTTATAGAACTGTAGTATTTATCATTCTCTGAGTCTGTCTCAGTGTGGATCCCAGTGTAGACGTGATGTACCTCATGCATGTGAGAGCAGTATTTTTATTTATTTATTTATTTATTTTATTTATTTATTGAGTAGCAAAATCTGCACGGCACCCTGTGCCTTTTCATGGACCTAAGTGACAGTATAAAGGACAACATGGCCATGACTTTACCTCATTCCCTCTGACTGCTTGTGGCACTGAACCTGTGGAATGTCCGACCTACTAGTTCTTAGCTTTGGCTGCAATTTCTGCAAACCTTCAGAAATTTTTCAGAACTCTGTTTTGATCACCTTGATTTTTTTTTCGACCTCTACAAATCACGTCAATCCATCTGAAGCCAGTATTGATAGTTCAATACACACACACCCTGTGCTGATCCCCCATATATACACCCTGTATAGCCCTGTCCATTTTGCAGCGGGGGCACAGTAGGAGCTGCTTCTATCTAGATGAGTTGCACATACCTAGCAAGTGTTCTGTGTACCCGCCATTTTCCAGTAGGATATGAGATGAAGCTCAAACTACACCTTCTGGAACAATTCATGAAGGTAGCCTCAGATCCCGAGAGACGAGCTCCAAGGTCCTGCTACTGGACAAGCCAGTGTCATCCAGCATTCCTTCAGCAGACAGGCTACGCCTAAACCCAGTGCAGAGAAGACCGCACCGAGAAAGGAACTATCACTGACACAGTCGCCTCGATCATTGAAACATCATCAACATCAAATCAGGCACTAGCACTTGTGCCATCAATGTCCAACACTGAGGGGAGTCACTTCAAAGACTCCAGGCAAAGATCAGTGTTCTCCCATAAGGAGAAACAACACACAACTTCTGGACTGCACGCTTCGGTGTCGACATTGACCATGGAGGATGAGCCTAGGGGAGAACTGGAACAACCATCAGTGCTGAAGCACCTGCCAATACTGGTACAAATCCCAGTGCAGAGAGCCCCCTACAAGATGTCTATTCCCCCTCACTGTCACCAAAGGCGTACGTTCTCTCCATCTTCTTCTCCCCTCAGCTCAGCGGCTGACACCATGGAGAGGCTCACCTGATTCCTCAACAGGGCTATGCCCCAGCCACCTCCTCAGGAATTGCACAGGATTGGATAATGCCAATGGTATTCTCAACAGGGCCACAGTAGTAAGGTTACTGGGGTCCACCATCTTGGGCATCGAGGAGCCAGACTCAACTGTGCTCAAGGAAGAGGTCACTTCTCCCTTCAGCATCTTGAGTATTCACCCATGAAAGCTCATGCACCAATATGTCTGTTAGTCTATAAGGTGCCACAGGACTCTTTGCTGCATCTCTGGCCAGACACACATCAGAGTATCAGGAGGAACAGGATTCAGTGTTAGAGCAACACCTGCATCCTGTATCACTACCTGAAGCCCTCACATCTTTTGTCCTCTGGTGAGGAGGTATCCTTGGCATCTAGCTGGGAGCCACACTGCTCCAAGCCATAGCTCCTCCCCAAGTCCTACAAGAGCTCTCTTGGTTGGCTACTCCCAGTGAATATATGGAAAGGGATCGATCCCATTCTCTGCTCTCTCCCTAACTGTTACACTTACCATAGATGCTTCAGGGAGAGGATGGGATGCCCATTTGAACCACCTGCAGATGCCAGGAACATGGCCTCAGAACAAACTAAATTTACATATGAGCATCTTGGAACAGAGCGCCATCAGACTGAATAGAATAATAGAACTGTGGGGCTGGGAGGAACCTTGAGATGTCATCAGATCCAGCACGTGGTACTGAGGCAGAACCAAGTAAACTTAGACCATCCTTGACATGGTCTTAAACCTCCAATGATGGGGATTCCACAACCTCTCTTAGAAGCTTATTCCAGTACTTAGCTATCTGTAGAGTTAGAAAGTTTTTCCTACTATCTTACCTAAATCTCCCTTGCTGCAGATTAAGTCTGTTACTTTTCGGCCAACCTTCAGATGACATGGGGAACAGTTGCTCACCATCCTCTTTATAACAGCTCTTAACATATTTGAAGACTGTTACTGGGTCCCCCTTCAGTCGTCTTTTCTCAATACTGCCAGGGTTCACCTTGCAGCAGAATCAGCATGTCATGCTCCAGAGCAGTCAGACTCTATCTTCTTGCACCTGATGATGTTGAAGTTAATTAAGGGCCTCGTTCATATCCGTCCTCCAGTTAGACACCTGTCTGCCGTGTGGGACCTCATGTCATCCTCCTGGAGCTCATGGAGCTTCCCCAGGAGCCATGCTAGAATGCTCCATACAACACTTTACTGGCAGGGCAGTCTTTCTGCTGGCTACTGCTTCAGCTTGAAGGGCTTGTGAGCTCCAAGCTCTCGTGGCCAGACCACCATACGCGTTCTTCTATCTCATATTTTCACCTGATCCAATCAGTTACCAGACCAGTCTTCTTCCCAAAGCTGCACTCATTTCTGGAAGAGAAGAAAATACATACCTTGGATGTAATTAGAGCTTTACTATATTACCTTGATAGGACTGATCCGTTTTGGCTCCCCCCTCACACACTTCTTTTTGGCCATTTCTGGCCCATCCAAAGGGAATCATGCAGTGAATTTCTACCTGCAGTCAGCTGGCTGGCAATCTGGTCACTTTGTCCATCAAGGCACACTCTGCAGAGGCACAGGCTGCATCTACCACCTGCTTCAGGAATGTTTCTGCCTCTGAGATCTGCAACATGGAGTAACCCACTGACTTTTGTGAAAAATTTATGTCCTTGACATGGCAGTCAGGGCTCATGGTGAGTTCAGGAGACCAGTTCTTCAATCATTGTTTGGTTCAGCTAATGCTCCACACTGCACCATCCTAAGAGGCTACTGCTTGCCAGTGAACTACAGTGGGATCTACACTGATCTACTAAAGAAGAGAGATCTGTTACTTACTGTACAGTAACTGTGGGGTAGGTGCAGATCCCATGACCTGCCCTCTAGCTCTGCTTTTTGGAGTCTGTAGCTAATACTAGCTTTGAATCACAAGGGAACAGATTGGGGGTTGTGATTGCATTGCCTCATGTGGGAGCACAAAGTACATGCACAGCCCTGACAGATGCTGCTACTCAAAAAAATATTCCTGTCTTGCACATATGAGGTACACTTAGACTATAGTATCTCAGTCTTTAATGAGGAGCTATGGGGTAATTGTAGGATGACAAATAGGAATGAAGATATGGAGGAAGATATTACCACATCCAAGGTAGAAGCCAAACTTGAACAGTTTAATAGGATGAAATTGGGGGACCCAGATAATCTTCATCCAGGAATAGTAAAGGAACTGGCACATGAAATTGCAAGCCCAGTAGCAAGAATTTTTAATGAATCTGTAAACTCAGGGGTTGTATCATATGATTTGACAATTGCTAACATAGTTCTTATCTTTAAGAAAGGGGGAAAAACATGATCCGGGCAACTACAGGCCTGTCAGTTTGACATCTGTAGTATGCAAAGTCTTGGAAAATTTTTTGAAGGAAAACGTAGTCAAGGACATTGAGGTCAGTGGTAATTGGGACAAAATACAACATGGTTTTACAAAAGGTAGATCACGCCAAACCAACCTGATCTTCTTCTTTGAGAAGATACGATTTTTTTAGACAAAGGAAATGCAGTGGCTCTAATTTATCTCGATTTCAGTAAGGCATTTGATACGATTCCACATGGGGAATTATTAACTAAATTGGAAAAGATGGGGATCAATATGAAAATTGAAAGGTAGATAAGAAACTGATTAAAGGGGAGACTACAATGGGTCATGCTGAAAGGTGAATTGTCAGGCTGGAGAGAGGTTACTAGTGGAGTTCCTCAGGGATCGGTTTTGGGATCAATCTTATTTAATCTTCTTATTGCTGACCTTGGAAGAAAAAGTGGGAATGTGCTAATAAAATTTGCGGATGACACAAACCTGGGAGGTACTGCCAATACAGAGAAGGACCGGGATTTCATACAAGAAGATCTAGATGACCTTGTAAACTGGAGTAATAGTAATAGGATGAAATTTAATAGTGAAAAGTGCAAGATCGTCCATTTAGGAATTAATAACAAGAACTATTGTTATAAACTGAGGAGGCATCAGTTGGAAGTAACAAGTGGAGAAGGACCTTGGAGTACTGGTTGATCACAGGATAACTATCAGCTGCCAATGTGATATAGCCGTGAAAAAAGCTAATGCAGTCTTGGGATGCATCAGGTGAGGTATTTCCAGTAGAGAAAAGAGGTGTTAGTACCGTTATACAAGGCACCGGTGAGACCTCATCTGGAATACTGGGTGCAGTTCTGGTCTCCCATGTTTAAGAAGCATGAATTCAAACTGGAACAGGTTCAGAGAAGGGCTACTAGGATGATCTGAGGAATGGAAAACCTGTCATATGAAAGGAGACTTAAAGAGCGTGGCTTGTTTAGCCTAACCAAAAGAAGGCTGGGGGAGATATGATTGCTCTTTATAAATATATCAGAGGAATAAATACCAGGGAGGGAGAGAAATTATTTAAGCTTAGTACCAATGTGGACACAAGAACAAATGGATATAAACTGGACACTAGGAAGTTGAGACTTGAAATTTAGATGAAAGTTTCTAACCATCAGAGGAGTGAAGTTCTGGAACAGTCTTCCAAGGGGAGTAATGGGGGCAAAAGACATGTGGCTTCAAGACTAAGCTTGATATATTTATGGAGGGGATGGTATGATAGGATACCCTAATTTTGGCAATTAATTGGTCTTTGACTACTAGCAGTAAATATGCCCAATGGCTTGTGATGGGATGTTAGATGGGGTGGGATCTGAGTTACTACAGAGAATTCTTTCTTGGTTGTCTGGCTAGTGACTCTTGCTCACATGCTCAGGGTTTCGCTGTTCACCATATTTGTGGTCGGGAAGGAATTTTTCTTCAGGGCAGATTGGCAGAAGCCCTGGGGTTTTTTTGCCTTCCTCTGCAGCGTCGGGCACCTTGAAGTCTTTAAACCAGGATTTGAGGACTTGAATGACTCAGACACAGGTTTGATACAGGAGTGGGTGGGTGAGATTCTGTGGTCTGCATTGTGCAGGAGGTCAGATTAAGGTCAGAAGGAATCATTATGATCATCTAAAGTCTATGATTCTGTGAAAGAACCACAATTACAGCACAGTAAGTTCTCTTCCAAAGGTAAACGTTGATTAACTTTTTTTTTTTTTTAAAGCAAACAATCCTGTGAAGGCAGCACAATTGTGGTAAGTATATTCAGATTCTCACTGCATGGTCATTCCTATGGTTTGGCAATGAGTCCTAAGGCCCTGTTCCTGCATCAGAGTTGGCTAGCACTGAGTCCTGCACCTGCACTAGCTGACCACAGTGAGAGATCAGGGGCTAAGTATGAAACTGTGTTTGCTTTTCTTTTTGTCTGAGTGGATTTCTGTCCTTTGAAAATAGGAGAAAAAATTGAGCTTATTTTCTTTCTGATTTTGTTGTCATTATGTTGAGCATCTAATACTATCGGTTGCTGCTTTATAAGTTAAAATAAAGTCTTTTCTTTGCCCCAAATGTTCACTGTAGTACAAGCAGATCTTTGCTGAACAAACTACTAATGCTTTTGAATTTGTAACATTCAAATTTTGTTATACCTCTCTAAAAACAGAGCACTGAGCTACATAAAACTGAATTAGAGGTGTTATTAAATTAGCATTTTCACACGGTAACCTACTCATCACTTCATAATCATGTGAAATCAGGAGTACATGGAACCACACTAACTTTTCTAGCTCTTAATTTATGCTATACAGTTGTGTTGCGCCGCCCCCTACCCTTTTTTTTAAATTGAAATGTGTCAGTAGCAACAGTAGAGTTATGGTGAAGAAGGTACTTGCTTTATGAATCCCTAATTGCGGGTGCTTTTAACTTTTTAAAAATTAGCCTTTGAGCTGCTATTTCTTACTTGGATAGCCAGGGAATGGATGGTGGGTTTGGGTTATTTTTTAGTTTAATTGGCCATGTTTGTTTTATCAATCTCAGAAATGTGGAGGAAAGTGTTGGTTTTCTCCAGTTAGAAATTTTTCACACTTTTTTTGCACTTGATTAAATTAAAAATGTATTTTTAAAAAGTTCAGATTTGCCGTGAACTAAATGAGGACAAGCACTCTTACAAGCTTGAAGAAATATAGTTTAGAAAAGTAACACTTTCTGCAAACTTTTTTGGTACTCTGGAATGTTTGACATTTTCATACTATTATTTAAGGCTTTGCTCTTGCAAACATGTGGGTAATTCCACTGAAGTCAATGGGATTACTCTTCTGTATAAAATTATGTTCTTGCATAATGCAGGATCTGGGAAGTTGGTGTTTCTTGTAGTCATAAAAGGTGCAAGACAGTATACCGGGGGAGGAGGGTGCGGAGGCTGAAATGATGTTTATTTAGCTATCATTTTCATTTTGTTGTTTTCAGGGAAATGTGATATGGAAGGATCTCTTAATTCACTCGTAGTTCTCTTACTACTATTAAAATGGACTGCTACGTTACAGAATTTTGAAGGACTGATAGGTTAATGTTTTCATTATTGTTAGCAGAAGACCCGAAAAGACAGATCTGTCCTGGTACCAACACATTTCCAATATTCCTGAGAAGTTTAGGCCTCAATCCTGCAACTGGCTGCATGAGAGTGGATGCCTGTGCTTCTCTATATCCTCTTCAGATTTAGAGGGACTCAACACAGGCACAGAGCTTTTCCTTTGTGTAGCCAGTTGAAGGATCAGGTTCTCAGTCTTGTTCACCCACATAGTAAACTAATTCATGGAAATTATCAGTTTTCTTATTTGTGTCAGTTTTAATTACAGAAAAGCTATATTTTCTTTCTTATTTTAGTGCAAAAAATAATCCTGAAGTCCACAACTACCAGGTAAGAGTAACACTTGCTGGACTGAATATTGACTTTAGTTTTATTACTTTAATTGTAAAATTATTGCTGCCTATAATTAAGGTGACTCATTTTCTCCTCTCTCCCCCTTCTTCCCTGTTGTTTTGATTTGTTCCTTTCATACCCTTGTGGTGAGACTTTGTTCTGTCTCTAATTACTGCAGCACAGTGGGGAAACACCTTTGCTCCCTCCTCTGCAGCTCTGGGGACTGGAAAGGTGCCCCAAACATTTAGACAGCCTTAGAGGGCCTGTTTAAGTTATGGCAGCCTCCTGGGCTTACCTTATGGGCTTCAGCACCACCCAGAATCTTTGCAGTGTTGCATCGTGTGGTCCCATCCCCAGTACACCACCTATGCCAGGGCTTGTTAGGAGGTGTCCCCAGTAGGCATTCTTACAATTGTCTTCCATGGTGTTTAAACCAGAGGGAATCCTCCCGTGGCTGGGTTGGGGGCTTTTACAGCCCCTTTATGCCATTCCTTCCCTCCTAACCAGGGAGAAGGGCCTGGAGTGGAAGTAAGGATCTCACCCTTGTTTCATATACTTCACAGTAGCATTCAGTGCTGCTGAGGGAGCAAATTGCGTTTTCATCCACAGTGAACGCATGTATGAGAAACTAATCATAATGTATTTTTCAATTAATAAATTTTAAAACCTCCATAGTGATTTTGTTCCACTGTCATTGTCTCATCAGGACTTAATGGGCATAGGGAATGGTGTTGTCCTTCTGGACCTTACTGCTATAATAACCCTTCTCTCCCTCCTAATAAAAACGACTTTTCACCCATTTCCCAAGCAAACAGGCTGAAATTATACAACAGAGCAAAAATGTGGGTTGTGATGTCTTTCCAAAAGGAGCAGCAAAAACATTTCCTCATTTTCATTCAGCTGTAACTAAGCTCATGCTAGTGCTTCGTAAAGCTCTGGGTTTGAAGATCATTTCACCAAAAGGCTCTATGCCAGGGGTGGGCAAAGTTTTTGGGCCGAAGGCCACATCTGGGTGGAGAAATTTGTGTGCAGGGTTGGGGCAGGGGGTTGGGATGCAGGAGGGAGTGCAAGGTGTGGGTGGGGGTGAGATGTGCAGGAAGGGGTTCTGGGATTGGGGCAGAGGAGGGGTTTAGGGTGTATGAGAGGGCTCAAGGCAGGGGTTGGGGTTCAGGAGGGGTGCGGGGTATGGCAGGGGGCTCAGGGCAGGGGTTTAGGGTGCGGGAAGGGTGCAGGGTGTACGAGGGGGCTCAGGGCAGGGAGTTGGGATGCACAGAGGTGCAGGGTGCAGCAGGGATCTCGGCACGGGGTTGGGGTGCAAGAGGGGTGCAGGGTGTACGAGGGGGCTCAGATCAGGGGGTTGAGGGTGGGGTACAGGAGGGGTTCGGGCTCCAGTGTCTCCGGGGTGGCAGCGGCACGCACTGGGGCCAGGGCAGCCTCCCTGCCTGCCCTGTCCCTAGCCCCATGCCACTTCTGGAAGTGCTGAGGCCCCTGGGGGAGGGGAGGCGGAGAGCTCTTTGTGCACTGCCCTTGCCGTGCCTCCAGGTACCTCACCCAAAGCACCCATTGGCTGCGGTTCCCCCTTCCCGGCCAATGGGAGCTGCGGGGGGCAATGCCTGGAGGTAAGGGCAATGCATGGAGCCCTCTGCCCACCCCCCGGGGGGCTGCAGGGACATGGTGCCGGCGACGCCGCGGGCCGAATCCAAAGCCCTGAGGGGCCAGATCTGGCCCACGGGCCGCAGTTTGCCCGCCTCTGCTCTATGCTCATGTTGAGCAACATGGGAGAGAGACTGAATCTTGCCTTTCAAATCCCTAGATGTTTCTGATATCCCTGGTTGACTGCTATCTTCAAACTATGACAGACTACACTGTAGAGAGCTGTTCTAAGCATAACAGTGTCCCTGGGATTATGTCTACACTTGAAACTGGGAGCTGTGAGTCTCAGCTTGTGTAGACATATTGTAATTAACCAGCACACTAAAAATAGTTGTGTAGCGTGGGCAGAAGCAAATGGCCACATGGGCTAGCCATGTTGAGTACAAACCAACCTGAACCCTGTGGCTACCTGCTCTGGACTGCTAGCTTGTGCCACTGCCTGTGCTAACACAGCTGCTGCATTATTTTTAACACCAGAGCTTGAATTACACCGCTAGCTCCAAGTGTAGACGTAGCTGTAGGTTCTATGGTATAGTTCATGCTCACATCTGTCAACAGCTGCAGTTGTGATAGTTGGTATGTTTATAAGGCAGGTCTTTAATCATTTTTTGGTACGACTGGTAGTGAAAGTATGAAATTGCAGTAACAATCCAGGCAATTGTAACATGAGAATGATGTAATTGAGGACAACTCTTCACTTTAAAAAGAGCTCCATAGAAAATTAATAAATGCAATCTGATTAAGAATGATACAATGATATAATCAAAGCTAATATTTTACTTCCAGTCACAGTATCACCCTAATATACATCCTGGTCCACCACACTGGCACCCTCATACTCCTGTGAACATAAGGTAAGCTCTCTTCATTGTATGGGAGGAATCATTTATTTCTTCTTTATTTTAAATAACCTGTTGGATTAGAACTGTGATGAGACTATGAGGTGATGTATGTTAATCATTTTAGTTTTTGCTTTGACATATTCTAAATCTATTAAAGTTATTAGAAGGAAGTTGATAGTTTGTTTAGATTTATTTTTAATTTATTATTTAAAACAAAATTTTAGGATTAAATTTTTCTTTTGAATTAATTTCTGTAGGTTGTGTATCTGGCAGTGAGGTGCTTAATATTTTTAGTAAAATGAATTTTACTTTGATTAGCATTTAATTTCAGAAGACAGTGGAGCATATCCCTTTTGAGTGGGCTTAAATCAACAATGTACAGATTCGTAATATGCAGCGATCATTTTCCTGTATTCTAAAAACTTTAATGGAAAATTATAGTGCTTTCCTCTTGAACATTATATTAATAGATTGGTAGATTTTTCAAAAATCACATAAAAAGAACATTTTAAAACTACCACTTGAAAATTCAGTATCTCTATAACTATGAATATGGCTGATCTTAGCACTAAAATTTAAGTCTTTATGTAGTATCAGACAAAAATTAAGTGAAAACAAGATTGGAAGAAACTCAGTCTAAATTGAAATCAGTATGTTTTATGTGCTTTTTTCCTAATATAACTCTTTTTGACTTGTATTATTTTATTGCCAGACAGTGTCTAGGACTTTCAACGTATATATAATTTGCACCACCATGTGTGCGTAATATTGCTGTTCTCATCTATCCCCTCTTCCTGCCTCTTCATCTTAGTATTCTTAGATAAGATAATGCCATCACAGGGTAGGTGGAGTTTGGTGCTGAGTGTAGGTGAGCACTAGCGGTGAGAGTAGGCTGTAAAGCGGAAGAAGGGATAGTCTGGTCTGAGATTATAGGACTGAAGAAGCAGGGAAAGGGCATAGAGATGGGAGACTCAGTATTTCTCAGGTGGATCTGCAGATTATTTATCTCCGTCTCAAAATTCCTAGAGAGTCTGATAGTAAAATAAATGTTAAGGTAAAAACAAAACTACTTGTATGAAAAAAAAACTTTAAAATATGTAATGAAACTGACATAAAATTACTGTTCAAAATTTCTCCTGTTGATTTTAACACAGAATGAGCTCTAAAATCTCCAGTTTCCTGTTACCAGGGAATAGCTGCCTCTACAGAGATTTTGTGACCATTTAAGGGTTTTTTCTAAAAGGAATTTCCATTTATGATATCAGTCTCGTTAATTCTGATATTTTTAAGGCCTAAAACTTTCCTTTAGGCAGAGTAATGTTGAGATTAGCAGAGCAGTGTGTTAAAAAGTTTGTAAGAGAATTTTTTTTTTCTTCGGTGAAGATTAAGATAATTGCAAAGAGCTACAGGAAAATATGAAAAATGGCTTTTGCAAAGCTAAGTCTGCAAGAAATACATAACAGACCAATCCTGAAGGCCCTGTGTCAGATAAGTCCTGAAAAGTGCTGAGCAGTCTGGCCCCAATCCAGCAAAGCATTTAAACACATGCTTTCATTTGAAGCATGTGAGTAGTCTCACTGAAGTGAACGAGACTACTCGTGATAAAAGTTAGAGCATGTGTTTAAGAGGTTGGGTAGGGTTTGTGCCAGAGTGCTCAGCCCCTGGCAGGATCAAACCCTGGTTTCATATAACTCCCACAGTTGGGGTTGCAGAATTGGGTTTGAGACGGGACAAGAGAAAAGGGGAGACCGTTTTGTTCTCTTTTGTAAATAATGTAAACTCCAAAATAAGAAAGTGCAGAGTCACTTTCCGTCTTATCTCCATAAAAGCTCCTCAGTAAAACTGTTCTGCTGTTACTCAATTAAAATCTTGTAGGATTGAATTTTCTTCCAAGTTCTAACTGAGGTTAATGGTCATTTGTAATTTTTAGATTTATTATTGATGTTCCCTTCAAGTAAAATAAAAACTTGGCTTTCAATTTTAGATTCACTGTTTTCAGCCTACTTTGGTATCATACAAAGAAAGAATGTTTCAAAAAAATATCGTAACTTCAGTGTATTAATATAGAAGTATATCTGGTATGCAATTATTTGTATTCTCTTTTCATCATCTTGCTTAAAACAACTGCTTCTTGAAATGATTTATGGTGATTTGGTACTTAGTACCTTCAGAAAGCTTGGGAGAGGTTGGTGATGGTAGTAGTTACCTATACCAGTATGCTAGGGAAAACATATTTTTCTTCCTAGTGGTTTTACAGGGTTCAGAGTATATTTGTACACAAACTTGTATTCTAGCTGCAGGAACTAGAAGTTTTGTTGGGTTTAACAAGGTGGATGTGTCAGAGTTGAGCAAATGGCAGTATTTGTGGGTGCATGATTGATTGCTTCATTAATGTTACTGTGTTTTTAATTTTTAAGCCTTTGGGAAATAGTACTTCCATTAGCTCAACTTTTTTGCATGATTCTGCATTTATTGCTCATTTGGCAAAGCCACTTAGCCTTGCTGCAGTTAAATTTTTTCCCCTGGAAATTCAGTGGCTTTCAAGCATGAATATTTTTATTTTTAACATTTGAAAGAAAAGATTCTAAAAGTGCTGTGCACATGATCTAATGCAAAGCACATTGAAGGCAATGGAAAGACTCCTAGTGGCTTCAGTGGACTTTACATCAAGCCCATGGTTCTATCCACCACTCCCTTCCATGGCTGTTCACTCTCCATCATTTTTCATGTACATTTTAGAGCCTATCTGATAAACTCATATTACTGTATATCATTCATAGTTGTAAAATTTACTTCCACCTCTCACTAACCAATAACTGTGCAAATGGTACAGGCCACCCTACCATGATGACAGACCATATTGGAAACCAACCACAAGTGGAGATGACCGCAATTTACATTATATCCAGGATCAGAACCAGAAGAATTTAGGAGGAATCCAAAGTATGGTGTACCAAGATAAACTCATGACAACACTTTGAGAAACTGAGTCATCCTAATTTCACCTATCATCTTAGATGATCATTACATTCCATAAGCATTGTCTGTCTTTGCATCATGTTAAAAGTATATTGTGTAAAAAGTGTGTTTCTTAATCTGTAGGGCCATCTTGTTCTTTAGCTAGTGTTCCTAGACAATCTTGAAAGAAATATTTTCAATATTTTTGTAAAAATCTGATAAGTTTTGTGAAAACTGGTCAGAGTTCACTGTGGCTCAAGTTCTGAAATTTTTGTAAATTGTTAAATTTATTGTATTTTTGTGTGACTCTGGGCATGTTTCTTTAAAATATTACACACTACATCTAATTATTTTATCAGCTTGTTTAATTTATGAACCCAATTAAAAAATAAAGGATCAGAAATTTAGTTTCTTAACTGATACAAGAACAGGAGATGTGAAACAAATGAAAAACAGAATCAAAACTCACTTTTGTAATTAAAAATGACTTAAATGTCCAGTGATAAAGGGATCCTGTTGACATAATCAAAGTTGTTTTTTTTTTCCCCACAAAATAAAATTACAGGTGTTTATATAACTTTAAACACAAGTATAGGGAAAACACTAATTTTAAACTTAATAGATTACTCTATTACTACTCAGATTTACTGATTAAACCAATGAGAAATTGCATACTATGCCTAAAGGTAGTATTTGCTGCTATGAACACAAGGAATGTTAAAAAAAATAATAATAATAATGCCTTAATAATGGGTGCTGCTGTCTCTTCTGTTTTTTGTTTTGTTTTGTTTGTTTTTAAATGAAATTGTGAATGTAAACCATGAGGAAACATAAAACTACCTTGTGAAAATTTTTCTCCAAGAGGGTGATTCAAGAGGTAGCTTGTAATCAATGTAGTACTTGAGGGAAGGGGAAATGGGGGTCCTGATTAAATAAAAAAGATGTTAGACTTCTGCGAAGTTGGATGTACACTTTACAAACTCAGGCCCTTACATAGGCGTGACTGGTATTTTGATCACTTGCCTATATTTTACTCAGAAAGTCGTAGTGCCATCTTTATTCATATTTTCTTATTAATTTGGCATTACAACTGATCTTTTGAAGTTTGCTGGAATAGGTAATATCTTTATATTTGGGATATCTTAAACTGGTAGTTTTTTAACTTGATTTTAATAAATATCCATTTGTAAATAGGGATAACCCTGCATTTTTCAGAGCAAATTTGATAGTATATAACTTTGTAAAGTATATTTGTTTACAAATGCTATCATTAATATTTGTTTTGATCTTCCTTGTATGTGCTAAGTACAAATAAACATTCTCAAGCTTCTGGTTTTGTTTTGGATATATTATTATTAATCTGTTTTAAAAGAGTAATGCAATTTTTGGAGAAGTTAGGGGAATGATACACCACTGTGTTAATCCAGTTTTATGCTCGGGTCACGCTGTTGCTACAATAGTGTAATATTGGAGTAACCCAGTGATAATTCAAGCCCAAGATTTTCATTGGAATCCACTGGAAATACTTGAATGTACAGTGCACTGCAATGTGAAAGTGTCAATATAATATGTATAGTCTTCTACTGAGTATTCATCACTTCATGATTCATGATTTTGTTATGGAACTTCATTTGATTTCTATAAATATTGTTTATACTCAGTATTGCTTTTCTGTGCAGTATTTGTTGTTGTTGTATAGGGAGCTGAAGACATTTAGAGCGAAAGATCTTGCCTAAAAGTGCCACGTTAGCCCTATGTTGAAGATTTAAGTGGTGCATAAGCCTTGTGCTAGATCTCTGCATAAGGGTGAATTTTGCCCTTTATGATTATTTGTATATAGCAATTTTCATGCCTGGTACCAAATGGGAAAGCACTTATCTTATGCCTTCTCTATAGATGCACCTCAGATACTCTTAGCTACTTTTTTTAGTGGCATGCCCACCCCTCACTACTCAGTGGTCCTGAATACCTATAACAGCAGTGAGATTCAAGGGTACGGATGGTTGGTATTGCAAGCAATAGGAGCAGGTCGTCTCCTGCTCCCCTTTGCTCCATCCACAGTTGTTTCCTTTGGGGAGGACTAAAAAGGTAAAGGTATGGTCTCCAGTACAGAGAGATTGACGCTGCTGCAATTGATGCAGCAGGGATCGATTTAGCAGGTCTAGTGAAGACCTGCAAAATCAACAGCAGAGCACTCTCCGTTCGACCCCAGTACTCCAGCTCTCCAAGAAGAGTAAGGGAAGTTGACTGGAGAGCATCTCCCATCGATTCAGCACCATGAAGATACTGGGGTAAGTTGACCTAAGCTACATTAACTCCAGTTACATTATTCACATAGCTGGAGTAGCATAACTTAGGTCGACTTATCCCCGTAGTGAAGACAAGCCCAAAGTCTGACATTTTGCATTTAACCTTTCTCTCCAGTGATGCTGCTCTGACTTCTGCCACCACAGTGAACTAGGAAGAGACTCTACCTTTTGAATATGTATTTTAATTTCAAGTTCACTTTGGGGGTTGTTTTTTCTAAAATAGGCACCCCTACTATTTGGAAAGTATGGTTAGCTAATCCGTGATACCAACCTTTGAATGCTCGAAATGCAACTCACCACTTTCACTTCTTAGCAAGGCAGAAACCTTCATGTTTCAAAGCAAAATTCTATTGCTTAGTCTTCTGAAAATGTTTGGTGAATCTGGCTGCTAAAGGTAACTCCTTTAGTTTAAAAATTACTTTCGAAAATCTCTTCCTGTGAGAATTTCAGACTGGATCCCATTTGCAGTCCACTGTAGGAAACCTCTTTTGATATCATAGTTTTCCATTACATTTCATAAAATAATTTAGGTCCATTGTCTATTGAAATAAATGTTTTTATGTCATGTTGTATAGGTTTCCTGCCAGGATTTCCCATGAGAAAGCCACCGGTTATTTATTTAAAGTAGTTCTCAGTTTTATTCCAAATAGTAAAATACACAATAGTTCTATATATACAAAAGTTACTTTTGAAATCTTTCCAGTTGTCCTAAATAAACAGATGCCACCACCTATTGAATGCTAACAAAGCAAGTTTTCCAGGATGCCCATGTACTGTATGTTTTATTTCTGAAAATGTTCTTCATCCTAATTTTTAAAAGTTTAATTTAAAAAATTGTGATTTCCTTTGTATTAGTTGTAAGTACTTTTTAGAAAAACTTTTTGAAGACTTATCCTCTCCTGATCCCACAAGAATTAGAAATGTTGTAGCTATGTAGGTCCCAGGAAATGAGAGAGACAAGGTAGGTGAAGTATTATGTTTTATTGGACCAATTTCCATTGGTGGAAGAGACAAGTTTCCGAGCTTCACAAAACTCTTCTTCAGGTCCAAGTTGGTCCATTAAAATACCTTCTCTCTCTCATACCCCAGTAAGATCTGAAGAAGAGAGAGCCTGTTTTGTCCACTAACTGAAGTTGGTCCAATAAAATATATTACCTCACCTACCTTGTCTCTTTCAAGAATTAGAAATTGCATGATCACAAATGGTGACAAAACTGTCTTTTCTGCAAATTAGAGATGCTATTTGATGAATAGACATCACACCAGGAATCCAAAATTACATTGACTCATGTTCTAGTATATAGTGGAGAGATTCTCAGATGTGCTGGAGCACCAGTTGGTGTTTTCAAGAGGGACTGGGGCTAAGGTGTCTTTATGCCATCTTTCTGTGTTCCTCCCTCCCCCATCTCCCCCAGTACTGAGGGATATCTGACCAGTTCAGTCCCAGCACAATTCAGTGCAGCCTATTTTGTAATGCAGCAATTACTAGACAAAAAAAAAATTCCAGTCTCCCTCTTGCACGGACATCCCTCCTACACCAGGGACTCCTGGAGGTGTTGTAATGCCAGGTCTGTGACTCGGACCAGGTTTGTGTCCCATTGCAACATCAGAATATTGGGCTGGCCCTGAGACTGGGCTGTAGAAACAGGTTCTAGTAATGGGGAAGGTGGCATCCCTTTGAATTAATCCTTCTTACTATGGATTACTTAATCTGTGAGTTTTCTCTTTTCAATTACTTAATCATGAATCACTTTGGCAGCTGAAGTGCAGACTAAAAATGTAAGGGCTATATCATGTAATGCAATTGCACAGCTGTCAGTGTGGGGTGTTCACTCTGACAGAAATAATTGAGTTCTGCCAAAACATGTATCAGTGGGCCGAAATGCAGACTTATCAGGTTCAAGGATGGCTTGCACAAAGGCTATAGAATTAGGTGGAGCATCTAGTATGACAGGTAAGTTGTAACATGTCTTTTGTCTTTCACATCCTAAACCAGTGCACCTGAAGAGCTCTCTTCCATCTTGTAGAAATAGTAGTATAAGAGCTTGCAAATAATTCAGTAAATGTAACCACTGGTGCCAAGTAGTAAGCTGACAGACAGGAAAAATGAAGATGTTCATATGACTTGATTTTCGGCATATGGACTCCCAAGTGGGGTAAAAAAACATAATAAGGGTGTGTGGGAGAGTTTCCCAGCAGTGGGGAGAGGCAGGCTGACTTCGCTCTGCATTTCTTTTTGTTTTGGGGTTTTTTTTTGTGAGGAGTTTTTTTTGTTTTTAAATAAGAGTTCTTCAGAAGTTTCATGTCCTTGATCCAGCAGGAAGCCAGGTCAGTGCTATTCCCCCAGCAACCACTTGGCTTGAATAAAGACCACTGCAGCACAGGCTTACTGAGGACCTAATTCAAAGTCCATGGGAAGACTACGTTGATGGGCTTTGGATCAGGCTGCAAGAACAGTGCAGAGTAGTGTGTTTTCCTTTTGCTTTATAAAGTGGGGAGCTGAGGAGAGCAATATGTATGGGTTACTGCTATTGCTGCAGCACCATTAGTGCTTGACGGTTAGCCAGGAAACAGAAAATTGCTCTCCCTCCCCCCCCCCCTTTTTTTTTTTTTGGTAAGTGTCTGTGTGGATTCTTCAAAGGCCAGGACATGCTGGAATACTTGCTTCTGCCATAAAACAATAGCAACCAAAGAACCTCACTTCGAGAGGTTAACCTGAGCTAGCTTTGCTGGTTAGATGTAGGAACTTGCCCACGTGTTCACTGCACTTGTTCCACATCATAAGGATGACAGCTTGGGATTGCTGGAACTCAGAAGTTCTTTTGTGTAAATAGCATGTTTGCATCACATTTATTTCTGTTTTAAGAGTGAAATGGCTGCACTTGAAAAATACAACTCCATTTTTATTTTTCGTGATTATAATGGTAGTACCTAGGGGCCAACCAAGAAGGAGAGGGGGGCCCATTATGCCACTGTACAAACATAGAAACACATAGTCCCTGTCCCTTTAGTGACTTAGTTTACAGTTTAAATAGAGAAGATAGAGGGTATGGCTACATTTGGAATTTCAAAGCGCTGAAGTGTGAGTGTAGTCAGAGCGGCAGCGCTGGGAGAGAGCTCTCCCAGCGCTGCATGTAAACCACATCCCTTACGGGTGTAGCGTGCAGCGCTGGGAGCCGCGCTCCCAGCGCTGCTGCCCTGATTACACTGACGCTTTACAGCGCTGTATATTGCAGCGCTCAGGGGGGTGTTTTTTCACACCCCGGTTGCAGCGCTGTAAAGTGTGAGTGTAGCCAAGGCCAGACACAGGGTTGAGGAAAGGGACAGAACAAATATACCTCTCCATCAGTGTATATTGTTTGTTGCATTCCCATCCCTAGAGATACACTGAAAAGCAGTCAAATTCTGAGAGAGACAACAATTGCAAGGAGCCAGGTTTTCAAAAGAGCTCAGAGCCCAGCAGCTCCCATTGTTCTCTCAAGTGCCATTGTATTCTGAAAAGTGATGGACATTGTGGGCTTCCATATTGAATGTTTCTGAAAGATTTCCATATCGTGTGCTAAGTTTTTCTTTCTGCCTGACCTGTTCTCTTCCCCCCCACCCCCAAAAACAAACAAACAACACCTAACCTGGGTTCTGAGAGTCAAGCTGGGTTCCTTCCTTCACATGGCTCATCCCCTGTAATAAAGGTTCTGCAGGCCAAATCCCATATCAGTTACTGGCACACCTTTGCAGTCCAGTTTTTGAAGTCTGACCCTTGATAGTTCTTTCAAATAAAACAAATTGTTCCTTAACAGCTAGCCCTGGGATATTTCTGAATGTGGTTTTTAAGCTCTTCAGGGCAAGGATCTCATCATACCTGCCTGAAAACACCTAGCGTACTTATCACTGAATAAATACTAGTACATAGAAAATGTAAATAGAGCTGCATTAACAAACTTTTATATTAATTTACAGTGTGTAATTCTCTTCAGATTTTTTTCTCCATCCCAATTCAGAGATCTGGTAAATACTTTATAATTAAAAATACAGTGTTAATTCAACCATTTGGAGTTAGTAGCATTTGAAGATACTCAGCACCGCGTTGTTTGAGAGAGAGAATCTTTTTTTCAAATCTGTTATCATATGTTCACACTGATCAAAATCAAGTTGACAATGTATGTTCTAAAGCAGTGGTTCTTAACCTTTACTGCAGCCTGCACCCCTTTGGTTCTCAAAATATGTTCTCGCACCCCTTATAAAAAATCATTGAAGTAGGTCAGTTCTTTAAACCTAGATATATATTTGTATATTACAGTAATCATTAAAAAATGTATAATGTTAATAAATAGATAGGTTTGATGAAACAAAGTAGTTGTACTTATGTGCCTGTGCTTAATTTGTGTTTTTGATGATTTACCGTCTAAAAAAAATCTGGCATGTCTTGCACCCTCAAAAGGGCATCTCGCACCCCCCCAGGGGGGTGCATGGACCCCAGGTTAAGAACCACTGTTCTAAAGGACTTCAGAGGGCCGCACTTCTAGAGCAGACATGTGGAGAATGCTTCTGCTCTCCTAGCTATCTGACCAGCTGCACATCCTTTCCTTTTGGTTGTGTTTGAAGTACATTAGTTCTCTCAACTCTGAGCAACCTGCTGCTCCCTGCAGCACACCTTTGTGGTGACAGTTCATCTTCCCTTAGTGATTTGCTGTTTGAGTTGTCTCAATAGACGCTTTCTCTCAAAGACAGAAGTCTCACTAATAATGGTTCTTCCAAGCAGCATGTGACCTGCAAGCACTTTGCAGACCACCAAGGATTGTTCTGTGGACCACTGTTGAAGAACCACTTCACTGAATGATTTATTCACCGAGAGATTAGAAGGACCCCCTTACCTTTTAAAGAAAGAAGGTTGAGGTGATAATCCTACCAAGAGATCATTCAGAAACAGTCTCAAAACTACATTGGCCTTGTCAACCATATTTTCGTTCCCAAATTTGTTAGGCTTTTTTGACCTTGCCATACTTCGTACAGTCTTTTTTCTGTATTTTTTGCATTTTGTTTTTCCTATTTGTTAGTCTGAAGCTTTGAGCTACTGTTCTAAAAAATCTCCCCATTTTTATTTTTATTTTAAAGCTAATTTTTGACTTACTAGAAGAACAGTCCAGAAAAGGAGCACTTTTTAAAAATTTTAGTCACTTGCTAAAAAAAGTTTAAGTAATTTGAAGAGTAGTTAAAAAAAAAAGTGATTATATTTAAAAGCCACATTTTTGCCAACAAAATGTTTTGTTGCTCAGTCATGTCCCCCTGAAGAACTGAAAGGAGCAGCCATTGAATACAGTTGGCAGTAGGAAATGCTGATCTAACACAGTTGTTATATAAACTTCAACCTTCGCTTGACTGTGTCTTGGATTTCCCTGTAGGGCCTTTAGGTTTTTGCCTCCCTGGTTCCTTATGCCTCTGAGAGAGGATCCCCAACCCTTTTATGATCCTGGATTTAGAAACACCTGATCAAAACTTAGAGTGACTCAACAATAATTTCAGCACATCTTCATTCTGGTTTTAAACTTGTGTAAGTAAACTTGGTTTTACTTCTGGTTTTACTTCTGGTTTTAAACTTGTGTAAGGGTAGCTCATCGGAAGAGCTAATCATTCCTATGTATGGTCCTAGAAATATCTTCCTAGTTAAAGTCCACTTAGTCATGTACCCTCTAGAGGTGTCTTTAGGAATGAAATGGGCTCCTCTGGACCATCTTCAGTTGCTTCGCACCTGCAATATGATTTCGTAATTTTCCTAGTATGGATGCATATAGTAGAGTTTTCATACCTTCATCTACACCACACCACCAAGCATGTAGGCCTTGTGATGCACTTTCTTTCTCCCTGTTTATCTCCCATCTGCTCTATGACCATCCCTTTTGTTATATTGTTTGCATGCAGTAAAGCCCTTTCCAGATAATCTGCTCCAGCGCATGTACCAGATGTGGTAGTTAGCCAGTATTTTCACAAACCAGGTTCACTCTCTCCTCATTCCTATCCACAAAGAAAGCATAAATGTTTGTTTGCCTTATAGCTATTCTCGTGCACACTTAGTGTCACATTCTGAGCTTTACAGTCTATAGTAACACGTTGCACGTATCGGGTGCTTTACAGGGTTAAAGAAAGTTACAAACCTTAACTAAAATTAAAGGTTTTGAGCTTTTCATGAAATTTTGGGAGAAGATGAGAAGATTGAAAATTGAAATTTTTTAAATGTGTTAGCAGAGAAAATGACCACAAGTGATTTTACTGTATGTTTTAAGGTTGCTTTTAACCCAAGACAGTAAAGAAAATTAAAATTTCTAAATGACAGAAATGTTGCAGCACTTGAATAGGAAATAAAGGTGAATCATTTAAAGGTCTCTCTTTCACAACCCAGGGAGATATTCCATTATGTTGGGACACAATTTGATCTCCACTGTTATCATATATATCTCATGAGAGCCTACAGGGCCATGCAGCAACTCTCTTTGCATGCACCAACCCTGGGTGAAATGACCTATTGTAATGAACCACATGGTACCTTGGAGGTTAAGAGGGAGATTTAAGACACAAGTGAAAGTTAAGCCCCAAGACCTACTGAAAGTCAAAGGGAGATTGACTTCCATTTATGCCTAACTCCCATTAGTGCTTTTTTGAAAACCTCCTCAAACAGTCAAACAGGTATGCTTATACCAGCACTCACCATCCTTAGGGAGCACAGTTAAAACTCTTCTTGAGTTTTGAAAGGTATTATTTTGACAAAGTGATAGGTGAGATATCTCCTAATAGAGCTAGATGAGTGGCAGGGGATTCCCAGCACATTTAGTTCAAAGAATACTGTGTAGACCTGATGCTGTAGAAAGACATCAGCAAGCTGCAAATCGCCAAATAAGGCATTCTGCAGGCTTTGGATGGGAGGATGGAGGGAGCAGTGTAGACACACATTTGAAATGCTAAGCCTTTTTAAATATGAAGAGGTTACAGTGCTTAGTTCGGAGGGAACGCTCTTACAGAAATGGATACAGGTGTGACACTTGTTGAAAGTCAAACAAAATATCACTCCCCAATCTAGAAGCCTTTATTTATTAATCACCATCCACCAGTTGGGGGGAGGGGGGGCAGTGACAACCTAGACCCACTGAATGTACTAGCATTCCCATGGCCAGAGTAGTCCATACATCCCTTCCCTCACTCACTGCTAGAGCACAACACAGGGAACTGCTCTAAGACACTGGATTACCAGAGTCCTCAAAACCACATGGAGGCAGAGGCCCACCAATCACCTCCCAATTACTGCATTAGGCCCCTGGGAAGCACCTAGACTGCAACAGACACCATGGGTGAAAGGGAGCCTTCACAGCCCATCTCTGTGATATTGACTAAGGCCATTCTTGTGAAATCCTCAGTAGGACGGTGGGAGAATTTCCCAGTTGAACGGAGATGATTGCTGGGAGGATGGGATGGAAAGACAGGTCAGAAGCTAAGGTTTGCTCTGTGTGAGGATGGAGGCAATGATGTTGTGAAGTGATGATAAGACAGTGAAGGGGGAGGGCTGGATGGCAGGAAAATATAAAAGTTTTAATTGAATAAGCCACATGTTATAAGTAATGTTTGATACAGTGCTAGGCTTTAGAAGTAGCAATGGAAATGGGGTAAATGAAAGGGGCGAAGAAGTTGAAAAATGTGTATTGTATCATCTGTCCTACCACTTTGTTTGTATGCTCCCTTTTTTGGTAAGATTAAAATAGTTTTGAGGTCAAGGGCTACGTATCTGAAGTTTAGACTTCTACCAGCTTTGTGGAAAATGCAGCTAGTAGAATAATGCGGGTCAGCTGGTGGCCCAGGAGTTGGCAATGAACTGATTTAGAATGAAGCGTTAGTCTTTCTCTTTTAGAATGCGGGCAGTATTGCACTACTTCTTTTCTCAATGTTCAAGTAATCTATTACGTAATAAGCTAGTAGGGCTTGTCAGGAAGACACTAAAGTAGGAGAACAGGTGGAGTGTTACAGCAAAGGGAAAAGTTGCAGAAAGGTAAATAGGCAGAGCATCAAAGAAAGATGCAATATGAGGAAAGGATGTAGGGTAGCAAAATTATCTTTTAAGACATTAAAATCAAGGTGGAATTTTGGCATACTAGGAAGGTCAAAAGAAATATGAGAAAATACGGAAGTTTACTCATACAAACAACTAGGTGTCTATAACAATGGAAAAACTAGAGGTCTTATGTGATCAAAACTTTGTTTTGGTTGGCATTACATTGCTGGGGGAAAAACATAATGCAATGTCAGTTCAAACAGGCAAGATATATCCAGGAGAGAGAGGGAAAGGAAAGCGGAGAAGTCATTGAGCAGAAGAGTAGAGAAAGATAATGTTTCAATTCTCTGGGTTAAAATAAAGAGCATGAAGAACAGAGAAGACCCAATGAGGTACCTATGCTAGAGTACACCAAACCATGGAGAGGTGGAGTTCAAGGTCTGTACTTCTAGAAGTTTTGCCTTTATGTGTGTTGGAAATGTAATATTAAGACTTCCAAATGCCTTTAAATGAAACACTGTTGGTTACATGGAATGGGTAATCTGGATTCCTCAGGCTTGAGATTTTGGATTGGGTAATTCCAAGTCTGTCATGTGTAAGGCCAGTTCACTAGGTCAGAAGCTGCAGCCGTAGTTGTTCTCTGACTCACCAGTTTCATGATGAACTCCCACAGAACCTCATATAGGGGTGAGGGCGGGTTGTGATTATTGTCCTATCCTTCAAATGGACACAGGGAACCAGCCATGAGGGTGAGTTCGAATATCTGTCAGTCACTTTTGACCCTGAAGAAGGATAGAAATTTATAGTTCTTTTGTGAAGAGTGACCACCACGTTAAATGAGGGATTTCACATCTCAGGTTGCTGAGCTGGTGTTTGCGCTGCTGTTGGATTCCTTATAGTTCACTGCCCATAGGGACTTCAACATTCACATGAACATAATCTTTGTTGAGCTAACTCTTTACTTCCTTGACATGATGGACTTCCCTGGGTTTTACCTGTAAGGTTGAGTCCTTTACCCAGATAGTCAAGAAATATTTCCACAGAGCTAGGGATATGCTCAATCTGATTGCAAAGCTGATTAAGATACTCAAATAATTTCCTCCATTTCAATATGGCAGCTATTTCACATCCATATCAACCTCTGAGACTTGATTTATGAAGTTTTATGGTCTCATTGATGTTGATGGACAACTGGGTTGCCTCTTTCAACCAGTGTCTATCTGCTCACCTGCAGCTATTATCATTTTTTAAAGGGGATCCTCAGCTCTATGATCCTTTACCATATTCTGGTTTAATGGTGATCTGTGTGTCTTGAAACAGTTGAATTATATAAAGGATGGCAGATAAGTCACCTGGAATCTGATCTTTTCTACAGAACATTCATTTGTATGTTCAGAAGAGCTATAACATAAGACAAAAAAAGTTAATTGTCCTCAATCTTAGACACCTAAAAAAGATTGTCTAGATGAACTCTCATTTAGTGTGCAGTCTCATTATCCTGGACTGATTTGTCCCATAAGAATTTCCTTCAGTTGACTAGTGTCAGGTTATTTTCTCCAAACTTTTAGAATTTGAGAACTACAGGCTCCAGATGGCTTGTCATCTACTGTTTGCATTTGGTTTGTAAGGATAATATTTCTCATCTTCTGGGCTTCTCAAGACCTACCACTTGTAGATCTGAGCCATATTTATCCTGGTCACTTAAGAAAAGGGGGGTAACTATGGTGCCATTACTGGCAATCCATTCCAATGTCTTGCTTTGTGAGAAGAGGCTTCCAACTGTCCTTAAACGTGCAGCGGTCCACTTCCTCCCTAATGAACCAACTTTTGACATTGAAGTGCTGGTCAGTTACGACCAGCCAGAGCCTCCCATACAGTTAGAAAAGTGTATTGAGAAGGCCATCATTATTGGAGAGGTACAAAGTTATGCACTTTGATACAGCTTTTGAAATAATACAATGTTTGTTGGCAAATGACTGGTTAATATTTCTTTGGGAGGACGGACAGTTTGCAGTGAACAAAATTTTTTTCTACATAGTATACAGTCTGGTTGGAAATAGTCTGCTTATTTTTCCTTCTAATTCTTCAGTTTGTCTTTACTGCATGTTTTCCAGTTTTTCTCTCTTTAGTTGTAAGCTGCCAGCAGGTGGATAAATGGTATCTCTTCATATGTTCTAAATAGGCTGGATATTCTCTTCTTTTTCAGTTTAGTGTTCCAAAAACTGCTACGATTTTGAATATTAGTACATTTATAAAATGATACAGAATACTTTTTCAACTATTTAAAAACTTATAATATTCCATTTTATTTGCACTAATCTGCATAGGTGGTATAAAGCATTTACTGTTTTTTGGTTGCTGGAATTAAGAAGCAATCAACATCTACCTTAGCCATTTCAAGTAATAACTTTATATAGTACCTATACAATTATTGAAGAAAGTGTATGTTAGTATCTGAATTAAGGACAAAGTTTTACTAGGATCTCAACCTGGTCGTCATTTCTGCATGCACAATTGTTGCATGCTGTTATTCTCTTACAGAAATATTTATATGTACAAAATGTATTTGTACTTTATTTACCAGTACAAATGTGATTTCATTGTTGGCACAAGTAAATGCTCAACTAAGGATACTTTTTTTCAGAATTTTATTATTTCCAATATGTGTCTCACTTTTCCAAAGAGCATTTTCACCATTTTGCCCAGAGGCTCATTCAACCTCAGTAGTGTGAAATTACTCTGATCTCATTCTCTGGATTCTCTCAGTAAGTCAAACCACACTGAGGATGAATTGCTGTGGTGTGACCTGGGCATTCTCCTACCACAAATGAAAATACAAATCTCCATATGAGGGGTTTTGATGTTTCCTTAGATTCAAGTTCCAGACCACATATCACTTAAATTGGAGTCATGTCATATTTTTTTAGGGAAGCAACATTTGCATTTAAAGCAGAAAATAATTCACAAATGAAAATCTTACCATCTTGCTGTGCATGCCTCCCATTGGTGCAAAGCGTTAGGTTAGACTATGTGCCAGGTTTTTGTTTTTTTTCCCCAGTTAAATTGAAATGAATTAATCTTAAATGAGTGGAGTACTTAGCTTACAAAAATTAAAGAACCTTCTTGAAAACTCGACCTTGTCCAAGAAAAGCAGTTTAAATTCCCAAAAAGCATAATTGCTTTGTCACTTTAAAAGATTCTAATTTGAATTGAATTTGTTTCACAGCTACCCCTTAAACAACACTGACCTTCATCAGTTCAACACTGAAGAAAATGGTGGAGCACCATTTACCACAAAAATGTCTGGAAGGCATCACCACCACCACCATCGGCATCACCATCACCACTCTAATTATGGAGTAATTGTTCCCGACAACAAAGATATTGTTTCTGGAGTTCCAAATAGTAAGTCTATTAAATGTAACAGAATTTCAGTAATTACTCTGGCATGACATTTTTCACAGGCAAGGAAACAGAGCATCAAAGAAGGGGAGCTATTGCATTTCAGGTTTTCTCAATGAAGAGCATACTTTCTATTCTCAAATTTCACAGTTGATGCAAATTAATCAGGATTCAGAATTTTCTGTCTCTGCTGCTGAATGCTTGGTTACAGGGTCTGGCAATTAATTTGAATTCCATAACTGAACAACCACTAGATTAGTCATCGAGTTAGATGCTTGGCACAGGATGATATATTTCGTTATTATTATTTATATATTGTCACAGGCATAGCCCTTTCTATCCTCCTCTTCTTCTGTGCCCCCAGCCGGTCCATGTGTCTGGTTCCCACTTTTCTCCTCACTCCTTTTAATTTGAATCAAGCAGCTTTCTTCTTCATGGTATCTGGGCACGAGCAGGAAAAGCATTAAGAGCACAGGACAGACAGTCTCCCTGCCCTCTGGTCCAGTGTCCAGCTCTACAGCCTCCCCCCAGCGTAAGGAAAAGCAATTGCAAGAAATTGCTAGAGGCTGGAACGTGATCAATGCAGATGGAATCATCAAGTCACTGTCACACCTCTACTGAACATGTGCAAATGGCAAAAAATCAGGAATAATTCACATTATACTAAATATTTATAACCAGCTCTGAGAGGGTTAAGCCTCAGCCTATCTAAATTTACAGTCAGTCAGTTCATGCAAGCAGTTGAACAAAAAAATGCAGCATGGCTTCTGTGAAGTTTCTGTTACAATATTTACTATTCCAACCCTTGTGATTGCTAATTTTCCCCCTAAAGTACAGAAAAATGTGTCAACAGGATTTTGATTTTGTTTCAAAATCAATTAGAAGTAAGTATAGCTTGCAAACTGTTTCCACATGCACAGCATAATATAGTCTCCAAGTTTACCCTGCAGGTATTTTATCCTGACATTGACTTTAAAAACAAAGATGGTTTTCTATGTACGACATACAGTGGGTGTTCCTAGGGATCGTGTAATTTTTTCCCCACTTTACTTAAGCCTGGTCTACACACAGTTTTTTTTCTCCTAATTTGGTTAAGGGTGTGATTGTTTACCCAAAGAGTTAAATTGGTACTACCCCTGTTTTGTGGGACAAGGCTATAGTGATATAAACACCTTTCTGTCAGTATAACTGCATCCACATTAGGAGGTTTTACTGCTTTAACTATGCCTGTTTCAAAATGGTATAGTTAAAGATGTACATAGTATGTGTGTAGAAAAACCCTTAAACTGATTTGTTTCTGAAAATGGGGCCATTTTTGTAAGAAATTAATGCATCATTAAATGCATACCAACCATGCAGGAAGTTGGAATGATATAATGTTTATGAATTAACAACATTGCCAATGAGATGTTGATTACATCCATCAGTTTGCTGCTCTGCCAGCTGAATGGAGCTGTTGCTGCTCCAGACTCAGATCTTTCCATCCCACTCAAAAGCCTATGGAAGAGGGCTCTGAGGCAGCAAATCTTCCTGGCAGAGTTCTTTCTCACCTGACCCATTATAGGGTCAGAGTTTGTATCCCTGATAAATAAGCGTATATACTTTGCAGTTCTGTGGGATGCCCAAGCCATGTGCTCAGAGGCCTTGTGCCTTTGGAGCAACTCTGGCCCCAGACTCTCTGCTACACTGAAAATTTTATCAGGTGAACAAGTGCACCACAGGACCCTGGAAAGGTGTGCAGGAGTTGAGGGAGGGTTACTTTACGCTTCGTATGTACTTCATTAGGAGGCTTTCAACAGCACATGTACTGGAACCACTATCTCAGGGGCACTTGGGAACATGTTTGTTAATTGCCCAACCAGCAAAAACAGTATTCACCTGGCACGTGGAGACAATGGTGCTATGGTAGATAAGGATTTAAATATACCGATTTGTGTATCTAAATTTGATTTGTGGACACTTTGTGAATTAGTTGAATTGTTAGAACAACCTTCACTGGACAAATTGGTCACAGTCAACTTGGTTCCAGTTGGTCAGCCAGTTAGAGCATTCCTCTTCCACTATCTCCAAACTCACAACACAAAAAGAGAATTAGTCCTGGCTGTTACTTCTCTGATTCGAAATGAGACTCAGTGGAGCACCACTTTTGACAAGCTTGCTCTGCTGGAACAGAAAAGGGCACTACTTGTCTTTTACATGCCGGATCTTGGTACCAACCTACCAATTCCATCCAACTGGAGTGTTTTAGAGATTGTGGACTCCCTGCAGATTTCTCTGAGCAGACTGTTCCTTATGGGAAGCACTGCCCTGAGGCTACCATCATACGATGCTTGGTCAGTTGACCCAACCCCACTGCTCCATACCCAAACCCAAGAGTCAGAGAATAACTAGCACAGGTGGAATTGTGTCCTACTCCCCTTGAAAGGCCACTGTAACAAGTGAGGTCTTCTTCCCAGCTTGCTAAGAATTCACTGCCCAGCCCACAGACTCTTTTATACAGTTTTATTGTCCCAACTTAGGTCAAATCAACAAAAACATAGTTATGCAACTGTTACATACCAGAGCACAATCTAGACTAATAAGTAGCTGTGTCACTCCTGCCCTGTAACCTGGGGTGCCCTTTACAATGCCTTACTGCTGTAGCCTCCAGTATGTAAGTCATTCCCAGCTATGTCTGTGTGGTGCAGCCAGTCAGCCACGCTTTGGCTCTTACGAGACTTGGTTATGCTGCAGGGTGACCCCAACACACCCACAGTCCAAGATCTTCCCCACAAACTGTTTGTCGTGTACTGCGCAGCTCTCTCCTGGACAATAAAAATATATTAAGTCTGTTATTTCTTTAAGGAAGTAATATGCACACAACTTGTTACCCCAACTGGAGTTACCCAGACATTTCAAATTGAACACACTAAATTAGATAAAACAGTAAAACAAGTTTATTAACTACAAAGAGAGAGATTTTAAGTGCAATTTTAAGTAGAGGCATAAAAGTCAGATATGGTTACAAGAAAAATAAAGATGAAACATTTACTAATGCCTAACTTAACGAACTATATTAAATGTAGAGCAGAGTTTCTCACCACTTGCTCCAGCAGATTACTAACCAAACTCTCGGGTCTGGACTACTCCCCCAGAGTCCAATGGCTGCTTCCTTTGTCTTTTCAAGTACAGTGAATGTGATGAGCAGAAAGAGAGTGAGAGGTGCCTTGGGGTGTTTGCCCCTCCTTTTTATAGTTTCAGTTCCCTTCTTGAAAAATGTTTCCAGCTGAGACCCAGGAGACAAAGAGGCTGTGTGGAAGGATATTCCCTGCTGGGTTTTTTTTCCACCTGTTTGAACTTCCTTTGTTTCCCATCCCCGCGTGATGACTGTTTACTGCTTAGATGCAAGTTAAGGCAAGCATACATTCCTTCCTTTGTTTAGGACAGATCTGACTTCTGCCTGGGCAGGGCTGTGGGGTTTGAAACATGGGTTAATAACATCATAGAGGGGAACCTTGTAACTTCACATACAATATTACCACACATATTTCACCAGGACATTACTGACCAGCAGATTATGAGTTTTCAAATGCTATCTTGCAAGGCATATTTTGTGCAAAAGATTATTACAGTAGTGTGCAGGGTGTGAATACATGAGTGTATTCTGTCACGGCAGTTTGCCCAGGGCTACAGTTATCAGGGCTTTCTCTGACTTTAGTACTTAGGTTCCGTTTGCCTTCACTCCCAGCTAGCATTGGCTATCCTAGCTCTCCAAAGCTCCCTGTTCCCAGTGATAGCCCCACAGCCCTTCAGTCTGAACCTTTCCAGGCTCTCAGCCTGACTCATTCAGCTCCTCCTCACTGGGAGCGGATCTCTTTCTAAGCCCTCTTTTTTAAAGCTCAGCTGGCGTCAGTTGTCCAGCCACAGGCATGCTGGCCCTGCTCCATCTTAAAAGGCTAGTGTCACCCTGTGACAGCTAGCCCTATCCTGTAACACAGAATTTTATTGATTTGGCTTTTAAACTCTCTGCTGGGATAAATTTGGAAATATTTCCCCCCAAACACAGAGTGGCAGCTACAAAGCTGTAAATTAAGAATCCAAGACAATTTCAGGATCTGATTAATTTTTTTAATTGGATTCTTCAAATTCCTACTTACATTATTTCAACTGAATCTTGTGATGGGTCTGAAGAAAAGGCTGATCTTACTCATGAGGGTACTAAAAGGAGCATTCTGGCTTTCTACCAGAGTCCCAAGACAGTGTGAATGGTGGGAAGTGTGTAAGAGGAAGAATTCAAGCACAGAGAGAAGGAAATGGTAATACTGGTGTATGATGCCGGGGAATGAAATGACGTGGGGACTGGTATCTGAAAGGGGGTAGAATGAATGGTCAGGGTGTCTGTAAGGAAAGTGCATCAAGGAATAGAGTTGTGGCTAATCTGCTGAGAGTCTCAAGGCACAGTGTGCATGTGAATGCAAGAGTGAGTGGGGATGGGTGGGGAAGCATGGTGTGATGTCTCTACTAATAGAAGAATATATTGGAGGTTTCTCTGTGGAGGTGAGGACAATAGGACCTCACAGGTCACACCTTTTAATCTTGCTGTCTCTTGAAACGGCCGAGACCTCTGCCTTTTTGCTTGTTTCGGATCACGTGGACTCACTTAACCCTGAGCTTTGATTTTGGAATTCATGTCATGTGGCACAGAAGTCAGCTTCATCTATCCAGATTTGCCTGTGTCCAGTCTGAAATCAACCCCTCTTCCATCTTACATGGTTTCAGATGAAATAAAAAATTCCACCATCCTCTCCAGAAAAACATGAGGAGTGGGCTTGAGAGTACTGAATATTCAGACTAGGCTCTCTTTCAATGTTTGTGACTAGAGTATGGGACTTGTTACAGCAAACAAAACCAGTCAAAATTTGCCTGGTTTTCAGATCTCAGTGTGATTTAGTTATGAAAGTGTCGTCCAACTGCTCAGAAACCAATCTTAAATTTGAACAAGTTTTGTGATAGTAATTCAGCAACAGATTTCAGTATGAATTATTATATTTAAGATGTAGTTCTTCTGTAAAGAGTACCTATGGAGAGACGATACTTTCTTAAGCAGCAGATCTGCTTCCTGCAGGGCTGGCTCCAGGCTCCAGCATGCCAAGCGCGTGCTTGGGGTGGCACGCCATGGGGGGCGCTCTGCCGGTTGCCGGGAGGGCAGCAGGCAGCTCCGGTGGACCTCCTGCAAGCGTCCCTGCGGAGGGTCCGCTGGTCCCGCGGCTCCGGTGGAGCATCCGCAGGCACGCCTGCGGGAGGTCCACCGGAGCCTCGGGACCGGCGAGCGGCAGAGCGCCCCCTGTGGCGTGCCCGCCGTGCTTGGGGCGGCAAAATTACTAGAGCCGGCCCTGGCTTCCTGTGTGTATTCAGAATTGTATCTGCTGACTTAAGTGACAAAAATAAAGTTTTACTATGTTATACAGCTGTTAAACCTGCAGCGCCAACACAGCTCAGAAAGAGGAAGTAGGATTCTATTCAAATGTGTAAAAAGAACAGGAGTACTTGTGGCACCTTAGAGACTAACACATTTATTTGAGCGTAAGCTTCCATGGGCTAAAACCCACTTCATCAGATGCATAGAATGGAACACACAGAAGATATTTATACAGCAGAATTTTTTATTGGTTGCCAATTAATTATAACTGTGCAAACCCATTGAAGGCAGCTGAGGCAGTATGTAGATCACCTTGGCCATGATATGAAGATAATGGCATTGCACAGCTGTCACTGAGAACATAGTTTATCCTGCAGAGTCTTTTAAAGGAGATGGTGAGGGAGAGAGAAAGGACCCAGCTTGGCTTTCAGATCCAGGCTAGGTTTGCAGTTAGAAAAAACCATCCACTTGTTCAGAAACCGAGTACACTTGATATGGAAATCAGCAAGAGACAATGAACATAGAATGTTATGTCATTTTAACGGAATTAATTTCAGAGTACAACTGCATTTTAAGTAAACTAATTTTAAAGGTTATTTTGGTTTTTAAGAGATTTGATTTTTTTTTAAACTTAACATTGGCACTGTAAAGAAATTTTTTTAGGGTTTATTTTATTTATGGGTTTGTTTTGTATGACTATTTGCAAGTTGAACAGTGAAAACTAAGTTAATGTAACCATTTTGATTTCTGGTACATTGCATGACTGGTTCATTACATTAATCTAGTAAACTGTAAAAATTACATTTGACTTAAACCCATTTAAATTGTGTAGTTTTTCAGTATTTTCTTTCCCAATTGGAACTTAAAATGAATCTGTTTATAAAAAATCATCTTGGCTTATCTAAGAAGCTGCACTAATTTATTCAGTAAGTACCACAGTGTGATTTCTTAGTTCAGAGCTTTATCACTGGGGAAGAAAATGTGATGTCAGAAATTCTGGATTGTGTCATCAGTATCAAGCAAGATAACAGAAATACAAGGAGCCCAACCCTGGGAACAGTTACTCAAGGGCCCAGTCACCAGAAACACTCTCTTATTTACTTCAGTGGGAGTTGGATTCACCCCCTGGTCTTCACTTCAGCTATCCATCCCTACTCAGCAAAGCATGTGTTTAAAGTTAAGTATGTGCTTAAGTGTTTTGCTGAGTAGGGATGGATTTAAGCTCATGCTTAAACAATTACTGAATTAGGCCCCACGTGAGCAGTACTTATCTTCATTAGGACTATTTAATAACTTGATCCTAACCAGACTGAAGTCAATGGGAGGCTTTCTATTGATTTCAAGGGGCTTTGGATCAGACCCTTAGAGTCTGAAGAATGGGTCCAAACTACTTTTACTTATTAACTAGCCTCACTGAAAAAAGGAAATACAGAAAAAGTTAAGGACTCATTTAATGACATTTAATAAAACAAATATTTTTATATTTCTAAATAACTATCTGCCACTCCATCCCTAAGGTGGTTTAATAGGTCAATATTGACAGAAGGCTAACTCAAAAATGTTGTATTTTCTTTCTGCATAAGTGAGTAATTAAAGAACTGTTGAGTGAGTTGGACGAATTCCTGATGACAACCTAAAAGAGACTGGTGTTCAAAGACGAAAGTCTGTTAGAGGAGCCAAAAAGCCAGACTCTGATACCCTTACACGTAGGTGGCATCTTTGTTCAAAGTCATGCCAGTGGAGTTGATGGGAACGCTCATGGACTCAGTTGCTATTCATCTTGAGACACTCGGAATCAGGTCCGAAGTTGGTTTAAGTCACATTAGAATTTGGAAGAAGATTGTTTGCTAAATTGAAAAGGGAAAATGACCCAATAAATGCATTTTAAAACTTTTTAGGGGGTATTATAGAAAATAAAAAGCATGTAAAGCTTTTGACTGTATTTTCTCAATTGCAGCTGAGTGTTTTGATCCACGATGCTCTTGTAGTTTTCCTTGAGATTTTATTTTTTTCTTTCTTTCTTTTGGGCCTCTTTTTAGAATTGAGCTCAGGACTTCCCCTCCTTTATGATAACACTTCTTCCCATCTGAAGAAGATGGAAGTGGAGACTGTGAAGGTAGTTGGACCATGGCCAGCTCTGCACATCAATATAAACAAGGTATAATATCGTAGTGTATGTCAGAAAGCTCCTTTTTGTTACCTGATATTCAGCAGCTGATGTTACTCCATCATTAATTCACTCCAACATATTTGGCTGCAACTGTTTCACTTATTTATCTCCCACCATTTTCTTATTGGTCCTTAAATATTTCCTTCCACTTTCCCTTTGAAATTCAATTCAGCTGAAAGTAGGAAATAAAAGCGTAGTGGGTATATGTTTGTATATTTCTCAGTATAATTCATTTGCCCCATTCCTTTTAAGGTGTATTATTCACTGTGCATATACTTTATGTATTTGAAATATTTACAGCATGGTAGCTGAATGACAGTAGGTTGTGGGGAGAAAGAATAGAGATCAACACTATCAAACGACATAGGATTTTGTGTCTTTTATTTAAACCATGTTAAAGCGACTTCAGCTGTGCCATTGTTCTGTTTTAGCTTTGATGGGTTACTCAGCTAGATAGCGTAAAAGTGTTTTAAAAATCATATTCTTTCTTCACATAAGAGTGTGTTATGTTTTAGAACTACCTAGTTTTAGAACTAGGTTTACATGATAGAACCGTAGAACCTGGTGCCTCACCCTATAGCTATTAACTTCAGAACTCTAGTTGAAGCCAATGAAGTTGTGCATATGACAAGTCTTGCAGCATCAGGCCCTTTAAGGCTCAATCCTGAACCCACTGAAGTCAATGGAAATGTTGGCATTGAATTAAAGAGATGGAGAATCAGGCCCTTAATGAGTAAAGTGGTTGAGAGAGGAAGTAGTGTTTGGAAAGATTTCTGACTCTCAGTTCAAGGAGGAACCTAGCTAAATGACTTGGTTAGTTTCATACAGAGGCTTCTACATCGATGCTATTTCAGCACAGGATCAAAGCATAAGCAAAGAAGGTTAAGAAGCATCTTGATTACCGTCTAGAAGTATACACACAAGGAGGAAATATCTGATACTAGAAGGACCCCTATTTATGCAGACAAGGGCATAACAAGTTCCAATGGCTAGAAGTAGAAGTTAGAAGTTTGAGCTGGTCAGCAAATGTGTGTTTATTTTTTTTTCCCTGTGAAAAAAATTGACTTCTTGGTGAAAAATCAAATCTGAAATGTTCTGACTGAAAACCATAAGATGTTAATTCAGAAATGCTGCTGCTGTGCCTCATGGGAGTTGTAGTTTGTTTGCCTCCTGCTTGCTCCTCTATAGACTGGGTTCCCTTTTGGGAAGGGGAGAGGGTACATCCTGGGAGTCATGTGTCCATGGTGCATCATGGGCAATGAAGTTCAGTGAGTGATCCCAGCCCATACAAGAGAATGGGGACCTGAGGCAAATAAACTATAACTCCATATGGCACTCTGGTGAAATTTCCAAAGCTGAAATATTTTGAGTTTTCAGCTGAAAATCAAAACCTTTTTAGTTTTGTGGTGGTAATTTTTTTAAAAAATACAATCACAACACAGACACTTTTTGAAGAAAAAAAGTAAAAAAAAAAAAAAAAAAAAAACCTTTGAAGAAATTTTTTTCCAATAGCCTTATTAGAAACACTCAAACTGGAAATAAGGCAATAACTTATTAGAATAACTTACCAATGGAAATTCTCCATTGCCTGGAGTCGTTAAATTAAGATTGGCTATCTTTTGAATATTGTTCATATTTATTAAAGTAGTGTCTAGGGGGCCTACCAAGATCAGGCATTATGCTAGGTGCTGTACAAACATATAATAGTTTTTTCCCTGAAGAGCTTTCATTCTAAATAGCAAGACAGACATGGGATATGAGAGAGATACAACACACACAAATAATATGCTGGCTGCAAATTACTAGTTATGAAGCTCAATGCAGGAATTAATTGGTCCAGTTCTATGCAGGGCTGGCTCCAGGCCCCAGCGCACCAAGCGCGTACTTGGAACGGCATGCCCACTTGAGGTGCTCTGCTGGTTGCCGGGAGGGCAGCAGGCGGCTCCAGTGGAGCTCCTGCAGGCGTGCCTGTGGAGGGTGCGCTTGTCCAATGGCTCCGGTGGAGCATCCGCAGGCACGCCTGCGGGAGGTCCTCCGGAGCCGTGGGACCACTGGACCCCCCGCAGGGAAACCTGCGGGAGGTCCACCGGAGCCGCGGGATCGGTGAGCGGCAGAGTGCTCCCCGCGGTGTGCCACCATGCTTGGGGCGGTGAAATTGCTAGAGCTGGCCCTGGTTCTATGGCCTAAATTATTCAGGAAGTCAGACTAGATGAGCATAATGGCACCAATGTGGCCTCAAAATCTCTAAATTTATATTTTAAATTGGCAACTCATTTGAACCTGTCTTTTCTAGTTGTTAATTCCCTTTTCAAGCAAACTGCTTGGGGGCTCAAATTTGTCATGCTTGGTATCAAACAAAGGTGAATTTTATGAAATAACTGGATCAAATTAGGTTCAGTGGTTAGGAGTTAATTTGATTGTCTGCTACAGCAAACTCCATCTCATGGGAATGAAGAATGGTTTAGGAAAAGGGGCAGAACAAATCCAGTTGATGTGATGATTTCTGTCCATTCTTTTGGTGAGCAACATAAATCAGTTTTGTGATGCCTGTTGGTCTCTTTGTCACCAATGAGATTATCTTTAGCCTTCAGGGTGAAGAGGAATATTGCAGGCATAAATATATTTTAATTTCCTTTCTCTCCTCTGTTTCTGTTTCCTTGCAAGCATCTCTTCTTCAGTTTCTCACTGCTGCAGACCACTAAGTACTGACTGTTCACCAGTGATGTTACTTACACTAAAGCTGTGCAGCTGCCTGTCCCTTACAAGGCAGCAAAGCCTGTAGCTACTGCAGTTGAAAATGACCCCTGACTGGTGAGAAAAGATAAACAGTTGACTGATGTTTCTGAAGTTCTTCTCTGATCTGATGCATCTCTGTGCTGAATAAGGAGCAGGATGTGTTCAGATGGGCCTTGTCTTCACTAGAAAATAGGATGTGTTCTTAATTTGTGTTGGCTAACCTGTGGAAACTGATATGGTTTAAGAACCTAGTGAAGACAAGGTGATTTGTAGCTACCAGGCTGATAAACCCCAGCTTCCCTCACAGTCTGCTAACTCATGTGAAAACTACAAACTGCCTTGTCTTCTCTAGGCCCTCACCTCGTGTTTGCTACTGTCTGTTAGCTTACATGAGTTAAGAAAACATATTTTTTTCCTAGTGAAGATATGCACTTTACGCTTAAGGAGGATTCGGAGAAATAAACATATTAAAGATTAGCTTAGTAGGCTAAGACACAGAGTCAAAATAAATGGGGGGAGGGGTAAAATTATAGATGTTGCTGTTTTTATCCTTATTTAGTTCCAAACAACATATGAACTTTTCAGAATAGAGAAGAAGGATTGAATCCCCTTAAATTTAAAGTAGAAAAAAATAAACTCAAAACAACAATAGGACCACAATAATACAAAATGAATACAAAATGCAAAATAATGCCAGGTAATATAGTGAACTCATGCTATTAACAAACAGCACTGATGAAGCTGGTGATTGAAAACAAAAGTGCCATCAGTTACCCAAAAGGGGGGCATTTGTAATAGTGATTTAAAAAAAAATAACACTTTGGTGTAGTATATCTCCAGTATTTCCACACCCACCCATTCAAAAATCATGATCCTGTCTTGAAAATCATGAGGTGTGGTTCTTTTTTTTACTAATAACTTTGAGAGTCACTTTATCTTCTGCTTTCTGACCTTATAGAGTGCATTCAGCTCACATTTTCAAGATTACTTTTCTAAAAACATGACAGCTGATATTCTCCTGTATTCACATGAATCCGGCAGTTGAGGCTTTCAGAAGAACACTAAACATAATGATACTCACAATGAAATTACAAGGGTTGCCAGAACTGTATCTATATATACTTCTTTAATGACTTCCACATTGAATGTGTTGAGTTTACATATCAAAATGGGATTTTAATAACTGCCAACCTGGCACAGGGTCTGAATACAGTTGCTGTTGTTATGCTTCATTCACCACTGTAAGCACTAAGGGTTCTGGAAACTTAACAGACAATTTTGTTAATTATGCATAAGCACAAAATAGAGTGGAGTACAGCGTGCATTTTTACAGCCTGACAGTATATGGGCTCTACGGTGCTGATAGTTTTAAATCTTGTGTTTTGTCTGTAACTTTAGCGCCCTCGTGGCCAAGATGGAGTCTGCTCTGCAGGCAGCTGTGGCCAAGAGAAGGCGCATGCAAGAATGAAGCAGGAAAAATCCCTTCCACCCCAGGGGCACCTGTTCCAACCTCCCCAGAGTGAACACACCCACCCACAGGAAAAGTACAATGGGTATAACAAAGGGAGATATTTATGTACAGAGGGATGAGAGGAGAAAAACAACAAGGGGAAATATAGGGGGAGCAGGAAAACAGGGCTGCCTCCAAACCAAGGCCCCACAGGCCCAGCAGTGGCACAGTCTGGAAGGGCAGACACTAAGTAATGTGTCTGCACACAGAGTTCAGGAGTCCTGAGCAAAGTTCTAGTTCAGTGGTGAGTCTTGGATGCTCCTGGTTGTCTTCGGCGCCAATGAACTTTCCCCAGCAAACCGCTCTGGTGCCATCTTCTGCCACTCTCTGCAAAGTCACACAGAGCGACCACCTCCCCACTTAACTAGCTACAGCCTCCCTCCTTGTTCCCAATGCAGTCACAAGCCCCAGTGCTCACAGCCCCATGCAGCTCTGGGCAGCCATGATACTGGGTCCAGCTCTGGCCTGTCCTTCTCGGGCAATTCCTCCCCGGCACAGGGATCCTCCTGGCTCCTGCCCTGGAGTGTCCCCGATCGGCTGCCCTGGCCTTCTCAGGCTTCAGGCAGGTTCTCTGCTGTTTTACTTTGTGAGGGCCTGGGGACTGCAGCCCTTCTCTCCGCCAGAGCTCCAGAGCCACACTCCCGAGTTTCCCTCCTTTCTTTTACTGCTCTCTCTCCCTACTAGGAACAAGTTTTAAAGGGGCCATGCTCTCTAAACCCCAAAGGGGTTAAATGTCATAAACTAAGCAAATATGGTTCCTAGAGAACACAAAGAACCTATCTTTATTGACAGCACTTCATACACTAGAACCTTACTACTTACACTAAGTAGTACCTTACACTATGAGGTAGCAGAGTATCTCCTTTTCTTTTAATTAGACTATTCAGGAAGTAAAGCACCAGTCAATGTGACTGAGGGGGCACAACTGGTCCTTATGTCTATACCACTGAATGAGTCCAGGATAGCATGGCAACCTTAACACTGAATATCTGCTTTACATGAGACCTATATTATTATTTTTATGTAGATTTTTGTATTTATTTTTTTAAATTATAGACGGGTGAAATCTTATCTTACTGGTCTTGAGATTCCCCTGGGACCTCTTCCATTCGGTTCCCCAAGAACTCAGTTCAACTCAAGTCATGTTACTCAGGTTCCTTTATTTGGCATGCAGCAATGCTACACTGAGGTTGTTCAGACTCTCATGTACGGGGTGAGTATAGGGCATACCACACATCCCAAGTTACCCAGCAAACCTCTTCTTTTATATACATTTTTACAATATGTTGCCTTTACTATACGTTGCATCACGTTTTGGGATTTGTGTGGTCACATTCTAGGAACCAATACATGTACAGCACACACTGTCTGTCCACGATTTACTCTTCACCTCATCTTATGTTCCAGGCTTATTTTATTCATTGTTATTTTTTCCATTTTAAATGGTTCCCTGGGTGTTCCCCGTTATCTTATCTAGTACAGATGGTCTGTTTCCAGCCTGCGAATCCATTTACCTCCCTAATCCTATTTCCCAAGAAATGAGGCCTCACTCATGTCCAATTATTTATGTCAAGTCCAGTCAACAGTTGGGTACATCTACACTGCGATAAAAGATCTGAAGCTGGCTCAGATAAGCTGACTTGGGCTCGTGGGGCTTGGTCTGCAGGACTGTAAAATTACTGTGTAGATGTTTGGGCTTGGGCTGGAGCCTGAGCTCTGAAACCCGATGGGGGGAAGGTCCCAGAGCCTGAATGTCTATACTGCAATTTCATGGCCCTGCAGCCAAAGCACTGTGAGACCAAGTCAGCTGACCCAAGCCAGTAGCAGCGGTTCCGTGGTTCTTTTATCACAGTATAGATGTACCCATTGACATCAACGGCAAAACAACCATTGACTTCATTGCAACTGGAATTTCACGAATATGAAAAGAGGAAAAGCAATGGAAAAGTATTCCAATAACAACAAAATGCTGATTGTTCCATTAGTCTCCTTCCCTTGTGTTTGCTACTGGGCATCATTGTTTTAATTAAATACATTAGGCTTGAACGAGGCTTAGAGAAGAATGGAAGTCTACTGAGCTTTCGTTTCCTTTGGTGCATCCTGAAAGAACCATTATGAATTGAAACATGCCTGAGAGCATTATAATCTGAAGTTACTATCTGAGAGGATACCTTATTACAATAATATGTATCCATTTGCAGCATGGAGGTACAAGGAAGCAATTCTTTGCTACCATATTTCATTTATATAATATTTTTTGCTAAACAACTACTGAGTTCAGGAGTTGTTAGTATGGAAGGTACGGTTTTGTAGCAAAGATCTGTCATCACTCCTGCAGATTGACGGACAACTTGTACGTTTCTGAATGTATTTTGAAGTCAGTGGTTATGGGTTGGATTGTACTATTAGCTGACCTAAATAAAGGGGTAGTGCACAGCTGTAAGTCCCAAGGGCAGACCAGCCAGAGTTCCCCCTTGTTCCAACTACTTCTATAACAGTAGCAGATGACTTCTTCCTTTGCCCCTGGTCAGTTTTGCTGAAGAGTATGTTGGGAATGAGTGAGGCGAGGTGGGCAGAACCAAGACTCTACCCATTCCTCACTTCTGCCCATCTGCACAGAGAGGAATTAGTGGCCCCACAGTGTATGTCTACACTGCAGTAAAAGACCATTGGCATGGGGGCAGCTGGCCCAGATCGGCTGATAGGGGGATTCAGGTTGTGGACTGTAAAAATTGCAGTGCAGATGTTCAGACTCGGGCTGGAGCCTAGGCTCTGAGTCCCTGAGAGGGATATCAAAATTAATAGAATCACAGAAGATTAGGGTTGGAAGGGACCTTAGAAGGTCATCTAGTCCAATGCCCTGCTCAAAGCAGGACCAATCCCCAGACAGATTTTTACCCCAGTTCCCTAAATGGCCCCCTCCAAGGATTGAACTCACAACCCTGGATTTAGCAAGCCAATGCTCCTGTCTGTGCCTGCTAGAGCTGAGTCTGCTGACCCGGGCTTTGAGACTCAGTGTCACAGGTTTTTCATTGCAGTGTAGACATACCCAGGAGAGGCTGCTCTCCCACTCTTGTTTTGACCCGCAATGCAGGTAGCTTGCACAGGGACAGAAGAGCAGGCCACAATCCTGTCTTTGTAAGGATTACATTCGGAGAATGCATACACAGCTACTGGCAACTGAATTGCAGAGAGTGGTAATATGTTGAATGTAAAAAAAAAGCCAATTGGGTCTTTAAGTATCATTTCCCCTTGTTTGTACAGTGAAATACAATGGGTAAATCTAATGTAACTGAAATCATAATGTCATCTAATTAGTTTCAAGCCCTAAAACAAAGATTGGTTTTAACATGCCTTTTAGAACTGTCATTGTATTACAGTCTGCTGCTTGCATTCCCTTTAGAGAACAGTATGTATGTGAGTAAACTTGCGGATGATAGCAGCATTTAAAACATCTTCAGGCAATGAAAATCTGCTTAATGAGACAATTGGCTGATCAGGGATTTGCATTTTCCTCATTAATTTTGTCTGTCCAGATTACCTAAATGGTATCTCCACTTAGGCGTGTCAGTTGGAAGATCAGCAAAACCATGTCAGTGAGTGTTTCAGTTGGATTTTTTTTTGTAGTGGTTGTTAGAATTCCTGTGTCCTGTATTACATTTGTGTTTGCAGTTAAATAGATAACTACAGTTCAGTATGTTGCTCCAGCTAGAAGCAGTATTTTTGTTTTCAGGTATTTTTTCATAGGATAAAAGCCAAAGGGACAAAGTAAAATGAGCAAGTATTTTTCCATTAACAATTTTAGATATGGCTCAGAAAACAGAGATGCAAGACTGATTAACATTCATGTCAAATACAATAAATCAATCAATCAAACAAACCAGGGTGGATTAAATTATGAGATTCAGTCAGTTGTTCAAAAGCGTAGCTGGAAACCACAGTACCTTAGGTTCACAAGGCAACTGCACCACCAATATTATGCCATTTCAATGGGTTTCAGCAGTCTTTCTGGGTGCTCACAAAATAGTTGCATAAAGCAATATAATCACAAGGTTGAGTTCTGCTCCTAGAAAGTTTCTCCAGATTCTTGACATCCCATGTTGTATGTAACTGGTTTTGGGTTGATGAAGTGAGCAAGCAAGGTTTTGGTGGTCACAAACTGGAGGGGGCATAGGTCCCGGTGAAATAAACAAACAACAAGACTTCTGAGGCTAAGGGCTAGGTAGTTTCAGTGCTATGTAAAATGCCCTGCTGCATCTCAGAATACACTTGCCAAAGGTGAACTAAGGACATATACTGGGCCTGATTCACTACTGCCTTGTATCGTGTAAATTTTGTACATATGGATGAAGGCAATATAAAGTTGGTGTGAATGATACTGCCAAGAATGACCTTGAGTGGATCACTGCAGACTATGTGGCTCTGGGAAGAAGGATAAAGGAGTTGGAGGTGCAAGTGGTGGTCTCTTCCATCCTCCCTGTGGAAGGAAAAGACACAGGTAGAGACCGTTGAATTGTGGAAATCAGCAAATGCTACCCTGGTGGTGTCAGAGAGAAGGCTTTGGACTCTTGACCATGGGATGGTGTTCCAAGAAGGAGGAGTGCTAGGCAGACATGGGCTCCATCTAATGAAGAGAGGGAAGAGCATCTTCGCAAGTACACTAGCTAACCTAGTGAAGAGGGCTTTAAACTAGGTTCACTGGGGGAAGGAGACAAAAGCCCTGAGGTAAGTGGGGAAATAGGATACCAGGAGGAAGCATGAGCAGAAGAGGAGAGGACTCCTGCCTCAGACTGAGAAAGCAGGACAATCAGCAAGTTATCTTAAGTGCCTATACACAAATGCAAGAAGCCTGGGAAACAAGCAGGGAGAACTGGAAGTCCTGGCACAGTACAGGAATTATGATGTGATTGAAATAACAGAGACTTGGTGGGATAACTCACATGGCTGGAGTACTATCATGAATGGATATAAACTGTTCAGGAAGGACAGGCAGGGCAGAAAATGTGGGGGAGTTGCATTGTATGTAAGAGAGCAGTATGACTGCTCAGAGCTCCGGTATGAAATTGCAAAAAAACCTGAGAGTTTCTGGATTAAGTTTAGAAGGGTGAGCAACAAGGGTGATGTCGTGGTGGGAGTCTGCTAAAGACCACCAGACCAGGGGGATGAGGTAGATGAGGCTTTCTTCTGGCAACTAACAGAAGTTACTAGATCAGAGCTCTTGGTGCTCATGGAGGACTTCAATCACCCCAATATCTGCTTGGAGAGCAATACAGCGGTGCACAGACAATCCAGGAAGTTTTTGGAAAATGTAGGGGACAATTTTCTGGTGCAAGTGATAGAAGAACCAGCTAGGGGCAGAGATCTTCTTGACCTGCTGCTCATAAACAGGGAAGAATTAGTAGGGGAAGCAAAAGTGGATGGGAACCTGGGAGGCAGTGACCATGAGATGGTCAAGTTCAGGATCCTGACACAAGGAAGAAAGGAGAACAGCAAAATATGGACCCTGGACTTCAGAAAAGCAGACTTTGACTCCCTCAGGGAACTGATGGGCAGGATCCCCGAGGAGAATAACATGAGAGGCAAAAGAATCCAGGAGAGCTGGCTGTATTTTAAAGAATCCTTATTGAGGTTGCAGGAACAAACCATCCCGATGTGTAGAAAGAATAGTAAATATGGCAGGCAACCAGCTTGGCTTAACAGTGAAATCTTTGCTGATCTTAAACACACAAAAGAAGCTTACAAGAAGTGGATGACTGGACAAATGACCAGAGAGGAGTATAAGAATATTGCTCAGGTTTGCAGGAGTGAAATCAGGAAGGCCAAATCACACTTGGGGTTGCAGCTAGCAAGGGATGTTAAGAGTGACAGGAAGGATTTCTAAGGTATATTAGCAACAAGAAGGTCAGGAAAAGTGTGGGCCCCTTACTGAATGGGGGAGGCAACCTAGTGAAAGAGGATGTGGAAAAAGCTAATGTGCTCAATGGTTTTTTTGCCTCTGTCGTCACAAACAAGGTCAGCTCCCAGACTGCTGCACTGGGCAGCACAGTATGGGGAGGAGGTGACCAGCCCTCTGTGGAGAAAGAAGTGGTTCAGGACTATTTAGAAAAGCTGGACAAGCACAAGTCCATGGGGCCGGATGCACTGCATCCGAGGGTGCTGAAGGAGTTGGTAGATGTGATTGCAGAGCCATTGGACATGATCTTTGAAAATTCATGGCGAATGGGGAAGGTCCTGGATGACTGGAAAAAGGCTACTGTAGTGCCCATCTTTAAAAAAGGGGAAGGAGGAGGATCTGGGGAATACAGGCCAGTCTGCCTCACCTTAGTCCCTGGAAAAATCACGGAGCAAGTCCTCAAGGAATCAATTTTGAAGCACTTCTAGGAGAGAAAAGTGATCAGGAACAGGCAGCATGGGTTCACCAAGGGCAGGTCATGCCTGACTAACCTAATTGCCTTCTATGAGGAGATAACTGGGTCTGTGGATGAGGGGAAAGCAGTGGATGTGTTGTTTCTTGACTTTAGCAACGCTTTTGATATGGTCTCCCACAGTATTCTTGCCAGCAAGTTAAAGTAGTATGAGCTGGGTGAATGTACTATAAGGTGGTTAGAAAGCCGGCTAGATCGTCAGGCTCAACGAGTAGTGATCCATGTCTAGTTGGCAGCCGGTATCAAGTGGAGTGACCCAAGCATCGGTCCTGGGGCCAGTTTTGTTCAATATCTTCATTAATTATTTGGAGGATAGTGTGGACTGCACCCTCAGCAAGTTTGCAGATACACTTAACTGGGAGGAGTGGTAGATAACGCTGGAGGGTAGGGATAGGATACAGAGGGACCTAGAAAAATTAGAGGATTGAGCCAAAAGAAATCTGATGAGGTTCAACAAGGACAAGTCCTGCACTTAGGATGGAAGAATCCCATGCACTGCTACAGACTAGGGACCAAGTGGCTAGGCAGCAGTTCTGCAGAAAAGGACCTAGGAGTTACAGTGGATGAGAAGCTGGATGTGAGTCAACAGTGTGCCCTTTTTGCCAAGAAGGCTAATGGCATTTTGGGCTGTATAAGTAGGAGCATTGCCAACAGATTGAGAGACGTGATCATTCCCCTCTATTTGACATTGGTGAGGCATCATCTGAAGTACTGTGTCCAGTTTTGGTGCCCACACTACAAGAAGGATGTGGAAAAATTGGAAAGAATCCAGCAGAGGGCAACAAAAATGATTAGGGGGCTGGAGCATATGATTTATGAGGAGAGGCTGAGGGAACTGGGATTATTTAGTCTGCAGAAGAGGATAATGAGGGGGGATTTTATAGCTGCTTTCAACTACCTGAAAGGGGGTTCCAGAGAGGATGGTTCTAAACTGTTCTCAGTAGTGGCAGATGACAGAACAAGGAGTAATGGTCTCAAGTTGCAATGGGGGAAGATTAAGTTGGATATTAGGAAAAAAACTTTTTCACTAGAAGGGTGGTGAAGCACTGGAATGGGTTACCTAGAGAGGTGGTGGAATCTCCTTCCTTCGAGGTTTTTAAGGTCAGGCTTGACAAAGCCCTGGTTGGGATGATTTAGTTGGGGATTGATCCTGCTTTGAGCAGGTGGTTGGACTAGATCAGGGGTCCCTGCGACCGCGGAGGCATCTAAATGCACCATGTCCTAGCCAGCGGTGGATCATCTGCTGAAATGCCGCTGAATATCTGCGGCATTTCGGCGGCGATGCCTCTTGGTGAAGCCGCTTGCCGCTAACAAGTGATGTCATCGAGAGGCATCACCGCCGAAATGCCGCAGAAATTCGCCAGCATTTCGGCAGGTGCTCCACCGCTGCCACTGTCCTTCGTCTGGCAGATGCCAGATGAAAAGGTTGGGGACCACTGAAGCAGATGACCACCTAAGGTCCCTTCCAACCCAGATATTCTATGATTCTGTGAAAGACAATCAAATGAGGGTGGTAGCATTTCACGCTCAGTCTGCACAGGTGTAAATGCAGTGGTCAAAATAATGAAAAACTAGGGTCCCCACTCACATCTTGTTTTCAGAAAGATGAGGGGAACTCTGAGTGAACCCTTGCTATTCCATTGTCTGATTGATTTTTTCCTTAAAACGTGTAAATAATCATGGCCTGCTGATTTAAGGGCCTGTGTTTACAAGACTAGCCCCATCCCTGCTCAGTTGCTTTAAATTGAGTATTGCTTATATTAGGAGAGAGACTGGCTCCTTTTGATTTCTGCAAGGGAAATGTTTGCATATGGGAACTTCTGCTGGCTCTTGTTTGCTTTCTTCTAAAGTTTATTCCAGGCAAAAAAAAAAAAATTTAGGTCACTTTTGAATAGGACATCAAATTATTCTTGTCAGTGGAACCTGTCCTGCTGTGGATTTCTCAGATCCAGAGCTGGAGAATTACCCTTCTTTGTGTAAAGAGGAGTTACCCTGTGGGTCCTGTCCTGTATGTCCATGCTGCAGTTAGACACCTGCGGCTGGCCCGTACCAGCTGAGTTGGGTTCACAGGGCCTGGGCTAAGAGGCTATGTAATTGCAGTGTGGATACTCTGGGTTGGGATGCAGCTCACGCTCTGGGACTCTCCCACTATCACATTCCGGGGCGCAATCCAGTGAGGGATTGTGTCCCCATCTGCCCTGCAACCTTGGGTGCCTCACAATGCTTTGTTGCTGCAGCACCCAAACAACATGCAGGTCACACATAGCTCCAGTCTGCCAGCACACTCTGGCTTCTACCAGACTCAGTTGCCACTTTCAGGGTGACTCCCCAACACATGCCCAGTCCCAGATTTCCTCTGAAACCATGTGTTCTGCATTGTCCAGCCCTCTCCTGGACGGTCCAGATATTAGAGGGCTGTTACCCCTGTAAGGGGTCAATGTATGACCAGTTGCTACTTTAATTGGAGTTACCAAACAGTTCAGTTTAAACACAACACTGGCTTAATTTTGATTTAAGAATAAAACAAGTTTATTTAACAACAAAGAGAGAGGTTTAAGGCATTAAAGTCACAAATGGTTACAAGAGAAATAAAAATAAAATGCTTTCTAGTGCTGAAACTTAACACACTAGACTTGGTTCAAGGTGAAATTCTTACCAAACGTTCCCAGCAACAGGGATGACCAAATTCTTGGGTCCGAACGTCCAAAAGTCTGGTGTCTTTGTCTTCTCAGCTGAGAGAGAAAATACCCAGAGTCCAATTATAGTCCAATCAACCTTTTAAATGCGTTTCCCGGTAGCTTACTCCTAGATAAAGTTCTTTCCAGCTGTGAGGATGGAGGCAAGCAGTCTTGTGGGAGAAAAACTTTCATGTTGTTGTTAAAATGCAAATCGATCCGTTCCTGCCCCACATCCCCACCTTTGCTGCCAAAGACTGGCCACTTGAGCAGTGATTGCCAATCAACTTTAACCACCTGGCTAGAGGCATCAGCTTGTTCTTTGTCTTTAAGAAACAAGTTTACCTCTTCCTCCGACTTGTCTGGCAAACACATTTCAAGAATAATTTCAGTTTATGTTCATACCTTTACATATAAAGTTGCTACATACATTTCACCAGGACTGACCAGCGAATTATTAGTTTTCACATGATACTTCACAAGGCATATTTTATACAAAGATTATTACAATGGTGTGTAGGGTGTGTGAAAACATGGTTGCATTCGGTCACCCTCACATTGCAGGGGTCCTGGAGCTTGGGCTCTAGCCCAAGCACAAAGGTCTATACCACAATTAAACAGCCGCTGAGCCCATGTCAGCTGACATGGACTCGTCACAGGTTTTTAATTGCCATGTAGGCATACCCTCAGAACCAGTGGAAATAGGAATTAGTGTGTGTGTTAAGCTTATTGGATTTTTCTGCTCTTTCTGACAGAACAATTCAGAGGGTTCAGAAATCAAAAACCGAGAGCCTTGTTCTCAGTTATACTAAGGTCCCTGTATGCCATTTTGGCAGCGTAAAGGGATCTTATAGTGGATGTAAATTACATTTTACGTTCACTTTCAGGCCCCTTTACACCATCAGAGTGACATAAAGGAGCTTGAGTATATCCGAGTATTGAGCCTCTGTTCCTTTCTCCCACAACCCAATTTCCCTTTCTGTGGAATATTTTGCTTTTTCAACATAATTTTAGGTTTGGAAATGATCTTGGGGACAACCCACTCCAGGTCCTGACTCTTTCTCCATATTTCTTATCACACTTTCCCCAGTGGCCTTTATTATCTTGGTAATAGATTAAAGTTAAGTCTTTTGAATAATTTGTCAGGCATTTCTATCAGAGTATGAACTTGAAAACTTTCCTAAATGGTGTTAAACCTGGTTGTTCAAAGTAAAATTTGACCTGATCATTGTGATAAATGGTATAATCTTTCTCTAATGTATGTTACCATGTTATCTTTTATGTAAACAGGGTGAAGACAAGAAAGTTTCTGAAAAAAGTCTTCATCCCCCAGTGTCACCTTCTTCTGTACCCGATCATATGAAATGTAACATCCTTAAAGCTCAAGTAGAAGCTGCTTTTAGGGTGGGTGCCCAGGTGAGTACACCTTTTAATTTACCCTCTATATTTCCCCTTTCTAATGCTATTCAGGACATAATGTTTCATGTGAAATCACTCCATATTTTCCAAAGTCTGGCCATATCCTTAGGAAGTGGTGTCTCATCTCCCTTGGGTATCCAAAATGACATAAATTACTGTAGATCTTTCCATAGGCCATCAGAACATCTAGCTACTCACTGTGAGTTTAGGGCGGTCTACAGAGTTCATTATTTCTGAACCATCTGCTGTTCATCAGTACTTTTTTGGCTACAGCTGAATCTGGAGCTTTCACGCCTAATAATGTTTCATTGCCAAAAGGCTGGAAACAAAACAGGAGTTGAGCAGGTGAAGTGTGGCTTGGTTGTTTCACTTTCCTTCATCCTTTCAAACCCTAAAGCCTATAGTTTTTTCTGTTCATAGAGCAGTTTGGAATTTTGCTGAGCATTCATTTTTTATTTTTGATTAAGTATTGTATTTTAGTCCTCACCCTGAATAGAAACGGATTTATCAATGGTGAATGTCATATTTGGATGCCTAAATATTGATTCCAGATATTCTTTGGAGGCACAGGTGTGAAAATGTTAGCCGATGTACTTTTGAGCTCATTTGTTTTTCCAGTCATCCATTTGAAACATTCACATTCCATTAACTTATTTCAAAATCAGAGTTTTCATGGACAGATCCATATTCACAATCAATGAATTGTGTTACATAAATATCAACGTGTGTCCATGTGACATAACTGTTTTCAGCTGTGTAACAAATAGATGGCATGAGTGTAATGATATTATTTCTTCTATTGAAGGTAACTTTCTTGAAACCTAGACTATTCCTATATAATTATTTTGGAATGTAGTTCATGAAATAAGGATAATGTCATCTTCCATAACAAGAAAGAAAGAAAAGAAATACGAGGGAGAGAGGGTTATTGAATCCTGTCATTATTTGTGTGTGTGTGTGTGTGTGTGTGTGTGTGTGTGTGTGTGTGTGTGTGTGTGTGTGTGAGAGAGAGAGAGAGAGAGAGAGAGAGAGAGAGAGAGAGAGATCTCCCCTTTGGATACGCACTATTTTACTACTTCCATTACTTTGTTTCTTCCATGGTGACAGGTTTCAGAGTGGTAGCCGTGTTAGTCTGTTTCAGCAAAATCAACAAGGAGTCCTTGTGGCACCTTAGAGACTAAAATGTATTTGGGCATAAGCTTTCATGGGCTATAACCCACTTCATCAGATGCATGGAGTGGAAAATAGGCAGCACATGAAAAAATGGGAGTTGCCTTACCAAGTGGGGGGGTCAGTACTGCCGAAGCCAATTTGATGGTGTCAAGTTCTCAAATTAATTCCAGTTCTGCAGTTTCTTGTTGAAGTCTTTTTTTGAAGTTTTTATGTTGAAGAATGACCACTTTTAAAGTCTGTTATTGAATGTGCAGGGAGATTGAAGTGTTCTCCTACTGGTTTTTGAATGTTACAATTCTTGATGTCTGATTTGTGTGCATTTATTCTTTTGTGCAGGGACTGTCTCCAAGATATCTGGGAGTGCTGGGAGTGTAGGGCTTGACAATCCTGCTATCAGGATGCCAATGCCTCAGATGATGGGGCGTCCAGGATTCCCAGGTTAACGAATCTTGAGTAGCAGATAGAATACCCTAGTCGGGGCTCTAGAGGTGTGTCTGTATAGATTTGTTCCTGTGCTGCTTCAGGGAGTTTCTTGAGCAGATGGTGCAGTTTCTTTTGGTACCCCTCAGTGGGTACCTGCAACTACACACCACACAACAGAAACAGTAACCCAGGAACCAATTCCTGCAACAAATTGCTTTGCCAACTCTGTCTGCATAACTTTTGAAGGGGACAACATCACAGGACCTACCCACATCAGCCACACCATCAGGGGTTCATTCACCTGCACATCTACCAATGTGATATACGATCGACCATCATGTGCCAGCAATGCCCCACTGTGATGTACATTGGCCAAACCAGACAGATTCTACACAGAAGAATAAATGGACACAAATCGGACATCAGGAATTGTAACATTCAAAAACCAGTAGGAGAGCACTTCAATCTCCTTGGACACTCAGTAACAGACTTAAAAGTGGCCATTCTTCAACAACAACAACAAAAAAAAATTTCAAAAACAGACTTCAATGAGAAACTGCAGAACTAGAATTAATTTGCAAACTTGACACCATCAAATTAGGCCCGAATAAAGACTGGGAGGGGCTGGGTCACTACAAAAAATAATTTTCCCTCTGTTGATACTCACACCTTCTTGTCAACTGTTGGGACTGGGCCACATCCATCATGATTGAATTGGCCTCATTAGTACTACAAAAAAGGAATTTTCCTTCTGTTGATATTCACCCCTTGTTGTCAACTGTTGGAAATGGGTCACATCCACCCTAACTGAATTGGCGTTGTTAGCATTGACCCCCACTTGGTAAGGCAACTCCCATCTTTTCATGTGCTGTATATTTCTACCTGCCTACTTTATTTTCCACTCCATGCATCTGATGAAGTGGGTTATAGCCCATGAAAATTTATGCCCAAATAAATGTGTTAGTCTCTAAGGTGCCATAAAGACTCCTTGTTGTTGTTGTTTTTTCTGATACTAACATGTCAGGTCAACTTGCCCTCCAAAGAATTTTCTTGTAACAACCATCTTTGTACATTTCTCATTGTTGTTCCCTGGCACAGTTTTCATCTGACAGTTAAATTGCAATTCCTACAGTTAAAGCCATGGAAGTTTAAGACACCTAAACCTTGGTTATCCAGTCTGCTAGAGATTTCTAGAACAGGCAGTGTAAATTTGATGTTTTTTTGAAAAACAGTTCAGTCTTCTCTGAATCCGATGTTATGCCAACTGTTATATTACAGTATGTTTCCTGTTTGAACGTCTCAATTCTTGCCCCTCTTTTTCATACATACACCATGCCTTTGGGTCTATTTCTCAGGGATGTTGCTGGACACATGTATTTGTGTTATCTCCAAGTATGCTTACAGTTATGTTCAACTGTGCAGTTATATGCATGTTAATACTGTGTGCTGACACATTCACAGTAAAGGCTTTTTCATAATTTTGATTATTTATAGCTACACAGACCATTTGTGAAAAAAGTTTCTTCCATCTATCCTATTCTGCTCTCCCACCCACTCCCGAGAGGCTTTCCAATTACGTCATCCTGAGTTGCTTTAACATATATGTAACGTTACATTCTTTTACTGTAGTTACGTTGTAAGTGGGTATCAAAGAACAAAGTACGTCTGCTAGTCTTTTCTTAATGTAGACACATTTCCCCAAACAACTTTAGCACTCACTGTGGATTAAATATTAATCTGTGTTCCAAGTCTTATGAGAGGAGATCATATGAAATTCCAAAGAGAGGGGGAAGTAGCATGAGTTGCTAAGACTATTGACATAGTGCAGTTTGAAAGTCATGTAGCAACAGTTGCCTAAGAAGGATAGTCCAGTGATTAGGATGTTGCCTTTGTCTGAGGAAACCCAAGTTCAGTTTTGTGCTCTGCCAGAGTTCCCCATGTGACTTTGGAGAGGTGTGTCATAAGAACATAAGAATGACTGTACTGGGTCAGACCAAAGGTCCATCCAGCCCAGTATCCTGTCTACCGACAGTGACCAATGCCAGGTGCCCCAGAGGGACTGAACCTAACAGGTAATGATCAAGTGATCTCTCTCTTGCCATCCATCTCCACCCTCTGACAAACAGGCTAGGGACACCATTCCTTACCCATCCTGGCGAATAGCCATTCATGGACTTAACCTCCATGAATTTATTTAGTTCTCTTTTAAACCCTGCTATAATCCTAGCCTTCACAACCTCCTCAGGCAAGGAGTTCTACAGATTGACCATGCGCTGTGTGAAGAACTTCCTTTTATTTGTTTTAAACCTGCTATCCATTAATTTCATTTGGTGGCCTTCGTTCTTATATTATGGGAACAAGTAAATAACTTTTCCTTATTCGTTTTCTCCACATCACTCGTGATTTTACATACCTCTATCATATCCTCTTCTCTTTTCCAAGGTGAAAAGACCTACCTTTTTAATCTCTCCTCATATGGGACCTGTTGCAAACCCCTAATCATTTTAGTTGCCCTCTCTGAATCTTTTCTAATGCCAATATATCTTTTTTTAAGATGAGGAGACCACATCTGTGTGCAGTATTCAACATGTGGGCCATGGATTTATATAAGGGCAATAAGATATTCTCCGTCTTATTCTCTATCCCTTTTTTAGTGATTCCTAACATCTTGTTTGCTTTTTTGACTGCCATTGCACACTGCATGGACATCTTCAGAGAACTATCCATGATGACTCCAAGATCTTTTTCCTGACTCGTTGTAGCTAAATTAGCCCCCATCATATTATATTTATAGTTGAGGTTATTTTTTCCAGTCTGCATTATTTTACATTTATGCACATTAAATTTCATTTGCCATTTTGTTGCCCAATCACTTAGTTTTGTGAGATCTTTTTGAAGTTCTTCACAGTCTGATTTGGTCTTAACTATCTTGAGCAGTTTAGTATTGTCTGCAAACTTTGCCACCTCACTGTTTACCCCTTTCTCCAGATCATTTATAAATAAGTTGAATAGGATTGGTCCTTGGGGAACAACACTAGTTACCCCTCTCCATTCTGAAAATTTACCATTTATTCTTACCATTTGTTCCCTGACTTTGAACCAGTTCTCAATCCATGAAAGGATTTTCCCTCTTATCCCATGACAACTTAATTTACGTGAGAGCCTTTGGTGAGGGACCTTGTATAAGGCTTTCTGGAAATCTAAGTACACTATGTCCACTGGATCCCCGTTGTCCACATGTTTGCTGACCCCTTCAAAGAACTGTAATAGATTAGTAAGACATGATTTCCCTTTACAGAAACCATGTTAACTTTTGCCCAAAAGTTTGTGGTATTCTATGTGTCTGACAATTTTATTCTTTATTGTTGTTTCAACTATACATTAGACTTACCAGTCTATAATTGCCAGGTTCACCTCTAGAGCCCTTTTTAAATATCGGCGTTACATTAGCTATCTTCCAGTCATTGGGTACAGAAGCTGATTTAAAGGACAGGTTACAAACCATAGTTAATAGTTCTGCAATTTCTTCCATCTCTCCTGATATGGACGGGTGTGGGAAGTGGCGTGGGCTGAGGGATGTGCTGGCCGCCCTTCCAACAGCCCCCATTGGCCTGTAGTAGCTAACTGCAGCCAGTGGGAGCCGCGATTGGCCGAACTTGCAGATGTGGCAGGTAAAAAAACTGGCCCGGACCACCAGGGGCTTCCCCTGAACAAGTGGCAGACAGGCTTTGAGAAGCACTGCTGTAAAGCACAAGACAAATTTACAGCACTTTACAGAGATTTCAAGCAAGAGCAGCCTGTCTTTGTCATCTACAGCATGTGCCTCTTCTCTCTGTTTACTATGTAACATCACATGCCTGTGAGAAGTTCTTATTCTAGAAGCAGAAAGAACAGAGTTGGTCTCTCTCACTCTCATACACACACGTGCACTCGTTATCTAAAGTGAAATGTTTTTAAAAGTCTGAGATTGACACCTATCAGAGGTTGGTTTTAAAAAGTCCTAAAAGATCCTTTACCTTTCTGAGCTCCCCATCAATATACTGTACTGTAGGAGATTTTGCTGGACATCTGCATTGTCCAGTTAGTAACATAAGCATCAGCGAAACTGTGGTACTAATGGGACATGGCTGGAACTTTCCACTCATCTAAAGTAACTATTTAATTGTTGTTTGTAATATTGGTAATAAATTTCCCATTTGAAAAGCAAGGAATATTTCAAATACCAGACACCAGTTCCATCAGGAAATGACACCTTCATAAAGGTACCCACTGTAGTCAGTAGAACAGGAAGCTCTTCATTAGTAGTTCCTGACAATGGGGCAGGGGGGCAGATGCAAGAGAGGAAAGGTGGAGGGAAGAGAGTTTGGGGATGGAAATGTTTTTTTTATTCATTCGGATCAGTACATTCCTGGCAACTAGATACCATGGTGACAGGTGCCTTAGAAACACTGAAATACATAATTCCAATCTCTGCAATTTCAAACATAAGTAGTGAGGGGGAATTATACAATACAGTTTGAAATAGGAGCTGAAAGGGGAGATTTGCACTCAATTTCCATTCTGGAGTCATGCAGAAGAGCTGTTTATTTCTTTCCTATATGATATTTTTTTATCCTTCCTCAAAGCTGTGACGCTGAATTGGAAATCTAAAACTCATCTGTTTATGGTAGAGATTACTCACAGCTCTGCATAAATGTTCTGGAGCAGCAAGAAACTAACATGAATGAGTGTGTTTATTTTGTGAAGAGAGAAATATTTCCATGCAGAAATGTTAGTTTGAGAATCAAGCTGCAGTGTGTGGTGGAGTATGTCTGAGTGTGTGCAGATGCAGCCTTAACTGGTGAAAAATATGATGAACCCACACAAATTGTGGAAATTTAGGCTGTGGGTTCCACAGAACACTCAGTGCAGTGTCTGTATTGTGATAGTAAACCAGCACTCTTTCACAACACACCCTTCAAACTTCTTCATGGATGTCCAACACTTCATAACTGACGGACGGCAGATCACGTGCTCATTTAAGAAGGAGCCGTATAAAACCAGCAATGAAGAGCTGCATGAATACAAAAGACCAGCTTCCGGCAGCATTTAAAACCCTTACAGTTTACATAGCTCAGTGCTGAAATGGAGGGATTGATCAGAGGAGTTGTCAATATCACGAGTCACCAAGTCGTTCATGGCCCAGCTGATGGAGGATTCTGATTGCTGTGCATACCCAGTTTGGCCCAAAGCAAATCCTGATTTTCTTTAGCGTTAAATACAGACTCCTGAGCAAACTTAGAATTACCTTAACTGGGATTTTGTCTCTTGGCTGGAAAGGTATGTGGTATTCTTATCCAGTGTGCCTTCCACAACAGATGCTTATTTTCTCCATTAGTTTTCACTTCACCTCCTCTTCCCCCCTGGGCAGTCCCTACTCCTTGGGGCCCATAAGTCCGTGAAATTACAACAAGAGTGAATCTGATGTCTTATCTCTAACCTGGAAGAATATATTCAGATCATATGGCAGAGACTTCATTGGGGGTTGCACATGATGCTAGAATTTGGTACAAAGAGAGTATTAAAACTTGTTCACGAGTTTATATCTATGCAATATTTTTAGACTACTGGAGATTACCTTATTCTTTTTTCTCTCCTCCTTGCCTCTAAAAAAAACCTTACATACCAATGATGTAGTTTTGCTCTGAGATGTGTATTGCCAGTCTATGGGCTAGGACATAATCTTAATGTAAATAACTAAGAAGTGAAGTTGACCTGTGCTAACTAGCCTTGCCTAGAACTACTAGAACATATTGCACCATTAGAGGTGTAGCTCAGAATTCGTTTTGATCATATTTCATGCTACATTTTGATCTGTTTGCTACAAATGCAAGCGAAAATTGGATCCACACATTATTGAAGATAGCAATGGAGTACAACTGAAGTGACATTCATCAGTGGCTTTCCTAGCTATATCTTTGTTGGCCCTTTGCCTTTTCATCATGTTGTACTTTCAGGAGTAATTAAACTCAGTGGTTTGTAAAGACTCTTCAAAGTTGCAGTGCCCAAAGAAGTTGGTGTATGTTGTTTTCAAATTTTCCCCAAAGGCTGCCGCAAGGAAATATGTTGCATTACTATCAATATGATTTGGTTTTTAAGTGCTTTATTCACTTCTGGAAATCATTATAAGGTCACAGGAGAAAATGAGTTTGGTTCAGGAAAGATACTGGAGGATTTATACTCTTATGTGAAAAATAACAGGACTTGGATAAATATCTCTGGATGCCTGGAGGAGTTCCTGCCTTTTGCTAGATGGCTACTCAAATATTATGAAATGATGAAAATTTCAAGCATATCAGTCTGTCTTCCATCATGGATTACATTTTATACCCAAGATTTGCTTGGAAATAATGCAAATTTGCTGGTATCTTCTTGATCCTCCTTGTACATGTTGCACATCCCTGCATAATTTGACAGTCTCAATTTAAGAGAGCCAGAACTGGAGAATAACAGGTCCAGGCTGAAGTGCTGTGCCTTAGGGGTGTGTGTGTGTGTGTGTGTGTGTTAGAGAAAGAAGCTTGTATAGGCCTCTTTGCACAATGTCTTGCTAAAGCCATTGCTGTTAGTCACCCGCTTGGATGAGCAATACATTCACTCTCAAATTCCAAGCTAAGTAAAAAGAAGCAATTGTTGTGATACTCTCAACTCCTACTCCAATGAATGTGACATCACATCAGTTATAATTGTTCATAACAATGGAATTTAAATGGTTATAATTCAAATTGGCTTTATTCTATCTGTCAAAGGAAACAGATTTGTTTAACTTTAAAAGTGAGTAGGCTGGAAATAAAGGGAGGCAGAGGTATAGAAAGATAGGGCTTCAGGGAATGTAGGATGGGGGAGCATCATTAGGTGGAATACAGTAACCATTATAAGGGAATCAGCAACTCTACTCAAAAAGGAATGACAAAAATGATGACAACTAAATGATACAAGTATTATTTTTTATTATTTGCCGTGCAATAGCACCTGGGAGCCCCAGTCATGGATCAGGATCCTATTGTACTAGGCAGTGTACAAACACAGAAGAAAAGATGATTCCTACCTCAAAGAGCTGACTGTGATGCTATCCTGATAGCAAAGGAAGAGTCCTTCCTGCTAAAATACCAACAACATTTCCTGCTCCAGGATTTTCCTTGGAGGCTTCTTTTTCCAGTGACCTTACTGCTTAGCTTATGAAATAGAACGAGAACATGGTTGGGTACGTTAGCAGGGACGTGAAGAGTATTCCATGTGCTTCAGAGTTCCTCGGTTTCATTTCAGACCGGTAGACGTGCAGGGAGAAGCAGGGCCATTGAGCCATTGCTATTGCTGTCCTTCTGCTTGAAGGATTCCAGCAATCTGGAAAGGATGTTGCTCCCCCTCCCTTTTGCATAATCAGGAGCCTCCAAAAAAATCAGCTTTCAGAACCTTTTCTCCCCCAGTCAGCAGCCTGGCTGCCTTTGAATGGGATCAGGTGCTTCAGTCAACCTTTGGGCTGATTCATGAAGTCAGAAGGGGAAAACAAGATGTTCCTTATGTGGAACTGGCATAATGCTGACTATAATGCCTCTTGTGATAAAGAGGAGGCAGGAATAAGGTGATGTAAACACAAGGGGGATTCTTTGTTTAGGAAGCTGGGCAAACACATAAGTATAGCTGTTGTGAAGAGGGATATAGGCAGTCAGACCTAGTGGTCAGAGTAGTGGTGGTCAGACCTAGAGGTCAGAACAAGAGTCAGGAACTGGAGGTCAGAGACAGAGACAGAGTCGGGAGTCAAGCTGTGAGTCAGAGTCAGGAACTGAGCCGAGGGTCAGAGCCGGAGTCAGTAGCCAGGGGTGGCTGTAACAGCAGGATGTAATCTGGAACAAGGCAGGCAGGGAGAAACAGGACAGGAAGGCAGGAATCAGGCAAGACAGCAGGAGACAATATAGCAGCCAGCCAGGATTCACAGCTTCCTGTGTCACCTTCTGGCTTAAAGAATGACTCTAGTTGCAAGTCTCCTCCAACTGGGACCATTGTGGGAAGTGCCTATGGTGAGCTAGGGTTCACCAGCCCAGACTCCTTGCTGGTATTCACGAGATGCCTGGTGTTGGCTTTTTGTATTAGGGCTGCCTGGGGACCCGCACACCTGAGTTTGAGACCCATAATGCCTCACAGTAGCTCACTGGGTCGCTTGCTTGCCTGCACTGCAGTGTCACCCTGCAGGATCTCCTGTGCCTAAGTCCTAGTCTGAATTAGTCATAGAAAAGACTACTGACTACTGCGGTGAACTTTGTGTGCTCCTCTAGCCCATCTCCATCACAATCACACAGCTTGTAGGCGGATCCTCAGCCCCGCACAATAGAGAGTCCATTCAGGGCTGTATTTGACGCCTCCACAGGGGACAGTCTTCCCTTTAAAAGACAGTGGAAAAGGTCACCAACATAATGAAGAAGGTCAGGTTTATGCAGAATCCATCTGCTAGGCAAGCCCTTCAGCTGCTGGGAGATATGGGCTCATTCCCAGAAAGCACTCTCAACTCCTCCTAAGAGCTTTCCTACATCAGTGGGACTCTTAAGCGATCATTAGATATGATTCCCACTCTCCCTCCACCCACAGGCTTTGTTTGAAGATCATCCTTGTGCTTAGAGGAGAACCTAAAGAAGGAAATGTCATAAATCCTGGTTCAGCAGCAATGGAAGCAGTGGGTGGTCAGCATCTCTAGAAATCAGAAGCCCAGAATTTGGTGAAATTTGGGCAGATCGCTTAAGCAACTGGAGTCTAAGTTTGGTGCTTCTTAAGCTCTGGACTTCTCCCTTCAGCATCCTTATTTTGCCTCTCAATAATAGTAGCTTTTCTTAGCAATTACTTATCTGTGGAGAGCATGCAAGCTAGTGCCTCTGTCCTGTCACTTCTTTTGTCTTATTTTTCCCCAATGATAAAGTAACTTGTTGCCCTGTTAGCAGTTTTATCCAAACCATTTTTCATTGAAATCAGACCATTAATTTCCTTTTTCTTTGCTCTGGGCCAGTCTCAGATAAGGAAAGAGCCTGGCATTCTATGGATGGCATTAGGATCCATAGTGTCAAAGAGCTTGAAGTTCTGGCTGCAAGAAGGGCCAGGCTGTTTCCCTTTTGGTAATAATTAAATGGATCTGACTGTGTCCAAAGGAAGCATATGTACCAGATGGCCTGCCATACCCCACAGGCATTAAAGCTCATTTCTCTTACAGTGTGGCTGACTTCTGGACAACGAGAGAATCTGCCTCAGTGGAAAAAGTCTGCTGAGCCAGCCACATGTCGCTGCATTTCTACCTTCATACATCATTACTATATGGATGTCAGAGCCTCTAACAATTAAGGTTCCTGACTTTAGTAGCCCACAGGGACCTCTCTGACTAGTTGCTGAAATAAATTTCCTACCAGATATTGGGTGGTTCTAGACAAAACCCCTTTTTCAGATTATTGGGTATCTCTGAACAGAAAGATGAATCTTGGTCATAACATTTGTATTTTTTCAAGGAGCTCCAACAATCTGGACACTCCTATGGGAATTTTAACTTGTATTAGTTCTTGTTTCAAGTTATGGGTTAGATGCTTTCAGATGTGCAGAGGAAGTTGCTCACTGGTTAGTGAGGGTGGTTTGCCATGTAAAAAGGAAACAAGGCCAAAAGCATTCTGTCAGCTAACTCGTTTAACAACCTGATCCTGCAAAAACAGGAGCAGTCCAGTTTCCAGACTGCTGAAGCCCTTCTCAGTAATATAATTTACAGGTAGAATTCTTGCCGGGACTGTTCTTCTAAAATACCCACTTTCAATATTTACTTTCTATCTCATAAAGCATAAAATAATAATGGAGAAGATGAAAATAATAATGAAAAAGCCCTCAATATGTAGAAAATAATGTTAACAAATACTCCGTTTTCCTGACCTTCCATTAAGCTAGCTCCATGTTCCAGTGTAGATCCATGTTGGGGGAGGTAGCGATGGCCTTGGGATTAAGGCTTCATCTGCACTTGGAGCTAGAGCTGTGATTCCTAGCTTGTGCAGGTATTCTTGTGCTAGCTTTCATCAAGCTAAACGTAGTATTGTAGCCATGATAGCATGGGCAGCATGAGCAATGTCACAGACTGGCCGCCACAGGTGCGTACGCAGAGGGTCTGGTGGGGGGGTTGAACTCGTGGCGCTAGCTCAGGCCTCTTCTTACTGATGCCACCCTACTATTTTTAGCATATTAGCACACTGAGAGCTAGTATGAGTATGTCTGCACAAGCTGTGAATCACACCCTTAGCTCCAAGTGTAGGTCACAGGACTGGGGGAAACAGTTATTAGCCAGTAATATTCTGGATCCCTCCCATAGTCGGCTAAAGGCAACATTCATCTTATAATGCTGAAGTAGATGGAATTTTAATAATTTCGTTTGCCGTTATAATTGCTGACCTTTGTAATCTTCCTGTGCTCCATTCTCAGTAATAAAACTCTGTTTTCTATTATTATGTTCAAGTGTGTCTTAAAATTCAGGTCACTCCCCATTTTCAATTTGGTAATTTTAATATTGGAATAAAGTAAAAATTGTGATTTTTAAAGAGTCGGTTTGTCAAATAGTAAGGAACTAGCTAAATATCATTTAACAATGCACATGATTAAAATATCATATGGACAGAAGAGACTGTGTGTTAAGTCTCTGACAGCTGCATTCATATTTTCAACATTCAAAAATACAGCAGTTTTATGTGAAGCATCACCACCCACCATAAATATTGAAGAGCAAAGTACTAACTTCTGAAGCCCACTTACATTAACTGTGATTCAGTTTTTTTCCTCATTCCTTAAAGAAAAACATTTTAAGACTGAGCTCGATTGTGAATATATAGACTTTAAACACAACCTCACTACAGGTTGTTGTTTGAAAAAAAACCTAAACATTTGAAACTCATAAATTTAAGAATTCATTTTGCTTTGTCCCATACCCAGCCCAATTGTGAACCATACATGTAGTGTGGAAATACTTAAAGAAAAGTATCTAATCAGTTTTATAGGTTAATTATAGATTTCTAAAGTGCTCCAAGTATTAAAAAAAAATCTACATGTTAAGTGTTGTTATTTTAATAAACAATGAAAAATTAAAACAATAGGTAATAAATTGTCTGCACTAACTCCTCTCTATCCTTTAAATACAGTAGGTAAAGTCATTGACCCTCTAGTCTACTGTAGATACGGAGATACTCTAGTGTTTGTAATCAGTATTAGTATAGTGGATGGGGACCAGATACAATATTGCGCTGGTGATATGTGGATATTGGAGTCTTGGATCTACACTGACGAGTAATAAACAGCTAAGTCAAATTAGCTGCTGTGCTGCTTTGTCTGGTAATTTCATTTAAGCAATATTGCATCCATACATAGTTGTTTTTCCAGCATTTGTAGACAAGAGAGATGGGTTTGTGGCTTGTAGGGGAATGGTGGATTGGAGAGCTTTTTGTGGATTTTATGTAGACACTAATTGTTTGCAGAGGTATTACTTTTTCTGTTAATTTTTCAGTGTCTGAAGAATTATGAGATTTGGCGTGGTGATTCTAATTAGGCTGTGGATATGCAGGTGGAAATAATCTGCACATAGTTTAGTTTTGGGGAGGTGTTAAATAGAAGGGAAAAAAAGGTATGTTTGGTTTCAATGGTTCCACTACCTATGCTCAAATATTTTATGGAATATGCATTTATATCCGTGTTTTTTCCAATAAGATCATCTTCCCACAATACTGTTATACTGTGCCCTGTATTCTGCAGCTGATCAACTTTTAAATGAATCTCAACAGAAGTAAATGGAAAACAAAACAATTTGTAGAAATAGTTATATAGTAAATATATTATACTATAAAATACTATAAATATATACCATACTATAAACCTATAACTATATACCATAAATATATTGACATTATACTAAACTATGTCTCTTTCCTTTAGCAGGTGGGGAAAGAAGAGACACCATTTGTAAATACCAGTAAGGCCTCCAGTCTGCCGGACCCTAATGTAAGGTCTGTTACTTCTTGTTTGTAGGGAAAACATCAAATAAATACATTGCATAGTACAACATTTTCAAAATGCTGCCTACAGTATGCATGCCAAATCCATATATACATATGTCAATTACTGTGGGAAGTCTGGCAAGCAGCAACCTGATTATACAATGCATTTTTTTTTCAAACTACAAGCTGTAGTGAGGTTGTGTTTAAACTGTGTGTCTAAGAATATACAGTCTTCAAAATCTCAGCGTCAAAATTCAGGCAGGAGTAAGACTTGGAAAGATTTGTGTAGACCATTTCAGTTTTGCAAAGAGCAAAAAAGAAAAAGCATTTTGGGTAGAAAATATGTGTAAGAATCATAACCTTTAAGTTGAGTTTACTAAAACTGAGTATCTTTAAAGTATAGTCTCTGTTTTTTGTATTTTGAATCTGATTTCCACTCTGATGCAATGCTGCTGTTTCTAAATTAATGAAATCTTCAGATGCTGCTGCTACTGTTGTAATATTTGTATTATTGCAGTAGCAACTAGGAACCTCAGTCATGGACCGGGACCCTATTGTGCTAGGTATTGCACAAACATAGCCCTTGTTTGCTGTTAATGTTTCTTTCTGTTTCCTGGAATTATTTTAACGGTGAAAAAGGGAGCCTTTGTTTTAGTGCACAGAAAATGTGTTTCTTTGGATTTCTTGATCTGCAGGAAGGGCTGGTTTGGATTGCATTTCTCTTGCACTGGAAGCTGATTCTTCTCACAGGAATTTTCCTTTTACAGATAACCACGTAAAAGAGTGTCATACTTTAATGTTTTGTTCGAATCCCAGAGAATACATTCTTAATACAACAGGTTTTATTTTGTTTTGTTTTTTAAAAAAAGAGAACGTTACTGTGTGGGATATTTGGAAGCATGCTGCCTTTACATGAATGCTAGTAACATCATTTTATTCATCATTAGTATCAGAAGGGTCACTCTCAGAGCAGTTTCAGATGGGAATAAATTGATGTACAGTATTGTCGTCAAGCAGGCTGTCATACAGCTAATTGTGGTAGCTTGTTGAGCTTGTTGGTTACTTCATTACAGAATTATCTAACCTTTTCACCCTGAAGAATGAACATATTATTTCAAAAAGCTCATGGGTCCTCAGTCAATAGTTGTATTTCCCTAGGCTCAGGCAGAACTAGTTGAGCACCGGTCCTCCTCTCTCTTGGGCTCTCAGTCTGGCAAGATTGCAGGTGATGAATCAAGCACAGGTGTCATGGTATAATTCCCCACTCTGAACCTTAGCATCCAAAAAATGGGGTACCAGCATGAATTCCTCTAAGCTCAATTACCAGCTTAGTACTTGTAGCGCTGCCACCAACCAGGAATTCCAGTGCCTGGTACACTCTGGTCCCCCCCAAAACCTTGCCTGGGGACCCCCAAGGCCCAGTCCCTCTGGATCTTAACACAAGGAAAGTAAACCCTTTCCCTCACCGTTGCCTCTCCCAGACTTCCCCTCCCTGGGTTACCCTGGAAGATCACTGTGATTCAAACTCCTTGAATCTTAAAACAGAGAGGAAAATGCACCTTCCCCCCTCCTTCTCTCTTCCCCTCCCAGATTCTGCCTGAGAGAGACAGTAATCCTAACACAGAGAGAAAATTAACCTCTCTCTCCCTTCCCTCCTTTCTCCCCACCAATTCCCTGGTGAATCCAGACCCCAGTCCCCTGGGGTCTCACACCAGAATAAAAAAAATCAGGTTCTTAAACAAGAAACTTTTAATTAAAGAGAGAAAAACAGTAAAAATTATCTTTGTAAATTTAAAATGGAATAGGTACAGGGTCTTTCAGCTATAGACACTGGGAATACCCTCCCAGCCCAAGTATACAAGTACAAATTAAAATCTTTTCAGCAAAATACTAATTTGAACTCCTCCCAGCCAAATACACATTTGCAAATAAAGAAAACAACCATAAGCCTAACTCGCTTTATCTACCTAGTACTCACTAGTCTGACCTTATAAGAGCCTGTATCAGAGAGATTGGAGAGAAACCTGGTTGCACATCTGGTCCCTCTGAGCCCCCAGAGTGAACAACAACCAAAAACTAACAGGACACACAAAAACTTCCCTCCCTCAAGATTTGAAAGTATCCTGTCCTCTGATTGGTCCTCTGGTCAGGTGACAGCCAGGCTCACTGTTCTTGTTAACCCTTTCCAGGCAAAAGAGATATGAAGCACTTTTGTTCTATTAACTCTTACCTGTTGTCATAAATAGATAAGTATTCTTTTCTTCCTCTTCTCTCCCCTCTCTTGTGGTGCAACAAGATGCCAACAGGAGGAGCTGCTGAGCAGATACAATAAGACAGGGACAGCAACTGATCAAAGCACTCCCAGCTCATACCAGAGCTGCTCCTGGCACTGATGGGGACTTGGTAACCCCACCGCCTCTCAGTATTAATGAGACTGATTCAAACACTCAACTTCATAAATCAGAGGGCAAGACATATTCATAATTCATAATCAAACACGTTTTCTTAACCAAGTCACCCTCAACAGCCACAGTTCAGAGCCTAATGGGCCACAGGTTTGGACACAACTCCATTATTTTAATTAATTTGGAAATTATTGGGGATATAAATAAAGTATCTCACTGACTGCCTTTCTCGGCTTCCCTCTGTAACTGTGCTCTGTTCCCTCCATTTCTGTAACACATTTTTCACTCCTGTTTTCCTTTCATCTGAACATACGGTACCACAATACATGCCCTTTACCACGTCAGTGACACCAAGGAAATTGTGCCAGGAGAATATTTTACTTACAGTGTTGCTAGCTCTCTTGTGACATTTTGCTGTTTTTCTTGAAGCCTCAGCTTCTGGCGTCACACGAAAGCTGAGATTCTAAGGTAATTTTTAAAAAAAGTAAGTTACCAGCCCCCATGGCTGCAAAGAAAAGCTTGAAAACACGACCCCTAAGTGCTCAAACAATGAAGGCAGATAAAAAGAACCCAACATTTATTATTTTAAAGTCTCATGACTTGTTCGAGCCTGAGTCGTCATGTTTGAATGCCTGGGCCTGGCAATACTGCACATACCAGATCGGGCTATTTGGATAGGTAAGGTTTTTAATTGACAGCTGAATGGATTTTTCAACTAAAACTCCTTCAGAACCACTTTGTACTTGTAAAGTGCACATTTGGGCCCAGACAATACCCCATTCCACAGAAAAGCTATGGGGCATGAAGTTTTGGGAGAGGAATTCTTTGTGAGGAATCCCCTGGTGCAGATCCCTCATACCAACCCAATGGAGGGGTTGCCCTCTGTAGAAAAGTTTGCAGGGCTAGCCCTCAAATCTGGCAGATTTCCAGGGATTAGCACAGATCCCTTGGGGTGGGGAGGGTAGGTAGGAAGGTAGGGCCCTTGGAATCTCATTAACAGGGAACCCCGAGCTACAGTGGTGCCTTGCTCTATTATTTTTCGCAGAGGTTCTCAGTGGAGCCAGAGAGTGGGAGGACTCACATCCCCTGTCCCCACTCCCAGAATGCCCCTGCTCATGCTGCTCAGTCTTCATCCCTCTCATATGGATCCTAGACCTGCTGACAGGCTTCCATGAGGTCAGGAAGGTGGGGTAGAAGAAGGTAGACCCATGGCAGGGGAGGGTCATGCCTTAGAGGCATCTGATATCCCTCCCTCAACAACATGGTTTCCATGCAATCAGAAAAGGGGGCCACATGCAAAGGGCTCCCTTCAAGTACAGTTTGGGTTGGACAGGGACCAACTGGGCCATGCCATCGCATGACTGAGTAATTGTAAACATGGAACCCCCAAATGCCATTTTAAGTCACTTTTAAGAGTAGAACTGCACATTAACGAGTACTCAAAGCTGATTCACCTCAGTTAGGTAGTAATGACCATTCCAATTCTCTAAATCAATGACTGCACTACAGACCAAATATCATCTAAGTAATTTCCAAATAACCACAAATTTGGCATAAACATAAAACTGAGAATAATATCAAAATATAATTTAAAGGTAAGCTGCCAAAGAAAAAATGGAGTGGGGCTGGAGGGGTGTTTTCTGTTTTATTTTACCCTGTATTTTAATTTAATTTTCTTTCACTGCTTCTTTCTGATATATGGCTTGAAATGTTTTTTGTTTTGGTTTGATTTTGAGGGCTGGGGGTCTCCTTTTCTCCTGTTTATTTTATTTTTAGCATGGTTTGGCGAGTCAAACTGACATAGAACCTGGTTCAGACGTGACTAGTTTAAATCCAAACTTAAGCTTAGTTATTAAATTCAGTTTTTAGGCCTATCTAGTGGGGATTTATTCTGGAAATTTCTGTATGGTAGTCCAGAAAAATCTGAATTTTTTGTGACTTAAAAAGCAAACTATATACATGTTTATAAAAGCTCTTTATGAAATACATGAGTTTCGCAAACTCCTTGAGAATAGGAATCCTGAGTAGAAGATTACAATTATTTACTGCCCATTACTGATCCTGGGCTTCTTTTCCTGCTCTCCCTAATGTTGCTAAGGAGGGAACTAGTTAATCAAAACTCTGTAAGTGTCCATGCTGATTTTATTACATCCACTGCCTCTTTCTACTATTGATCAACAGATGTTGCAGACATGCCTGTGGGATCTAGCAAGGTGGATGAGACTGATTTTCTATGGCTCTATTTTTCCCTTTCTGGGAGGTCAGCAGGAGGTTGGTGTGGAGTAATTGTTCATCCACCCAATGGACCCTCTTATCTCAAGACTGAAAAGAATTCCACTCAGGCAACATACGTCTGACGCTATTATGAGACACAGTGAGAGGGTTTGGGCTATGGTGCTATCTGTATACTCAGGACATTCAGCTCTGCATTTCATTTTCATTAGATCCAGATGGTGCTGCTTTTTTGTTTACCTACCCAAGGCATTGACCCAGATGAGAATGAGTTCGCTGATGTTCTATCTGGACAGAACAGAGGCGATGTGGCTTAGTGGAGTGAATCCGCTAAAACAATTTACATGGATTGTGGCTATATTCAATATATTGGTAGGGTAAATAGCAAATAACAGAAATAACTGGCAGTAATGGGAAATTTTAACTACTAGTACAGTATTCAACTCTAGGTGCCACATTTTGAGAGAGATGTGGAAAAATTGTAGAAAATCCAGAGGAAAGCAATAAAACTGATGATAGGTTTAGAAAACTTGACCTGTGAGGAATGGTTTAAAAAACTGGGCATGTTAAGTCTGAAGAAGAAAAGACTGAGGGGGACTTGATAGTCTTCAATTATGTTAAGGGCTCCTATAAAGAGGATGCTGATCAATTGCTCTCCATGTCCACAGAAGGTAGGACAAGAAGAAATGGGCTTAATCTGCTGCAAGGGAGATTTATCTTAGACATTAGGAAAAACTGTCTAACTATCAGGTTAGTTAAGATTTGGCATAGACTTCTAAGGGAGGTTGTGGAATCCCTATCATTATAGAATCCCCTTTATAAGAACAGACTGGGCAGACACCTGTCAGAGATGGTCTAGGTTTTTTGGTCCTGCCTCAGAGTAGGGGGCTGGATTTGATGACCCCTTCAGGTCCCTTCCAGCCCTATGTTTCCGTGGTTCTATGTCTACCCTGTACCGGAGAGGCCTGCAGTCTTTGAATTCCTTATGAATTCTAACTTCTCCTGGGTTTGCAGTGTCAGTAGCAGTTTTTCTAGTTCTGATCCCAAAAGGTTACAGTCTCTGCTTGTTGATGAAAACTGGATCCAGTCTCCCATACCATTGTCATTTTCTAGCCTTTTCTTAGGCTTCTCTTGAGGACTATTCAAAAGCTGCAGCTAATGGCCTGCTTGCTTATTTAGAAATGGTTTAGTGTAAGCACATTACACCTTTGCTTCATGCAGAGTATTGCCTTTCCATCTGCTTGTAGATTTAGTTCAATGTGTTAGTTTTGGTCTGTGAAACCCTATATGACCAAGTAACCCCTTGGCTAAGAAACAGATTGCCTCCTTCACAAAGCACCGTCATGATCCTTGAGAACAGATGAAATACTCGTATCATCAGTCCTTAGATTTCAGCTCTTAAATACCCATGTTAGGGCTTTCTTATTAGACTTTCCCCAATGGCAAAACTCATTCCCCTTGGGGTCCAGCAAAGCTTTAGCTAACTGGCCTTCAGAGTGCCGTACAGGGCTCCTCTTTTTTGATTAAGCCTTTATTTGACCTTGAGCTAAGATTGTGGAGTACTTTTTTCCTTTCTGATAGGTTGGGATTGTAGATGGTGTAGGGATTCGAAACCTTTCCATGGCAAGGACCCATATCTTAATAGTTTGTCTCATGGAACCTCCCCATTCATTCATAGTTGTATGGACCATTTCCCCTCCCTGTGTCACAATCACATAATATCCTTAGAATTCTTTGCTTCAGTCTTCATAGCTGAGGATGTTAGGGAGATTCCCAAACCCGAGCCATCCTTTGTAGGTGACAAATCTGAGGAATTGTCACAGATTGAAGTGTCACTAGAGAAGGTTTTGGAATTAATTGATAAACTTAACAGTAACAAGTCACCGGGACCAGATGGCATTTACCCAAGAGTTCTGAAAAAACTGAAATGTGAAATTGAGGCACTATTAACTATGGTTAGTAACCTGTCCTTTAAATTGGCTTCTGTACCCAATGACTGGAAGATAGCTAGTGTAATACCAATATTTAAAACGGGCTATAGAGGAGATCCCGGCAATTACAGACCAGTAAGTCTAACATCAATACCGGACAAATTAGTTGAAACAATAATAAAGGGTAAAATTGTCAGACACACAGAAGAACATAAATTGTTGGGCAAAAGTCAACATGGTTTCTGTAAAGGGAAATCATGTCTTACTAATCTATTACAGTTCTTTGAAGGGGTCAACAAACAGATTTCCAATAAGTCTTTGACTAGGTCCCTCACCAAAGGCTCTTACGTAAATTAAGTTGTCATGAGATAAGAGGGAAGATCCTTTCATGCACTGAGAACTGGTTAAAAGGCAGGGAACAAAGGGTAGGAATAAATGGTAAATTCTCAGAATGGAGAGGGGTAACTAGTGGTATTCCCCAAGGGTCAGTCCTAGGACCAATCCTATTCAACTTATTCATAAATGATCTGGAAAAAGGGGTAAACAGTGAGGTGGCAAAGTTGCAGATGATACTAAACTGCTCAAGATAGTTAAGACCAAATCAGACTGTGAAGAACTTCAAAAAGATCTCACAAAACTAAGTGATTGGGCAACAAAATGGCAAATGAAATTTAATGTGCATAAATGTAAAGTAATGCACATTGAAAAAAATGCACAACTATATGCACAATATGATGGGGGCTAATTTAGCTACAAGTAATCAGAAAAGAGATCTTGGAGTCATCGTGGATAGTTCTCTGAAGATGTCCATGCAGTGTGCAGCAGCAGTCAAAAAAGCAAACAGGATGTTAGAATCACTAAAAAAGGGACAGAGAATAAGACGGAGAATATCTTATTGCCCTTATATAAATACATGGTATGCCCACATGTTGAATACTGCATACAAATGTGGTCTCCTCATCTCAAAAAAGATATTCTGGCATTAGAAAAGGTTCAGAGAAGGGCAACTAAAATGATGAGAGGTTCGGAACGAGTCCCATATGAGGAGAGATTAAAAGGGCTAGGACTTTTCACCTTGGAAAAGAGGGGACTGGGGGGGATATGATAGAGGTATATAAAATCATGAGTGGTATGGAGAAAGTGAATGAGGAAAAGTTATTTACTTGTTCCCCTAATATAAGAACGAAGACTACCAAATGAAATTAATAGGCAGCAGGTTTCAAACAAATAAAAGGAAGTTCTTCACACCGTGCACAGTCAACCTGTGGAACTCCTTACCTGAGGAGGTTGTAAAGGCTAGAACTATAACAGGGTTTAAAAGAGAACTAGATAAATTCATGGAGGTTAAGTCCATGAATGGCTATTAGGCAGGATGGGTAAGGAATGGTGTCCCTAGCCTCTGTTTGTCAGAGGGTGGAGATGGATGGCAGGAGAGAGATCACTTGATCATTACCTGTTAGGTTCACTCCCTCTGGGGAACCTGGCATTTGGTCACTGTCGGTAGACAGGATACTGGGCTGGATGGACCTTTGGTCTAACCCAGTATGGCCATTCTTGTTTTCTTTACTCTGTGGGAACTTCAGCAATTGCTTACATGGACAAGTAACATAAGACCCGAGAACATTTTTTGCTGATTTTGTCAGGGCTGTCCACTCTTCCCATAACAAAGTAGCCCTTATAAACATCAGGAGGGGAGCAGAAAAACCCTTTATAATATTTTAATGGAATTAAAACGAAATTCAGAGCATGCTATTTGAAGAGTGCTGCATCAGAAATTAAATATTTTGAAATCAGTCTGTATCAAAACTTCAAATTGAGAGTGTCACTGTAAAGCATCCTAGTTCATCAGATACAATGTGATTAGAACAAGAGTTGTCAGACTGTGGGTCAGGACCCCCAGGTGGGTCATGGCCCCGTTTTAATGGGGTTGCCAGCGCAGGTGTTAAACTTGATGAGTCCTGGGACCGAAGCCCGATCCCCACTCCTCCAGGGCCAAAACCCAAGCTTGAGTCCCACTCCCCCAGGGCTGAAGCCCAAGCTCCACCGCCCAGGGCTGAAGCCCAAGCCTGAGCCCTACTGCCCAGGTTTGACACCGAAGCCTGAGGGCTTCAGCCCTGGGTGGTGGAGCTCAGGTTACCAGCCTGCTGCCTGGGGTTGAATCTCTTGGGTTTTGTCTTTGTTCCTTCCCCCACCATGCAGGGTGGTGGGACTTGAGTTTTAGCCCCCCTGCCTGGGGTGACTGGGCTTGGGAGGACTCAAGCTTCGGTCCCCCCTCCCAGGGTCATACAGTAATTTTTGTTGTCAGAAGAGATTGCAGTGCAATGGAGTTTGAGAACCGCTGGGTTAGAGTAACTCTACCAAAGAATCCATATGTACTGACGGTCTATGATTATGTTACAATGATTTCTGCCCCATGTCCTTGTGCTGTTTGTGTTCTAATGCCATGGTAGGTTGCCCTATCTCGTTTGTAGTAATGAACAGCTGAAAGAGAGGCAAATATTATAATCCAGTTCATCTTTGGTAAACTTTTCAAAAAAGCTTCAAGTGATTTAGGGCCATATTTTAAAGGTATTTAGGTATCCCCTGATTTCAATGAGAGTTAGGCATAGGGTGACCAGACATCTTGATAAAATTGGGACCTTCCTGATATTTAGGTGTTTGTCCCACCTCCCAACTGATCTTTGGTCAGGATGCAGTTGGTCCCGATATTTCATTCCACTGGCAGCACTCGCCTTTTTTATTTATTTACTTATTTTTGCTGCTTCACTGGCAGCACTCGGCTTTTTTTTTTTCCTCCTCCACCAGTGGACTCTCCCCTCCCAATGTGTCCTGATATTTTCTCCCTCTCATCTGGTCACCCTAGTTAGGCACTTAAATATCTTTTAAAATATGGCCCTGAGATCCTAAATCCCATTTTCAAAGGTGACCTAAGGACTTAGATTCCCACTGACTTTCAATGTGATGTAAGCTCCTAATACACTTAGGCATTTTTGAAAAGTTTACTTATAGAGAATCTGAAGCACAGATCTTCTCTTGATGATGTACGTGTGCAAGTTGGATAGCTTTCCATAGTCATCCACATCATAACGTCTATAGAAGGATCATTTTGTTCCACAGTCTGGGGTCGATTCTCATCCTTACTCATGCTGCGTAGTAGATCAGTGCGGATATTTGCAAAAGAAGGTGCTACTCAGCATGAGGAAGGATGGTGAAGTTTGGAGATAAACTTAGATTTTCCTTGTCTTTTGTACAATCTTAAGTTTACAAACTTTTTGAAAAAGACCATGCTGAAATTCTTAGAAGTTAGCACTCTGGCATGTACAGTATTTATCTACTGCTTACTTTTATCTTGTTTATGCCACCGTGTTTTGCATAATCAGTTGTGCTAGACTACGTTGTACTGTTTTATCAGATGAAGGCTTCTGTAGTTCCAGGGACACAGCTTCTCTCACAGATAAAGGCAAATGACTGTAGTTCAGTTTGGAGGCCCACATCCCTTTTCAGTTTTACTTTGTGCACCAGTGCAGTATTTCAGGCCTGGTCTACACTACGCGTTTAAACCGATTTTAGCAGCGTTAAGCCGATTTAATGCTGCACCCGTCCACACAAGGAGGCCCTTTATATCGATATAAAGGGCTCTTTAAACTGGTTTCTGTACTCCTCCCTGACGAGAGGAGTAGCGCTGAAATCGGTATTAGCATATCGGATTAGGGTTAATGTGGCCGCAAATCGACGTTATTGGCCTCCGGGCAGTATCCCACAGTGCACCACTGTCCGCTCTGGACAGCAATCCGAATTCGGATGCACTGGCCAGCTAGACAGCAAAAGCCCCGCGAACTTTTGAATTTCATTTCCTGTTTACCCAGCGTGGAGCTCTGATCAGCACGGGTGGCGATGCAGTCCCTGGATCTGATCGCTGTATGGGGAGGCAAATCTGTTCTATCACAGCTCCATTCCAGAAGACGACATGCCAAAGCATTTGAAAAAATCTGAGACAGAGGCCACAGCATAGTGCTGCGTGACAAGTGTAACAGAAAGCCAAAGAATCAAATGGATGCTCATGGAGGGAGGGAGGGGGTACTGAGGACTCCAGCTATCCCACAGTCCCCACAGTCTCCAAAAAAGCATTTGCATTCTTGGCTGAGCTCCAAATGCCTGTAGGGTCAAACACATTGTCCGGGGTGGTTCAGGGTATAGCGCCTTAATTTACCCCTCCCCCGCCCCGTGAAAGAAAAGGGAAAAAAATCGTTTATTGACTTTTTTATATGTCACCCTATGTCTACTGCATGCTGCTGGTAGACACGGTGCTGGGTCAATGAACAGGAGCACCCTCTCCCCTCCCCTCCTCGGTGGTAGACGGTACAATATGACTGCTATCCATCGTCATCATCAGCCCGTGAGTGCTCCTGGCTGGCCTCAGGTGAGGTCGGCCAGGGGCACCTGGGTAAAAATAGGAATGACTCCCAATCATACCCAGTGGATGGTACAGAATGGCTGGTAACTGTCTTCATCATAGCAACTGGGGGCTGAGCCCCATCAGTCCCCTCCCTTTCATGTGTAAAGAAAAGATTCTGTACTGCCTGGACTATCATAGCAGCGGGATGCTGGGCTCCTCTCCCCTGCACTGTTTAATGTCCTGCCTGGACTATCATAGCAGCTGGAGGCTGCCTCCCGCTCATTTTGTCTCACTAACAAGTCAGTGTTTCTTATTCCTGCATTCTTTATTACTTCATCACACAAATGGGGGACACTGCAACAGTAGCCCAGGAGGGTTGGGGGACCAGGGAAACAACGGGTGGGGTTGTTGCAGGGGCACCCCCTAGAATGGCATGTAGCTCATCATTTCTGCGGGATCTGACACGGAGCGGCTGTGCTCTCTGGTTCTCTGGTACACTGGTTCTCTAGTACACTTGCACCATGTTCTAGGCAGGACTGACTCTATTTTTAGATACCATAAAGGAAGGATTGACTCGTGGAGTCATTCCCATTTTTGTCTTTTGCCCCTGGCCGACTTCAGCCGGGGCACCCATGACAGCAGCAGACGGTACAGAACGACTGATAACCATCATCTCATCTCCAATTTACAATGGCATGGCAGATGGTACAGAACAACTCATAACCATCTCTGCTATCTTGCAAAGGCAAATGAATGCTGCTGTGTAGCTCTGCAGTACCGCCTCTGTTAGCAACATCCAGTAGACATACGGTGACAGTAAAAAAAAAAAAAAAGCTGAACGGGCTCCATGTTATGGCATCTGCCAGGGCAATTCAGGGAAAAAGGGCGCGAAATGATTGTCTGCCGTTGCTTTCACAGAGGAAGGAATGAGTGATGACATTTACCCAGAATCACCCGCGACACTGTTTTTGCACCATCATGCATTGGGGTCTCAACCCAGAATTCCAATGGGTGGGGGAGACTGCGGGAACTATGGGATAGCTACAGGATAGCTACCCACAGTGCAATGCTCCATAAATCGACACTAGCCTCGGACCATGGACGCACACCTCCGAATTAATGTGCTTAGTATGGCTGCGTGCACTCGACTTTATACAATCTGTTTTACAAAACCGGTTTATGTAAAATCGGAATAATCCCATAGTGTAGACGTACCCACAGTTTGAACTGTGGGGTCCAGTGCTGTCTTTTACAGTGAGGACGGCTGCTAAACAAGTAGAGCCACTCTGTGCCTGTGTGGAAGAAAAAATCCAGTAACAACCTGAAGGGTTAAAGTAGTAAAAAGCTCTATTACAAACAAAGCAAGTTTTCACAATATAGAACTCTGCAAGTATTCAAGTGCTGTGCATTAAGACAACCAGGCACTGGGACTGTTTGTTTTATTTCAGTTATGTCACCAAATGTAGCTTAGATTTCTGCTATGCTCTCTGAAAACATTACAGATAGGCTCAAGCAGAACTGACACAGCTAAACCAAGCATCAGTTCAGTGGGCTGTATTTTCTTGAGGTACAAATATCAAAGTAATTCATGAACAGGGAGAGGTGAACTATAACAGTCCTAGTGCAAGATTAGGGTTGAGAGAATAATGCACCACAAATAATGAATCCAACCAGTTTTGTTTTTCTTTCTGCTTGTGAAATATAGATGAGCAGATGACAACTTTCTCCTGCTGTTCAACATTATCCAATAATGTTTGGGCCATTATAAACACTCTTTGGAATAAGGATAAACAGGATTCTGAGCATATTCATTGTTGGTGAAATTTTCAACCATGCAGAGAGAGAGCACGATATGAAGTCCTGCTTCAGCTCTGTTTAGAGGACTTAAGTGATGCATAGATCTTGCATTGGGCTTTTGTTCATGTGTGAATTGCACTTATTTGTTAATTATGATTGGTCAGCCAAGTCATATGGTATTGTTCCTGCTTCTTGATTTGAGAAGTACACTAATGCTTGTGGTCCAAATACTTGCATATGCAAATTTAAAATTCCTTTTCTGCAAATACCCATGCATATATATCTGTGAACATTTGTACTAGTTAAAAAATATTGTGTGAATGTCTGAAGAAAGCAAACAAAAAAAGTGAAAACTCATTTTAAAATAGAAACAATATTTGCCCAGACTATTTTGCAATAGTCACTGCTTGATGCCTCAGTTTCCCCAGCTGTAAAATTGAGTTAATGATGCCAACCTCCTTTGATATCTTCTCATGAAAAACTATATAAGAGGCAGGTATTTTTATTACTCCAAACAATATAATCAGGAACAGTGACCTCATAGATTTGATTTCTGAATGATGGCTGTAGCATACATTAGCAGAATGCCCTGGTTTTCCAACCCTATGACATTGGGCATTTTTTTTTGCAGGGCATCTAGTATAGCTGAATATATGCACGTTAGATCCTTAATTGAAGCATGACGACGTATTGCATTAAAAAAATGGTACGAGAATACACAGTGTTTACTATGTGGTTTACCACCATCTTGTCTGCAACTCCTTTGCTAGTCTGGAGAGATTTCCCTGCTAATGAATTAACTACTTGGACATGGCCTATAGTCCCCATAGCAATTATTTTAGCATCTGCCATAGCAGATTCAATTTGGCTAACAGTTGCTATAGCTCTGTGTGGAGTTAGTTCCGGCTCAAGTAGTAATCACTCATGTATTCATGGATATGGCTGTTTTTGTCACAAACTGGCTTCTAATCATCTCTTTGGACATATCCCCATAATGGCATGTAACAACATGTTCCAGTAAAGTAGCAACATATCAGTCAGCTGATTCACCCATTTTTCTGTACACTGGGTAAAATGTGGATCTTTCTATTTTCACATTCATTTTAGCAATGAAAAAATTATATAAAACTGAAACTGCAGTAGCTGTAGCAATTCTCAGGAAGGAGAAGCATATGCATTACGCTCTAGTGTTCAGTATGTGGACATGTTAACTGCAAGGCTAAATTCTGGACATCTCAGTTACCAGCAAGCCTACAGTTCTCAGCCGGCATTAAACTGGGGAAAAGGGGAGGAGATAGAGGAGTGCAGTTCTTTCCCCGCTAATAACAGAGGCAGGACTCCCAGTCTTCTCCCCAGCTTTGGAGAGCACTGTGATGTCCGCACAGCTCCCCCCCTTTCTGGGTTGCTTCTCCTTCATCCTGTGTCAATCTATTTTAGCCCCTAATTCTCAGTCATATGAATCCAGTATAGAACAGGCTTACTAGAACAGAGTAGATTTCCAAGAGCAGATGACATAGGAGAGTAGCAATATTTGTTGACAGGAGCATCTAATCAGGAAAAAGAGATTGTACTGCTGGCACACATATTAGGATAGTAACTCAAGTATGCTCCAATTTGATCTTTATCATCTTGCAAGGTAAATTCTAAACAGCACACTAGCTTACATGTGTGTCACAGACAAATGTGCAGATGACTGATAGATAAATGCATATTGCTAACAGACTCCAAACCCTGGTATGATCTCGTCAGATCCACAGATTATGCACTATTTGGATTTGGATTTAGGATTTTACTATTATTGGAACCTGTTGTGTAGTATTGGAGTGAACTAAAAGGGATACACAGATCATCACATCCCTAGCTGGGGAATAAACCATCTTGAACATGTTAAAATGCTGTTGGGCCTTTTAGGAAGATTTTAAGGTTTACATTGTTCCAAATGGATTATAAAAATAATTGCAATATGCCTGAGGAATAAGTCCCATTAGCAATGTTTGGTTATTAAACTTATCATATACAATCAAGAAGAAGTATTGTTGGCTGGCGATTGTCATCGTCAGTAGTCTGACATGCTGGATGAATACTTGTAGCAAAGCACACTGGTTTCAAGTTTGCAAGACTGAAATCATTTTACAATTGGTTTTGGACATTTTTGTGAATATGGTTTTATTCCTAAAAGGTATTGGAATAGATTTTCCTATTACTCCTGCAAATTTGGGACTGACTTGCTTGGGGGTTGTGGTGCATTACGTGGTGAAGATTAGAGTTCTTTCATTTGCTGAATTTACTCCATGTGGTAGGAGGCTTAAGAAAAGCCATTTTGGCTCATTTTCCCAGAAAGAGGTGATGTGTCTTGTGTGCTTTCTCTTGGCCATCCAGAAAAACTGTTGATTGCAGCAGCACTAAGAAACATCTATTTTCAGAGAGGGCTACGTATATCCTCCCCCCAGACACCCAATGGATTTTCAAGGGAGCAGTGGTCCTTCTTCCCCTTTTTGTGGGTAATTTCCTGAGTTAAAAAAAAAACACACACACAACAAAAATTCCACTGTGTGAAATCATATTGACACCCACATGCTTCAGCAACGGGGCTGCAAACTTTAGATCCACTGCACAGACCTCTGGCTCTTAAGCAAATAGAGTAAGTGATAGCAGTAGGCAGTTGTCCTCCTCTGTGTGGACCAAGACTATCAGAGGATGAAATAGTGGGTTCGCGAGTGGTTTTCACCCATATTTGCTCACAGCAGAGGAATGGTAAGATTCAGAAATCTTGTGGTCTATGCCAGGTTCTGGAGGGAGTGTGCTGTAGGGGTCACACACTTTTCTGCCCTGTTCCCTCCAAGCCTTACCTCTTCTTCATCTATCACCTCCAGACTGATCCAGTTCTTTAACTCTCTTCTCCCAACTCTTTGTGCCAATCTTAATTTTCTCGCCTAATCAATCCCCATCTCCAACCCCTGGCTTCTCATGATAGTTCCAGTCTCCTTGCCCAACATGTCTCAGGCTTCCCCTCAGACCAAGTCCCAGTCTTCCCTTCATCCAGGCTCCTCATCCCCATCTCACCCAACCCAGCATTCTCATCCAATTGCCGTTCTCTCCTCCCTCTCCCATTCTCAATCTGTGTTGAAACTTTCCAAAATGATTCACCTTGAGGCAGACAGGCAACATGGGAAATATCAGCCCCAAATGGTTAAAGTTTGTTAAATTGTAAGCAACAAAAACCGGGATCTTATAATGGGAAGTGTCTGGTAACCAGCTCTGCCTATAATGTGCTTTTACTTTTTGGTGCTGCTGGAGCTCTTTTGTTAAAGATAGTATATTTACAGTTCTGATTATTTCACTAAAGGTTTTCAAAAGACTGGATGTAGATAAATACTAACATATTTTTCATCACCTACTACATTTTACTCATCATTTACACTCTACTGTTAGACACATAAAATTATTTGGATATACTATAATTAACCGAGTGTACTTTTTTCTTTTTATTGATACATTTTGAAAAACCACAACCAAAATTAATATTGACAAAGTAAGTTTCATATAAATTCTAGTTATATGCCAGGCAAAGTAATATTCACATACATAAACATAAGAGCTTCCATTTCTGGTGTAAGTCAATGAAATATAAATGAGGATCCATCGTCTAATCAAATGTTTCCATTGGCAGATCAGCTATTTGTATTTCTCTCATTACTATCACTTGATATTGTCTCTCATGTGGTGTGTTTATTGACTAAACTATTTATTTTCATGGTAACTTGCTTTTGGATTTTTATCAACAGTCTTGTATGCTCAACATGCCAAATGGTTCAGCATTTGTCTGTGAAATTCTTTCAAGACCAACTGTTGCATTACCTTTGTTGATCCTTATTATTCAAATTATTTCATCTTTGATAAGATTGCAGATAGGAATATTCTTCTTGTGTGGGTGAAGCTACAGTCACCATCTGGTGCTTTGAATATTCATTTATTATATTTCCTTTGCAAATCTTACAATCCAAAACCAATTAAAGCTATTACATTAAGGCTAATTACATTAGGAACTGTGTAACATGAAACGCAAGATGAACTCAGTGCTGTCTGATGTTAGTCACCAGAGAAGAGAGGGGAAGAAATATAAATTATGTCAAGTTGTGCAGAGGTCACTTTGTGTGGGGAAAAAAGTACTCTTACAAGATCCATCCACAAAATAACCTCTGCTCATGTGAGTTATCAAAATGAGATGCCATTCATGGATTGTGTAGACCATTTAAAGGGCATCTCTGCTCCACTGGGTTCTTCAAGCTTGGCTCTCCTTTGGTCGGACTTGAATATGCCCATGGACTCCACTAGGCTCTTTGGGCCTGGCTACTTCTTGATTGGGGGAAAAAAAATAAGAGGTGATATCTACCAGACATGATCCTCTTCTGGCACCAAATTCATGGTAAGTTACTCATGGTAAGTTATGCAGCTCTGTGATCCTCCCTCTCCTTTCTTATGCATGAGGAATGTAATAATTAACAATACTAACATTTCTGTTATCACTAGGCATCCGAGTTATATCCCCACTGAGATGGATGCAGGGGAGAAAGTAACTTACAGGACTTACCGGTACTGCCAGAGTCCTGAGTGGTGGCATGGCCTCTCAAGATTTATAGGCCCTGGGGAACCAGCTGTGGCTGGGAGACCCAGGGCCTTTAAATTAACCAAGGGGCTCCCAGCTGCAGAGGTGGCTGGGAGCCCTCAGGGGAAAATTAAAGGGCCCGGGGCTCTGGCCGCCAGGGGGAACCCCGAGCTTTGCGGGGCTTGGGCAGGGATTTAAAAGGCCCAGAGCTCCTGCCACTGAGGGAAGCCCGGAGCCCTTTAAATCCCTGCCCCAGCCCAGCCACCGGAGCCGTGGTCTGGATTCAAAGGGCTCTGGGCTGCCCGCAGCCACAGGGAGCTTTAAGCCCTTTAAATCCCCACCTCAGCCCAGCCGCCGGAGCCACGGCCAGGATTTAAAAGACTCTTGCCGGTACGCCGTACTGGACTGGACCGGCTTACTTTCACCTCTGACTGTGTGTGTATGTGTGTGAATATGAATGTGTCACAAACAATGCAGCTGCAGCCTGCCACTGACCAGCAGCAACCCCAGCAACAGGCCTCTGTGGGCTGCTGCCTGCAGAGAGTCAGCAGGTGCCGCTGGGCTGGGTCTGCCAAGGAGTAAGTAACCAAGGCAAAAACCACAGCCAGCCAGCCAGGGAGGGAGCCGGTGGGAGGGAAAGTCAGGGGTGAACGAAGGACAACTGGAATAGCCTTCATGAAATATACAAGATATTTAGAGAAAGTTTTGTCAATTTCAGCCTCTGCACTCTGCAGGTAGGACAAAACAAAGAGATCTGAGATTTCACCCGATGTCCTAAGGACATTTCAGGTGTTTAAATCAATATATGAAAAGGGTGGATTGGAATGAAAACTATTTCTTTCAAAGGAGGCACAATAATTTCCCTGAATATTCAGTTTTCCCCTCCAATCCCTTTGTGGTTTTATCTACTGGGGCTATTTGCTTTCCCTGTGAATCTTTAGTTGATTTAGCAAAATTGCTTTGTCCAAAATAAACCCTAATCATGACACATCTTTCCACCATGTTCTCCATGTTTTTTGTGGTTTTTTTTTTAAACAGTAACATTTCAAAGAGGATCTGCGAGCAGTTTGGACATCACAACCATAATTCTCTGCTGGGGAGGGAATGGGATAGATTTGAACTTGGAAATGGTTCCTGATTTTGATTGTGTTTAGGAGATCCCCTCATCCCAAGGGCAGAAAAGAACTGCCCTTGCCATGGTCTCACACACCCAACAACAACTGGGAGTGAAATTAACAAGGATGCCAGAAACGGCTCCTAACTCTGGGCACTGAACTGCACAGGGAGCAGCTGAGTTTAAACTGTTCTTTTGCAGGCAGCAGCAGCAGGCATCTCAGCCAGTGTCCCTATTGCAAGCTAGAGCCTAGGGGAAAACCCCTGCTGCAGGTGTGGGGGAGGAGTGCAGAGCCTTGTCTGCAGCCTGGCTGGAGAAGGGGGAGGGAGGAGCCAAGAAACCAATATGACAGTGAGTTTTCCCCTTCCACCTGCTTTTATTAGCTCTGTATTTAAGCTGTGCAGCCAAATTCTTGTATTTGTTGGGTATATTAGTATTGGAGAGATCCCCTCATCTCGGGGGCAGAAAAGGACTGCCCCTGCCATGGTCAAACACACCCTCCCCTGGACCCCCTACCCCCAGCTACTGTGAGTGAAATTAACAAGGATGCCAGAAACTTAGCCCTGGGGGCTGAACCATCAGGGAACAGCTGAGTTTAAACTATTCTTATGCAGAGAGCAGGCTTCTCTCTTCCTCCCTCAGTCAGTCTCCTTTTCTTACCGGTCTTCCGTACCGGCCCGTACCAGCTTACTTTCACCTCTGTATGGACAGTTAAGTGTGCACCTCTGAGCTGTTGCTGTAAGCTCTCTGCAAACACACAGTAATCTCTGCATCAGTTCCACTCATTTCTGAGCATTTCTCTGCAATCATAACAGCTACAGACTTGTTTAAAAAAAGAAAGTTAGAAAGAAACCTGAGTTTCTGGAGAGCATAATAATCTCTTCAGAAAGGTGCCAGTCTGCTGTACTGATGCATACCAGCTGTTTCTGATCTCTGAAGTTGCATGTGCTGAATCCTATTTAAGACCTTTCATTGACAGAGTTGGCTATCTGCAGCCTTGGAATTTTTCTTAGATGCTACATTTAATAGTAGCCTTCCAAGGGGAGCAGTGGGAGCAAAAAACCTAACTGGCTTCAAGACTGAGTTGATAAGTTTTAGGGGGGGGATGGTATGATGAGTCTTCCTAGAATGGCATGTAGACAATTTGCGAGTACTAGTAGCAAATATCTCCAGTGGCTGGTGATGGGACACAAAGTGGGGAAGGCTCTGAGTTGCTGCAGAGAATTCTTTCCCAGATATCTGGCTAGTGGGTCTTGGTCATATGCTGAGGGTCTAACTGATTACCATATTTGGGTTCAGGAAGGAATTTTCCACTGGGTCAGATTGGTCAGAGACCCTGAAGGGTTTTCACTTTCCTCTTGCAGCATGAGGCACGGCTCACTTTAGTGTGACCAGATGTCCCGTTTTTAAAGAGAGAGTCCCGTTTTTTGCGAGTTTTTCTTATGTAGGCACCTATTACGCCTCACAGTTGCCAGCTGGTCATCCTAGCTCACATGCAGGTTTAAACTGATGTAAACGGTAGCTTTTCGGTAACAGGAGGTCTTTAAATCATGATTTGAGGGCTTCAATAGCTCAGCTCGAGGTTATGGGTCTATTACAGGAGTGGGTGGGTGAGGTTCTATGGCCTACAATGTTCAGGAAGTCAGATGGATGATGGTAATGGTCCCTTCTGGCCTTAAAATCTGTGAGGTTTGAGTCTGAGCATCTCTTAGAAAAACCAGGAACTGAATCCAGATATCCTAAATCCCAGTGTGGTGTCTTAACCACGAGACTGTACTTCTCAGTTCCAAATTCCCCTAATAGTGAATGCAAGGCAGTTATGCACAGCTGATTTCTTCAGGACCAAGAATATAGTCACCCAGGTAAACACTGTGTAGATCAGAAAGTTCGGCTAGATCAAAAGTGGAGCTGGTTGAAAAAAGGGAGGTTTTTTTCCCTGACAAATTTCACCATTTCCTGGCTGTTTTCATTTCATAGCATTCAGAGTGCCCATTTTTGTGTTTTTTTTCAAAACCCAGGTTTTGGGGAAAAAACTTTTCAATAACCATTTTGGTTAAAATGTCAATAAAAATATATCATGAAAAAATAGTGAAAAACTAAAAATGTGGGCAAAAATGGTTTTGAAAAAGGCAATTTTAACAGGAAAAAAACAAAGCAAAACAAACCTTTTTTTCTCTGAAAAAATTTCAGGCAGCTCTAGAAATGCAATGTGTAGCTAAATATCCAACATCAGTATAGTTCAAATTCAGCAAGGTAAATTAATAGGTTGATTGTTTTAAAGCCAAAAGCCATTTATGTGATCATCTTCTCTGATCTCCTGCATAACACAGGCCACAGAACATCACCTAGTAATTTTTGCATCAAGTCCAGTAACTTCTGTTTGAACTACAGCATATAATTTAGAAAACAAATCCAGTCTTTATTTGGACTGCAAGTCATGGAGAATCCACTTACTTAAGCAAGTTGCTTGATTAGATGAAGGTTTCTAACCATTAGGGGAGTGAAGTTTTGGAACAGCCTTCCGAGGGAAGTAGTGGGGGCAAAAGACTTATCTGGCTTCAAGACAAAGCTTGATAAGTATATGGAGGGGATGTTATGATAGGATAGTTTAATTTGGGCAATTGATCTTGGATTATCACCAGATAAGTCTGCTCAATGGTCTGCGGGGAGATGTTGGATGGGATGGGAACTGAGTTACTGCAGAGAATTCCTTCTTGGGTGCTGGCTGGTGAGTCTTGCCCACATGCTCAGAGTTTAGCTGATTGCCATATTTGGGGTCGGGAAGGAATTTTCCTCCAGGGCAGATTGGCAGGGGCCCTGGAGGTTTTTCGCCTTCCTCTGCAGCGTGGGGCATGGGTCGCTTGCTGGTGGATTCTCTGCAGTTTGAGGTCTTCAAACCAGTTTTGAGGATTTCAATAACTCAGTCCTGGATTAGGGGTTGTATAAAAGTGGATGGGTAGGGTTCTGTGGCCTGCCTTGTGCAGGAGGTCAGACTAGATGATCATATTGGTCCCTTCTGACCTATGAGTCTATGATTTCATTGCCAGGTGACACATCCAGTTCTTTCTTTCTTGCCTTCAAAGGGGCTTCTCACATCTGCTTAATTACCTTACTGTATTATACCATTAACCAATTAGAGTACCGTGTACTGTCACACTGTCTGGTGTGGCTCATGATCGTGAGTGCGAAGCTCAGGGCAGACTCTCAAAAAGCAGGGCAGACAACCCAAAGTGGTGGTCTGTACTATAATTAGATTTCACCAACCCAGTAACGAGGGTGATCTCCTAAAGCACTAATACAGAATTACCTCAGAGTCACAGACAGTCCCCTTGGCATTCCAGCCTATCTTGCCACCTAGGCAAGGGGGACTATGTGATAGTTGGTCACTTTACAACAAAAAATCACAATAATATTCAGGTTGTTCACAGTCCCAAAGGGCTAGACACTTACTCCTGGTCAGTTGTACTCAGATCTCAAACTGAAGACAACAGCTATAGCCAATCCTGTAAATAAACCTAACTAAAAATTTAGTAACTAAGGCCTGGTCTATACTGGTGGGGGGATGGATTGATCTAAGATACGCAACTTCAGCTATGAGAATAGCGTACCTGAAGTCAACGTATCTTAGATTGAATTAAAATTACTTACTTTGCATCTTTGTGGTGCTGGATCAATGGCCACGGCTCCCCCGTCAACTTTGCTTCTGCCTCTCGCACTGCTGGAGTCAGCGATGTATTATTGCCTAGGCCAACAAGGCCTAGGCCTAGGGCGGCAAATTTGCAGGGGTGCTCACAACTCCTCCCCAACTCCACCCCTTCTCCAAATCCCCGGCCCACTTCCTCCCCAAGGCACCCCGTGCTTCCCTCCTTCCACTTCCCTCTCAGGCTTGCAGCGTGGAAGCGCTGGGAGGGAGGGAGAAGCGAGTAGCGGCGTGCTTGGAGGAGGCAGGGCAGAGGTGAGCTGGGACCCGTGGGTGCGGGGAGTAACCCAGGGGGACTGGGAACCGCTCCCCATCCCAGCTCACCTCCGCTCTACTTCTGCCATCCCCCAAGCATGCTGCAACTTCCCTTCTCCCCCCTCCTTCCCAGGCTTGCCGCGGGGAAGCAGAGGTGAGCTAGGGGGGTCGACAATTTTTTGAGGGCTTAGGGGCGTCAAATTTGTTAAGCTGCCACTGGCTGGAGTTCAGCAGTCGATGAGAGAGTGATCGGGGATTGATTTATCGTGTCTACACTACACGCAATAAATCAATCCCTGATAGATGGATCACTACCCGCCGATCTGGCAGGTAGGGTAGATGTACCCTTTGAGAATAAATAAGAGAGTTATTTACAAGGGTAAAACAGGAAACACACAAATGAATTAGTCTGAGATTTTAAAAAGTAATATAAGTTTCTATAATAAGAAGCTGTATATATCCTTTAATGGTGACCCATGCCAAGCAGTATTGGGATCTCTTGCTTATGTTTAAGAATCTTTGCCCCTCAGAGTTCAGACAGCATAAAGATCCAGTTTCACCTTGTCAGGAATTTTTATCCCCTTCATCCCAGAACAAAAGCTGATAGAACAAGTGTCAATGCCTGCCTCTTCTTCTTGTAAGTGGGGAGGGCAACAGAATCTTTGTCCTTTCGATGTTTTACAATGCCTCATTTGGTTTCAAGCTTGACTACAGGAATAGCGCTTACACTAATTAATGTTTTCCCTCCCCCCCCCAGTTTGGTGAATTACACAATTACAGAGGTTTACAAGGCAAATGCTCAATTTAACTTTATACAATGGGATACAGGCATTATAATTTCAATTAATACATGTAGCATCCTACAAGCGCTCCATAAAGTCTGAACATTAAACACGTTCTAATAACACTAATATCTATTTTAACTAGACTAACCTGCAGGTCAGCCAGACTGGTATCCAGCGATACATTTGTCAGTGTTCAGTGGGGCCTAGGGGCCTGGGCATGAGTTGGAACTGATCTGCTGGCATCACATGTTCCTCTAGCACAATTTCAAAGTACACATACTGGAACTAGAAAAATTTGAACCCTTAAATACTACTATGTTCTTATCAGCAAAGTAGCTAAATTTATCCTACAAATCTGCTGATGGGAACTCATTTAATACTGCTATTCTCACCTGTTCATAGAAGTGAGGAAAAGACTTCAATCCTGCCTCCAAAGGAAAAATGGCTTAGTTTAAAGTTAAGTAAATTCATTAGGAAACAAATATATTGCGGTTTTGTTAGTAAAATCAGGAAATCTATTGTTCAAAGAACTTGTCTGTTACCTATAGCCCCAAGTCAAATGCTGTTTTTGCTATTTAAAATTGTTTCCATTTATATTTTAATTTGCTAACTAAAAAAAGACATTACTAGTGAAGTCATAAATCATAAAATTCCATTATAATTCTCTACATAATCATCTGCATTAGACATCAGTGCTGGGATTTTCACAGGCTAAGTGAGTTAAGTTCCCAAATCCAACTGAATTTCAATAGGAATGTCCTCTATGTCTCCTGAAAATCTCAACATGAATAGTGACTGTCCTGACTGCCATAGGACGACCTAATTTTATAGCTGATTTTGAGCTCAGACAGCAGCTGTTGGGCTGAGAGCATTGTTCAAGACGTTGGTAGAAAAAGAACTTGTATCACCCCTTCTTGTCAGAACACAGGAGCATTACAGTCTTAGCCTAGACTGCAGTCCGCAGATGTATTTTTGTTCTGGGGAGGAAGGAAGAGAGGGTTGGGTTTTTTCCCCAAAAGGAAGAAAAATAGGGAGCTGGAATGAAAAGAGTAGGGAAATCCCACAAGCTCTGTGCAGACTAGTAAACCACTGCACCTCAGGGGCATACTTGGTTAAGGTCACAATCTGTATGACCATCCAGTAAAAAGGCATTAACTCAGAAAGCAGTTTTCAAATTGCCAGATATTCCTCTTGATAATTAACCCAAGGTTTCAGAAGAGCTTTCCTGGCATCGTAGCAACAGAAACAAACCCATGTTGCTCCTGATCTTTGTATAGCCTTCGCTTAACCAAGAAAATCAAAGTGGAAAAACCTCAGACTACAAAAGGAAAGGTTTGGGTTTTGTGTGTGTGTGTGCGCATGTGTGCACGTGCTTCACTAGCGAGGCCCTTAAGTTATATGAGAATCTTCCTATTAAATAAAATATTTTCTTTTTCCTTCTCTTCTCTCCCCCACACCTTCAAGAATGAATTACATGTTCCCATTCAAAGGGGATGTGAAAGCAACAATTAATCAGTTCAAGCCAGGAGCAGTCCTTTTATATTCTTTTCTCATACTTTGGTCAGGTTCCACTTTAACTCAGTCTGGTAACCTGCCTACTTTGCAGTGAGGACACCACTTAAATCACTCAAGAGCTGATAGTCCCTCAGTTCCTTCTCACTCTGAGGAGTTGGATCACAGAAACCCATTTGGGACTGCCACCTGATGTGCTTAGACTACCTCTGAGCCTGTTTTCCCTGCCAGGATGGGACTTCAGTGCCCTGCCTGGTTTGAGCAAGACACACTAGCCTGCTACAAACACAGAGCCAGTCTGAACTACATCTCCCAACAGCTGCAGGCTTAACTGAAAACAGCTTAAGAAGTGCTCCTGTCTCCAACACACAGATACCCAACTCCCAGTGGGATCCAAACCCCAAATAAATCTATTTTATCCTGTATAAAGCTTACTTCGCATCCTCATGGTGTATAAAGCTTATACAGGGTAAACTCATAAATTGTTTACCCTCTATAACACTGATAGAGAGAGATGCACAGCTGTTTACCCTCCTCCTTCCAGGTATTAATACATACTCTGGGTTTAACTAATAAGTAAAAAGTGATTTTATTAAATACAAAAAGTAGAATTTAAGTGGTTCCAAGTAATAACAGACAGAACAAAGTGAATTACCAAACAAAATAAAATATAACACACAAATCTAAGCCTAATACAGTAAGAAACTGATTACAGATGAAATCTCACCCTCAGAAATGTTCCAGTAAGCTTCTTTTACAAACTAGCCTCCTTCTAGTCTGGGTCCAGCAATCACTCCCACCCCTTTAGTTACTGTCCTTTGTTCCAGTTTCTTTCAGGTATCCTTTGGGAGTGAAGAGGCTACCTCTTGAGCCAGCTGAAGATCAAAGTGAAGGGTCTCCCAGGACTTTATATAGTTTCTCTCTTGTTGGTGGAAACCCCTCCCTCCCCCTGTGTAGAATCCCAGCTATAAGATGGAGTCTTGGAGTCACATGGGCAAGTTACATGTCCTTGCATGACTTAGTTCTCTACACGGACTTTCCCAGGAAAGCTTAGATGTGGATTGGCATCTATCAAGGTCCATTGTTCACCAACTACTTCCATTTACTTGAATTAGCCCTTCACACTATGTTAATCAAATCTGCCCTAGGTGCTTTCTACAGCAAACACTTTAAATACAAGCATAGAGCCAATGCTCATAACTTCAGATATAAAAATGATACATGCATGCGAATAGGATGAATACATACAGTAGAACATAACTTTTGCAAAGATATGTTACATGGCATATCTAGCATAAAACATATTGCAGTTATGTCATATTTACATTCATAAGCATATTTCTACAAAGCATTATGGGGTGCAACATCACACCCGCAATTCTCAAAAGGCAGACATGTTCTCCCACAGCTGGCTGAGAGAGAACCGTAGACGAAGCTCAGCACAAACCACTATGGGACATTCCCTTGAAACACTTGGACGAGTGCAGGCTCAGAGGGGACACAGTAACTCTTGTAGCGCTTTGCAGTGGGGACGCTCACACCTGAATTAGGCTAAACCCAGATGCCCATTCTAGCCAACCCTTCAGTGAAGACATAACTTTTTACTTTTTGCAAGACTAATGAGCTTGTGAGATTGGAGGAGCTGGTTCACTAAAGCTGTGAGCTCTGGTGAGAAGCGTGCTGTATCTCTAATTTTAGGCAGGTTCTGTTGATGTGTCATGGCAGGCTGACATTCATGATTGTCATTGTCATTCTCACTAGGAAATGCTAGATTATTATGCAGCCTGTCAAGTCATTAAGATGATCTGTCTTGGTTCAATATCTTCATTCTTATGCTGAAGCAGTTGGATACATTTACAAAAAAATGTTTCCCATAAATTCTTGGCATTGCAAGGGTACCTTACAAGAAATCGTAATATACTATGCTTTTTTAAAGCATAGGCCATCCTGAACCTCCAGAACGTCAGGTTTTGTTCAAATCTGTGTCACTTACTACACATAATAAGGGAAGTGTTTATATTTGCACATAAAGACTCTATTTTAAATAGCCAAAATAATTACAAGGTATCTCCTTGAGAAGCTATATCTTTTCATGTGAGATAATATATGATTGCTATAGAATTCAAAAGGTAACCATAGAAATTATTCAGCTTTATAGTTCATTCTTTTTTCAGTAATGTCACTGTGATTTTTTTTTTTAGGGCTTTGTACAGGGTTAAAAGCCTGCCATTTTTACAAATTTAAATTAAACTCACTGGCTAGTGGCCTTCAGTGGATGAACGTGTCTGCTTTAAAAGCATGGTTTCTGCTTTTAATCAACAAATATTTCTAAATTTAGACCTAAGGGAAAAATGCTATTGTTTGTATTATATAACCAAGGATTACCATGTTTGACATTCTGCACCCATTCAGTGATATAACACCTGTGAACTACTAAGATTCACCAATGAGGACAACCAGCCAGCTGCTCTCCAGACTGCTGTTAATCACCCACAAATGAGTGTTTCATACTGACAGAAGCAAGAGCATTGAATATGTTCATGCTGGGGGAAATGTACTCAGTGGAAACAGGCAGGGAGGCAGAGGGAGCAGTGCAAAGTTTTGTGCTGAGGAAGAAAGTCTTCAGCGGCAACTTAGCCAGCCAGTTTCGAAAAATGGGGATTAAAAATCCATCTTCTGACATTGGTAGCATCAGTTTAATATCTGATATGCGCTCTGTTCAGGGTCTGTATCCTGTATGTGCTGTGGTATGAACTCAATCTGATATCTCAGAGAGGTTTGGATCTTTAGGTTGAAGTCCATATAAAAGTGCAATATATCATTACATTTTATTATTGTTCCTTTTCATCTAAAGTAAGACTACAGTAGGCCCTCCACTAATTTACACCTTGACTAATTTGCAGCTCCTATAATGTGCACAATCAAATGGTGGTCTCTGCCACTTAGGGTCTGATTCAATGTGCAGTGAAGTAAATGGAAAGACTGATTGGATCAGGCCCTGAACAAGGATTTGATGGCAGAATATTGTAACAAGGGGCTGCTCTTACTAAAATTCCATTGTTTTTGCAGGATATGCTAACAGGAAATTTACTAGCATACTGTGAAATGTCATAAAGGTAAACTGTACTTGTCAAATGAGTGGAATGGTTTGTGTATTTTGGAATAATGCTTATTTGCTTTTTATATTCACTTATGATTTTGCAATATTCAGAAAACCACAATGGGGTTTACACTTATTGATATAAATTAGTAAGGGTCCTCTCTGCTCTATCCCTATGTTGTCTTATGGTTCCTGATGTGTCTGAAATCCTTTGATGTGATAAATTCATTGCTTGCTGACTATACTGTGTGCGTATCCTTTGTATCTCATGTTAGATTTGATATATGATTATTTATTTCTGTTCCTGCTTTCACTGGATTTATGTAATGAAGGAAAACTACCCTATTAGGGAACTGCTTTAGAAATGGCAATGCTATCCATTCAGAGCCAGATCCTCAGCCAATGCACGTCAACATAACTTAGCTGAAGCCAATGGAGCTGAACACGTTTACATCAGTTGAGGTTTGACCCTCAGATTATTTCATTATACAGGTCTTTGCACATTTAGCCTCCCTGCAGCAGTTCTTGAACTGAAAGGATATTGAGGTGTGCTATGTAATACCTCTTTTTCCTAATTATTAAACAATCTGAACGTTACGTCAGTGAAAAGTGACACCAAAACATAGCATTGTGGGCTTCCATGTTATTGGCATTTCAATGATTTCCAGATCAGATTTACATACTTCACAATTCCAAAGATTATTTTTATTCTAATCACCATCCCTACAAACTAAATATGGAAACTGAAAGGCAAGCTTGGTATTAAATATTACAGAATTCTAGCACAAGAGCAAGCAGAGCTCTTCTCTGATCAGGACCCCACTTTGATATCTACAGCCATGGTCCACATTCTTACATAACAATCACAGCTACTTCATGTTGCCATCAGTCATATATATCTTTACTTTAAATTGAACATTTGCAATTTCTTTTGTTTCTAGTGTCTTCCTTGGATCTCATCCACTAGCACATCGCTATTGTATTGGTGTTGCAGACACAGCAGGGAAATGTTTAATTTCAAGCAAAGGCTGTTTTGATGAATGATTTCTTTAGTTCATTAATATATTTCTAGCTATATTTATATTTTTTAAAAGTTTTACAAAAACTAATTGTTGGGTCTCTTTAAAATACTGCATTTCTGGGTTTTAAGTTGTTAGCACTGAAGTATCTTTGTTGTGTTTTGCATGGATTTAATATATTTAAATGGTTGCTTCTTTATAAAATTACACAGTATATAGGGCAGTACAACTGTGAACGAAAAATATGTGTGTGTATGCCAGAATGTTGGATTACAATTGGAAGAAAAGGGTGAATTTGCCAATGTGCACTTGCTAAGTCAAGTTAAATGTGTCATTAAATTATAACTTTGCTGACATGCCTTAAAATTGCTTAAACAAAGTCATCACCACAAAATTTTTTCTTGTTTTTAGAAGTCCAGCACCAGTACGACCAGAAACTACACCATCAACAGGCGCTACAGAAAAGCAAGAAATTAAAGTTTCTCGTGTGAGGAAGTTAACGAGACAGTACAGCTTGTGAGTGTTGTACAGCACTATTTGCAAGATTTTCGCTACTACCAAGCTGAAAATTAAAGTCGTGCTAATTATTATTCAAGATATGCCTTCTGAAAGGCGTGAGTGCAATTACATGATAATGATCTTACATCGATATAGTTCCTTTCATCTTTGAGGATCTTGAAGTACTTAAATGAATATGCAATCTACACACACTTAATACCCCACTAAAATGCAAGTCCCTTGTCTTTAACGGTGAACAGCAACATTACACAGTGGTAGAAATTAGGAATTAAAAATCCCTTTTCCACTTGAAATTAGAGGTTGATTTTAAGTAGACAAAATTACTGAAGCCTTACAAAACCTGCAGATTTCAATTCCTTTAGGTTTTATCAATCAGTATGGGCTGGTGAGTCATAGCTGATCATGCTGGAAACAGGGACTGGACATTAGTATCCAGAGTTATAATAGTAAATATTTTAAAAAATCATGTTTTGGTGGAGTTATAAAATGTCATGCTTCAGAACATAATCCAACCTAGGTTTTGGGGGTTAGGAGGAAATTTTCCATGAAGGGCAGGAGATTTGACATCTGTTCCTGTAGCATGAACTAGTGCCAGCCACTTTATCCCTCTCTGCCTCAGTTGTTCCACTGAAGATAATAATACTTACTTAGTTGCTATGTTTCTTATATAACCCACTCCCACTCAGCATGGCACTCGGTCCCTCTCTGGGCCACATATAGAGATTGATGAGAGTGCTCCATGCTTGGCTAACAGTTTGATCTTTTAGCTCAAGCAGTAGATGCTCATGCTCTTAGGATTAGGGGTCTCAGGTTTGATCCCTGATGCCAAAGAGCAATGAAGTATTACACTTCATTCATTCATTTTTGTAACATCTTTTGAGATCCTTGGCTGGAACCACCATGTTTTATTATTACTCATTCTTATGGACCAGTCATTGTGGCAAGGGAGACACTGCCACCATGTATGGGAGGGGAGGGACTAAACTGAATGGAAGGAAAGAGGGGTGATACCAACATACATAAACCAAGAACACCAAATTCATTAGGAAGAAAAAAAACTGAATATACAAACAATGTAGGATGATAATGCCTAGCTCTTCTGGCTGGGCTAATCTTCCCAATGACACTAACTATGCAACAGTACTAACTGTAGCTTTCATTCATTTCATTGCATCCAGAAAGATCCTAATAAATATATAGAGAGAGTTACTTTCCCAAATGTAATCACTTTTGTTATGGAACACAGTAGCTACTCTGCATCAACCAGAACTCAGAATATTTTAGGAAAAGAATGGAAGAACTTGAATCAAATTGTAACTATGAAGAGATTTAGGTTGTCAACATATATAGTAAGTACACAAATTTGAATTTGACCAGGATACTAAGGTTAACATATGGGAACACACCCTCATGGCTTGGACAGCAAGACATGACATGAGTCTCTTGCACCATGGTATATCAACCCATGCTAATTAGAAATCATTGTTTGCAAATGAGATTAAAGAGAGGAATTGACAACTCGCTCCAGGAAAGGAATGCAAGGTACATTACTCCCTGCTAATATAGGAGATGACACATGGCATGGAATTTGGCAGCATTTTGCAGAAAGATTTTCACAAGGTTGTCTGCTTGTTATGAATATCCAGTGTGTCTCAAACAAATGTGCTTCTCTTAAATTAGGCTTTGCTTTTACAGCTCTTTCCTTAGTTAATCAGATTTAGTATCACAATGGAGAAAAATTCTCCCACAAGTGTAGAGACCTATCTGTCTCACACTATTTTGCAGGGTCGCCCAGAGGATTCAGGGGGACTGGGGCAAAGCAGGGGAGCTGCAGCGCTTGTACTCACCCTGTGGCGGTCCGGGATTTCAGTGGTGGGGGGCCCTTCAGTCGCTCCGCGTCTTCGGCAGCACTGAAGCCCCCCCCCATCACCAAAATGCTGCTGAAGATCTAGAGTGCCACTGGGTCAGGGTTGGTGGGGTCCCTGTGGGGCCCAGGGCCTGGGGCAAATTGCCCCACTTGCCCCCACCCCCTCTAGACAGCCCTGCTATTTTGAGACAGGAGATATCAGGAACTTATTTACAAGGTCAGCAAATGAAGGACTGAGAAACAACTGTGAGGGGACAGGTATCTGAGAAGATAATAAGTGGGACAGATACATTGGAAATGAAGATTGGTCTTATGGTTTAACCACAGTTTTGGAACTCAAGGGACTTAAATTCTAATCGAGGTTAGAGGTAAAAGTAAGCTGGTATGGTCCAGTACGCCATGCCGGACCGCACCGGCTTCTGCGGTGGGGATTTAAAGGACTCTGGGCTGCCTGCAGCTCTAGCGGCAGGGCTGGGGCCAGGTTTTAAAGGGCTCAGAGCTCCCCACCGTTGCGGGCAAGATTTAAAGGGCTTGGGGCTCCCCGCAGCAGCAGGAGCTAGGTGCCCTTTAAATCCCAGCCCCAGCCCGGCAAGGCTTGGGGCTCCCCGCAGCAGCAGGAGCTCCATGTCCTTTAAATCCTGGCCCCAGCCCGGCAAAGCTCAAAGTTCCACTTCTTCAGCTGGGGGCCCCTAGTTGAATTAAAGACCCTGGGGCTCCCAGCCACAGCCAGTGCCCCAGGGCCTTTAAATCTTGAGAGGCCCCGCCTCTTCTGCTTGAGGCCACGCCCCCCGCAGTACTCCAGCAGTCCCAGTAAGTCCTGTAAGTACTTTCACCCCTGATCGAGGTTAAAGCACAAACTTCTTTGTGAACTTGACTTCTCTGTGCTTCAATTTATTCAGACCTGCATCACTAGGATGTTGTGATGCTTAATTCATCACTGGTTTTAAAGCAGCTTGAGTTCCTCAGAAAGGGCTATAAAAATGCAAATACTATTAATCTTTATTCAGCACAAAGTCCAATTTGATGAGAGGCGGTCATTGATGGCAGGGTCAGAGAACTACTGGGAAATTTTGAATTGATTCAGTTGAGCTCTCTAGTGGGTGAGAGAGCTTGAAAGCTGCAGAGGAATCAAGACAGAAAGGAAGCTAGAGGGAAAGGGGTCAAAGTAGTCTATAGGAATACTTAAGGCTGTAGGAATGATGATGTTTGGAAGAGAAAATAATCAATTGTGTCAATCAAGTCAGAGAATTTCTGAAGAACAGTTAAATAGATTTTAAAAAGAAGTTAATTGTCCATCATTATTTCTAGATTAGACAGTTTCAGAATGTGAAGTGTAATGAAGGAGAAGAGTTGATCATGAAGGAAAGATTAGCATGAATTTGGGTGGGAAGTATGTGAATTATGGGTAGGCAATGTCACTCACCTTCTCATCAAATTTGGAGGATTTTTCAGAAAGAAGGTAAACTAACTTGAGGATCCTCACAGGGAGGAATGAAATGAGTGCTTATGTTGCCGGGTCTCAGTCAGGCATGTGACAATTCTGTCATCAAGGAGGTGTCATGTGACAATAGAGATTTATCGTTAACAAATCAGACAATCAGAGCAAGTCTATAATGGTGGGTGATAGACTAAAAGGAGGTGGGTAGTTTTGGTATGGATAATATCATTATGATAATGTCATAGGAGTGGCGGAACATTAATTCTTAAGGTAGTATAATGAAAAAATCTAGGGTGAGTTGGTAAAGAGAATAAGAACCTGGCAGTGAGCTGAGGTTATTGGAGATAAGCAATGACTGAGGGTGAGGGAAAAAAATAGTGTCAGGTACAGCAGTGAGAATGACAGGGAGTGTAGGGGTCAAGAGAAGGTAGTAGCAGTAGAGAAGGTTGGTAACCAAAGACAGATGGAGAGAAGTAGCTAAGAGGAGGGTAAGCAGACAGGGAATGGAGAGAAGAGAGATGGATGAGGGTGAGTAGAAGGTTGTGTTACAGAGAATGAAGATGATATGAGAGGTCATTGAGAGGGATGGTTGTGGAAATAGTAGCCACAGCCAACCCACAGAAATTCCAGTCGTATTAAATTGTTTGAAGGAGCTGTCTTTGAGAGGGTGAGAATGCATCAGTTGAAATGTAGAAGAATGCATTGGAAACATGGTGAATGTGAAGATAAGAGGAATAGTATTGGCAGCCCAAGAGAAAATGAAAGCAACAGGAAAATTACACAAGTGGAAGAAATCAATATTTTGAAGTGTAGTTAAAATAATGCATTTATGGAGATTCAGGTTAGAATTTTCACATTTTGATTTTGGAGCTTTGAAAATCTCACCTTCATTGTATAATGCCAATGCCCGGTGCCCCAGAGGGAGTAAACCTAACAGGCAATGATCAAGTGATCTCTCTCCTGCCATCCATCTCCATTCTCTGGCGAACAGAGGCTAGGGACACCAATCTTTACCTATCCTGGCTAATAGCCATTTATGGACTTAACCACCATGAATTTATTCAGTTCTCTTTTAAACACTGCTATAGTCCTAGCCTTCACAACCTGCTCAGGTAAGGAGTTCCACAAGCTGACTGTGTGCTGTGTGTAGAAGAACTTCCTTTTATTTGTTTTAAACCTGCTGCCTATTAATTTCATTTGGTGACCCCTAGTTCTTGTATTATGAGAAGTAAATAACTTTTCCTTATCCACTTTCTCAACATCACTCATGATTTTATATACCTCTATCATATCCCCCCTTAGTCTCCTCTTTTCCAAGCTGAGGAGTCCTAGCCTCTTTAATCTTTCTTCATATGGGACTCTCTCCAAACCCCTAATCATTTTAGTTGCCCTTTTCTGAACCTTTTCTAGTGCTAGAATGTCTTTTTTGAGGTGACGAGACCACATCTGTACACAGTATTTGAGATGTGGGTGTACCATGGATTAATATAAGGGCAATAATATATTCTCAGTCTTATTCTCTATCCCCTTTTTAATGATTTCTAACATCCTGTTTGCTTTTTTGACCGCCTCTGCACACCCCATGGACATCTTCAGAGAACTATCCACGATGAGTCAAGATCTTTTTCCTAACTTGTAGCTAAATTAGCCCCCATCATATTGTATGTATAGTTGGAGTTATTTTTTCCAGTGTGCATTACTTTACACTTATTCACATTAAATTTCATTTGCTATTTTGTTGTCCAATCACTCAGTTTTGTGAGATCTTTTTGAAGTTCTTCACAGTCTGCTTTGGTCTTAACTATCTTGAGTAGTTTAGTCTCATCTGCAAACTTTGCCACCTCACTGTTTACCCCTTTCTCCAGATCATTTATGAATAAATTGAATAGGATTGGTCCTAGGACTGACGCTTGGGAAACACCACTTAGTTACCCCTCTCCATTCTGAGAATTTACCATTAATTCCTACCCTTTGTTCCCTGTCTTTTAACCAGTTTTCAGTCCATGAAAGGACCATCTCTTTTATCCCATGACAGCTTAATTTACATAAGAACCTTTAGTGAGGGACCTTGTCAAAGGCTTTCTGGAAATCTAAGTACATTATGTCCACTGGATCCTCCTTGTCCACATGTTTGTTGAGCCCTTCAAAGAACTCTAATAGATTAATAAGACACGATTTCCCTTTACAGAAACCACATTGACTATTGCTCAACAGTTTGTTTTTCTATGTGTCTGACAATTTTATTCTTAAGTATTGTTTCAACTAATTTGTCCAGTCCCAACGTTAGACTTACCGGTCTGTAATTGCCGGGATCACCTCTAGAGCCCTTTTTAAATATTGGCATTAAATTAGCTAACTTCCAGTCATTGGGTACAGAAGCCGATTTAAAGGACAGGTTACAAACCTTAGTTAATAGTTCCACAATTTCACATTTGAGTTCTTTCAGAACTCTTGGGTGAATGCATCGGGTCCCGGTGACTTGTTAATGTTGAGTTTATCAATTAATTCCAAAACCTCCTCTAGTGACACTTCAATCTGTGACAGTTCCTCAGATTTGTCACCTAGAAAATCCAGCTTAGGTTCGGTAATCTCCCTAACATCCTCAGCCATGAAGATTGAAGCAAATAATCCATTTAGTTTCTCCGCAATGACTTTATCGTCTTTAAGCGCTCCTTTTATATTTCGATTGTCAAGGGGCCCCACTGGTGGTTTAGCAGGCTTCCTGCTTCTGATGTACTTAAAAACCATTTTGTTATTACCTTTGGAGTTTTTGGCTAGCTGTTCTTCAAACTCCTCTTTGGCTTTTCTTATTACACTCTTGCACTTAAGTTGGTAGTGTTTATGCTCCTTTCTATTTGCCTCACTAGGATTTGACTTCCATTTTCTAAAGGAAGTCTTTTTATCTCTCACTGCTTCTTTTGCATGGTTGTTTAGCCACAGTGGCTCTTTTTTTAGTTCTTTTACTGTGTTTCTTAATTTGGGGTATACATTGAAGTTGGGCCTCTATTATGGTGTCTTTAAAACTCCCTCTGGGGCACTTGGCATTGGCCACTGTTGGTAGACAGGTAGGTAGATGGACCTTTGGTCTGACCCAGTACAGCCGTTCTTATGTTCTTATAAGTATCAGAATATAGATTTTCAGTTCTCCAGCCTTGCCCCATTATGATGGGCCCCTAAGAAATCTGCAACTCAGTGGAAGATTGCAGTTAAAATGCTAGGGACTACAAAACCAACAGTAAATTACATATTTTTAACAAATGTTTGTATAACATGTATAATTATAGAGTCTCAAAGCTTCACATTTTCACACCAGCAAAACTAAAATCTGCATTTGTAGCCCATTCAAAATAAATAATTGCAAGTACAACGTGAATATTAGATAATAAGGTCTGAAGAGACCACTCTGATCATCTACTCTGACTGCATATGAAAAGCAAACTAGCAGACAATTGTTCTGATCCATTGACCTCTGGGTTCTGGAGCCAACACATTCCCACTGCACAACCTTCTTTAGGTACTTGCATGTGTAGGTTTTGCATATACAATGGCTTCGTGTTCAAATACTGAAGGCAAAATTAAGGCACCAGTATTTGACAAACTAGCCCTTACCTTTATTTCTTCAGGGGCCAAATTCTGTTCTGGTTGAAGTCAATGTGATCTTTGCCATTGAGTTCAGTGGGAACGGGATTTAGCATCTGGTGTCTGGATTGCGGGTACAAAAAGGGAAAGGAGGAGTGCTGTGAACGAAGTAGAGTGGTAAAAAGTCTTGTGCTCAAACCTGTAGCTAGAACACAATAGCACAGTGCATATAAGACAGGATTACAAATTCATTCCCCAGTTTAGTTGGACTTGACCTAAGAAGCCTTTCTGAATTGGCAGATTCTAAAAGAATTTCCACTTCCACATAAAACAGGAGTATGAAGGAACAGATTTACCCAGCAAGGCTGGGGAGAGAGCCAGACTATCCCTGCTGAGTGTGAGGAGTAAGGACTGAGAAAATGTCAGCTGCATGTTTATAAAAGTAGAGATTAACTAGGTCAGGAGCCCAGATCTGGCTTGTTGCATCAATAAAATACCTATTTAATAAACTCAGCAGGTTTAATATTTTGTTTTAAACATGAAAACGGTGTGTCATACATGCTCTTCTGCTGTGGTGATGAATTATTGTTCATCCATGGAAAAGAATGAACTGTGGAAGAGACAATATTAGTTGGCAAAGTCTAGTCATTTTATAAAAGCCTTGGTATTAACCAAACCACATAGCAATTTTGTTGATAGTGTTGGGCTGTGTGTCATGTAACTTGTGTTAGTAGTGTTTATATGGACAGCAACAATAGGTGCACAGTCCTGGATTAAAGCAAAACCGAAGTACAGACCTTCTCTGAAAAGTGCCTGGACAAACTGGCATTGCAGGGTTCCATGTGCATTGTAATACAGTAAGTGCCAGGTTATTTGCTCACTTTACAAATAAAAAGAAGCAAACTTGCATTGGATTGTGACAGCCAATTTTTTTTTTTTTTTTGTGGTGGTGGTGGTGGTTTTGTTTTGTTTTCTTCACACATCACCACCAGTAGTAAAGGTCCTGGAGGCAAAATTATGGCCCAACTGTGCATGAATAATTGAGGACTTAAAAACTTGACCCAAACCACACTGAAGTCAATGACTTGTGATCAGTGGGCTTTTGCAATGGTAATCGAGGGAACAATATGGTCTGCAGCATTTCTTTTACTGGTGACATGTGTGAGAAGAAAATAACCCAACTTGACTGCCTGGTTTTTAAAAGAAATGGCTTCTCTGTAAATGGAGCAAATTTGATATGGAGTCAATAGTTCTCAATAAACATGGGCTTTATTTTTACAGTTACTTTTCAGAGTAGAACTGCCCTTTAAAGGTATTTTGAAAATGGAGATACATACATACTGCATGCCAAATCCACTCTGGTCTCTGGTAACTTCACTGTTACTGTTATACCGGGGCTGAAGTTGATCCTGTATATCTATTTGAGGGTTTTCTTACCAATACAGCAAAGCCTATAGACTAGCTGAATACAAAAATGAAAACTATAAAATGAAAAAGTAATATGAAATAGTCACCAGTGTATATTTTTAATCAAATACATTTTCAGTCATTATGTTAATTATTTGTACGTAATATCAAGTTAGATTTGAAACTGCAGGCCACTTAAGTTTTTGCATTTGTTGTTGATGTTTAGTCAGTATTTTTTATTGAGAAATCATTAAAGTTTAAAGAAAATCTAATTTATTTGCAGACTTAGCTGTAAATATTAAATTATGCCTGGCTTGGTGAACATTCAGAAGCATTGTAGCTGGTGTCCAGATTTTCCGTTCCCTCTCCCTCTCCTTCCCCCTGCCTCTCGCACCTCCAAAGCAAGTTAAAACAAAATTCTGTTATATCTTGTAATGAATGGAGCTTCATGCACTTTTAACAACCACAGTGATGAAGATGACCTTCCTCCAGCACTGGCAGCGGCTGCAGCAGCATCAACATCTGTTTCATCAGCATCTCCCGTGTCACAGAAGATGTGTACACCACAAATGTCAGAAGGACAAACCCAGATATCACCTGGTGCAAAGGTAAGATGCAAAGATGGGGTCATGTAAATAGAGTGAGAAATGATTAGAAATGATAGATATGAAGACAGAAAGTGGCTATGGTTAAATGTTCTTAAGAGATGACAGTATTAACTATAATTTTACAGTTGGGAGTAGTTTTTAATATGAAATTGTCGTAGCAATATACTTATACTATACTATGTATACTGGCAGCAGCTAGAAAATTAGGACATTTAGTACCTGATCCAAAGCCCATTGCAGTCAGTGCGAGTTCTTCCATCAATTTCAATGGGCTTTGGATGTACTCAATAAATATTTACTTGGGTTTCAAAGATATATAATGTTGTTGTCCATCTCTCCAGATTCACCTATCAAAACACATTTAAAACTGTATGTGTAATTTATAATCTACTTGGCTAATTTATTCTTTAATTAAATATATTTGAAACTATAATTACAAATATTAAATATTTACCCAACTTGTGGGGGTTTTTTTCTGCCTTTAGAGCCCCACGGATGTTGGAAGTACATTTGCTTTGGAGCCAGGTGACCTTTTGATGGATTTCACAGAAGCCACACCTATGGTAAATAATTCCAGTTTGCAACTAGGGATGTTTAAATGTCTTCAAGAACTATCTGAAAACCAGAATGAATATGTCTTACGTTGCACACTGTCTAATAATCCACTTCTGAAAATCAGACCATACTTTCTTTGTTTGCTGTGCACCCCTTGAAGTCAGCTTAGTGCGCACCCCTTGAAGTCAGCTTAGTGCTTCTGAAAATCAGGTCATTAATGTGCACACTGTCAAATATCATGGCTGAAGCATTGGAATGAAATTCTTCTATCATGGAGATATTTACTCTCATTTTACTGGGCTGCTCCAATTTGACCAACCTCTTTGGGCTTTCACTATGTTATTTTTACAGTTACTTTTCAGAGTAGAACTGCCTTTTAAAGGTATTTTGAAAATGAAGATACATAGTTACTCTGATAACTTCACTGTTACTATTATACCAGGGCTAAATATGTGTGTATGTGTAGCTAGACCTGCCTTTGGGAGTGATCTGCACATCCCATTTCTCCCCCCTCCCTACCCCTGCCCCAGCTGAGTTCAGAGATCAATCAACAACCACTCCTATATCTGTGACTATACTTCAACTTTTGGTTGGTTCAAAGTACCACACTTTGTCATATAACAAGACAGGCAGCCTAATACATGTTTTTCATTAACTTCCTTCTTTGGAATAATAGACTCTGAAGCACATTTAAGTTTTTTGCTTAAAAACCAGGGATGAAGTCCAGGCCCAACTGAAGTCAATAACTAACCTCCCATTGACTTCAGTGGGGACAGGATTTCACCCCAGATTACCAGTGGATAATCTGAAGTATTACACTATGATCCTGAACTGCATTTTCCAAAATAATCATTACATCACAAATAGGTCAAATACCATGTAGCTCTTCTGCTTGTCACTTTGTCATGTCATCTTTATTGATTATATTAGAAAAAGCAATAGAGGGCGCAGCATTTTCTGGCATGTATTTTTTTATTAAAAACTATTTCATCTATGGGATATCACTAAACTTTTTATTGAACAGCTAGATCCTGTCATGTCATCATATTGTGTGGACATGTCTTTTGCTTCAAAGACGGTATGTTCCATGCCACAAATTGATCCCCATCCTGTGTTACATTTAGATAGGGAGTATATTTTCTCCTTCCTCTTTCACAAAATGAAGAAAATTTCACTAAGATCTTGGGGTGCAGGAGGAATGTGATGAACTGCACCATGCTGCAGCCCACTTCCCCTCACTTCAGAGAGCAGTCCTGGTCCTCCCTTGACCTGCAACTGTGATAGGCCAGAGCATGGTTGTGAAAACTGGTGGGAAGGTTCTTTGTGCATTCATTCCCCAGTCAGAGCAACCCACGCTAAGGCCTGTCGCAATCTAGCCTTTAAAAAATCCACAGTAAAAGACTAGTTCTCAAAAAGTCAGTACTTTACTTAAGGAAACCTAAGGAGCAGATGTTCACTGTGGAGACCTGGAGAAGTTCTGAAAGCCTGCACATTTCTTTTCCTGAGCTCAGTTTATACCAAATCCTTAGTTTTTATACAGTTAAATGTAGCCCAGAATTGGATTTATTATGAGTATTGCTTACTGTTCTTGGAGTGCTCTCAATATATCCTTCACTGGAAGTGATATTTTGGTGTTGGGGTTCGACATGCTACCTCCTGACTTGAGAACTACAGTGGTGGATGGAAAGACTGTAGTCATGGTGATGAGGACAAGTTTGTGGGAGGGGATTGATCCAGGTACCTGCAAGGGTGGGGAGCTGTGGGAGACTGCAGCTGCTAGAATGGGGTTCAGAAGTGGACACTTGTCATGGGAGAGTAGGGAAGCCTGACATGCTCTTCCCTCAATTCTGCTTGTCTGGGGATGAGTGGCTCTTTTTAGTATCTCTGGGGGTCACTTGATAGCTCCACTGTCACTTTCTAGGCATTGCTTAGCTAATTGCTCAACTCCTTCTTGTCACAGTGCTAGCAGCAAATAGCTTGCTCCTGTTGCAGCCACTTGCTACTGGCTCTGGAGCTGAGACAACTGAGAAACCCTTACGCCACTGCTAGAGACCCCCAGGATTTTTCTAGCTACAATACTGAATCCATGATCTTCAACTGCAGAAATAGAGGAGGTTTCTTAGCAATTTCACAATATATTTTGGGACAACATTAGTTCAATGTGGAAGGGTAGGAGATGTTCCAGAGCAGCTGCAACTGGAGTACGCTGTTCAATGCTCCTGCCTCTGCAGCATAGAAGGAGGGACAGAGCTCTTTCTGCACCCCACAATATCTTTGTAAACTGAGGGGCGGGCATCCTTGCCTACTGAAATGGCAAGAAGCATTATGGCCCTTGGAGTAATACTAAAAGAGGTGGCCACCCAGTTCCAGAAGATGAGGAACAGGATGATTTCAGCCTCACCCCACCCCTGAATATTTCCAAAGTGAATGGACCATTGAGGAAGGGAAAAAGAGGCCAATAGTCACAGAGAGCAGAGGGAACAGAACATGAACCTTCAGGGCTTGGAGCTCTGCGGCCAGAACCTGCAGGATTAGTTTGGCAAGGCACATGCAGACTGAGACAGACATACAGGTTTCTCAGACCTCCTTCCCACTCTAATAATGTAAAGTGATTGTGGTTAAATTAATTATCAGAGGGTAGCCGTGTTAGTCTGGATCTGTAAAAGCAGCAAAGAGTCCTGTGGCAACTTATAGACTAACAGACATATTGGAGCATGAACTTTCGTGGACACACAATAGCAGATTTAAAGGTAGCAATTCTGCTGCAAAAAAACTTCAGGACCAGACTTCAAAGAGAAACTGCTGAGCTTCAGTTCATCTGCAAATTTGACACCATCAGCTCAGGATTAAACAAAGACTGTAAATGGCTAGCCAACTACAAAACAGTTTCTCCTCCCTTGGTTTTCACACCTCAGCTGCTAGAAGAGGGCCTCATCCTCCCTGATTGAACTAATCTCGTTATCTCTAGCCTGCTTCTTGCTTGCATATGTATACCTGCCCCTGGAAATTTCCACCTCATGCATCCGACGAAGTGGGTATTCACCCATGAAAGCTCATGGTCCAATACATCTGTTAATCTGTAAGGTGCCACAGGACTCTTTGCTGGCTAAATTAATGTGATCCCCTTTTGAGCTTACATGTGTATTTCTTATTCTGACGTACATGATACAGCATTTCAGTGTATTCCTCTGAATTATTTTTTTTTTTTAGTCACTTATATACAGGATGTTTAGAAACTTGAGCAACTGATCCACTATAAATTAGATTTTGTAAAAAAGATAATATGGTGTTGCAGGGCTTTCCTTCTTCTGGTGACATGGTATAGGATTTATTCCTTAGTTTGTTTATTCCTTATGCCAACCTTTTTTCACCCCAATTGATCTTATTGCCAAGACTATAGTTCATAAATTGACTTTCAGAAGGTTCCTTGGTTTTTCTCAGGAATGGACAAAGCACTACACACCATCAATCAACTTTTTTGTTTCATCTAACATTTACAAAGGTCACTCTTGTTCTAAAGAGCTGTTTGGAAATTATTGTTTGCAAACCTTTCTCCACAATATTTATTGTGGACTTCAGCACACCTGTCAATTAAGCGTTGAATTAAAAAGCTTATTTACCAAAGATATGGGTCTAAACCAAAAGCAACACCCACAAACTATGGGTAAGTTCAATTCCAAACTTTGTGACTTGGGTCCATCCCTGTTTGTTTAGTTGTGTTGGTGACAACAGCAGGGGTGCAGGAGCAATTTGTATAGAGGGGTGCTGAGAACCACTGAACCAAACTGTGAATCCTGCATCTGATGGAAACCACTTCAAGCCAGGAAGTGTGGTAGCACTTCTAGTTCCAGCACCTATGACAGCAGGTGCTGTCACCTGGGACAGATCCTCAGCTGGCATAGATCCACTGAAGTCAATGAAGCTATGATGAGGATCAGCTTATACCTGATGAGGAACTGGCCCTCTGTATATATCTTGTAATCGCATCCTAATTGGATCATACACTTGGTTGGCCATGTTGTTTAATATTTCATTTTTGTCCTACAGTCGTTTAAAATATTTCATTGACATCACTTAAATTGTGTGTGCACGGTAGTGTACCTGAACTTACAGTCCATATTCAGGCAAAACTACCAGTTTATCACTAAGTCAGACACAGAGTGAGCTAAACTATTACTACACATGGAAATGTCCCTTTCGTTTTCTATTGCATCAAGTCAAAATGTTGCTTATTCTTCTGCCCTGTAGTAGTGTTTATTTTCTTAGTCATATATCTTTTGCTGTGTAGTCTTAAAAACACAGAACCGTAGAGATCTGCTTGCATTTTTATGGGTGAAAGTGAACATATGAATATGCATGGAGTTCTTTGAGTGTGAAATTCCTTTCATACTATAGGTTTACAATTACCCAGTTTCCTCCGCCTTAAAGCAGATGGGTACAGAGCACAGCCATTTGGGCTAATGCATTTGGTAACGCATCATGGTAAAAATCCCAGCTCCACACTGAAAGGAAGCTCACGTGGGGTGAATGAAAAGTACAAACCTATAGGCTGTCACAGAAGGCATGGATTATACGCACTGAGATTATGGATGGAATTCAAACTTCTTAAAATGCTGTTAGCTCCCTGCAGGTGCCTAGATGACATGACATGATCCACATGTGGGGATTTGTGGAGGTCATTCACTCCTTCCAACATCTCACAGGGAAACCAAGTCCCATGTTTCCGAGGCAACTATTTTCTGGATGGTAACAATTAAATAAAATGTAAACTTAGTTGATATTTTTATGTGGAAGAATCATTTCTTCTCCACACACTTAGCTGTAGGTTGCAGATTTTAGGTAATTTGAAAACAGAGAAGTTTTGGGGCTTGTGACGAGGCTGCTCTGGCACTTCCTTATGGCCTGTCAGGACATCGCTCACCCAGCTGTGGGTCTCTGCCAGTATCTTGCGGTCTCTGGGAGGTCTGAGGCAGCAGTGCTTTAGCCCTCTGGCCAAGGCATGCTTCAGTCCTATCCCTTCTGGGGTGTTAAGGTCCAGAGGGAATCAGGAATCCTGCAACTCAAAACACAGTCCTCCAATGAACCTTTGATGGGACCTTACCCTTCTGTTCAGGGCTTGTTTCTAAACAATCCATGCTTCTGCTGATCCTCCAGGGTCTTGTCATCCCTTCTAGTAAGGGCTTATCTGGCTGGCAAGCTAGTCAGTCTCCGGGCTGCAGACAGGCTTCTCGCCCATCAAGAGAAGCAGAGCTCTGCTCTCCTTCCTGGTCAGCCTCGAACTAGGATAGGTCTCCTTTTAACTCCCCTCTCCATGCCTAGCATTTGCTGCAGGTGTAGCAGAGTGGGGCTAACTGGGTCCACAGGCTCTCTTTAATCCTCTCATTGTCAGTGTGGGGCTTATTTGCCCATCACAGGGCTCCACTATCAAAATACAGCATGTTCTTGTTTTCCTCTCAGAGGTGAGAGAACAAACATCAGTGAAATGAGTACATGTGACAAGTGACTATGAGAACAAGAGCAAGGCCGTTGAAAGCAGGGAAATACGGACAAAGTGAGAGCTAATTTAAACACTATTAAAACTAGGGTATATCACACATAGAGCATGTCTTTACCAAACTCCTATGTAACTTGTCCTCCTCCGGGAGCACAGAGAGAGAGAGAGAGAGAGAATCAAATATCTTTCTTCTGTGGATGGGAGGTCAAATCTTGAAATATCCAGTCTTTCTGACTGAAATCTCAGAATTCTGACTGGAATATCTGGTGGGGCAGCAGGATCTGGTTTTGTTTGGTTTGTTTTAATTTTCAGTAATGTGTGCCAGATTGACAACACCTAAGACTGGCCTCCTCTGTTCAATCACAGAACAGGTTGTTACAGCTCTTCACCCTTGTGGGACAGTCACCCGGCTGCTGTACTAGACCTAACCTTTAGATCCCAGCTGCTTCCAGGCTTCCTACATCTGAGCAACACCCAGACATTCTCTCTAAGTCTGGCTTCTCAAGCACACTTAAAAGGCACAGATTTCTTGTGGGATGTGGGGCCTCGTGGCCCAGCTGCCTTAGGCCCACGGCCAGTACTGAACTCTCCCAGGTCTCTCCAGTAGCTTAGGCACACTCTACCCAGAATTCCTTGCTGGTACACTGTATTATGCTTCAGCTCAGAATTGTGAATTTTCAAAAATATAGGAGTTTGGATATAAAATGAGGAGTATTTGGATTGTGGTTTATTAAAACTGTTCTACAGTACCAGCGCCTTTTCTACCATATCCATCTCTTTTACACATCTGTAGCTTTTCAAGACCTGGAAATCAAAGCACAAGCTGAAACTATTGCATTTGTGTATTAAATAAGTATGATTTGTAACACAGATCTTCTTCTGGATCATCTGGGATGCAGGTGCTAAAACTTTGCATTAATATTCCCAAGTCATGCTGGCAAACAGATACAAAAATCTCCAACCAGGATAGAATGGGGGTAGGAGCCAGCCTCTTTTAGGGCCTACAGTGAACTAAGGCAATAGCACAGAATAAGTCTCAGAGGGAAATATTAGGAACTGCCAAACTTGGTAAGTGCGGTTAAGCTGAGGTTTATGCTGTATTCTTGTTTTTGTGTTAACAAAAAAGCCAGACTCCACGAAGGGGTGAGAGTGGACATTAACTCAGAGCCTGTGGACACTGACCTGGAGGATGGGATAGGATCACAGCCAATTCACAATGATTAAATCATTAAAATAAATAGAAAAAAACATTTTACTGTCGTCATGGTACATGCAGTCCATACCTGCTCTTATATGCACTCTAGCAAATGTAGAAATTACTAGTGCCACATGTGCCACCTTTTGGTAGAAAGTGGGAAATTATTTCCACTAATTTGTATTTACCAAGACTGTGGTATGAGTTTGTGTGTATGTGTGTATATATATGTTTGAAAGGTTAAAATGATCATAAATATAATGTATTTTTAATTGAAGGTGATTTTAGAACAAATATTTAAACTTTAGAAATACTTGCCCATGGGCCCATACAATCCTCTTGACTTCAGCGAATCTGCACAGAATATGAAAGAGCACAGAATTTGATCCATGTAACTTGTAAAGCGTTGGAATGGGAATTGAATGTAACCAAAGTTAAGTTATGTTCATGCTAACTTTAGGCCTAATAATCTTGAAGACATTAGAAGTCCCAGCATCGAATAGACTGATAGTGGTGCTTGTTGTAATATATGGAAGGGACAGGTAGAAACAGCTCGGGAGTTACACCCAATTTCATCTCTACAAACTTGCCTGTTTAACTATTGGAATTTGTTGAATCTTTTTATTTTTAATGAAAATTTTAGGAAAAATGAATGCTCAGCAGTTTCAACTGCTTACATTCAAAGAAGTGTGAAGATGACAGAAACAGCTTATTCTTTCTATAGTGGTAGCTTTAACAGAGTTTGCAGATGCTGATGGAAATGACAAACAGCCAGGCCCTAATTAAAGGCCATATTTAAACTTTTCAAAAAACAAATGTAAATTAGCCAAAAACAAACAAGCAGAGCTCAAAAATGATCACTGCAACAGATGAAGTAAGTACAGTCTACTCATTAGCTTGATTCAATAGAGAAACAAAACAACAAAAAATTAGAGAAATCAACAAAGACTGGAAGGAGAGGTGCAAAGAGATTTGAGACTGGACTGCAGTTTCTTCTTCAGCAATAAATAGACAGCTAGTCAAAGTGTAATATAACAGTCCTAAATCTCGTGGGATTTTACAAGATTTTGGATTAACCAACACAATTTATTTTAGCTCATTTAGATCAGTGGTGAGCAACCTGCAGCCCACGGGCCTCACATAGACCATCAGGGTAAGCCATTGGCAGGCCACCAGACAGTTTATTTCCATTTGCACAGCCACCTGCAGCTCCCATTGGCCGGGAATGATGAACTGCAATCACTGGGAGCTGCGGGCGACAGTGCAAATGTAAACAAACTGTCTGGCAGCCCGCCAGCAGATTACTCCGATGAGCCGCAGGTTCACCACCACTGACTTGGATACTAGCAGGAATATTTAAGGGAGTAAGGAATTTTTCTGACAACTTTAACCCCTTACCAGGATGTAAGACCACCACCCATATCTCATGTGACTTTGAGTCAGACCTTTTGAATTCAGAGTATCAGCTGTGGATTCTTATTTCCAATTCTCCAATTTAGCCAAAATAGAAATATCATAATACTCTTTCATATTATGGATCATAGCACCAAGACACAGGAACCAGAAATTAATGCATACACAGATGACTTGGTTAATCACCCAGTTCAAAGACCAGTCGTTTTCAAGGGGAAGATCACAAAACTACTTTACCTAGTTTGAGACAATAAAACGGGTTATGCGAAATTCTAGTTGTTTAGTCACTCAGGACAAGCTTCTTCTTTTTTTTTTTAAATGGGAGAGTAAAACATTTTCCCACCCCAGACTTATCAAGAAGAGCTGTCATCTTGGTAAGGAGTAGGTGAGTAGGTTTTGGAGGCTGAATTTTCATGACAATTTTACAATGTTGTATTAAGCCACGTAACCCATTACACTGGGGAATAGACAGCATTATTGCTTGTTTTCACTGTAAAGAAACTTGCAATTACTGTGAAAAGCAATTTGTCAGTAAAAGACAAGAACATATCGAGCATTAATAGCGGCATTAGCCAGCCCTTCTGGCATGGAGTACCGAGTAAAATTGTCCAGATAGCAGTTCAAAATTTACATTAGATAAGTACATTAGGTAATAGATACCTACTATAACTGGCTGAGGACAAATATCAGACATCTCCATGTGCCCCAAAAGACTCCAAGATGCCTTAGTCAGAGACATTTATAAACACTTTATAGTGAACTAAAAACTGAAGCTAAATAAATTCTTAGAGAAGCTTCATAATATACTCTAGAACCAGTAACCTCCTATCTTGAACATCTTCCTAAGAAGATGTTCCATGATATAAGGTGTATTGGAAGAAATAAGTAAGAACACCCATTTTCAAAGGGAGAGATACAAAAATGCAAATCCCTGACCTCAATATACAATTACATGACTGCACATACAAATTGGGAATTTGTACATCCCACTGGCCAATTAAAAGCATAACTCATTTGTAGGCACAAATACTCAGTTTGGGGAAACAGAGTAATTATATGTGCAAATAAAAGCACACAGCTGTATGCACGTTTTACAAATACATTTGTGCCCCTTTTGAAAATCATGCTCTTTAAGTCCATATTAATCTAATGAATGACAAAAAAAGAGTCATTGCTAAAGCAAATAACCTTACTACAAAAACCTCATAGCAACAGTCAATAAACCTGCTTCCACTAGAGCTCAAGGAAGTACTTTAGATTGATACTATGATGTAAAAAGGAAGGACTTTTCTAAGCTGACTGAAAAAAGCATTTCAACTTCAGTCAGAGATGAACACAATTTAACTAAGGGTCGGCGGGCAGCAATTGATCCAGCAGGGATCGCTTTATCACGTCTAGTCTAGACGCGATAAATTGACTCCCCGAGCGCTCTTCCATCGACTCATGTACTCCAGCGCTGTGAAAGGCACAGGCAGAGTCGATGAGGGAGCAGCAGCAGTCAACCTGCTGTGGTGAAGACACCATGGTAAGTCGATCTAAGTATGTCGACTTCAGCTAAACTATTCATGTAGCTGAAGTTCCTAACTTACATCGATTTCCCCTGCCCCCCCAGTATAGACCATGGCTAAAGGATATTGCTCAGTGCTCAAACCCACATGATGTAGCATGGCAAAATCAAATATGAGAGAAATTTAGCTGTGGCTTTTTTCTTAAAACAGGGGTACCGTATGCAGTGCAAGGGTATTGTGAGCACATTCAAATAATAACCCTGTTACAAGCAAATGTGTCAAAGCACATCACTAGGTGTCATTTATACTAGATGAAGTATTCTAATAACCGGAGAATGGTCTTCAGCACATTGTAAAAACAATCATGGTGTTTAGACAACCAAAATACTTTTGGGACTTGACTTTCACACTTCCTAATAGTTGTCTCTAATAGTTCCTGCAAACAAAGCACTATAAATATGACTTTAAAAATACCCTTTCAACATTTAGTTCTGCATCTTCAAGCACTAGGTTTTTACTGGTGTGTTGCCAGTCTCTATGAGCCTGTTGAATTAATAAAGTTCAGGATATCTGAGGAATCCTGGAATGCAGTCAGGGTTCAAAGAGAGTCTATGGGGTTCCTAATTTCAGGATCACCATGACTATTGCACTGTGGATATTTGGGGATTGAACCCTAGCCCATCCACAAAAGAAGGGCATTTATTTCTTTAACGTTTGCATATTTGCTGAACCAAGCAATAGCATTCTCAATGGCATAGTGGAACTCTCAGAACCCACTGCTGAATTTGGCCAGCAGGCACTCTTCAACAGTGTGTATCGTTAACCGGCACCGCAGCTGCAGCTTGGATTGTGCCAAAGATCTCAACAGTGCTGGTTGACTGCCTAGAGGCCTTGTCCAGTCTGGAATCGGCTAAGAAGGGCCCACTGACAATGTGAGAGGTCAAAGCCGGGTGGGTGGGCAAGCAGTAGGGTCTGTGATGAGGAACTGATTGGTGGTTGGCACGCGCCTTCTCAAGCAACTGGACAGCTTATCTCCTTCCTGATATAAGGAGAAGTAATGTGGCCCAGAACTGGAAGCCATGGAAGATGAGTTGGTCAGAGAGTTCCTGTGATAATGCGCATTGCTGAGTTGCATGTTAACGAGTTTGATGTATGCCAATCGACTCCATACTGGCACACAATACTTTGCTATTGAGTACGTGATAGCAAGGGCTGAGGCCCTTAGGGTTGGCACATCCACTCCCCATGAAGAATCTGCCAGTTTGCTGAGAAGGTTGTTATGTGTCTTGACCTTCACTGCTGTCTTGCTTAGGGGGCTTTTGTATGTCAGTGTTTAGTTGAGGATCATGCCTAAGTAAACTGGGTATGCTTCAGCCTCTGGCCACTCATTATGATGTTCAGTTCCCTCTTAGCATTGGCATGGTGGAGGTGGAATGTGCTAGAGACAGTCTTTTTGGTGCTAGGCTGATGGTGCCATGTCTTGCAGGGCATAAGAGTATATATAGTATATAAAGTTAGTGATGAGGGAAATTTATGAGGTAGTGTGTGAAGACATACAGTAGGGGCAGTATACAATTAAAAATGTTTTGATTTAGATGCATAAATTCATAGATTCGAGGACTGGAAGGGACCTCAAAAGGTCATCGAGTCCAGTCTCCTGCCCTCATGGCAGGACCAAATACTGTCTAGACCATCCCTGATAGACATTTATCTAACCTACTCTTAAATATCTCCAGAGATGGAGATTCCACAACCTCCCCAGGCAATTTATTCCAGTGTTTGAACACCCTGACAGTTAGGAACTTTTTCCTAATGTCCAACCTAAATCTCCCTTGCTGCACTTTAAGCCCATTGCTTCTTGTTCTATCATTAGAGGCTAAGGTGAACAAGTTTTCTCCCTCCTCCTTATGATACCCTTTAGATACCTGAAAACTGCTATGTCCCCTCTCAGTCTTCTCTTTTCCAAACTAAACTAACCCAATTCTTTCAGCCTTCCTTCATAGGTCATGTTCTCAAGACCTTTAATCATTCTTGTTGCTCTTCTCTGGACCCTTTCCAATTTCTCCACATCTTTCTTGAAATGTAGTGCCCAGAACTGGACACAATACTCCAGTTGAGGACTAACCAGCACAGAGTAGAGCGGAAGAATGACTTCTCATGTCTTGCTCACAACACATCTGTTAATGCATCCCAGAATCACGTTTGCTTTTTTTGCAACAGCATCCCACTGTTGACTCATATTTAGCTTGTGGTCCACTATAAATCCTAAATCCCTTTCTGCTGTACTCCTTCCTTGACAGTCTCTTCCCATTTTGTATGTGCGAAACTGATTTTTCCTTCCTAAGTGGAGCACTTTGCATTTGTCTTTATTGAACTTCATCCGGTTTACCTCAGACCATTTCTCCAATTCGTCCAGATCATTTTGAATTATGACCCTGTCCTTCAAAGCAGTTGCAATCCCTCCCAGTTTGGTATCATCTGCAAACTGAATAAGCGTACTTTCTATGCCAATATCTAAGTCGTTGATGAAGATATTGAACAGAGCCGGTCCCAAAACAGACCCCTGCGGAACCCCACTTGTTATACCTTTCCAGTAAAATTGGAAACCATTAATAACTACTCTCTGAGTACGGTTATCCAGCCAGGTATGCACCCACCTTATAGTAGCTCCATCTAAATTGTATTTGCCTAGTTTATTGATTAGAATATCATGCAAGACATTATCAAATGCCTTACTAAAGTCTAGGTATACCACATCCACCACTTCTCCCTTATCTACAAGACTCGTTATCCTATCAAAGAAAGCTGTCAGATTGGTTTGACACGATTTGTTCTTTACAAATCCATGCTGGCTATTCCTTATCACCTCACCACTTTCCAAGTGTTTGCAGATGATTTCCTTAATTACTTGCTCCATTATCTTCCCTTGCACAGAAGTTAAACTAACTGTTTTTTAGTTCCCTGGATTGTTTTTATTTCCCTTTTTATAAATGGGCACTATATTTGCCCTTTTCCAGTCTTCTGGAATCTCTCCTGTCTCCCATGATTTTCCAAAGATAATAGCTAGAGGCTCAGATACCTCCTCTATTAGCTCCTTAAGTATTCTAGGATGCATTTCATCAGGCCCTGGTGACTTGCAAGCATCTAACTTTTCTAAGTGATTTTTAACTTTTTTTTTCTTCTAAACCTACCCTCTTCCCATTAGCATTCACTATGCTAGGTATTCCTTCAGACTTCTTGGTGAAGACCAAAACAAAGAAGTCATTAAGCATCTCTGCCATTTCCAAGTTTCCTGTTACTTCTGTTTTATCCATATTTCCCTTCCTTAAGCAACCTAATATGCATTGGATCAATGGATGTTTATTTTCCCATTTCCTGAATGGACAATAAGGACATGTTACTGAGCTCCAGAAATTAGCTATGGATGATGTAATATCTCTGTTTTTGAACTAATTGAAGCTGTGTTCTGACAGAAAGAAAAAGATCAAGATGATGATGCCAATTGCTCAATTTGCACCAGTGGACAATGTGATAAATTGGATTTGATTTGTGCACGAACAGAACAAAGTACCAAACAGAGAGTGAAGGTATTAAGAATATCTCATGTGGTGTTTTGAAAAAAAAAATATAGGTAGTTATGTGATGTTGTGCCATGCCCATTCTGATGAGTCTTGTGGTTGGCTGCTCTTGAATTCTGAATGACTAATCAGACAACTTTTTGACAACAAGTGACATGAAGACAAGTGCTAGAAAGCATAATATAGCATTGGAGTTTTTCAGTGTGCATGATGATAATGTGTGTTGCATGATTTTTTTCTATTTCTTTAAAATGCTAAAATGCAACCATAGGCCCCATCCAGTGCTCTCGGCTCCCATATGTCTAAAATTTCAAAATAAACAAAGGACTGCCCACCTCAGCTCACTCCCTCCTCAGCAGCCTGAGAGAAGAACCTGGGCTTTGCAGAACACCCAGGAAGTGAACCAAATTAAGTGGCAGAGCAAATTCAGAACCAGTTGCTCCAAAACCTAAAATCTTAGTTGGGTACAATAGCTGACCCTGTAGTGGTGGGAAAGTATTCAGTCAGTCAATCAAATCTTTTTCCTATGTAAGCATCTTTTCTCAGTACTTCTCCTTTTGGGAGACTCTTTATCAATGTTAAGGCTAGAGGGAGGGTCAATGATGCAGACAATGCAGAGAATCTGGTGTTGGTAGTCACACAGGGCAGTGAATGAATTTCTCTATATTTATCTTTATTGCAATTAATATAACACTATGGTCAGTTGTGAGCTTAGATACCAGACTTTGACGTGGCAAGGTATGCCACCATTTTTGTAGTACTGAGGAGAATCAAAATGATGGGGCTGTTAAGCACCACCCTAATTTAAAAGCCAAAAAGAAACAAAATTTTAAAAACCTACAAAATTGAACATTCAGGGCCTGTGGCAGTTTTTCTTCTTTGGATGAAATGGAAAACAGACTCGGCAAGGGGCTCAACTCAAGTAAATGAACACAAACAAAAGACAATGGGACAGATTTTTTTAAGGTATTAAGGTGCCCATGGGGACTGACAACACCATCGAAGTGAGTTAGCACCTATCTCCCATTGAAAGTTAGGAAAATATCTGCATCTTTAGGCACCTAAATATTTCTTTAAACATGACCAAATGTGGTTTTGCCTGATACTATTTGATTTAGTGTCAAACATTTTTAAAGTTCCTGCTTCATCCCTCAAATAAACAAGAGTTCAGCTCCTGTGGTGGAGTCAGTAAGCATGGCTTCTTAGACTTCAGTGTAGCTACACCAATCTGTACCAGCTAATGATCTGGCCTAAAAGATAAATATTCAAAAATAAAGGCAAACAATAGATGGTGGGAGGGACTTTTCAAATGCATAGCGTCAATACCTGGATGTACTGGCTATCCCCATCTCAGTCTCCTTCTTTCGTTACTATTAAATGCACAAGTCGATAGAAAAAGATTAATCTTCTGTACTGCAGAAGCCTACGCAAGGCTAGGTTTCTTTTTTGTGTTGGCTGACGCTAAGTGAGCCGAATGTAGCAGTCATGCTATCACGAGGCATTTCAAATTCTTTTGATAAAGGCCTATTAACCACCTTTTATTTCGTTTGATATGTACACAACTTCCTTTGTCTCAGCAGTTGTAATGTTCATAATCTCTCTCTTCCTTATTATAATTAGTGACAATTGTATTTAGACTCCAAAGAGTAACTATTGTGTATCAGTTTTTTGTTTCCAACACACCAATGAATTGATATATATGCTGTTCTAAATCAGTTTTCAAGAGTCATAGCAAGTGGGATGCTGACTGCTGGGCTTTTGGATGGAATTTCAATTGAATGCTTCCTAGCTCAACCAGAAAATTGAAACATCTACTTTGAAGTCTGGTTCTTGATTGGTTGAGTCACATAACATGTAAAATCTGTAAAAAGAACAAATATTAATCAACTTTATTTTTCCTTGCAACTAAATTATAGTAATCAAGTATAATTGTCACCTTACTTGGATCATCAATGTGATTTGAATCTTCAGTGCAAAACATATGAATCTCTAGTACTTAAGTTAAAGGACTAACTATGTTAACAGACAACTGCAGTAGATTCTTATCTTCAGATGTGGATCAGCCACTAGAGGGGGACAAAGACCCTCATTGCCAGTGTGGTACATAAGTAACAAGTTACTTGGTCTTTGTCAGATTTTCTATTGATTAGACGTCCTCTTTTCACTGTCATCACATCCACAGACAAAATCAGGTTTTGATTTGCTCTAATATTTTTATTAACAGGAAAAAGGAAATAGTATTGACTTATTATAAGATTTATTTAGGGGGAGGGATAGCTCAGTGGCAGCATTGGCCTGCTAAACCCAGTGTTATGAGTTCAATCCTTGAGGGAGCCACTTAGGAATCTGGGGCAAAATCAGTACTGGTCCTGCTAGTGAAGGCAGGGGGCTGGATTCAATGACCTTTCAAGGTCCCTTCCAGTTATAGGAGACAGGATATCTCCATTTTTTTTTAACATCTCATTTGTGTGAAGGGAGGAGGTAAAATGATGGAAGAGAGGGACATAAGGGCAATCAAATTGAAGCTGATGGTGAAGTCCAGGGGTTAATGGGTGGAAGGTAGATGGTGAGGGGACATTAATGTATTTAATTTTAAAATTAATACAACTAATAAACCAAGTGCCTATAACTACCCTGAGCATGTTGCCTTGTATGTTGCACTCTTTTCTTCCATCTTTTGCTCTTATGCTCTTGAGGGCAGGCCCTGTGTTTGGATAGTTCATCCACACAGTGGATGTTGTTGCATTCTACTATAGTTATCACCAGTAACAATACATGCATACTTTTCATAAGTGAGTTGAATATTTGGCCCATATTTTCCTTATTGGTTTTAGAATAGTCAGTTTTGAGAAAGGGTGACTATAATATATATGAGAACCAAGTTTCTTCAGGCTTGTTGAGTAAGATCTCAATGTAAAGTAGTGTAGTAACAAAAACAGACAGGATATATATATGTTTCTTTAAGAAATTACACTGTATAGACTTCATGTGTTTGTATGGAGATAGTAGGTTCGTATTCGTAGCTCTGTGTATTCCTACTGCTACTACAGCTTGTTCCAGCTGTTGTAAATCCTGGCTGCAGCTTTGGGTACCGTAGCTCTTGTCACAGCAGAAATTAAAAGTTTTATTGACTCGTAAAGAAAAGAGCCCAGAAGTCACCATGAACTGACATCATCAAGTGACTGGTCAGTGTCTACTTTGGACCTGATAAAAAAAATGCAGTGAAGTTCATGCAAAGACACCTTTTGACATCAGTGGACTTGGGTCAGGCCCTTGGAGAAGTAGTGTAATGTCCTCTCTAGAATCACATTCTGCATTTGGAATGGGAGCCTTTTTTCGACCACCAGACCACAGAATTGAATGTGTCAGCTCTTTTGAATTGTGCGAGGTGCAGTCAAGTTCCTACAAAGCAACTACGTTTATTTTGCATCCACCAGGTAATCTGGAATTACTGCTTGTTCACTGAACTACCTTCCAAATTTCTTCTTCTATTATTCTATAGTCTTAGACTGAAACTTTTTGCTAGAGTCACAGCATATGTGGTCAGGGGAGTGAACCATTGATGGATTTTTTGATGCATTAATGCCCTTTGATAGTCCTGTGCCAGAAATAAGCTAGAGTCCATCAGGTGTACTGATTCTGGAAAACTACACCTGGTCACCAATGTCAAAATCCTGGAATTAGTTAGATGGTATCTAATGAGAGAACTGCAAAGTCCATCTGGAATGGCTATCCAGGCGTATGCAATTGCTTCATTGAGGTCTCTGCTGGCAGTGCTAGAGATATGGAACAGAGAGTCAGATACAGTGGGCAAATAAATGTGCTGAACAACTGAATTTGTGCACAAGCCTTGGCAATCTTATTGTTCTGCTGTGTCCAAACTGAGCGATCTGTCAAAACCAATAGTCATGAAGCTCACATGCTGATGTCCAGACAGATTTCATGTGTTTGCATCAGTGACTGACACTCAGGACTTTAGGTAAAGAGTTTGACTGAGCAGTACTAGACAGACCATGTACCTTCAGAATGTCAAAGTCCATCATGGCTACATGTTCTCTCTTCTCACTACTGGTAGTGTAAAGAAAGAATTTCCTCTCCTACCTTCCCCAGTTCAAGCACCAAGGATCATGGCAACTATGCAATGTGGACAAAGGCTTATATTAACATATATGAAGTGCTTACAACAGCCTTGTGGACTGTCTCACCTATTTAAAGTTCAGGCTATATGATCAGAGCACCTACCAGCATACTTTCCTTCAGCAAGAACAATTAGTTCTCAAGTTGCAAAGAGAGGATCAGTTCTGACAGCAAGGTATACACCATTGTAAAAGACACAAGAACCTGTGCATAAATACATAAGAAATGACAAAAGATTCAATGGCAAATGTATAGGTCTTAATCCCCAGATGTGCCAGAGCAGTGCACTTGAGGGGAGAGGGAATAGTCACATGACACGTCCTTTCTGTGTTCCAATTCCTGGGGCTGCCAAAGGCTGCTTCAGCCCTTGGCACAACTTCAGGTAGCCACTGGGGCTCTTTACTTCAGCAGGGATTGCCGAAGTACAGCACGCTTTGACCCATATCTCCACCCACACCCTACACTGGGTGGTGCTGGGAAGAGTGGTATACAGCAAGCTAGGCTGGCTAGCTGCCACTCAGGGAATGCCAGTTTCTTACTGAGGGCAGCTGCAAGCTTTCCTTGCACTGCTGGAGCATAACAAACATATTTTATTGGGGCCCAAGATCTGGTCCATAATATGAATTATTTTTGTAATGAAAAGTGGGTCTGGTCCCAATAGACTCTCTGGGTATTAAAAGAAGGATTAGCATTCTTTGGCAAATATGCTTTCAAGCACCAAAATCTGTCATTTCATATAAGAGCTCCCTAGTTCCCATTCATTTTACAGGAAAGCATAACAATCCTTTTCAGCTTCTTTCAGAGAGCTCTCTTTAATAATGGATCACATGGATTTTTTTGCCCCTTATACAAACCAGAGAGAAAGCAAACCTCTGCTTAAATGAAAAAAGCAGCCCCAGGCAAACAAGCTATTTTCTTTACTATGCCAAGTAGAACCTTTTTTTCTGCTTTTCCCTCAATTCCTTCAAAGGAGAAATTCCTTATGTAACTGAGGATGGACGAGAGTCAGCTACATGCTAATAAACCCAATCAATTGGGATTCTCCTTCTGCTAAATAATCGCTTTAGCTGTGAAATGTGCTAGACCACTGTTTCTTAATTTGTGAGACTGGCTTTCCAGGAAAGGCCTCTATCTGGTCTAGAAGAGGTGGAAACAACCCCATGGAAAATGAACAATTATATATTTTTCTTTGTTACTGGATTGTTTTCATGAGACTCACCGAAAGCAGAACCGTCTGATGAATAAGGTGGACCTAATCAGTCGAGGTATTAACATACAAGTGTTTGGAGATATAAACACTAGAATCATGAACTATTATATGTTTGAACCTGTGCCCTGGGATTTTACTGACTGATACCTGTGATGGAGATGGGTTTCCAACACCTGGTGTCAGGCAGTTTTAATACTTAACAGCCAGTGGCCAGGATTATTAGTAAATAGTTTCTTTGCTGTAATAGCCATTCCAAGTAATTCAGTAAACACCAGATTAAATTTGAACATGTACTAATCCCAAACCAAACAAACTATTGCATCCTATAAACATTTTGATTAAAATCAGGTAAAGCATACTGAAGGAATAAAATAGCTATTGTGCCCATCACATTTGAAGTGACAGTGATCTTGTTTCAGTTTGAATTGAGCTTGCATTGCGAACAGAAAAATGGAAGCCTATTATCATGAATTCAAATTTTTCACATAAAAACTTCACTCTCAGCAAACATTCCCGGTAACAGAGCTGCAGAATACTTAGAATACAGTGCAGTGAAACTATCCAAGATCTTTTATTCTACTTCAATATTTCCAAGTTTATTATCCAAGCATGTGCTTAACTTTAAACCTTTGAGGTCAATGGCACTAATCACAGATTTCAAGTTAAGCACATGCTTAAGTGCTTTGCTGGATCAGGACTCATAAGCGTTGCTTGCACCAGCCTGTAATTTTAAAAGCTTCCTGCAGCCACTGGGACTTTAACCCATTCTGTACAATGCTTTTGCATTCAGAACATGGTCTTGTGAAAATCATTGGGGATTATAATGGTCACAGTAAATCACGAGATAGCTGAAAAAATAACAGAACAATTCTAATTATTTATTATTATCCTGACATTGACAGCTAGTGGAGCCAAGTTTTGTGGGTTCTCTGGAAATTTCAGGAATTCAGAACTTTTGCTTTTGTGTAGGCAGAAATCAGGTTCAGCACACAGATAACACCTTTGTTTGCACTGGACAAGGGTCATATGGTACAATGCTGGCATCGATCTGCAGTAACTGCTTAGTAGAGCAGCATGACCTTGGTGCTTTTGAATCTGATAAGAGGAAACACTTTTTGTACAGAATGCATAATTGATCAGTCTTTCTGAAAATATCATCAGGTTGGTGGATTTAGGCTGTTTGCATTGATGCTTAGGGTCCTAATTACCAGGCATGAGAAGTGAACAGTTGTTGGATGGTAAACCACCAACAAGCTCTGTGGGTGTAAATTATTTGTATAGTGGGCAACAGCTCCATATGCTTCAATTATCATCCAGCACTCCAACACTCATACAATCTGCTCACTGGAAAGACATGATTGTATAACTTATGCTTTACTTGAGGCTTTCGGATTGTGGTATGAATCACCTTTTTCTTTTACTTTCTCTTCATATCACCCATCTGGCTGCTTTCTGGTAGCTCCAGAACTTCTATGACAACTACTTCTGTCTGCTGTTCTGCAGGGGTATGTTTCTTGTTGTTTATTTTTCCTTACTGTGCACACAGTCCAAAAAATGAATATTCTAATGAGGTGACTGATAATGGCACAAAGAAGTTAACTTGGATTACCAATGGTACCCTAGTGATGCAACCTACTTATTAGGATCCAGTCTAGGCAAAACACTCTTTTCTGACTCAAAACAAAGTCCAAGCAAATGCAGCTGTGTCAGACTGGTTTTAATGACATCATGTCTTGCTCTGTTGTCTCTGGGGAGCCCGTAGTTCAGGATAACCTCCGCACATGTCGTAGTGTTTCTCTCAAGCTTGCTCACCTTCACAACATCCACCAGAAGAGCACTGAAGGCCGTGAATGCATGGAGAATGTCTTGTTTATAGTGGCTGCATTGTTCCCTCTCAGTGTTCTTTGAAGAGCAAAATCTCGTCACCAGTGCAGCCTCAGGGCAAAGTTACAAGGTGAAACTGAGACAGGACTGTCTTTTCTTTCTGATGCTCTGTTGAGATCCTGTGTGCAGACTGGTTGCCTTGCATTCCTGTTACTCTCTACAATAGGCACTGTTAGAAGCAGCAATAGCATTGCTTCTCCCAGAAAATACTCTACATCCAACCAACACTTACAGTCTTCATGACAAAGAACAGCAGAATGTTCCACCTCTAGGAGATGCACAAAGATGGCACTAGCACCAACAAGATTATGTCCATCTGGTAGGGCAGGAGAGCAAACATCTCTAGGTTCAGCCTTTGTATTGCATCCATTTCTATTAACCAGTAGGGGATTGTGAGGAGATCTGCTTGTAAATGTACGTGGTTTGTATATTAGCCCTGCAAACCATACTGGAACTGTCTATGGAATATTACTGCCACATTGAAGACCATGGCCACAAAACTTGACTGTGATTGAGTTATAACTTTCACCTTGCTGCAGTGATCCCTAGCAGATGGTCTGACAGTCAGAGGTTGCAAGAGCACAGCAACAGTAGCAGCACTCTAACCATGCTCTCTGCTTCTGACTATGCCCCCATGTCAGGGAGGGTGGCACAGAGAAAGCTACACTGCCTGGGAATTCCACCTAATTGGAGGAATCCTTTGCTGGCTGTTTAAGTCAGTGTAAGCCAGCATTGTATCTTCTTTGCACCATTAAGGGGATCATGACCTCTTCCTATGATAATTGTGCTAAGCAAGCTGAATGTATGTGTCTTGCTGTGTTGATGAAAGGAAATACGTAACTGAAATTCTAAAGGTAATGGACTTGATGGCAACACATAAGGGGAGTATGCACATGCAACAATTTGGCTAACAATTATCAAAATTGGATGAAAAATAGATGGTGTTATAAGACAGCCAGAGGAATTAAAGAATCAAATTTACTGGCACTGGTTTTCAAAATGAATGTTTCAAAATGCTGACTGTTGTTTAAAGTGCCAGCTAATTAATCTCTTTCGTTGGCCTCAAGCTACTGTCTGGTCACACAGGAGGTGAGTAAAGGGAAGTGTGAGGCTCAGACAAGGAGTTGTTACCTTCACAGATAAGACAACAGTATACACAGAAATAGTCAACAAAATGTGTTTCTGTTACCTGGGAGTTCACCAGCTTAAGCAGAAGCCAAAACAGCTGCTGAAGTTTCACATTTGGGCACATAGTATATGAAAGGTACATTTTCAAAATTTTTCACTGTTTGCATAAATTTATAAATTATGAATTTAATCCTGCTACTGATACTGACACATTGTGTTGTTTAACAGGCATCATGGATCTGGAATTCTTTAACTAGAAAATTATCTATGGTACATTGGTGTTCTTCATAAAGGTGTTCGATCCAGACAGCTCTTTCCAAGGTTGGGTTCAGCAATAATATGTAGTTTCACTAATACAGTAATTTGGTGTCTGTCATGTTACAAATTTACTGGACTATTTTTTTTCATTTGTGTTCATGCGCTGATCCAAAGCGCACACCTGCCACAGCTTTACTGAGGGGGATAATTCGGGTTTGGACTTTGCCTGAGTGAGTATTGGTGTTCGATGAGCTATTTTCATTTTTTTTTTAAATCCATAGATGCTGTATTGCACTATGATTGACATTACATGTTTGTCTTTGCATTTCCTAGCTCACCAGATAGCTTCCCCCACTGTAGTTGTATGGAACCAGATGAAGAATTACAGTAAAAAAGCTGCAAAGACCCAGAGAGGAGGAGAATCTGATCATTGGTCTTGGAAGAAGGTACTGCCAGTCAGTTAGTACAACAGCTACATAAACCACCTTCATGAAGTCATTCCTCAGGTCAATCAGTACTAAGGTATACTAACAGCATGTAAACTGGTAACTTGGGTCCCTGATCCCTTCTGGCTGGGCTGAATACAAACAGGCCTTTCTACCCTGTGGGGTGTGTGGCCCCTTATCACCATAGATCTGAAGTTATGTAAGTTGAAAGTTGGCTCGTCCATGTGTTTCTGAAATAGAGCTTTGCAAAATACACCTCTGGCCACTGTGCACATTGAGACCTGTATCTGTGAAAGTATCTCTTGTAGTATAAGATCTGCTTACGCTACAATGCACAGGAAGCTGTTGACATGTCTGAGCTAGAACCTCCTCTTACCTCTGGAGACCAGTTGGCTCAGTATAAATAAATGGTCATATTGCACACCAATTGGGAATACATGTTTTTCCAAAGATATTACAAGGGCCTTGAACCATAAAGTGCTGGGTGCAGGTGAACTCAAGTGAAGAACAGCAAGTGTGTGCTCACAAGACAGAATACAAAATGTTTCCAAACCTCTGTACAGAGAAAAGAAATTGATGCCAAGGCAGTGGCTATACTGTGCTATCAGTTACCTTGTCTCCTCTTAAATACAGAAGAGCAGAATTAAAAAGGATCAGCATGCCTGAGAGCGGTAATTTTGTAATGGTAGAGATGCTTGCGATTGTCCCATCTGTGGGAAATAGTTATAGTTAATTTCATATGCACAGTTCCTTTTATTCCAACTTTAAATTACATTCAAAAAGATTTTTTTGCACAAACTTGGAAAAGAAGAAGGTTGGCAAAGAATGACACTTCCCTCTTCTCTCTTTTCGTTTACTCGCCCTTCGTTTATTCTTTTCTCTTCCTCTTGCAATGCAAAAAAAAGGAAAAATGGACACTGATTATTCTTTGCAGCTCTGGCAGAGATGCCTCCAAAGCATTTTATGACAAGATACAACTAATGATGCAGCAAACAGCTTCCATGCTAGCAGGAAAGTGCTCACACTTCTGGGAAAGATTATCCACAGAGAATCAAAAATCTGCTTATTTTTCTTCAAAAGCAATGTGGTTATTCTGCTATACAGGAGATTTTCAGATTCATCCCCTTGAAGTTTACCCAGACAGTGAACTTCTGTTCAGAATGTGTTGGTTCGCTTTATTTAGGCTCGTTGTCTCATTTAGTAAGAGTTTGCTAAAATCTAGCAAATTATTGACTCAACAAACTAAATATTCTAGATGAGAAGGACATGTTTGTCCAAGGTACTTTTGCCATGGGAATGCAGTCATACCTTTCACACTCTAAAAATGCCAATACATGAGAAAAGCCATCAGAACATGAGACAATGGTCAAAATGTGGAACACCTGAGTTTTGTTGCAATAAAAGCCATTTTAACTTGACCATTAATGATTACAACTATTTTTAACCAGCTTGCAAAACAGGTTGTTCTCTCACAGTGAGAGAACATCCTGAAGAACAGGTTGAATTGTTCAAAGCCATTATAATGTCACCTATGGGTGGGGGAGGCAACAAAATCCATCAGCCTTCTTTCTCCTTCCTGCCTCACTCTCAGTCCATAATATGGTTCTGAGGAAAAGTCAGGAAGCTACCTGACGCCTTCAGCAATGGGCTCACTGGGGCAAATGGTGACAATGCCATGTAACTCATGTTGGCTCCACTCTTCTTCCTATCTCAGTCTCAAAGTAGGCAGCTGATAGTGTCGCTTAGCAGCTCCTTCCTTTGGGAGCAGGCTATATTCAAGGGTTTCCTCCTTTGTTCATTCCCACCAGTTGGCCACCACTGCTGATTGCTGTTGTCTGCAGCACACTTCTAGGCTTGTTGGAAATGCAGAACAGGGGGATCCACATGGGCTCCTAGGTAAAAGGTGTGGTTGAGAGGTCAGAATGCAGTTCTACCTGAGTTAGCCAATTTCCTCACTAGTATTCCCCATGTTTATTATTATATCTCAACAGCTTAACTGCACCTGGATATAAAAAGAGGCTCTAAGAAATAACTAGCTTTTATATACAGTAGAACCTCAGAGTTATGAACACCAGAGTTACGAACTGACCAGTCAACCACACACCTCATTTGGAACCGGAAGTCTGGAATCAGGCAGAAGCAGAGACAAAAAAAAAAAAAGAAAGACAGAAAGAAAATACAGTACAGTACTACTAAAAAAATAGAGAGAGAAGCATTTTTCTTTACCATAGTAAAGTTTTGAAGCTGGATTAAGTCAATGTTCAGTTGCAAACTTTTGAAAGAACAACCATAATGTGTTTTTTTTCAGAGTTATGAACATTTCAGAGTAACAAACAACCTCCATTCCTGAGGTTCATAACTCTGAGGTTCTACTGTAGCATTTTTCATCAATAGATCTCAAAGCACTTTACAGAAGAGATCAGTATCATTGCCTGTATCAGTATCATTTTTTTAATCAGGCTATTTGGGGTACCCTGCCTGTTTCACAGACCAGAACAACCAAACCAGCTTCAGCCATTGCAAACAAGACAGCATGAGCTCCCTCCTTCTACACCAACTGTGGGAGAATTCTCAGCTGTATTCCTAGCAAGGCAAAGTCTGGGTTAACGGGTATATATTGCTACTCATGTAAAACTCCTCAGAAGAAAAACAAATGAGGGAGACAAAAGGATTGGACTGTGGTAGAGTGGGCAGGATGGCTTCGCTTTCTGGCCCCTAAGTGCTGCATAGGTATGAGTTTTTCTCACATACGTTAGTTCTGAGTTGAGTTAAACCTGATTGATGCCTGGAAGTGGTGACGTAGGGACCTACAAAACCTTTTAATTTTGTTTGTCTGGAATTCTCTGTCCTCAGATTAAACAAACACAACTCTGGAAAAGGGAAAATTGGGTTTGAAACTAAACCAGATTAATTGATTTTAGCTGTGTATTGACACAAAATTTGGGCCTCTGGCATGTACAGATTTAGTGGCTGACTTTAGAAGATTCTTTTTTCCACATCACTATGTATCTCTGTGTGTAATCAAGACCAACTTTTCTTCTGGTCAATACTTTCAATAGGCTCTTGAATAACTGTCAAGGCTAATTTCCCCACTCTGGCACTCTGAGTGTGGAAAGTGGAGGCCTGCAAGGATTCTCAAAAATTAATACTGGCCACTCCAGGCTTGTATTAAACTCCCAAGGTTACAGCTTTTCTCTGATCTTGGATCGGTAGATGCTGCCACTGTCGAAGTGCAGAACCCCTTTGAGGGCCCAGGGAGGCACACTTAAGAATTCCTTTCTGTGGGTTACCCTCAAGCTCTTTCGCCCCCATTCTGGGGAAGAGCTGAGAAAGGGAAAAAAAGGAAATGAGCTGATGTCATCAACTAATTAAACAACATGTGCACAAACCATAAAAAAAAAAAAGAAAAATACATCTGGTTACTCACGCTATTGCTAGATTTTAAAAGAGCAATTACAAGGATTAAGCACCAAGAATAGCTTTTCTTGCGGTCCAGCTTAAAGGTTACAAGCAAAAGCATCTGGGGTTAGCACATAGGAATCCATAAGCCATAAAGAAATAAAAGGAATAAACCTAATAGCGTCTTCCTAGACATTTCCTGATCTACTGACATGTCTGGGGTTTTAAATGAGTCTTTTCTAGGTATGATACTGATTATTTTTTCGTATCTGGCCCAAGCTTCTTACAGCATAACTCTGTTCTGTCCGCCTCTCCCCAGGAGAACAACAACAGGCAGACAAAAGGGGAGTCTTGTTTCAATTTTAAAAACTTCTAGCCTTCCCATTGGCTCTTTTGGCCAGGTGCACACTCACTTCCTTTTACCTAAGTACAGCAGTGAGACTTTTTAACCCTTTATAGGTAGAGCAATTAGAGAACAGCTACTAAGAGGAATTCTATAGCTGCTGGCTGGATGGATGTCCATAAAAGGGAGCAACCTCCCCACCCCCCTTCATTTATCACAATAACATTTGCATCATTCTTCACTTTTGTTTTCAGTAACTAAACTTTGTTCTCTTAATGAGACCAATCCACAAAATTAAAGAGATTTGGGTTGCTGCATATCAAGGTGAAGTCAGATATGAGTGACTGATTTTAGATTTGTATAATATAATTTGACTTTGGCTACAGTACTGTGTTATAATACAGTGCTCTGTATCTTATTCTCTAACCCGGAAATGTAAACACTTCATAAATCTAAAATGACATGATTGACTTCTGGGTTTGTGTTGTCTCAAAAAGATACAGCCACTTCAGAATCATTCATGTTATACTGGCAGATTTGGATATCAGTGTAACATGACAGACTCACTAAGCAATACAATTTGTACATTGTATTGTAATGAGTGTCAGTAACTGCACATAGTAACTCAAAATCAAGTTCACTGATAGAATGTAGATACATCAATATTTATGAAAAGTCTGAAATGTTCCTCTTCCTTGATATCTCTATACAGATAGCTTCATGGTTTAAGGGAATTGTTTTCTAGTACAGTGACCTGTTCAAATACATCTACAAGATTATTTCCAGTCATCTACATTCAGTTAAACAGGTGTTTACACACTTGAGTGTTTTTGTCCTTGTGTGAATGTTGGGCCACAGCTGGATATGAATTTTGAGTGGCATGTTTACAAATCAAATGTGTTTCTGGAGTTTTGTTTACAAAACAAATGATAATATGCATTTTCTTTATTACTTTTGACCTCATAATTTCAGGTGTTCCTTTCTAGGGCAACTGGGTCAGCACTTGAATGTATTCCTTGTTTATTAGCAGATACTTCAAACATAATGCACTAATTCTGTGATGCATTCATAATAAATATACTGTGCATTAAAAAGTTTATCCATTAAAGCGATAAATACATTTTTCAGTATACAATAAATTTTCCCCAAGTGGAAATATGAAGTGCAGTTTGAAATCAATACTTCTAGTTGATGAACACTTTTTACTTTGTCCTCTTCCTGAATGGATTAATGACATTTCTGCATTCTAGATAGGAGGGTAATGAGATGCATACCACCTATAATCAAAAAGAGACAATACTTGGTTGCTATTTGTTTAATTTCTTTTTCTTCCTTTAATATTCAATATGGTACTAAGCTCAGAAGTAATTTACACCAAAGCCTTATCTACACTAGGGGGAAAATCCTGGCTCCTATGAAGTCAATGGGAGTTTTGCCATTGACTTAAATGAGACCAGGATTTTGCACTGAAAATTCTCAGTACAGACACAACCCAATGGCATAATGGTCTCTAATACTATTTTCAACACTCCTTTATTGATACCTTCTGAGATGTAGCTTGATCCTCAGCACACCATTGGAATGGGTAAGATCGAAGTTCTTAACATTACCAGAGACAGTGATTACGAATCAATTGCCCACCGTGATTTTTTTTGTGTGCTTTCTTCTTGTCCTATCTTCTCACATTCCATTTATATCACTGTGTTACCTATAAATAACTAAAAATATAGATGTGTAAAATCCATAAAGCACAAGTTCTTTAGCTGAAGTTCCTGACCACAGCTAACACTGTGTAAGGATTCCTATCACTGAGCTTTGCATTACCAATTAGAAAATGTACGATGGTCATTAGATCAAGCCAAATAATTGCATGTCATGACTAGTTAAAGAGCTGAAAAAATATTGTATGCAGTCAGTTCCGAATATGCTTATATAAGAGCTATTTCACATTACATTTAATTACATGGGTAAAATAATTCAGTCAGGTCTTATCCTTTGAATATTCCTCACTAACTTAGATATGTGTTTTGAAGTGGTCTTTTGAGCTGGTTTATTTGAATGCTGCTCAACCATTCGAGTTTGTCACATGTTGCTATACTTGCAGTGCTTTGCTGCTTTTTTTTTTTTTTTTGGTTTTGGTTTTCATTTTTATGCTCTGAAAGTAACATTTTTTTCTTTATCTTTTTTGAAGATAAAGACATTCCCTGCTGATACATCTAATCCTTTTTTCGATCCTTTTACAACAGTACCACAGTTTTCTGTAAGTAGAACATGCAACTGAAAAACTGTGTATTTAACACAACACTTGCAACTCCAGATTATTTTTTAAACAATGTCTGAAATTTTGCCTTTAACAATCCTAATAAAGATACTTTCCAAATATGACTTAGACTGCAAATCAATCAAATATGGCCATGACTTGCATCAACAAACTTGCCTGCATTTGGTGTTTTGGAGATTACTAGCAGCAGAAATAAGGACTAAAGGTGAAACACTTCAGGGCAGCAGGTTACAAAATACAGCTGCACTCCCACAGTTCTACTGTAGAGGGCATGGGTGAGGCTGCACAGACTCTTTGAATAAACAGGAAAGGCGGGGAATGGTGTGGGGCTAGGCACTAATCCAGCTGAATTGGCATTCGTCCCCTTTACAAAACCTGACTTTGTCTTCTACTAGGGGACCTAATTTTCATGAAAATTGTATTCTGAATTGAAACGAGGAGTTACAGTTAATATAAAACAGTTGTATGATGATGACTACAGTTGCATGCTGCTATAAATGTCCATGTTAATTAACAACCTAGAGCTGAATCTCGGAATCTTTAGTTCTTATTTGGGCAAATCTCCCATTAAACTTCCTTGGAAATGTTGCTTGAGAAAGAAGTGAGTTGGGGGCTTTGGGATTTGTCCCTTTGCATAAGGCATACTGCACAGTACCACATAAACAGGACTAATAACTGTATAACAATGTACAAATTAGCCTGACAGACCTAATAGTACCGTACCTGGAATGCCCAACCTTAGAGTAGTAGTGTCAGTATGATAGTAGAAGAAATAAGACATTTAAGCAATTGGAGGACTTGTTAAAATTAATATTAGAACTCCAAACAACTAGATATTATGCCTGGAACTCTGACTGAAACTCTCTGCATGACCGCCTAACATGGGACGTGGCTTAGCAGCCACAGAGTAGAAAACCTTCTCATATTAGAATTATATTTCACAATCACTAGTGTGACGTTCCTAAAACTCATAAAATAAAGTCGTTCAGACTTAAACCTTAACTTCTGTCCTGAGCCCCAAATCTGTTTTCTCTCTCATGTGGTTATATAAGAGATATGGAACCTTACTCACAACTGGGACAGCTACAGTATTTGTCTGCATTTAGAGAGTTATTAAAGAAGGAGGTTAAGGCTTGATCATGGGACAATTTCTACTACTTTTTTTTGGTCATGTGTCTATTTTTTAAACCGGATTTTAGTGAGAGAGATTGAAAAGTTCATCCTAATCTGCTTCATATCTATTTTTTGCTCTAATTAAAAATATCCCAACAAATGTATCGAAACCTTTCAAGCCCATCAAAGCAGAATTATTGAAAAAGTCATCCACTTTAATAAAAATGGCAAGAAAGTCATCCACTTTAATAAAAATGGCAAGAAAGCTTCTACCTTTACGTCCCAGATTAAAAAATGCGTTGAGTTATGCAGAGAAATCTGTGCAGAATAATATCCCCACTAGTTCCCCTGTAAAAAATGTCAAAAAACACTGAAATTTTGCTAGGGTTCATTGAAAACCAAACTGAAAAATGCTGGCTTTGTAATGAAAACTTGAAAAATTCCAATGAAAGCTGAAAATGTTTAATAAAAATTTCAATTTAGCTAAAAAGCTATTTTGCCATGGAAAATTTTTGACCAGCTCTACTAATTAGGCTTTGTTGGGTGAGGTAAGAGGGAGGGATGTTCGGCATATAAATAAGTTCTAACTAACCTATCCACAATTCATCTTTTCCTCTTGAGGGTATTGGTTCACTGAAAAAACCCACAATGCAACATCACAAATATCTAAAATTACCTTTCCACCCATGCAACCCATGGTATTTGTTTTGTCATAGAATTATACATTGTGGGAAATCTTTAGTGAACCAGGAAGTACCAAGAGGATTGCAGGGAAGGGGTCAACTCATTTCTCTGCAGTTATCCCTGTCCCACAACCTGAATAATGGGGATCATTCAACAAAGACATATTAGCTTCAAGTCAATTGGTTTTCAGTTCACCTTAACACGCCAGTTGTGCTAGGTGTCACCCCCTGTTTGGCCTCAACAAAACAACACAAACAAATGCATTAGGGCAAAATTTCCAGAACAGAGCCAGATCTAACTCTGAATGTTCTCTAGTCACGCACAGCATTATGCAGCTGCAAATGTTTGTGGTTCATTTTCCTTTCCCTTGCTTTTTCCTTTTCCTTGCTTTCTTTTTATGTTATAAACAGCCTGCAAAGTTGTTGGGTTTTTGTTGTTGTTGGTATGTTTTGTTTTTAAGATAGGCATTTTTGGTTCTAATAAGCATTTTCAACGAAAAACCTATTTTTTATCTCATGGAAAAACAAAAAGTATTAATAAACAGTAAGATTTGGAGGCTATTTTCTGGTTTTATAATTCTGCAGTTTATAAAGAGCTAAATGATTTTTTTATGGGGGAGGGGAATTAAATCTGATTATATTTTATCTGAGTTGACTGGGTAAATCATAAATCTATTGATTTAATGGAGCTACTTCAGTTCACACCAGCTAAGGATCTGGCACAATATACTGTAAAAACATAAGTATATAAATATATACTCTAGAGAAAAACAGTACCACATACATATCTAAAATAACCATTAAAAATGGGGCAGATCCTAAAATGGTGTCAGTTGCCTAGCTCCATTGGCTTCAGTTGGATTATGACAACTTATTCCCGCTGAGGAACTGTGCCATGGTGCCAGTATTTCATGATGCAAAGCCTGATCTGACAGTCCTTGTGAGACAAAACACTGCATGAGGATTGCAAAATTTGCTTGTGTCTGGACTGTGACATTGAGCTTTAAAAGGGAAATGCCAGAAAAGTTTGGCAGCTTACCTTTTTTAATGATTAAGACTATCACTGGTCAGGATTAGAGGGGGGTTTGTTTGTGTGTGGTTTTTTTTTGTGTCAGTTTGGTTTTATTTTACCGTTTTTCATTTTACTGGTTTCATAGAATGACTGGAAAGGCTCATGCTTAGAATGTTCATCTGGAATGTACTCCAAGCTTTCAGTTAAAAGAGAGGCTGTGAAATGTAAAAAAGACACCGCTGCAGTTTCTTCCTGGATCACCCATTGATTTAACCAGCAGATTGTGTCCCAGTACACAAGTTTCTACATTCAGTATTTGTTAATCATAAGTAACTCACATAATTTGAAAAGTGATGAAAAAAGACAAATAGTCCAATAGGTGGATAACAATTCTCTGCCTCACTGTTGTACTGACTGAATCAAGCTTGAAAGAACAGGTTGTCAAGAAAAAAACTCATCTGATAATAGTGTGAACATGTTCTGACTATTCTGAAGCACTGAAAAATTGTTGCTACTGTACATTCCTATCAACACAGTAACACACCAGCAGACACAGACTGTTCCCTGTTTATCATTAAATGGTCCTGTGCAAACAGTGGGTCAGTGTAATTTTTTTCAGGAATGCTGCATGATGTCACATGACAGGATGTCCCAGCCTTTGATGTTACAGGATTTGTGATGCTGTAGCATCAGATGTGCAGTCTGGAGTTTGTGGAGTTTCTGTACATTTTATACCACATTGTCTGTTGCTAGTTGCCACTGGGTATTTCTTTCAGGGTTTGCTCCACTACATAGATCTCTTAGACCCAGACTCATGCACACCCAACTTTAATAAAATGCATATTTGTCAAGGGACCTACAAGTTCATTTTGACAGGGTTCTATTCAAAAGGACACTTCTGGTCAGCTCCCCATATCAGGTTTAAACCACATAAAATAGTGATAAACAGCACTTTTATAGGTTATGGGTCCATATTCAGTGTGTCATGTATCGTGAACTGAGTTCAGTTTCACACAGTGGACTTTCTAGTCAGACTTGTCATCAGTGCACAACCACTGAATCTCTGTCGAAAGAAGTGGTGTCTGTTTCATTATATGAGGGTTGCTTCCTGGTTCTTAAAAGGCCACTGGGCAATCTCTCATTTTCCCTCTTTATTAGAGGAAAGTTGCTGATAACGAGTGTTTGAGAGAATATGGGCATAAAAAATCAAAACTAACTTATCCTTTTCGTTATTTTCTTCTTAGGCAGAATTTATAGACAGCAAATTAGTGTGCTGTGCTGTGCAGTCATCACCTAAAATGTTACCACCAGTATCTCCTTCACCTGCAATGAGGTCCTTGGCAGAGACAGTCCCAACCCCGACAGTGCAGACGATATATTCATCACACAAACCTATTTCTCTGGCAGACAGGTATTGAGCAGTTCATAGCAATACTATGGGTCTCTCTCTAGGTTCCCAAGAGTTTGATTTCTTTTATTCTATCATAAATATAATGAGAAAGAACCCGCTGAGCCTGTCATTCAAAACTGTGATTTCCACCAATGTGTAAAGTCAGCTGCCATTTGGTACATACCTCAGGACAAATGGAAAGCAGGAGAAACCTTCTCTGAATTGAAAGCCACTCCTACCTGGCGATGCAGCCAGCAATTGCCCTCCTCTGAAGGCCAAACATACCACCTCCATAACCACTGGCCTGGAAAGAAAAGGGTGTGCAGTTTTTTCTGAGACAAATCACCTCCCCTGAACCACTGGTTTGTTTTTAACAACTGCTGTTGCACTCTGTTTTTCTAAATTCAGTTCTAACTGGGAAGGGCTGAGAAATAGATACTCTTTCCGATGAATACCAGGCACTGATTTTTCAGAGTAGTGTCAGGTTGCAATTGTTCTTCTTGTAGCATGAATAGTGAAAAAGCATGTTCCAGCTTCCCACAGAAAACCTACTCTTTTTCCGTTCTTCCATCTTACAATTGTTTCTAATGGTAATCTTCCCTCTCTAGAGACTGATGAGTGCTGAATTAACCAAACTGTCTATTTAAAGGGGGTAACTCTATAATTAGATCCATCTGACACCCCAAAAGCAAAGATTAGGCTTTCATTTCCAGACCCGAAGCACTGTACCAGATGGAAATGAGAAACAGAAGTTTTAAGATGGGAATATAATACACTAGACTTTCACCTCCAGATTGAAATTTTGATTTACAGTGGGTCACCAGTAAATGTGCTGCTTGGTTTCAATCTAATTTCAATTGGACATTTATTCATATTACTAGACCACCTACAAATGTACAGTTATGGGCACTCTTTGTTCAGAAACGTCCTAACAGTTGTAGAGCAGACATAATACCTAGGGTGTGATCCAGCATCCATTTAAGTCAATTGAAAGACTCTCATTGAATTCAGTAGGAACTGAATCGTGTCCTTTTATAGCACTTTAGATCTTCAAATTGCTTTATAAACATAAACTCATTAATCCCCAAAGCACCACAGTAAGGTATATATATTTTCCCCACTTCACAGGTAGAGAAACTGAGCCACAAAAACTGTGACTGTTCCAGAGCCTCAGAGGTTGTCACTCACCCCCTAAACCAGCTGTCAGAGCTGGGATTAGAGTTTAGGAGTTGCAGATTGCAAATCAATAAGACCATGCCTTGTTGAGATATTGCACTTTGGAGGAATACTGGCATAGCTGTGCTGGATTCTTGTAGTGTCCACCTGCCTGCACTACACTTAGTACTACAGGCCAGTGCAAACATTCTCTTATTTTCATTAAAATGAACTAAATCCACATATTAACAATTGCACAAAATGCTTAATCTAAAAAAGAAAAATCCTAACTACTGGGTCTTTCTTCTGCACTGCTAACCATCTTTACTTCCCATCGTGCACTTGTGCCTCTCCATAGACTGTTGTTAAGGTTTGCCCTTTTAGAAAATGTATAAATAAATCTACTCATGTGCTGTTAGTGTCTCTAAAGCTACTAGCAGTTAACAATGAAAGAATATGACAGATGCATCAGACTTAGGGCAGGGCTGCTGAGTAGGTGCAAGCAGCCTATGCAATATCTTTTGGGTAGCCCACAAATGGGTGAGAGAGATTCTGAAGCATTCTTTCCTGAGCAAAGGTTTCGACAATACTAGCCATTTGGTGAAATCAGGTCCATTCCAAAGGCCAAAAAAATATGACCGGGGCAGTTTTGCACCAGTTCTACATAAACCTGGCACATTCTGAAGAGTAAACTCTGTAGAGATTCCCTCTTTTCTTCTGTCCCCCACTGCCTGCTTCATTCCCCTCCCTCTGT